>NC_134085.1:37869655-39069655 GCF_000715075.1 Nicotiana tabacum
TTAATCCCTTTGATATCTTTTATAGTCCATCCCAAGGCTCCCTTGTGTGCCTTCAACATTTCAATCAGTTTTTCTTCTTGTCATGCATTAAGAGAAGATGAAATAATTACTGGAAATAATTCTTTCTCAAGGTAAACATATTTTAAATGAGATGGGAGAACTTTGAGTTCATTTTTTTTGTTGAACTGTTCTGGTTGGATCTCCTCGTCTTCAGATATTGGAGGATAAGTTGCGTGCCTGCGTGATTGATTTTGGAGGTTCTTGGGTTGAATTTTTACCACTTACAGAGTTTTCCTACAACAACAACTATCGGTCCAGTATTCAGATGGCACCGTATGAGGCCTTATATGGGAGGCGGTGTAGAACTCCAGTGGGTTGGTTTGAGCCCGGTGAGGCTAGGTTGTTGGGGACAGATTTGGTCCAGAAGGCCTTAGAAAAGGTGAAGGTAATTCAGGAAAGACTTCGCACAGCTCAGTCACGTCAAAAGAGTTATGCGGACCGGAAGGTCCGAGATGTGTCATTTATGGAGGGCGAGAAGGTTTTGCTGAAGGTTTCGCCGATGAAGGGTGTTATGAGGTTCGGAAAGAAAGGGAAGTTGAGTCCGCGGTTTATTGGACCATTTGAGATACTTAGGAGGATTGGAGAGGTGGCTTACGAGCTTGCTTTGCCGCCTAGATTGTCGGGTGTTCATCCGGTATTCCATGTGTCCATGCTCCGGAAGTACATTGGGAACCCGTCTCATATTTTAGATTTCAGTACAGTACAATAAGATGAAAATTTGACTTATAATGTGGAGCCAGTGGCTATTTTGAGTCGACAGGTTTAAAAATTGAGATCAAAAGATATAGCATCAGTGAAATTACAGTGGAGAGGTCGACCCGTGGAGGAGGCTACTTGGGAGACCGAGTAGGAGATGCGGAGCAGGTACCCGCACCTATTTGAAACTCCAGGTATGTTTCTTAACTTGCTCGAGGATGAGCGTTTGTTTTAGTTAGGGAGAATGTAACGACCCGAACTGTGTTTCCTGTATTTTTGTCCCGTATTCCCCGTTAAATGCTTATTCATGTTTCAATTTGAGTGAATTCGGATCGAGTTTGGTATGAAATGGGACAATTAGTCTCTTTAAGAAAGAATTAGTTTGGAAAAGTCAATCGGACGTTGACTAGTGAGTTAGAGGGCTCGGAATTGAGTTCCGATGATTCGGTTAGTTTCGGGGGATGATTTAAGGCCTAGGAGCGCAATCAGAAATAATTTTGGAGGTCCGGTGAAGAAATTAGCTCATTTTGGCGATTTCCGGTTGATAGGTGAAATTTTGATTCGACGGTTGGAATATAATTCCGAGAATTTCTGTAACTTCGTTATGCCATTTTGGATATGTGTGCAAAATTTCAAGTCATTCGGACATATTTTGGTCGGGTTTTTGATCGAATGCTCGTTTTGGAAGTTTTAAAGGAACTTAGACTTGAATTCGATGTAATTCGATAATTTTAGTGTTAGTCGAGGTGTTTTGATAATTGGAACAAGTTTGAATAATATTATAAGATGTATTGGTATTTTTGGTTGAGGTCCCGAGGACCTCGGGGTGATTTCGGATGGCTAATGGGAACTTTTGAAGTTGGGAAATTTCATAATAGACGAAATTGTAAATTAGTGTGCACAAGACCTCACTTTAAACGACTATATCTCCAGTTATATAAGGAGTTGTGTGAGGATCTACCTATCAAAGTAAATCCCTTTGTGTTTAGTTTCCAAATCAATAAACCGTTCGTAATTTGGAGTTGTATACAGAAAGTTATGATCATATTGCTGGGAATGTGTCAGTAGCGCGGCCTTAGCGCGGGAGCACGTAGCCAGCGCTAATTGAGTTTTCTTCTGCCTCATTAGCACGGGATTAGCGCGGGCGCACTAGTGTCAGGCCTCTAAATACACCTAAGGACGGGAAATGACGGACTTTGAGTCATTTCTCAAGCCTAGGGTTTCCCCAACACCCCCAATTCGACCAAGGCACCCAATTGCACTCCTAAGGAAAGATTTTCGGAGTATTTTGAGTTGATTACTACTCCCAAACACTTATATTAACATGGATTGATCTTAAAAATCCTTAGATTTTCAAGAAATTCCTTTAAGAACCCAAAGGAGGGTTTTGCAAGATTTCTTCCAAAAGGTAATCCTACACCCTTAGACTCACATATATGAATACATTATGGGAATATGAGTATGAATCAAGTATTACAACTTATTGTATGGTGGTTGGAAGCCATAAATTCTCAATTTAAATACATGAACATGGTAGGGATTTAAAGGTGTTTATTTGATGAAATTTTTGTTGGTTTGGGTGTGAATGGTTGATCACACATGTGATGTTAGGAATATAAATTGCTAAAGAATAACAGTGGGATGAATTGTTGGTTAATGGTGATAGTTGGAGGAACCAATGCTATAGTTAAGAGGTGTAAATATTTATGCCTACAAGATGTTTGATAATATGCCTAAATGGCATAATTTATGGGATCTAGTACTAATATTGGCCCTATTGAGTGTTGTATTGTAGATTGAAGTTACATAACTGTATGGGATCATTATAGTATCATTAAGGGGCGAATTTCAGATATGTATGGTTAAAACCCCGTCTTTTAGAAATCGAACTTCATCGATGTTTGTGTGATTTTTGGCAGATTCGTCACACGAGGAGGCTAATTTGAGAGGCAAGGGCATAGCGATCTAGAGGTGAGTAATGATTTTAAATGATGCACTGAGGGTTTGAAACTCCGGATTGCACAACATACTGCTATGTTGAGATGAGACACGCGTTGTATGACGAGCGCAGAGTCATTTACTATTAGGGATTGTGACTTGGTCCATCCCAGTTGATATTTTTACCGCATAATTGATAAAGATTTATTGTGTTTCACTATGATTGGGGCTTATTGCCATATTTGGGCTTCGTGCCAATTATCTAAAATCTTTTGTGAATTTACATCACTATTTTCCTCACGAATTGAAATATTATTTGAACTCAGTCCAATTGAATATTATTATTTTGTGAACTCAGCTACATTTATACTCAACTCGAGATCAAATGATATTTATAATGCTGTTGAGCTGAGCACTATTGTTTTACTGATGCCCAAGAGGCTTATGATTATTTTCTGGACTGATTGAGGTCGAGGGCTATACGTGAGGATATGTTGAGTGATGTGAGGAGGCTTTCAGGCCTCGAGTGTTATATGAGGAGGCTTTCAGGCCTCGAGTGTTATATGAGGAGGCTTTCAGGCCTCATGTATGATGTGTGAAGGCTTTCAGGCCTATTGATATTGCGCTTGGGCTGTAGGAGCCCCTCCGGAGTCTGTACACACCCCTAGTGAGCGCAGGGTACCCAGGTGAGTTGGGAGTGGGCCCGAGAGGCCGTTGCTTGTGTGTGGTGAGTTGGGAGTGAGCCCGAGGGGCTGATGTTGTGTGCTGGTGAGTTGGGAGTGAGCCCGATGGGCTGATGTTGTGTGCTGGTGAGTTGGGAGTGAGCCCGAGGGGATGATACTATACTGAGATTTACATATTGAGCCCGAGGGGCAAGCTTTTGAATTATCCTTACTATGGAAATTATTTGTCTTTACTGTTTTAAAAGAAGAATTACCTGATACTCACTGTGTTACTGTATAACTGATTTTACTGCTTGGGATAGCGCTATATTGTGCCGTTATGAGATTTCATGTTTTCAGTCGTTATTTATTTTTAATACTCACTGGGTCGGAGTACTCACATTACTCTCTGCACCATGTGCGCAGATACAGGCAGAGCTGAGTTTGCTCCTGAGCGCTGATTCTTTCCAGGCCAGGCGATGACTAGGAGTAACGAGGTAGCTATTGACGTCCGCAACCCCGTTTTCTCTCTTATCTTTGTTATTTATGATAATTCCAGACTTTGTAAAATATTAGTAAACTCTGTAGTAGCTCATGACTTGTGACACCCCGATTTCGGGCTGAGTTGAGATGGTTTTCCTTGTTCTATCACGTTTATTTCTCATTTAAGATTATATTGCCCATGATTTAGACTTATTCCTGCTAAGTAATTATAAAGAGATGTACTGTTTTGTTGATTGGCTGGCCTTGTCCTCACGAGAGGCGCCATCACGACCGGGTTGGGATTTTGGGTCGTGACAAGTTGGTATCAGAGCCTAGGTTACTAGGTCTCGCGAGTCATGAGCTGGTTTAGTAGAGTCTCGCGGATCGGTACAGAGACGTCTGTATTTATCCTCGAGAGGCTGCAGAACCTTTACGAAAAACTTCATATTCTTGAATTCTTATCGTGCGTCCTTGATTCAGCTTGAAAAAATAACTTTTACAATTCCTTCCACGTATTCGTATGAGCGAACGAATGCTCAGTATTAGATGTGTCTTGATGGCTTGTAATTCCCCGATCGAAGGGCGAGACGTGGTCATTTTGAGTTTGATGTTAGGCCAATCTGGAGGACTTGAGGCCGGATCTGTGCTAATGGCTTTAGCACCGAGGTGCTTATTGTGTGAGCAAGTATTTTTAACTTATATGTTCGGTATTGCCTCTATTAGTGGGAATCATGGCTGGATAGCTACATGAGGAGTATGATAGTACTGCGAGATGTATCTATATGACTTGGAAGTGATGAGGAAGGTCTACTGGATGATAGATGAACTATTGAGTGTATGATTTCCATTGTGATAGGATGTGTAGTCCCAAGTTATGGGCGCGTGAAAAATCTTTTTATGTCTCCTATTTGGAGTGAAGTAAATTTCATGTTACGGTATGAGTTTAGACATAGGAAGATTAAGTGATGGTGTAATGTGTATGGCAGTGGAAGGTATACAAAAATATTAACTAAAGGTAAAGCTAGTGGGTAATTGGCTTATGAGGGGAAACTATTTGTCATACTAGTTAGATAAGTCTGGGAGCTGAGATCGCTTCTATAAATGTATTATGACAAAATCGTTAAGTCAAGGAGACCACCTTGAAGGTCTAAAAAACATTAAAGAAAGAATATGTTCTTACTCGGTTGAATAGCCCACTAATGGAGGATTGAAAGGTATTTTCTACGTGTTATGATTCAAATAGGTGTAACACATGTCCATGTATCAATTTTGATAGTATAATACATGTAATATTGATATTAATGTAATTGATATACGTTGTGATGCTTTGTCAAGTTGTGGATGTGTTGTTAGGATGGTTTTGGTGATTCTCTGGTAGGTGGATATGCCTAATTACAAAGGAGACTCTGCCAAAATTTTTGAAAAATTTGGTCCCATAGAGAGTAGGCTTAACTATTATGTGAGTGAATGCAAGAAAATGCGGAAGAGTTAAAATTTTAGATGAATTATGTATCCACAAGCTTATGAAGGAGTGAGTTTAATCTCACTATGGTATTATCTCAGTCTGCCACACAGATGCCTCTGTCTTATTTGATCCAGGATCCACCTATTCTTATGTGTCTTCATATTTTGCCCGTCATTTGAGTATGCCCCGGGAGTCTCTTACTTTACCTGTTCATGTGTCTACCCCGGTGGGCGATACTATTGTTGTGGACCGTGTGTATCGGTCATGTGCTGTGATTACTGGGGATCTGGAGACCCGAGTTGATCTACTGCTATTGAGCATGGTAGATTTTGATACTATTTTTGGCATGGATTGGTTATCTCCATATCATGCTATTCTAGACTGTCATGCTAAGACAGTTACTTTGGCTATTCCGGGTGTTCCGAGGATCCAGTTGTGTGGCATGACTGATTATGTCTCTAGCAGAGTAATTTCTTTCTTGAAAGCCCAGCGTATGGTTGGGAAGGGTTATCTATCATATATGGCTTTTGTGCGGGATGTTGGAGCTGAGACTCCTAGTGTTGATTTTGTCCCAGTTATGAGGGACTTTCCTGATGTTTTTCCTGCAGACCTGCCGGGCATGCCGCAGAACAGGGATATTCATTTTGGCATTGACTTAGTGCCGGGCACTCAGCCCATTTCTATTCCGCCATATCATATGGCACCAGCAGAGTTAAAAGAATTGAAGGAGCAGCTTCAGGAACTCCTAGATAAGGGGTTCATTCGGCCTAGCGTGTCCCCGTGGGGTGCACCTGTTTTATTTGTGAAGAAGAAAGGTGGCACAATGAGAATGTGCATTGATTATATGCAGTTGAATAAGGTAACAGTGAAGAACAAGTATCCTTTGCCTCGCATTGATGACTTATTTGATCAGCTTCAGGGAGCGAGGGTATTTTCTAAGATTGATCTCCGTTCGGGCTATCACCAGTTGAAAATCAGGGGGTCGGATATTCCCAAGACTGCTTTCAGGACTAGATATGGTCATTATGAATTTTTGGTTATGTCTTTCGGGCTGACCAATGTCCCAGTAGCGTTCATGCATTTGATGAACAGTGTATTTCAGCCTTATCTGGATGCATTTGTTATTGTATTCATTGATGATATCCTGGTGTATTCGCGTAGCCAGGAGGAGCATGCCCAGCATTTGCGTGTAGTGTTGCAGAGATTGAGAGAGAAGAAGCTTTATGCAAAATTCTCCAAATGTGAATTTTGGCTAAGTTCTGTGGCATTTTTGGGACATATAGTGTCCAGCGAGGGTATACAGGTTGATCCAAGGAAGATAGAAGCAGTGCAGAGTTGGTCTAGACCGTCCTCAGTCACAGAGATTCGAAATTTACTTGGGCTAGTAGGCTATTATCGCCGATTTGTTCAGGGGTTTTCTTCTATTGCATCGCTTTTGACCAAGTTGACTCAGAAAGGTTCCCTATTTGTATGGTCCGGCGAATGTGAGGAGAGCTTCCAGAAGCTCAAAGCACTTCTGACCACAGCTCCAGTGTTGGTGTTACCATCAGCTACAGGTTCATACACGGTATATTGTGATGCTTCCAGAGTTGGGATTGGTTGTGTGCTAATGCAGGAGGGTATAGTTATTGCTTATGCTTCTCGTCAGTTAAAGCCCCTTGAGAAGAACTACCCTGTTCATGATTTGGAGTTGGCTGCTATAGTTCATGCCTTAAAAATTTGGAGGCACTATTTATATGGTGTATCTTGCGAGGTATTCACTGATCATCGCAGTCTTCAACATTTATTTAAACAAAAAGATCTTAATTTGAGGCAGCGGAGATGGCTTGAGTTACTTAAAGACTATGATATTACCATTTTATATCATCCAGAAAAGGCCAATGTAGTGGCCGATGCGTTGAGCCGAAAGGCAGTTAGTATGGGGAGTTTGGCTTACATCCCAGTTGGGGAGAGGCCTCTTGCAGTTGATGTTCACACCTTGGCCAATCAGTTGGTGCGGTTATATATTTCTAAGCCTAGCCAGGTATTGGCTAGTGTGGTTTCTCGATCTTCCTTATATGATCGCATCAGAGAGCACCAATATGATGATCCGCATTTGCTTGTCCTTAAGGACAGAGTTCAGCATGATAATGCCAAAGATGTGACTATAGGTGATGATGGCGTATTGAGGATGCAGGGCCGTATTTGTGTGCCCGACGTTGATGGGCTTAGAGATTTGATTCTTGAGGAGGCCCACAGTTTGCGGTATTCCATCCATCCGGGTGCTGCGAAGATGTATCAGGACTTGAGACAGCATTACTGGTGGAGGATAATGAGGAAAGATATTGTGGGATATGTGGCTCGGTGTCTCAACTGTCAGCAGGTGAAATATGAGCATCAGAGACCGGGCGGTTTGCTTCAGCAGATGATTATTCCTGAGTGGAAATAGGAGAGAGTTACTATGGATTTCGTGAGTGGCCTTCCTCGGACTATGAAGAATTTTGATTCGATTTGGGTCGTTGTGGATAGGCTGACCAAGTCAGCGCATTTCATTCTGGTGTGTACAACATATTCTGCGGAGCGGCTGGCTAGGATCTTTATTCAGGAGATTGTGCGGTTGCATGGTGTTCCAGTTACTATTATTTCGGATAGAGGTACTCAGTTCACTTCTCAGTTTTGGAGGACTTTTCAGCACGAGTTGGGCACTCAAGTGGAGTTGAGTTCAGCATTTCATCATCAGACGGACGGACAGTCCGAGCGTACTATTCAGATATTGGAGGATATGTTGCGTGCCTGCATGATTGATTTTGGAGGTTCTTGGGTTGAATTTTTACCACTTACAGAGTTAGCCTACAACAACACCTATCAGTCCAGTATTCAGATGGCACCGTATTAGGACTTATATAGGAGGCGGTGTAGAACTCCAGTGGGTTGGTTTGAGCCCAGTGAGGCTAGGTTGTTGGGGACAGATTTGGTCCAGGATGCCTTAGAAAAGGTGAAGGTAATTCAGGAGAGACTTCGCACAGCTCAGTCGCGTCAGAAGAGTTATGCGGACCGGAAGGTCCGAGATGTGTCATTTATGGAGGGCGGGAAGGTTTTGCTGAAGGTTTCACCGATGAAGAGTGTTATGAGGTTCGGAAAGAAAGGGAAGTTGAGTCCGCGGTTTATTGGACCTTTTGAGATACTTAGGAGGATTGGAGAGGTGGCTTACGAGCTTGCTTTGCCGCCTACATTGTCGGGTGTTCATCCGGTATTCAATGTGTCCATGCTCCGGAAGTACATTGGGAGCCCGTCTCATATTTTAGATTTTAGTACAGTACAGTTAGATGAAAATTTGACTTATAATGTGGAGCCAGTGGCTATTTTGAGTCGACAGGTTCACAAATTGAGATCAAAAGATATAGCATCAGTGAAAGTACAGTGGAGAGGTCGGCCCATGGAGGAGGCTACTTGGGAGACCGAGCAGGAGATGCGGAGCAGGTACCCGCACCTATTTGAAACTCCAGGTATGTTTCTTAACTCGCTCGAGGACGAGCGTTTGTTTTAGTTGGGGAGAATCTAACGACCCAAACCGTTGTTTCCTATATTTTCGTCCCGTATTCTCCGTTAAATGCTTATTCATGTTTCAATATGTGTACTTGGTGAATTTGAGTGAATTCGGATCGAGTTTGGTATGAAATGGGACAATTAGTCTCTTTAAGGAAGAATTAGTTTGGAAAAGTCAACCGGACATTGACTTGTGAGTTAGAGGGCTCGGAATTGGATTCCGATGATTCGGTTAGTTTCGGGGGATGATTTAAGGCATAGGAGCGCAATCGGAATTAATTTTGGAGGTCCGGTGAAGAAATTAGCTCATTTTGGTGAAGTTAGTATTTTTGGCGATTTCCGGTTGACAAGTGAAATTTTGCTCCGACGGTTCGAATGGAATTCCGAGAATTTATGTAGCTTCGTTATGCCATTTTGGATATGTGTGCAAAATTTTGAAGTCATTCAGACATATTTTGATCGAGTTTTTGATCGAATGCTTGTTTTGGAAGTTTTAAAGGAACTTAGACTTGAATTCGATGTAATTCGATAATTTTGGTGTTAGTCGAGGTATTTTGATAATTGGAACAAGTTTGAATAATATTATAAGATGTATTGGTATTTTTGGTTGAGGTCCCGAGGACCTCGGGGAGATTTCGGATGGCTAATGGGAAATTTCATAATAGACGAAATTGTAAATGAGTGTGCACAAGACCTCACTTTAAACGACCATATCTCCAGTTATATAAAGAGTTGTGTGAGGATATACCTATAAAATTAAGTCCCTTTGAGTCTAGTTTCCAACTCAATAAACCGTTTATAATTTGGAGTTGTATACAGAAAGTTAAGATCATTTTACTGGGAACGTGTCAGTAGCGCGGCCTTAGCGCGGGAGCGCGTAGCCAACGCTAATTAAGTTTTCTTCTGCCTCACTAGCGCGGTATTAGCGCGTGCGCGCTAGTGTCAGGCCTCTAAATATACCTAAGGACGGGAAATGACGGACTTTGAGTCATTTCTCAAGCCTAGGGCTTCCCCAACACCCCCAATTCGACCAAGGCACCCAATTGCACTCCTAAGGTAAGATTTTTGGAGTATTTTGAGTTGATTACTACTCCCAAACACTTATATTAACATGGATTGATCTTAAAAATCCTTAGATTTTCAAGAAATTCCTTCAAGAACTCAAAGGAGGGTTTTGCAAGATTTCTTCCAAAAGGTAATCCTACACCCTTAGACTCACATATATGAATATATTATGGGAATATGAGTATGAATCAAGTATTACAACTTATTGTATGGTGGTTGGAAGCCATAAATTCCCAATTTAAATACATGAACATGGTAGGGATTTAAAGGTGTTTATTTGATGAAATTTTTGTTGGTTTGGGTGTGAATGGTTGATCACACATGTGATGTTAGGAATATAAATTGTTAAAGAATAATAGTGGGATGAATTATTGGTTAATGGTGATAGTTGGAGGAACCAATGCTATAGTTAAGAGGTGTAAATATTTATGCCTACAAGATGTTTGATAATATGCCTAAACGGCATAATTTATGGGATCTAGTACTAATATTGGCCCTATTGAGTGTTGTATTTTAGATTGAAGTTACATAACTATATGGGATCATTATAGTATCATTAAGGGGCGAATTTCAGATATATATAGTTAAAACCCCGTCTTTCAGAAATCGAACTTCATCGATGTTTGTGTGATTTTTGGCAGATTCGTCACACGAGGAGGCCAATTTGAGAGGCAAGGGCATAGCGATCTAGAGGTGAGTAATGATTTTAAATGATGCACTGAGGGTTTGAAACCCCGGATTGCACAACATACTGCTATGTTGAGAAGAGACACGCATTGTATGACGAGCGCGGGGTCATTTACTATTAGGGATTGTGACATGGTCCATCCCAGTTGATATTTTTACCGCGTAATTGATAAAGATTTATTGTTTTCACTATGATTGGGGCTTATTGCCATATTTGGGCTTCGTGCCAATTATCTAAAATCTTTTGTGAATTTACATCACTATTTTCCTCACGAATTGAAATATTATTTGAACTCAGTCCAATTGAATTGTATTATTTTGTGAACTCAACTACATTTATACTCAACTCGAGATCTAATGATATTTATAATGCTGTTGAGCTGAGCACTATTGTTTTACTGATGCCCAAGAGGCATATGATTATTTTCTGGACTGATTGAGGCCGAGGGCCATACGTGAGGATATGTTGAGTGATGTGAGGAGGCTTTCAGGCCTCGAGTGTTATATGAGGAGGCTTTCAGGCCTCGACTGTTATATGAGGAGGCTTTTAGGCCTCGTGTGTGATGTGTGAAGTCTTTCAGGCCTATTGATATTGCGCTTGGGCTGTAGGAGCCCCTCTGGAGTCTGTACACACCCCTAGTGAGCGCAGGGTACCCAGGTGAGTTGGGAGTGGGCCCGAGAGGCCATTGCTTGTGTGTGGTGAGTTGGGAGTGAGCCCGAGGGGCTGATGTTGTGTGTTGGTGAGTTGGGAGTGAGCCCGAGGGGCTGATGTTGTGTGCTGGTGAGTTGGGAGTGAGCCCGAGGGGATGATACTATACTGAGATTTACATATTGAGCCCGAGGGGCAAGCTTTTGATTTATCCTTACTGTGGAAATTATTTGTCTTTACTGTTTTAAAAGAAGAATTATCTGATACTCACTGTTTTACTGTATAACTGATTTTACTGCTTGGGATAGCGCTATATTGTGCCGTTATGAGATTTCATGTTTTCAGTCGTTATTTATTTTTAATACTCACTGGGTCGGAGTACTCACATTACTCCCTACACCATGTGTGCAGATACAGGCAGAGCTGAGTTTGCTCCTGAGCGCTGATTCTTTCCAGGACAGGCGATGACTAGGAGTAACGAGGTAGCTATTGACGTTCGCAACCCCGTTTTCTCCCTTATCTTTGTTATTTATGATAATTCCAGACTTTGTAAAATATTAGTAAACTCTGTAGTAGCTCATGACTTGTGACACCCCGATTTCGGGCTGAGTTGGGATGGTAATCCTTGTTCTATCACGTTTATTTCGCATTTAAGATTATATTGCCCATGATTTAGACTTATTCCTCCTAAGTAATTATAAAGAGATGTATTGTTTTGTTGATTGTCTGGCCTTGTCCTCACGAGAGGCGCCATCACGACCGGGTTGGGATTTTGGGTCGTGACAAGTTGGTATCAGAGCCTAGGTTACTAGGTCTCGCGAGTCATGAGCTGGTTTAGTAGAGTCTCGCGGATCGGTACGGAGACATCTGTATTTATCCTCGAGAGGCTGCAGAACCTTTACGAAAAACTTCATATTCTTGAATTCTTATCGTGCGTCCTTGATTCAGCTTGAAAAAGTAACTTTTACAATTCCTTCCACGTATTCGTATACGCGAACGAATGCTCAGTATTAGATGTGTCTTGATGGCTTGTAATTCCCTGATCGAAGGGCGAGACGTGGTTGTTTTGAGTTTGATGTTAGGCCAGTCTGAAGGACTTGAGACCGGATCTGTGCCAATGGCTTTAGCACCGAGGTGCTTATTGTGTGAGCAAGTATTTTTAACTTATATTTTCGGTATTGCCTCTATTAGTGGGAATCATGGTTGGATAGCTACGTGAGGAGTATGATAGTACTGCGATATGTATCTATATGACTTGGAAGTAACGAGGAAGGTCTACCTGATGATAGATGAACTATTGAGTGTATGATTTCCATTGTGATAGGATGTGTAGTCCCAAGTTATGTGTGCGTGAATGATCTTTTTATGTCTCCTATTTGAAGTGAAGTAAATTTCATGTTACGGTATGAGTTTAGACTCAGGAAGATTAAGTGATGGTGTAATGTGTATGGCAGTGGAAGGTATACAAAAATATTAACTAAAGGTAAAGCTAGTGGGTAATTGGCTTATGAGGGGAAGCTATTTGTCATACTAGTTAGATAAGTCTGGGAGCTGAGATCGCTTCTGTAAATGTATTATGACGAAATCGTTAAGTCAAGGAGACCACCTTGAAGGTCTAAAACATTAAAGAAAGAATATGTTCTTACTCGGTTGAATAGCCCAATAATGGAGGATTGAAAGGTATTTTCTATGTGTTATGATTCAAATAGGTGTAACACATGTCCATGTATCAATTTTGATAGTATAATACATGTAATATTGATATTAATGTAATTGATATACGTTGTGATGCTTTGTCAAGTTGTGGATGTATTGTTAGGATGGTTTTAGTGATTCTCTGGCAGGTGGATAGGCCCAATTACAAAGGAGACTCTGCCAAAATTTTTGAAAAATTTGGTCCCATAGAGAGTAGGCTTAACTATTATGTGAGTGAATGCAAGAAAATGCGGAAGAGTTAAAATTTTAGATGAATTGTGTTTCCACAAGCTTATGAAGGAGTGAGTTTAATCTCACTATGGTATTATCTTAGTCTGCCACATAGATGCCTTTGTCCTTTTTGATCCAGGATCCACCTATTCTTATGTGTCTTCATATTTTGCCCGTCATTTGAGTATGCCCCGGGAGTCTCTTAGTTTACCTGTTCATGTGTCTACCGCGGTGGGCGATACTATTGTTGTGGACCGTGTGTATCGGTCATGTGCTGTGATTATTGGGGGTCTGGAGACCCGAGTTGATCTACTTCTGTTGAGCATGGTAGATTTTGATACTATTCTGGGCATGGATTGGTTATCTCCATATCATGCTATTCTAGACTGTCATGCTAAGACAGTTACTTTGGCTATTACGGGTGTTCCGAGGATCGAGTTGCGTGGCATGACTGATTATGTCTCTAGCAGAGTAATTTCTTTCTTGAAAGCCCAGCGTATGGTTGGGAAGGGTTATCTATCATATCTGGCTTTTGTGCGGGATGTTGGAGCTGAGACTCCTAGTATTGATTTTGTCCCAGTTGTGAGGGACTTTCCTGATGTATTTCCTGCAGACCTATCGGGCATGCCGCCGAACAGGGATATTCATTTTGGCATTGACTTAGTGCCGGGCACTCAGCCCATTTCTATTCCGCCATATCGTATGGCACCAACAGAGTTGAAAGAATTGAAGGAGAAGCTTCAGGAACTCCTAGATAAGGGGTTCATTCGGCCTAGCGTGTCCCCGTGGGGTGCACCTGTTTTATTTGTGAAGAAGAAAGGTGGCACAATGAGAATGTGCATTGATTATATGCAGTTGAATAAGGTAACAGTGAAGAACAAGTATCCTTTGCCTCGCATTGATGACTTATTTGATCAGCTTCAGGGAGCGAGGGTATTTTCTAAGATTGATCTCCGTTCGGGCTATCACCAGTTGAAAATCAGGGGATCAGATATTCCCAAGACTGCTTTCAGGACTAGATATGGTCATTATGAATTTTTGGTTATGTCTTTCGGGCTGACCAATGCCCCAGCAGCGTTCATGCATTTGATGAACAGTGTATTTCAGCCTTATCTGGATGCATTTGTTATTGTATTCAGTGATGATATCCTGGTGTATTCGCGTAGCCAGGAGGAGCATGCCCAGCATTTGCGTGTAGTGTTGCAGAGATTGAGAGAGAAGAAGCTTTATGCAAAATTCTCCAAATGTGAATTTTGGCTAAGTTTTGTGGCATTTTTGGGACACATAGTGTCCAGCGAGGGTATACAGGTTGATCCAAGGAAGATAGAAGCAATGCAGAGTTGGTCTAGACCGTCCTCAGTCACAGAGATTCGAAATTTACTTGGGCTAGCAGGCTATTATCGCCAATTTGTTCAGGGGTTTTCTTCTATTGCATCGCTTTTGACCAAGTTGACTCAGAAAGGTTCCCCATTTGTATAGTTCGGCGAGTGTGAGGAGAGATTCCAGAAGCTCAAAGCACTTCTGACCACAGCTCCAGTGTTGGTGTTACCATCAGCTACAGGTTCATACACGGTATATTGTGATGCTTCCAGAGTTGGGATTGGTTGTGTGCTAATGCAGGAGGGTATAGTTATTGCTTATGCTTCTCGTTAGTTGAAGCCCCATTAGAAGAACTACCCTGTTCATGATTTGGAGTTGGCTGCTATAGTTCATTCCTTAAAAATTTGGAGGCACTATTTATATGGCGTATCTTGCGAGGTATTCACTGATCATCGCAGTCTTCAACATTTATTTAAACAAAAAGATCTTAAATTGAGGCAGCGGAGATGGCTTGAGTTACTTAAAGACTATGATATTACCATTCTATGTCATCCGGGAAAGACCAATGTAGTGGTCGATGCGTTGAGCCGAAAGGCAGTCAATATGGGTAGTTTGGCTTACATCCCAGTTGGGGAGAGGCCTCTTATAGTTGATGTTCAGACGTTGGCCAATCAGTTGGTGCGGTTATATATTTCTGAGCCTAGCCAAGTATTGTCTAGTGTGGTTTCTCGATCTTCCTTATATGATCGCATCAGAGAGCACCAGTATGATGATCCGCATTTGCTTGTCCTTAAGGTGATGATGGCGTATTAAGGATGCAAGGCCGTATTTGTGTGCCCGACGTTGATGGGCTTAGAGATTTGATTCTTGAGGAGGCCCACAGTTCGCTGTATTCCATCCATCCGGGTGCTGCGAAGATGTATCAGGACTTGAGACAGCATTACTGGTGGAGGATAATGAGGAAAGACATTGTGGGATATGTGGCTCGGTGTCTCAACTATCAGCAGGTGAAATATGAGCATCAGAGACCGGGGGGTTTGCTTCAGCAGATGATTATTCCTGAGTGGAAATAGGAGAGAGTTACTGTGGATTTCGTGAGTGGCCTTCCTCGGACTTTGAAGAATTTTGATTCGATTTGGGTCGTTGTGGATAGGCTGACCAAGTCAGCGCATTTCATTCCGGTGTGTACCACATATTCTGTGGAGCAGCTGGCTAGGATCTTTATTTAGGAGATTGTGCGGTTGCATGGTGTTCCAGTTACTATTATTTCGGATAGAGGTACTCAGTTCATTTCTCAGTTTCGGAGGACTTTTCAGCACGAGTTGGGCACTCAGGTGCAGTTGAGTTCAGCATTTCATCCTCAGACGGACGGACAGTCCGAGCATACTATTCAGATATTGGAGGATATGTTGCGTGCCTGCGTGAATGATTTTGGAGGTTCTTGGGTTGAATTTTTTCCACTTACAGAGTTTGCCTACAACAATAGCTATCAGTCCAGTATTCAGATGGCACCGTATGAGGCCTTATATGGGAGGCGGTGTAGAACTCCAGTGGGTTGGTTTGAGTCCGGTGAGGCTAGGTTGTTGGGGACAGATTTGGTCCAGGATGCCTTTGAAAAGGTGAAGGTAATTCAGGAAAGACTTTGCACAGCTCAGTCGCGTTAGAAGAGTTATGCGGACCGGAAGGTCCAAGATGTGTCATTTATGGAGGGCGAGAAGGTTTTGCTGAAGGTTTCACCGATGAAGGGTGTTATGAGGTTCGGAAAGAAAGGGAAGTTGAGTCCGCGGTTTATTGGACCATTTGAGATACTTAGGAGGATTGGAGAGGTGGCTTACGAGCTTGCTTTGCCGCCTAGATTGTCGGGTGTTCATCTGGTATTCCATGTGTCCATGCTCCGGAAGTACATTGGGAACCCGTCTCATATTTTAGATTTTAGTACAGTACAGTTAGATGAAAATTTGACTTATAATGTGGAGCCAGTGGCTATTTTGAGTCGACAGGTTCACAAATTAAGATCAAAAGATATAGCATCAGTTAAAGTACAGTGGAGAGGTCGGCCCGTGGAGGAGGCTACTTGGGAGACCGAGCAGGAGATGCGGAGCAGGTACCCGCACCTATTTGAAACTCCAGGTATGTTTCTTAACTCGCTCGAGGACGAGCGTTTGTTTTAGTTGGGGAGAATGTAACGACCCGAACCGTTGTTTCCTATATTTTCGTCCCGTATTCTCCGTTAAATGCTTATTCATGTTTCAATATGTGTACTTGGTGAATATGAGTGAATTCGGACCGAGTTTGGTATGAAATGGGACAATTAGTCTCTTTAAGGAAGAATTAGTTTGGAAAAGTCAACCGGACGTTGACTTGTGACTTAGAGGGCTCGGAATTGAATTCCGATGATTCGGTTAGTTTTGGGGGATGATTTAAGGCATAGGAGCGCAATCGAAATTAATTTGGGAGGTTCGGTGAAGAAATTAGCTCATTTTGGCGAAGTTAGTATTTTGGCGATTTCCGGTTGATAGGTGAAATTTTGCTCCGACGGTCCGAATGGAATTCCGAGTATTTATGTAGTTTCGTTATGCCATTTTGGATATGTGTGCAAAATTTCAAGTCATTCGGACATATTTTGGTCGAGTTTTTGATCGAATGCTTGTTTTGGAAGTTTTAAAGGAACTTAGACTTGAATTCGATGTAATTCGATAATTTTGGTGTTAGTCGAGGTATTTTGATAATTGGAACAAGTTTGAATAATATTATAAGATGTATTGGTATTTTTGGTTGAGGTCCCGAGGACCTCGGGGTGATTTCGGATGGCTAATGGGAACTTTTGAAGTTGGGAAATTTCATAATAGACGAAATTGTAAATTAGTGTACACAAGACCTCACTTTAAATGACCATATCTCCAGTTATATAAGGAGTTGTGTGAGTATATACCTATCAAATTAAAGCCCTTTGAGTCTAGTTTCTAACGCAATAAACCGTTTATAATTTGGAGTTGTATACAGAAAGTTAAGATCATTTTACTGGGAACGTGTCAGTAGCGCGGCCTTAGCGCGGGAGAGCGTAGCCAGCGCTAATTGAGTTTTCTTCTGCCTCACTAGCGCGGGATTAGCGCGGGATTCGCGCGTGCGTGCTAGTGTCAGGCCTCTAAATACACTTAAGGACGGGAAATGACGGACTTTGAGTCATTTCTCAAGCCTAGGGCTTCCCCAACACCCCCAATTCGACCAAGGCACCCAATTGCACTCCTAAGGTAAGATTTTTGGAGTATTTTGAGTTGATTACTACTCCCAAACACTTATATTAACATGGATTGATCTTAAAAATCCTTAGATTTTCAAGAAATTCCTTCAAGAACTCAAAGGAGGGTTTTGCAAGATTTCTTCCAAAAGGTAATCCTACACCCTTAGACTCACATATATGAATATATTATGGGAATATGAGTATGAATCAAGTATTACAACTTATTGTATGGTGGTTGGAAGCCATAAATTCCCAATTTAAATACATGAACATGGTAGGGATTTAAAGGTGTTTATTTGATGGAATTTTTGTTGGTTTGGGTGTGAATGGTTGATCACACATGTGATGTTAGGAGTATAAATTGTTAAAGCATAATAGTGGGATGAATTGTTGGTTAATGGTGATAGTTGGAGGAACCATGCTATAGTTAAGAGGTGTAGACATTGGACCGTCTTGAAGTGAGTAATGATTTTAAATGATGCACTGAGGGTTTGAAACCCCGGATTGCACAACATACTGCTATGTTGAGATGAGACACGCGTTGTATGACGAGCGCAGGGTCATTTACTATTGGGGATTGTGACTTGGTCCATCCCAGTTGATATTTTTACCGCGTAATTGATAAAGATTTATTGTTTTTCACTATGATTGGGGCTTATTGCCATATTTGGGCTTCGTGCCAATTATCTAAAATCTTTTGTGAACTTACATCACTATTTTCCTCACGAATTGAAATATTATTTGAACTCAGTCCAATTGAATTATATTATAATGTTGTTGAGCTGAGCACTATTGTTTTACTGATGCCCAAGAGGCTTATGATTATTTTCTGGACTGATTGAGGCCGAGGGCCATACGTGAGGATATTTTGAGTGATGTGAGGAGGCTTTCAGTCCTCGAGTGTTATATGAGGAGGCTTTCAGGCCTGAAGTGTTATATGAGGAGGCTTTCAGGCCTCGTGTGTGATGTGTGAAGGCTTTCAGACCTATTGATATTGCGCTTGGGCTGTAGGAGCCCCTCTGGAGTCTGTACACACCCCTAGTGAGCGCAGGGTACCCAGTTGAGTTAGGAGTGGGACCGAGAGGCCGTTGCTTGTGTGCGGTGAGTTGGGAGTGAGCCTGAGGGGCTGATATTATGTGCTGGTGAGTTGGGAGTGAGCCCGAGGGGCTGATACTATACTGAGATTTACATATTGAGCCCGAGGGGCAAGCTTTTGATTTATCCTTACTGTGGAAATTATTTGTCTTTACTGTTTTAAAAGAAGAATTATCTGATACTCACTGTTTTACTGTATAACTGATTTTACTGCTTGGGATAGCGCTATATTGTGCCATTATGAGATTTCATGTTTTCAGTCGTTATTTATTTTTATTACTCACTAGGTCGGAGTACTAACATTAGTCCCTGCACCATGTGTGCAGATACAGGCAGAGCTGAGTTCGCTCCTGAGCGCTGATTCTTTCCAGGCCAGGCGGTGACTAGGAGTAACGAGGTAGCTGTTGACGTCCGCAGCCCCATTTTCTCCCTTATCTTTGTTATTTATGATAATTCCAGACTTTGTAAAATATTAGTAAACTCTGTAGTAGCTCATGACTTGTGACACCCCGATTTCGGGCTGAGTTGGGATGGTTTTCCTTGTTCTATCACATTTATTTCGCATTTAAGATTATATTGCCCATGATTTAGACTTATTCCTGCTAAGTAATTATAAAGAGATGTACTGTTTTGTTGATTGGCTGGCCTTGTCCTCACGAGAGGCGCCATCACGACCGGGTTGGGATTTTGGGTCGTGACAAGTTGGTATCAGAGCCTAGGTTACTAGGTCTCGCGAGTCATGAGCTGGTTTAGTAGAGTCTCACGGATCGGTACGGAGACGTCTGTATTTATCCTCGAGAGGCTGCAGAACCTTTAGGAAAAACTTCATATTCTTGAATTCTTATTGTGCGTCCTTGATTCAGCTTGAAAAAGTAACTTTTACAATTCCTTCCACGTATTCGTATGCGCGAACGAATGCTCAGTATAAGATATGTCTTGATGGCTTGTAATTCCCCGATCGAAGGGCAAGATGTGGTCGTTTTGAGTTTGATGTTAGGCCAGTCTGGAGGACTTGAGGCCGGATTTGTGCCAATGGCTTTAGCACCGAGGTGCTATTGTGTGAGCAAGTATTTTTAACTTATATGTTCGGTATTGCCTCTATTCGTGGGAATCACGGCTGGATAGTTACGTGAGGAGTATGATAGTACTGCGATATGTATCTATATGACTTGGAAGTGACGAGGAAGGTCTACTGGATGATAGATGAACTATTGAGTGTATGATTTCCATTGTGATAGGATGTGTAGTCCCAAGTTATGGGTGCGTGAAGAATCTTTTTATGTCTCCTATTTGGAGTGAAGTAAATTTCATGTTACGGTATGAGTTTAGACTCAGGAAGATTAAGTGATGGTGTAATGTGTATGGCAGTGGAAGGTATACAAAAATATTAACTAAAGGTAAAGCTAGTGGGTAATTGGCTTATGAGGGGAAGCTATTTGTCATACTAGTTAGATAAGTCTGGGAGCTGAGATCGCTTCTGTAAATGTATTATGACGAAATCGTTAAGTCTAAAAAAACATTAAAGAAAGAATATGTTCTTACTCGATTGAATAGCCCAATAATGGAGGATTGAAAGGTATTTTCTATGTGTTATGATTCAAATAGGTGCAACACATGTCCATGTATCAAGTTTGATAGTATAATACATGTAATATTGATATTAATGTAATTGATATATGTTGTGATGCTTTGTCAAGTTGTGGATGTGTTGTTAGGATGATTTTGGTGATTCTCTGGCAGGTGGATAGGCCTAATTACAAAGGAGACTCTGCCGAAATTTTTGAAAAATTTGGGACTTAGTAAAAATTTGGTCCCCTAGAGAGTAGGCTTAACTATTATGTGAGTGAATGCAAGAAAATGCGGAAGAGTTAAAATTTCAGATGAATTGTGTTTCCACAAGCTTATGAAGGAGTGAGTTTAATCTCACTATGGTATTATCTCAGTCTGCCACACAGATGCCTCTGTCTTATTTGATCCGGGATCCACCTATTCTTATGTGTCTTCATATTTTGCCCGTCATTTGAGTATGCCCCGGGAGTCTCTTACTTTACCTGTTCATGTGTCTACCCCGGTGGGCGATACTATTGTTGTGGACCGTGTGTATCGGTCATGTGCTGTGATTATTGGGGGTCTGGAGACTTGAGTTGATCTACTGCTGTTGAGCATGGTAGATTTTGATATTATTCTGGGCATGGATTGGTTATCTCCATATCATGCTATTCTAGACTGTCATGCTAAGACAGTTACTTTGGCTATTCCGGGTGTTCCGAGGATCGAGTGGCGTGGCATGACTGATTATGTCTCTAGCAGAGTAATTTCTTTCTTGAAAGCCCAGCGTATGGTTGGGAAGGGTTATCTATCATATCTGGCTTTTGTGCGGGATGTTGGAGCTGAGACTCCTAGTATTGATTCTGTCCCAGTTGTGAGGGACTTTCCTGATGTATTTCCTGCAGACCTGCCGGGCATGCCGCCGGACACGGATATTGATTTTGGCATTGACTTAGTGCCGGGCACTCAGCCCATTTCTATTCCGCCATATCGTATGGCACCAGCAGAGCTGAAAGAATTGAAGGAGCAGCTTCAGGAACTCCTAGATAAGGGGTTCATTCGGCCTAGCGTGTCCCCGTGGGGTGCACCTGTTTTATTTGTGAAGAAGAAAGATGGCACAATGAGAATGTGCATTGATTATAGGCAGTTGAATAAGGTAACAGTGAAGAACAAGTATCCTTTGCCTCGCATTGATGACTTATTTGATCAGCTTCAGGGAGCGAGGGTATTTTCTAAGATTGATCTCCGTTCGGGCTATCACCAGTTGAAAATCAGGGAGTCGGATATTCCCAAGACTGCTTTCTGGACTAGATATGGTCACTATGAATTTTTGGTTATGTCTTTCGGGCTGACCAATGCCCCAGCAACGTTCATGCATTTGATGAACAGTGTATTTCAGCCTTATCTAGATGCATTTGTTATTGTATTCATTGATGATATCTTGGTGTATTCGCGTAGCCAGGAGGAGTATGCCCAACATTTGCGTGTAGTGTTGCAGAGATTGAGAGAGAAGAAGCTTTATGCAAAATTCTCCAAATGTGAATTTTGGCTAAGTTCTGTGGCATTTTTGGGACACATAGTGTCCAGCGAGGGTATACAGGTTGATCCAAGGAAGATAGAAGCAGTGCAGAGTTGGTCTAGACCGTCCTCAGTCACAGAGATTCGGCATTTTCTTGGGCTAGCAGGCTATTATCGCCGATTTGTTCAGGGATTTTCTTCTATTGCATCGCTTTTGACCAAGTTGACTCAGAAAGGTGCCCCATTTGTATGGTCCGGCGAGTGTGAGGAGAGCTTTCAGAAGCTCAAGGCACTTCTGACCATAGCTCCAGTGTTGGTGTTACCATCAGCTACAAGTTCATACACGGTATATTGTGATGCTTCCAGAGTTGGGATTGGTTGTGTGCTAATGCAGGAGGGTAGAGTTATTGCTTATGCTTCTAGTCAGTTGAAGCCCCATGAGAAGAACTACCCTGTTCATGATTTGGAGTTGGCTGCTATAGTTCATTCCTTAAAAATTTGGAGGCACTATTTATATGGCGTATCTTGCGAGGTATTCACTGATCATCGCAGTCTTCAACATTTATTTAAACCAAAAGATCTTAAATTGAGGAAGTGGAGATGGATTGAGATACTTAAAGACTATGATATTACCATTCTATATCATCTGGGAAAGACCAATGTAGTGGTCGATGCGTTGAGCCGAAAGGCAGTCAATATGGGTAGTTTGGCTTACATCCCAGTTGGGGAGAGGCCTCTTATAGTTGATGTTCAGACGTTGGCCAATCAGTTGGTGCGGTTATATATTTCTGAGCCTAGCCAGGTGTTGGCTAGTGTGGTTTCTCGATCTTCCTTATATGATCGCATCAGAAAGCACCAATATGATGATCCGCATTTGCTTGTCTTTAAGGATAGAGTTCATCATGATAATGCCAAAGATGTGACTATAGGTGATGATGGCGTATTGATGATGCAGGGCCGTATTTGTGTGCTCGACGTTGATGGGCTTAGAGATTTGATTCTTGAGGTGGCCCACAGTTCGCGGTATTCCATCCATCCGGGTGCTGCGAAGATGTATCAGTACTTGAAACAACATTACTGGTGGAGGAGAATGAGGAAAGACATTGTCGGATATGTGGCTCGGTGTCTCAACCGTCAGCAGGTGAAATATGAGCATCAGAGACCGGGCGATTTGCTTCAGCAGATGATTATTCCTGAGTAGAAATGGGAGAGAGTTACTATGGATTTCGTGAGTGGCCTTCCTCGGACTTTGAAGAATTTTGATTCGATTTGGGTCGTTGTGGATAGGCTGACCAAGTCAGCGCATTTCATTACGGTGTGTACCACATATTCTGTGGAGCGGCTGGCTAGGATCTTTATTTAGGAGATTGTGCGGTTGCATGGTGTTCCAGTTACTATTATTTCGGATAGAGGTACTCAGTTCACTTCTCAGTTTCGGAGTACTTTTCAGCACGAGTTGGGCACTCAGGTGGAGTTGAGTTCAGCATTTCATCCTCAGATGGACGGACAGTCCGAGCGTACTATTCAGATATTGGAGGATATGTTGCGTGCCTGCGTGATTGATTTTGGAGGTTCTTGGGTTGAATTTTTACCACTTACAGAGTTTGCCTACAACAATAGCTATCAGTCCAGTATTCAGATGGCACCGTATGAGGCCTTATATGGGAGGCGGTGTAGAACTCCAGTGGGTTGGTTTGAGCCCGGTGAGGCTAGGTTGTTGGGGACAGATTTGGTCCGGGATGCCTTAGAAAAGGTGAAGGTAATTCAGGAAAGACTTCGCACAGCTCAGTCGCGTTAGAAGAGTTATGCGGACCGGAAGGTCCGAGATGTGTCATTTATGGAGGGCGAGAAGGTTTTGCTGAAGGTTTCGCCGATGAAGGGTGTTATGAGGTTCGGAAAGAAAGGGAAGTTGAGTCTGCGGTTTATTGGACCATTTGAGATACTTAGGAGGATTGGAGAGGTGGCTTACGAGCTTGCTTTGCCGCCCAGATTGTCGGGTGTTCATCCGGTATTCCATGTGTCCATGCTCTGGAAGTACATTGGGAACCCGTCTCATATTTTAGATTTCAGCACAATACAGTTAGATGAAAATTTGACTTATAATGTGGAGCCAGTGGCTATTTTGAGTCGACAGGTTCAAAAACTGAGATCAAAAGATATAGCAACAGTGAAAGTACAGTGGAGAGGTCGGCCCATGGAGGAGGCTACTTGGGAGACCGAGCAGGAGATGCGGAGCAGGTACCCGCACCTACTTGAAACTCCAGGTATGTTTCTTAACTCGCTCGAGGACGAGTGTTTGTTTTAGTTGGGGAGAATGTAACGACCCGAACCGTTGTTTCCTGTATTTTCGTCTCGTATTCTCCGTTAAATGCTTATTCATGTTTCAATATGTGTACTTGGTGAATTTGAGTCAATTCGGATCGAGTTTTGTATGACATGGGACAATTAGTCTCTTTAAGGAAGAATTAGTTTGGAAAAGTCAACCGGACGTTGACTTGTGAGTTAGAGGGCTCGGAATTGAATTCCGATGATTCAGTTAGTTTCGGGGGATGATTTAAGGCATAGGAGCGCAATCGAAATTAATTTGGGAGGTCCGGTGAAGAAATTAGCTCATTTTGTCGAAGTTAGTATTTTGGCGATTTCCGGTTGATAGGTGAAATTTTGATCCGATGGTCGGAATGGAATTCCGAGAATTTCTGTAGCTTCGTTATGCCATTTTGGATATTTGTGCAAAATTTCAAGTCATTCGGACACATTTTGGTCGAGTTTTTGATCGAATGCTCGTTTTGGAAGTTTTAAAGGAACTTAGACTTGAATTCGATGTAATTCGATAATTTTGGTGTTAGTCAAGGTGTTTTGATAATTGGAACAAGTTTGAATAATATTATAAGATGTATTGGTATTTTTGGTTGAGGTCCCGAGGACCTCGGGGTGATTTCGGATGGCTAATGGGAACTTTTGAAGTTGGGAAATTTCATAATAGACGAAATTGTAAATGAGTGTGCCCAAGACCTCACTTTAAACGACCATATCTCCAGTTATGTAAGGATTTGTGTGATTATCTACCTATCAAATTAAATCCCTTTGAGTCTAGTTTCCAACGCAATAATCCGTTCACAATTTGGAGTTGTATACAGAAAGTTATGTTCATTTTACTGGGCACGTGTCAGTAGCGCGGCCTTAGTGCGGGAGTGCGTAGCCAGCGCTAATTGAGTTTTCTTCTGCCTCACTAGCGCGGGATTAGCGCGGGATTCGCGCGTGCGTGCTAGTGTCAGGCCTCTAAATACACCTAAGGACGGGAAATGACGGACTTTGAGTCATTTCTCAAGCCTAGGGCTTCCCCAACACCCCCAATTCGACCAAGGCACCCAATTGCACTCCTAAGGTAAGATTTTTGGAGTATTTTGAGTTGATTACTACTCCCAAACACTTATATTAACATGGATTGATCTTAAAAATCCTTAGATTTTCAAGAAATTCCTTCAAGAACTCAAAGGAGGGTTTTGCAAGATTTCTTCCAAAAGGTAATCCTACTCCCTTAGACTCACATATATGAATATATTATGGGAATATGAGTATGAATCAAGTATTACAACTTATTGTATGGTGGTTGGAAGCCATAAATTCCCAATTTAAATACATGAACATGGTAGGGATTTAAAGGTGTTTATTTGATGGAATTTTTGTTGGTTTGGGTGTGAATGGTTGATCACACATGTGATGTTAGGAGTATAAATTGTTAAAGAATAATAGTGGGATGAATTGTTGGTTAATGGTGATAGTTGGAGGAACCAATGCTATAGTTAAGAGGTGTAAATATTTATGCCTACAAGATGTTTGATAATATGCCTAAATGGCATAATTTATAGGATCTAGTACTAATATTGGCCCTATTGAGTGTTGTATTATAGATTGAAGTTACATAACTGTATGGGATCATTATAGTATCATTAAGGGGCGAATTTCAAATATGTATGGTTAAAACCCCGTCTTTCAGAAATCGAACTTCATCGATGTTTGTGTGATTTTTGGCAGATTCGTCACATGAGGAGGCCAATTTGAGAGGCAAGGGCATAGCGAGCTAGAGGTGAGTAATGATTTTAAATGATGCACTGATGGTTTGAAACCCCGGATTGCACAACATGCTGCTATGTTGAGATGAGACACGCGTTGTATGACGAGCGCAGAGTCATTTACTATTAGGGATTGTGACTTGGTCCATCCCAGTTGATATTTTTACCGCGTAATTGATAAAGATTTATTGTTTTTCACTATGATTGGGGCTTATTGCCATATTTGGGCTTCGTGCCAATTATCTGAAATCTTTTGTGAATTTACATCACTATTTTCCTCACAAATTGAAATATTATTTGAACTCAGTCCAATTGAATTGTATTATTTTGTGAACTCAGCTACATTTATACTCAACTCGAGATCTAATGATATTTATAATGCTGTTGAGCTTAGCACTATTGTTTTACTGATGCCCAAGAGGCTTATGATTATTTTCTGGACTGATTAAGGCCAAGGTCCATACGTGAGGATATGTTGAGTGATGTGAGGAGGCTTTCAGGCCTCGAGTGTTATATGTGGAGGCTTTCAGGCCTCGAGTGTTATATGAGGAGGCTTTCAGGCCTCGTGTGTGATGCGTGAAGGCTTTCAGGCCTATTGATATTGCGCTTGGGCTGTAGGATCCCCTCCGAAGTCTGTACACACCCCCAGTGAGCGCAGGGTACCCAGGTGAGTTGGGAGTGGGCCTGAGAGGCCGTTGCTTCTGTGTGGTGAGTTGGGAGTGAGCCCGAGGGGCTGATGTTGTGTGCTGGTGAGTTGGGAGTGAGCCCGATGGGCTTATGCTGTGTGCTGGTGAGTTGGGAGTGAGCCCGAGGGGCTAATACTATACTTAGATTTACATATTGAGCCCGAGGGGCAAGCTTTTGATTTATCCTTACTGTGGAAATTATTTGTCTTTACTGTTTTAAAAGAAGAATTATCTGATACTCACTGTTTTACTGTATAACTGATTTTACTGCTTGGGATAGCGCTATATTGTGCCGTTATGAGATTTCATATTTTCAGTCGTTATTTATTTTTATTACTCACTGGGTCGGAGTACTCACATTACTCCCTGCACCATGTGTGCAGATACAGGCAGAGCTGAGTTTGCTCCTGAGCGCTGATTCTTTCCAGGCCAGGCGGTGAATAGGAGTAATGAGGTAGCTGTTGACGTCCGCAGCCCCGTTTTCTCCCTTATCTTTGTTATTTATGATAATTCCAGACTTTGTAAAATATTAGTAAACTCTGTAGTAGCTCGTGACTTGTGACACCCCGATTTCGAGCTGAGCTGGGATGGTTTTCCTTGTTCTATCACATTTAAGATTATATTGCCCATGATTTAGACTTATTCCTGCTAAGTAATTATAAAGAGATGTACTGTTTTGTTGATTGTCTGGCCTTGTCCTCACGAGAGGCGCCATCACGACCGGGTTAGGATTTTGGGTCGTGACAATATGTAAGATAATTAAGCATGTCAATCGAAAAATACGACGATGACATCTCATCTCCTGAAAATCTTAATATCTTTTGCATATCAAAAATGACTCTTTCTTCATCAACTCTCAAAATTAGTTGTCCTTGATGGACATCTATGATTACTCTACCTGTGGAAAGAAATGGTCTACCCAAAATGATTGGTTCATCGTGTCATTCCTTCATTTCAAGTACTATAAAATCTACTGGGAAAACAAACTTATCTACTCTTACGAGCACATTTTCAATTATTCCCTTAGGTTTCTTAGTACTTTGATCTGCAAACTGAAGAGAAACACATATGTCTTTCATTTCACCAAGATTCAATTTTCTAAAGATAGAAAATGGCATCAAATTTATTGAAGCTCCAGAATCACAGAGTGCTTTTTCAAAATAAACTCATCCCAAAGTGCATGAAATTGTAAAACTGTCTGGATCACCAAGTTTTTAGGGTAGCTTATTTTGAAGTATAACATTGTATTTTTCAATAAGCATTACCACATAAACTTCTTCCAATTTTCTTTTGCTTGACAAAAGTTCTTTTAAAAATTTGGCATATGAAGGCATTTTCAATAAAGCATCAGTGAACGGAATATTGATGAGAACATGTTTTAAAATATCCAAAAATTTTGCAAATTGACTATCAAGCTTTTCTCTTTTCATTTTTTGTGGAAAAGGAATTGTCACAGGGAGAGGAGTTAATTTTTTAATATTTTTTTCTTCTTTTTTCTTGACTTCTTTCTTTTCAGATGGTTCAGTGGTATTTCAACATTCTTACCGTTGTTTACCTATTGTTCTGATTGGTCTGCATAGGGTTCATCAAGCTCCTTACCAGCTGACCAGAAGGTGATGGCCTTAAGATACTCTTTTGGATTTTTCTCTCTATTACTTGGTAAGAGACCCTGAATCTTTTTAGAAACAAGAGCTGCCAATTGGCTCAATTATAATTTTAGATTTTTGAGGGATGAATTTTGGCTCTCCATCTTTTCATCAGTGACTTTAATGTACTTATACAAAAGATCATCAAGACTTGAATGAGCTTGTTGAGGCCTTTGCTGATATGGAGTTGCTTGCTGATAATGTCTGGAGTTTAATTGACCATGGTTTGGATTATGGTATCCGGGTGGACCCTTTATTTGTTGTTTCTGGAAGCTTTGAGAGTTCTCTGCACCATTTGGATTGCTCCATTGAAATTCTGGACGCTTTTGTGCAATTAGACTCCCAAAAGGGTACAGTTTATAACTGATAGAATGGACATGTTTGTCATTATGATTGTTTTCTTGACATTCATGGTTCAGTTGGTTTCCTCCACACATGTCACAAGCCTCAGATTGACTTGGTTGTTGTGTATTTACCTGAAAAGTTTCAAACTTTTGTGCCAAAAAAATAATTTGTTGCGTTAGTGTATTTAAAGCATCAACCTGATTTACTGTAACGGCCTTCTTGATGATTACACGCTCAGATGGCCTTTGGATGGCATTCTCAAAAATCTCGTTCAACAATTGCAATGCTTTCTCCGTGGTTTTTCCCATTACAAAACCTCCTGCAGCTGCATCAATCACATTCTAGAAGAGGATTTTAACCCATGATAAAAAATATACAACTGCATATGTTCAGGAATGTCATGGTGTGGGCATTTTCTTAACATTGCTTTTAATCTTTCCCAAGCTTGATAAACTTACTCAGTGTCAGTCTGCAAGAAATTAGAGATGTCTTGTCTTAACTTTGTCATTTTAGCAAGGGAAAAATATTTGTTTAAAAATTTCTGAGTCATTTGATCCCATGTGGTAATGGAACCTTGTGGCAAACTTCGCAACCAAGTCTTGGTATCTCCTTTTAAAGAGAAAGGAAATAGCCTTAACTTGATAGCTTGAGGAGGTACTCCATTATACTTAGCTGTTTCAACAAGTAACAAAAAGTCAATTAAATGACTGTGTTGATCTTCACATGCATTTCCATTGAAGATGCAAGACTGTTGAATCGTTTGAATCAGGCCTGTCCTAATTTCAAAGTTGTTGGCTGCCACTGGAGGTTTTCTAACACTAGATTCACAATTGAAGCAGTCAGGTCTAGCATAATCCCTTGGGATTCTGTTTGCTGGCCTTGGTGCTACTTCTTCAAACTGATCCTCCACATGGACTAGTAGTTGAATGTCTTCTACTTCTTGATTCTACATACCTTCACAAGCTATGCTTTGGAAAAATAATGTTTGTCCTTTCCTGCGCAATCGAAGAGATCTTTCAATTTCAGGATCGTAATTGACCAACTCTTTTATAGAAGAACGGGTCATAAACTACTCAAAATTCTAAAAAAAACTGAACTTAACTCCTAAAGTGGTAGTAGTAGTACTTAGAAGAAAGTAATTAAAAGAAAGTGATGAATAACAAGGATAACAAAGATGATAAAAATAATAAGCGATTAAATAAAAATAGTAGTATGATAATGTTATTGTTATTATTATTATTATTATTATTAGTAGTAGTAGTATATGATAATAGTAATTATATTAGTACTAATTAGCAATAGATGTTATGTAGAAACAAAATGGTAAATGAAATCAGTAAGTAGTAACAATAACTAATGATAGAAAATAATAATATAATACTAATATAGAATATAGTTACATGCAGTACTAGTATTAATAATAGTAATTGCTATGCTATAATGATGATAAGAAGGATACATGATAATAACACTTCTATAAGATGTTAGTACTTGTAATAGTAGTAATATTTAGTAAATATTAATAGCAAAGATAATAATACTAATAGTAAGTTCCCAAATTAGTAACAAAATATTTAGTTTGAAGTAGACTTGTGCCAATCCCCGGCAGCGGCGCCAAATATTTGACGAGACCAATGTGCATAGGATTTTTCTGCTCGTACTCAGTCAAATTCTAGTATAGTTTATGATATCGTCCCACAGAGATTGGTTAATCTAGGCTACAGACTTTTAATATTTTTACTACTATTTGAGAGAACCAAATTGATTAAAGGTGAGTTTTAAAACTTGTTAATTAATTAAAGCAAAGCAAACAATTTTTGAAAGATTTATAATTTAAAAGAGTTGGGAATCGTTGAATTCACTTGATAATATTATTACAATAAAATCTCAATTTCTACATGTATTTCTCTAAAGAACAATTGCTTATTGCTAATACAATTATATTTGTTCACTAAGAAAAAGTCAATTAATAGCACTACGTGGGGTTATGTAATTAATTGAGTTAAAACTAGTGACGATCAAACCGAAATATTTTCTTGCTTGAATTGTGCTAAAAGGTAGTAAAAACTTCGTGAGAATATGTTTACTAAAAATCAGTAATCTTGCCTACAACAATTCCTCCGTGAGAATTAAAACTGATACAAACAAGATTACATATTTGAAATAAGAGTTTTACGAAAAATTATTCTCACTCTACTATTTTATTCATTGGTTATTATATATTAATTTTGCTCCGTGAGAATTACAAAATTAATATAAGAATAACTTAAATAAAATATATAGAAGTGATAATAATGATTAGTTAGAAACCATTATTTCAGCACAGTATGAATTATACAAAGAAAATTTCAAGCCAAGGATGTATTAAAACTGAAATAATATTATAAAAATATATATCAAGCTTCATCAACTATCCCAACAAAAGAGATTACTCCATTAAGGAGTATTTAAAACTCATAACAAAAGGAATTCTAGAATATTTTCAATACTCTTAGAAAATCCAAAAACTAATAAGAATAAAATAAAATAGTTAAAGAAAGAAGTTAAGACCAAATGTTTGGATAAAAGTAGTTCTCCTCCTTCTCCCCTTTTCCGATGCCAAATTGCATTCTATTTATAGATAAATCTTGCAAGCATTAAATGATTAGACATGTCCAAGGAATAAGCTTGGACAAGTCTGAAGAGTGAGCTTGGATGTGTCCGAGGAGTGAGCTTGGATGTGTCTGAAGACATGAGCTTGGATGTGTCTGAAGACATGAGCTTGGACACGTCCAAGATAGGAGCTTGGATGCATCTGAACTTCAATTATAGGCTTCCATTTCCCATCACAATTCTTGTGCTTGCCATAGCAGACTTTCATCGAGTATTTTGTCTTTTCCTTCTGTTATTTTTATCTTTTTTTTTTCTGCGAAAATACTTAGAAAGAGGCAAAATACTAATTATAAATTTAAGTATATTATTTAAAGTAGAATATTAATAGTATATAATAAGTAAATATTTTATATTCATCAATGTTCATGCCTCATCCTTTGGGAGACAAAGAAACAAAACTCAATGGCCACGTCAACAACTGAAGAAGAATGTGTAGCGGAAGCATCCTAATGTACTCAAACCCTATGAATTGAGCAACAACTAGAAGACCATGGGGTATCTTCTAAACTGATGGTATGTCTTATCCAAGCAGTTCAATACAATAGGACCAACCTCATTGAGGGTTGACATTATCTTCTGAGGGTCAATATGAAGAAAGGGTTGATCTGTAGGAAGTCTTGCAGAACAGGAGACCAAATTCCTGATATCTTCATCAAAGCCTTGAGTAGAGAATATTCAGGAACAAACAAGGTAAAGATGAGGTCATGAGAGTCTAATGTAGAACCTGATTCTTCATCACTTGGCTTTGCAAGACACCGTCAGGTAAAGTTAGCTAAAGTGTTTTCTAACCAAGCCTAACTCACATCAATAGCATTGTAGGTAAACACGCATGGCGATCATAGAAGCTAAAGGTACAATATGAACTGCGAGAGAGGAGCTGCTAAAACCTTTTTCAAAAAAAAATTTGTTTGCCATTAAGTTCTTGTACCCCAAGTTAGTAGTAATGTGCTTAATTTGTATTCCTTCTAAAAAAACAAAAAAAAAACAAATTAACTCAACTGCCACATTATCCGCCTTTTCAAAGTTTGCATTCCTATCTTGTCTTTCAAATCCCTTCACCCCCTCTGCACGGTAACGCTTTCCCACAAACCTACCGCCGTCTTCAAAACTATTCAGAACCTATTTCTCTCTCTCCTCTCATCATTAGCCCTTCTTCCAATAAAACCTTCTTTCTCTCTTACAGCAAGCCATGAACCTTCATCTCTTCTGTGTAGCTGTAATCCTTTCTTCATCTCTTGCTCTCACTCTACTTGTCATCTAAGTACTCCTATAATGGCAATTGAACAATCGCTTCCTTCTCCCACCGATAACACCACTCCCACTTCCTTATCATCCTTGAAAGCATTCCCAGAGCTTCACTATTTTACTCCTTCTACTACTTTACCTACTCATAGCGCCTCCTCCTTTCCTACGGTTTTCCCTTTTCTGATAAACCTTGTTCTCTCTCATTTTGAAAACCCTATGTGTAGCCATTCCTCTAATATCATCAACGCACACTCAGGACTTAGTGACTCCTCAGAGTCACCAGAAAAGGAAACAACACATAGGATCATGGCTATCGTTGCTGAGAGTCTGATGAGTGAAGTAGCATATCTCTTATCAGGGTGTCAGGGGGAAGTAAATTCATGCCTGGGAGATGTACGAACCACAGTACTCTTTGAGTCTTTGGCTCATGAGACGTTCTCAGAAAAACCTTTTGAAGAACCTGATTCTCTTCCATGCAAACCCACTCCTACACCTCCTGATCATTCTAAGCTCGTAGAATCCTCCTCCAAGTCACCCACTATCAGGTCACATCAGCAAGAAAGTTTTGAGTCCACATTGCAGAAAAGTAAGAGGAGTGTCAAGAAAAGGAAAAAGAGGATAATGAATCAAAGGGAATTTGTCACTAACAAAAGTGTTCCAGTAGATGGGATTGACAAAAATGTTCCAAGGGAACCTGGTTCCCTGGTACAACAATCTTTGAAAGCACAAAAGTCTGTAGATAAAGCTTCTGATGAAACTATTGAGCAACAAAAAGGGTCATCTGTGAGGGGAAGAAGCAAGTCTAAAAGGAGTCAAATTGAGCAAGCTACGTCTGAAGATGATACTGTGGGGATAGTAAGCTGGAAAGGAAAGTCTGTTGAAGGGTCTAGCAAAAGGAAAGAGGAAACTGGTACAGCACCTGGTAGCAGAGATTATGCCCTGTGATAGTGGTCTCTGGCAGCAGAGATTATGAACTCAGAAAGTTTTGTGGGGTCGTACATTTGATCTAGTAATTTCAGAGAGGGCCGATATGAGACAAATTCTGGAGATTGTGGAATTTCAAAAATGGGAACACCTATTTGAAGTGAGCATTCCTCTGGTGTACGAAGATGCAGTATAAACTTTTTACGCATCTCTCTTTACTGTTGAGGGGGATCACATTTGTGCGCTAGTAAATGGAGTAGACAGTGTACTTGACGCCTCAACATTGAAAGGTTCTCAGAATTACATGTGAAGCGATGTTCTCAGTCAAGGGTGTCTGTGGTATAAACTTCCGGAGAGCCATCATGAAGGAGCAAGCAATTCAGCAGGGGGAACAGGTGCATAAGAAGGTTTTGCTTCCTGAGTATCAGCTTCTCTTTGAACTAGTCAATAAGGTGCTCTTACCTCGTTCTGAGAGGCGATCTATTGCTACAAAATTGGATATGGTCTTAATGGAAGCGTTTGATGAGTTTGTCCCAATCAATCTGCCAGCAATTATGATAGATCATATGCCAAAGGTGGCAAACTTTAAAGGTGGGAATCATGGGCTTTTATATGGATTTCTTCTCACTTAGGTGTTCAGATTCTACAAGGTCCCCTTGGGGAATCCCAAAGTAGGCACACGCAAGCAAACCTTCTCTAAGACCACTTTAGAAGAATGTGAGTGTATAGAAAGAGTTGGTGGAAGCATCTCGACCATTTCTTAGCTGATCAACGCTCAAAATGTAGCTTCTGAAGAGATTAGAAGGCTGAGGGCTCGAAATGCCATATTGGAGACTCAGCTCAGTCAGGCAGTTCAAGGACCTGATTCTATTAATGAAGAAGTTGCACGACTGACAAAGGAAAATGATAGACTTCGGGCATAATTACTTGGAGAACAATTGTCTGCAAATGCTCTACTGGACATGTTTCTCAAAACCATTATTGTCTCCTCTTCCAAGCCTCCTTCTTCTAGTGTCCCATAGGATCCTCTTAGTGACCAGCTATTTTTGCTCTAATCTTTTGTGGCTGCTATTTTATTTTTGTTTGCTTTTGTTTTTGCGATGACATGCTGGAATTCACCATTATTGCACCTGTGTTGCCAGTCCATTGTAAACATTAATAAAATAGCTCCCCTTTTTGCTTGTACAATACTGTGTTCCTCTGACTTCTCTTTTCTATCATGTGGTGTGCACATATGTGGCATGAGCTAGCTGTTATAGACTTCTTTATGCTAAATACCTGCTTGTTCTCATTTTAATGAAGCCAAAAGGGGGAAGAATATAAGATTTAGGGGGGAAGAAATTCAGGTGGAAGAATGTAGAAAAAAAATCTAAGCTTACAGGGGAATATTTTTTTTTAAAAAAATGAGAGATTTGAGATTAAGGGGGAACCTTGTGTTGTTTCTGGTATCTTATCTCGTTATTTCTACTCTACATAAATACTATCCATGCCTAAGTTTGTCATCATCAAAAAGGGGGAAATTGATGGGTTTTCAATGTCTTTGTCTGATGCTTCTTACGTTTTGATGATCTAGCAAACTTGTTGTAAAGACCAGATAGAAAACCTGGCCCACATGGCGTACATTTCAACTGACCTGGTCCAAGTCTGAAAATCATCAAATAAATGAACGACCACAGGGAGGAACACAACAAGGACCTGGTGACCTTGTCCCTTAGGGTTCTCCAACACAAGTGCAAGTCAGTGACTGTCCACAATCATTATAAAGAGAAACACAAGAGGGACCTGGTCCCTTAGGGTTCTCTGACAGAAGTACAGGTCAATTGTACACCTGGAACGTAGCAGTAGAAAGTGACCATCTCGCCACTGTTACAGAAGAGGAACACAACTAGGACCTGGTCCGATAGTGTTCTCTAACAGAAGTACAAGATGACTATCCAGTTGGAACACAACTGCACCGAAGTAGATGTGCAGGTAGTACAACAGTCACTTCACATAGGGAAGAAGCGTGTAACAAGAATTGACACCACTATTATTGTGATGTATTTTGTGATATAACAACCTGGTGCAAGGCACAACTTCCTTTGTGCATTCAGTGATATTTTCTCAAGCATAACAGTGTTTATCCGTCATTAAAGTCACTGGTGTGTTGAGAACAAGAAGACAACTCCACTAAGGATCAGTCTATTATTGAGTTTATGTATATCCGTAGTTGAATTGTAATATTGTCATTTGTTCTTCATTGTATTTTCTAGTTTGCTTTCTTAGAAGCTTTGTCTTAGGAAAAAAACCAAAAAATCGTAAACTTCCGAGTTTATGTTGTGACTAGGAATATTCATAAGTTTAAACCCTTTATAACTAGTGTTAACAGCCAATTTTTCCCCTATATTTTTTAATGTAAAATACCTTTCAAAATAGCATATATAAGCATATATAAGCATATATGAGTATTTTCCAAGGCAACATTATTTTTTTAATTTTTCAAAGATTTTTAAATCAATTTACTGCCCTATTTTATCAAGAAAACCCAATAATTATCTCCAAAATTATCATTTTGGTAATTCATTTATTGGTGTCTCATGTTTATATTAAAATATAGCTAAGGTATTTTTTACACATTTTTACAAAATTATTTAGTATAGAATTGCATAATTACAATAATAACCTTTTTAGGTTTAAATTCGTTTCATATGCATAAAATGAGATTTTATATTTTTTAATTGATAATTATGTATTATTGTCACGATCTAATTCCCCGAACCCGGTCGTGATGGCGCTTCTCGTGAAGACAAAGCAAGTCAGACCAAAAAAGATCACCTCTTTTAAACAGTTAAATACCATAAGTAGTTCTAAAACGTGATATAATAATCATAATTTGCGGAATTAACTATAACAACAGTAGAAACCATCCCGACACAGCCCAAACCGGGGTGTCACAAGTCATGAGCAACTAATAGTTCTGGATACCAGTCTACTAGATATGAAATCCGTTACAGAAGTTCAAGAACACGAAAATAGTAAGATAAGGGGGGCACGGGGGCTGCGGACGCCAACAGCTACCTCGTAGTCTCCGAAAACACTGCCTGAACTGGGAGGATCAACACTTAGGATCGGACTCTGCGACGCCTGATCTGCACACACGGTGCAGGGAGTAATATGAGTACTCCGACTTAGTAAGTAATAATCATAAATAATGGCTGAAAGCAAGAAAATACTTAAAGGCACAAAGCAATTCTATATCAAGAAGTAATATAACTTAAGGCAGTAAATCCATGAAGAAATCAAATGAAGTTCCTTTAAACCAAGTAAAACCGGTAATTTAGCAGGTGAATAACAAGTAGAAATCCGCCCCTCGGGCACAGTAACAATCACTCAGAACATGATCAGCCCCTCAGGCTCACACTCAAATCATGATGGGTACCCGCGCTCACTGTGGGGGTGCAGACTTCGGAGGGGCCACTTACGGCCCAAGCGCAATATCAAGCCATCTCGTGGCAATAAAAAGTATCTCAGACCCTCGGCCTCATATCACTCAACATATTCTCACATATGGCCCTCGGCCTCACCCAGTCCAAAAATCATCACAAGCCCCTCGGGCATTAGTAAAACAGTAGTTCTCAGCCCAAAACATCATTTAGAAATATCATTTAAGTTCAAATACGAATAAAAGTGGCTGAGTTTGTAAAGCAGGAAAAATCAACAGGACTGAGTTCAAGTAATAAGTCAAACAGTGAGGAATAAGTGATAAAAATCCCCAGAGGGTTCAAATAGTTAGCATGAAGCCCAAATATGCCAATCAGCCCAAATCATGAGGACAACAAATAAGTTTCGGTCAAATATGCGGTAAAATCATCAATCGGGACGGACCAAGTCACAATCCCCAGTAGTAAAAGACCTCATGCTCATCACCCAACGCGTGTCTCACCTTAATACAACACTACGATGTGCAATGTGGGGTTTCAAACCCTCAGGACATCATTTACAACCATTACTCACCTCGAACCAGCTAATTCTCTAGCTCGCGACGCCTTTGCCCCTCGAATTGGCCTCTATGCGCGTCGAATCTATCCAAAATCAGAACGAATACGTCACAATATGCTAAGGGAACAAAGTCCAAGTGAAACCAATCGAATTATCACAAAATTCCAGAAATTGGTCAAACCCGACCCCCGGGCCCACATCTCGGAATTTGACAAAATTCACAAACTGGAATCCTTATACTCTTACGAGTCAATCCATACGAAAATTATCCAATTCCAATACCATTTGGCCCTTCAAATCATCATTTTATATTTTTTAAAGATTTCACAATTTTCTTCCCAAATTCCATCCCAAATCATGAATTAAATGATGAATTCAATGATAGATTCATGTACTCTAGCCAAATCTGAGTTAGAATCACTTACCCCGATGAATTTCTTGAAAAACCTTCAAAAAATTGCCAAAATCCGAGCTCTCTAGGTCAAAATATCAAATAAAACCCAAAATCTCGTATTTATAGAGTACCCCACATATTTCCACCTCCGCGGGCCGCACAAAATCGATCGCAGTCCGCACAAAACTAGTGCGGTCCGCACAAAAACGACTGCGACCACACAAGCTTTCCTATGCAGTGAGAGACTTTAGTATTTTAGCCATAACTTTCGCTACAAATGTTCAAATTGTGATATCTTTACCTTTCTGGAAACTAGACATGAAGTGCTACAACTTTCGTTTCAAATCATCTCAAAATTCCTTGTAGATCAAAAGATATGAGCTTCCGAAGTAGGACCAGCAGAATCTTTTTCACCGCGGCCGCACACCATTTTGTGCGGACCGCACAACACCTACCGCGGTCGTGCTTCATTTTGTGCGTTCCGCACAACATATACCGCGGCCGCACTTCTTTTTGTGCGGACCACACGGTTGAGTTCCGAGGTCTGCAACCCTTTTGGACGTGCTACAGTTATGATTTTCGGCCTAAAACATCCCGGAACTCCCGGAACTTCAAACTAATTGTACCAACACATCCTATGACATCGTTCAAACTTGTTCAAAACTTTTGAATGCTCACAACAATATCAATTACCAATTTAACATAGGATTCAAGCCTAAGAACTCCAAGAACTCTTAAATTATGCTTTCAATCAAAAAGCCTATCAAACCTCGTCCGAATGACTTAAAATTTTGCACACACATCCCAAATGACACAACGAAGCTACTGTCACTCTCGGAATTCCATTCTGACCCTTATATCAAAATCTTGCCTATCAACCGGAACCGCCAAAATATCAACTTCGCCAATTTAAACCTAAATCTTACTCTACAACTCCAAAACCCATTCCGATCGTGCTCCTAAGTCACAAATCACCTCCCGATGCTAACGGAACCATCAGAACTCACTTCCGAGCTTTCTAACATATAAGTCAACATCCGGTTGACTTTTCCAACTTAAGCCTTCTTAAAAGAGACTAAGTGTCTCATTTCTTACCAAATCCTCTTTGAACTCGAACTAATCAACCCGATCACATAATACACAGATAACGAAGCGTAAAGCTAAAATAGTGGAAAACGGAGCGGTAACTCATGAGACGACTGGCCGGGTCGTCACATCTCCCCAACTTAAACAAACGTTCGTCCTCGAATGAGTCAAGAAACATACCTATAGCCTCAAACAGGTGAGGATATTTGCTCTGCATCTACCGCTCGGTCTCCCAGGTAGCCTCCTCCACGGGCCGACCTCTCCACTGCACTTTCACTGAAGCTATATCCTTTGACCTCAACTTTCGAACCTGACGACCCAAAATTGCTACTGGCTCCACATCATAGGTCAAATCATCATCCAACTGAACTGTGTTGAATTCCAAAACATGAGACGGATCCCCAATATACTTCTGGAGCATTGAAACATGAAATACCAGATGCACACTCGATAGGATGGCAAAGCAAGCTCATAAGCCACCTCCCCAACTCTGAAGCACCTTAAAAGGCCCAATGAACCGCAGACTTAACTTTCCTTTCTTCCCAAATCTCATAACTTCCTTCATGGACAAAACATTCATCAAGACCTTCTCACCAACCATGTAGGACACATCTCGAACCTTCCGGTCCGCATAACTCTTCTATCGTGACTGCGTTGTACGAACCCTCTCCTGAATACCTTCACCTTCTCTAAGGCATCCTGCACCAAGTCTGTCCCCAATAGCCTAGCCTCACCGGGCTCGAACTAACCAACTGGAGATCTACACCGCCTCCCATACAAAGCCTCATATGGAGCCATCTGAATACTCGACTGGTAGCTGTTGTTGTAAGCAAACTCTGCAAGCGGTAGAAACTTATCCCATGAACCTCCGAAATCAATAACACAAGCATGCAATATGTCCTCCAATATCTGAATAGTACGCTCGGACTGCCCGTCCGTCTAAGGATGAAAAGTTGTGCTCAACTCCACCTGAGTACCCAACTCTCGCTGAACAGACTTCCAAAACTGGGAAGTAAACTGAGTGCCCCGATCTGAAATGATGGAAACTGGGACACCATGCAATCGAACAATCTCCCGAATATATATCTCTGCCAACCGCTCTGAAGAATAAGTAGTACAAATAGGAATGAAGTGCACGGACTTGGTCAGCCGGTCCATAATCACCCAAATAGCATCAAACTTCTTCAAAGCCCGTGGAAGTCCAACAACAAAGTCCATAGTGATCCTCTCCCACTTTCACTCAGGAATAACCATCTGCTAAAGTAAGCCACCCGGTCTCTGATGCTCATATTTCACCTGCTAACAATTGAGACACCGAGCTACAAATCTCACAATATCTTTCTTCATTCTTCTCCATCAATAGTGTTGCCTCAAATCCTGGTACACCTTCGCGGCACCCGGATGAATAGAATACCGCGAGCTATGGGCCTCCTCCAGAATCAACTCTCTCAGCCCATCCACATTGGGCACACAAATCCGGCCCTGCATCCTCAACACCCAGCATCGTCGATGGTCACATCTCTGGCATCATCATGCTGAACTCTGTCCTTAAGGACAAGCAAATGCGAGTCATCATACTGGCGCTCTTTGATGCGATCAAATAAGGAAGACCAAGAAACCAAGCAAGCCAACACTCGACTGGGCTCCGAAATATCCAACCTTACGAACCGATTGGCCAAGGCCTGAACATCAATTGCAAGGGGTCTTTCCCCAACTGGAATATATGCCAAACTCCCCATACTCACTGCCTTTCGGCTCTAAGCATCGGCCACCACATTGGCCTTTCCCGGATGGTATAATATAGTGATATCATATTCCTTAAGCAACTCCAATCATATCTGCAGCCTCAAATTAAGATCCTTTTGTTTGAACAAATGCTGAAGACTACGATGATTAGTGAACACCTCACAAGATATGACATACAAGTAATGCCTCCAAATTTTCAATGCATGAACTATGGCAGCCAACTCCAAATCATGAACGGGGTAGTTCTTCTCATGGGGCTTCAACTGACGAGAAGCATACGCAATAACTCTACCCTCCTGCATTAATACACAACCAATCCCAACTCTCGAAGTATCACAATGCACGGTATATGAACCTAAAGCTGATGGCAAGACCAATACTAGAGCTGTGGTCAAAGCCGTCTTGAGCTTCTGAAAGCTCTCCTCACACTCGTCCGACCACACGAATGAAACACCCTTCTGAGTCAATTTGGTCAAGGGCGATGCGATAGATGAGAATCCCTGAACAAACCGGCGATAATAGCTTGCCAACCCAATAAAGCTACAAATCTCTATGGTTGAAGATGGTCTAGGCCAACTCTGAACCGCCTCAATCTTATTTGGATCAACCTGAATACCCTCGCTGGACAACACGTGCCCCAAGAAAGCCACTTAATTGAGCCAAAACTCACACTTGGAAAACTTTTCATTAAGCTTCTCTCCCTCAATCTCTGCAATACAACTCACAAATGCTCCGCGTGCTCATCCTGACTACGCGAGTACACTAGGATATCATCAATGAATACTATAACGAAAAAATCAAGATAAGGCCGGAACACATTGTTCATCAAATGCATCAATGCTGCTGGGGCATTAAGACATCACAAGGAACTCATAATGACCATATCTGGTCCTGAAAGCAGTCTTATGAATATCTGACTCCCTGATTTTCAACTGGTGATAGCCCAAACGGAGATCAATCTTGGAGAACACTCGCGCTCCCTGAAGCTGGTCAAATAAATCATCAATGCGAGGCAATGGATACTTGTTCTTAATTGTTACCTTGTTCAATTGCCTATAATCCATGCATATTCTCATTGTGCCATCCTTCTTCTTCAAAAACAAAATCGGCGTACCCCAAGGTGACACACTAGGCCGAATGAACCCCTTATCTAGGAATTCTTGAAGTTGTTCCTTCAATTCTTTCAACTCCGATGGTGCCATACGATACGGAAGAATATAAATATGCTGAGTGCCCGGCACCAGGTCAATACCAAAATCAATATCCCTGTCCGGTGGCATGCCCGGTAGGTCTGCAGGAAAAACATCGGGAAAATCCCTCACAACTGGGACAAAATCAATACTAGGAGTCTCAGCTCCAACATCCCTCACAAACGCTAGATATGAAAGGCAACCTTCCCCAACCATACGCGTGTCTTCAAGAAAGAGATCACTCTACTAGGAAAATAATCAGTCACACCACGCCACTCGATCTGCGGTACACCTGGCATATCCAAAGTGACGGTCTTAACATGACAGTCTAGAATAGCACGACACAGAGATAACCAATCCATGCCCAAAATGACATCTAAATCCACCATGCTCAATAGTAATAGATCCACTCGGGTCTCCAGACCCCCAATAGTCACCACACATGACCAGTACACACGGTCTAGAACAAACAGTATCGCCCATTGGGGTAGATACATGAACAGGTAAAGCAAGAAACTCACGGGGCATACCTAAATAACGAGCAAAATATGATGACACATAAGAAAAGGTGGAACCGGGATCAAATAATACATAGGCATCTCTGTGGCAGACTGAAACAATACCTGTGATAACAGCATCTGAAGCAATAGCATTGGGTCTGCCTGGGAGCGCATAGAAACGAGACTGACCGCCCCTGATCGACCTCCCCCTCTAGGGAGACCCCTGGCTGTCTGACCTCCACCCCTAGCTGGATGGGCAGGTGGTGAACTAACTGGAGAAGAAGTCGAGGGCTGACCCCTGTGCTGGGATGAACTAGCAACACGATGAGGACTGAAGGGAACCCCTCGCACCGAAGTGACTAGCTGACGCACTCAGCATAGAAGAACCCTGAGCTGATGGGGCACGAGATGAATTCTGAGCTGGGAGGGTGCTGAGTGATGACTGGCCCTGCTGAGTACAGCGATAACCATGACCCGAAGATGCCCTACGATAACCTAGGCGAGCTGACTGAGCAGGCCTGAAAGAACAACCTCTACCATGCTGGAACTATCCCCTCGAAGGAGCACCACTGTAACTGCTAGATACTCGAGGCCTCTTGGCCTCCCTCTCCTCCCGATCCTGACGGCGAACCATATCAATCTCGCGAGCGATATCAACTACCTCCTCGAATGTAGCACCCAACACTCTCTCTCTAGTCATCATAATATGGAGATGGTAGTTAAGGCTATCAACAAATATCCTGATCCTCTCACGATCTGTCGGAACCATCCAGATGGCATGACGAGCCAACTCAGAAAACCTCAACTCATACTGTGACACAGTCATATCCCCCTATCTCAACCACTCAAACTGTCTACACAGCTCCTCTCTGTAAGACTGTGGCACATACTTCTCCAGGAAGAGAATGGAGAACTCATGCCAAGTAAGGGGCGCTGCTCCAATCGGCCTACACCTCTCATATGCCTCCCACCAAGTGAAGGCAGCCCCAAAAAACTGAAACGTACTAAATGCCACACCACTAGACTTAAGAATCCCTGCTATACGGAGCATCCGTTGGCACTTATCCAAGAAACCCTAGGCATCCTCACACTCTGCTCCGCTAAATGTCGGAGGTTGGAGTCTACCAAACCTCTCAAGACGACGCTGCTCATCATCCGACATAACTGACACAACAAACTCCTGAGCTGGTGCAACCGGCTGGGCTAGAGGTGCCCCCGTCGTCTGAAGTCCCTGCACTACCTACTCAGGTGTGCGAGCAGCAGAGGTCTGATTGCCTCTCCCGGCTTATGAAGTAGCTGCTGCTGTAGTGGCTGAAACTTCCTAAGCCAGGCCAGTGTAAACTGATAAGATCTGTGCCAAGGCCTCCAGAAGACTCGGAATCCTGATGGGCACAGCTTGTGCCTGAACTGGTGCTGCTGGAGCATCCATAGCTGGAGTCTTATCTGGAGCTAGGGCAGCTGGTGGATCTACAGGGGCTGCCCTCACTGCTCTGCCTCTGCCGCGACCACGACTGCGTCCACGTCCTCTGGTGGTCTCAACTGGTGGCACTGGTGGTCATCTACCACGTCCGGTAGCTCGCATCCTCACCATATGTGAGAGAATGGAATAATAGAAGTTTAGTACTTGAACCAACAAGTTCGCACGACAAGAATTTCAAGAATATGAAGTTTTTCCTAAAGGTTCTGTAGCCTCTTGAGGATAAATATAGACGTCTCCATACCGATTCATGAGACTCTACTAAACCTGCTCATGACTTGTGAGACCTAAGTAACCTAGGCTCTGATACCAACTTGTCACGACCCAATTCCCCGAGCCCGGTCATGATGGCGCCTCTCGTGCAGATAAGGCCAGCCAGACCAAAACAGACCACCTTTTTTAAACAATTAAATACCATAAATAGTTCTAAAACGTGATATAATAACCATAATTTGTGGAATTAACGATAACAACAATAGAAACCATCCTGAGACCGCCCAAACCGGGGTGTCACAAGTCATGAGCAACTAATAGTTTCGGATAACAGTCTACTAGATACAAAATCCGTTACATAAGTTCAAGAACATGAAAATAGTAAGATAAGGGAGGTACGGGGGCTGCGGACGCCAGCAGCTACCTCGTAGTCTCTGAAAACACAACTTGGACTAGGAGGATCAGCACTCAAGAGCGGACTCTGCGACACCTGAATCTGCACACACGGTGTAGGGAGTAATGTGAGTACTCCGAATCAGTGAGTAATAATCATAAATAATGGCTGAAAGCAAGAAAACACGTAAAGGCACAAAACAATTCTGTATCAAGCAGTAAAATAACTTAAGGAAGTAAATCCATGAAGAAATCAAATGAAGTTCCTTTAAACCAAGTAAAATAGGTAACTTAGCAGGTGAATAACAAGTAGAAATCCGCCCCTCGGGCACAGTAACAATCACTCAGAACAATATCAGCCCCTCGGGCTCACTCTCAGTATAGTATCAGCCCCTCGGGCTCACTCTCAAATCATGATAGGTACCCGTGCTCAATGTGGGGATGCAGACTCCGGAGGGGTCCCTTACGGCCCAAGCGCAATATCAAGCCATCTCGTGGCAATAAAAAGTATCTCAGGCCCTCGGCCTCATATCACTCAACATATTCTCACATATGGCCCTCGGCCTCACCCAGTCCAAAAATCATCACAAGCCCCTCGGGCATTAGTAAAACAGTAGTTCTCAGCCCAAAACATCATTTAGAAATATCATTTAAGTTCAAATACGAATAAAAGTGGCTGAGTTTGTAAAGCAGGAAAAATCAACAGGACTGAGTTCAAGTAATAAGTCAAACAGTGAGGAATAAGTGATAAAAATCCCCAGAGGGTTCAAATAGTTAGCATGAAGCCCAAATATGCCAATCAGCCCAAATTATGAGGACAACAAATAAGTTTCGGTCAAATATGCGGTAAAATCATCAATCGGGACGGACCAAGTCACAATCCCCAGTAGTAAAAGACCTCATGCTCATCACCCAACGCGTGTCTCACCTTAATACAACACTACGATGTGCAATGTGGGGTTTCAAACCCTCAGGACATCATTTACAACCATTACTCATCTCGAACTGGTTAATTCTCTAGCTCGCGACGCCTTTGTCCTTCGAATTGGCCTCCACGTGTGTCGAATCTATCCAAAATCAGAACGAATACGTCACAATATGCTAAGGGAACAAAGCCCAAGTGAAAGCTATCGAATTATCACAAAATTCTAGAAATTGATCTAACCCAACCCCCGGGCCCACATCTCGGAATTTGACAAAATTCACAAACTAGAATCCTTATACTCTCACGAGTCTATCCATACGAAAATTATCCAATTTCGATACCATTTGGTCCTTCAAATCATCATTTTATATTTTTGAATAATTTCACTATTTTCTTCCCAAATTACATCCCAAATCACGAATTAAATGATGAATTCAATGATAGATTCATATACTCTAGTCAAATCTGAGTTAGAATCACTTACCCCGATGAATTTCTTGAAAAACCTTCGAAAAATTGCCAAAATCCGAGTTCTCTAGGTCAAAATATCAAATAAAACCCAAAACCTCGTATTTATAGAGTACCCCACAGATTTCCACCACCACGGGCCGCACAAAATCGACTGCGGTTCGCAAAAAACCAGTGCGGTCCGCACAAAAACGACTGCGGCCGCACAAGCTTTCCTCTGCAGTGACAAGTTTTAGTATTTTGGCCATAACTTTCGCTGCAGCTGTCTAAATTGCAATATATTTACCTTTATTGAAACTAGACACGAAGGGCTACAACTTTCGTTTATGAATCATCTCAAAATTCATTGTAGATCAAAAGATATGAGCATCCGAATTAGGACAAGCAGAATGTTCTTCACCGCGGCCGCACACCATTTTGTGCGGTCCGCACAACACCTACTATGGCCGCACTTCATTTTGTGCGGTCCGCACAGCACATACTATGGCCGCACTTCTTTTTGTGCAGACTGCGCGGGTGAGTTCCGAGGCCTGCAACCCTTCTGGACCTGCTACAGCTATGATTTTCGGCCAAAAACATCCCGGAACTCCCAGAACTTCAAACCAATCGTACCAACACATCCCATGACATCGTTCAAACTTGTTCAAAACTTTGGAATGCTCACAACAACATCAATAACCAATTTAACATAGGATTCAAGCCTAAGAACTCTTAAATTATGCTTTCGATCAAAACGTCTATCAAATCTCGTCTGAATGACCTAAAATTTTGCACGCACATCCCAAATGACACAAAAAATCTATTTTCACTCTCAGAATTCGATTCCGACCCTTATATCAAAATCTCGCCCATCAACCGGAACCGCCAAAATATCAACTTCGCCAATTTAAGCCTAAATCTTCTCTACAACTCGAAAACCCATTCCGATTGCGCTCCTAAGTCACAAATCACCTCCCGAAGCTAACCAAACCATCGGAACTCACTTCAGAGCCTTCTAACATATAAGTCAACATCCGGTTGATTTTTCCAACTTAAGCCTTCTTAAAAGAGACTAAGTGTCTCATTTCTTACCAAATCCTCTCCGAACTCGAACTAATCAACCCGATCATATAAAACACGGATAACGAAGCGTAAAGAAGATAAAATAGGGGAAAACGGAGCGGTAACTCATGAGACGACTGGCCGGGTCGTCACACTTATAATAATAGCCCCAAAGATCTGAATCCCAAATTGGACCTCAATTTCAGCCCAATTTGAGATTACCCGACCCCCAATTACCCCTACCCAACCCAGAACCTTGTTAAATCCTGGCCGTTGCCAAAAAGATCAACGGCCCTCATCCGTCCTTACCATTTTAACCGACCCCCCAATACCCCTCTCATTCCTCACTCGTCTCTATCTCTCTACCTCTAGTTCTCTCTAGATCCTTCCCCCTCCCCTCCTCTCCGATGAGTTCTGTTCACCTTCTCCAGCCACTTTCTAACATGAATCCATGGTGGTTTCACCACCATAAAGGCACCTATAGCTCCTCAAATTAAGTTACTGAAGCTGCGTGACTCGACCACAAAGAGTTGAGTTTAGACCTTTGTCGACTCAAGTTCACGGCCATCTCCGGCCCTGTTCCGGCAAGCTATGTCTATTTCGAAGCTTGGTCTCGACTCCTCTTACTTAGATCCAAGCCTTTCTCATCGTTTGGGTTCCTCTAAAATCCCTAGTTTTGAGATTTTTATGATCTCTCTAGATATGTTCTAGATTTATGCTTTCTCTAAGTTTTTAAACGATTTTCTAGATTTTATTTCAAAAATTATACTTTCTAAATCATCTCTTTTTCCGATCTAGGGTTTTTCTGAAATATTTAGATGTTTTCTCAGATTTTCTCTTTCTTTTGCGTGTTTCTTCTACTGTATTTTCCTCTACTATGTTCTTGTGTGTTTCTTCTACTGTATTTTCCCCTACTATGTTCTTGAGTGTTTCTTAGTAAGTTCCTTATACTACGTTCTAGTTAAGCTTCTTCTAATACTTCTTAACATGCTTCTCCTGCTGTTCTTATCAATATCTCCAGTATCTTTCGTATTAGTTTCTTCTACCATGTTTTCTTTGAGCTCTTCTGCTGTGTTTCGCATGTTACTCTTCTATCATGTTTCTCATGAGTTTCTGTTGCTTTCTGATGATAGAAACCCTAGAATTTGGGGGTTTCTTCCAAGTTGGGAAGACATTGGCTATGTGATTTGCCTGAACTGGTTTTATTTCAAAAAACCCTAACTCTTTCGTACCTATTTCGAGTCTCTGAATTGAGTTTTGACATCCTTCTTTTTCATATGATTCTGACTTTTTCTAAACTCTTCTAAGTTCCTTTACATTGGATCTTTTGTATGCTACTAGATGCTACTTCTCTTCTACATTGCTAACCTATGTGACAATCATGCCTCTGTAGTCTATTATCTACTGATTTTGTAATGACACTAAATCCTCTTTCAACTTAACATGTTCGTATGCTCTTTATATGTGATGAACTTCCTTCTAAAATAGCATTCAAATTTTTGATTAGTTCAGACTTCCTTCTGAATAGGTCTGATTGATTTCTTTCCATTGTTTGCTGATTTTCTTGTGATTCGACTTAAGTTAAAACCTTTCTCAGCTTTTCTGACTTGGTTCATTCATGGACCAATAATTACAAAATCTCTAACTCTTGATTTACTCGCTACTAATTGATTTTCTTACCTTATTTATACAACTGTATTTTTCAAAGTTCTGTCCTTAAATAACTTTTTATGTATTTGCCCCTAATTGCATGCTTTGCACAAGATATTTATTTGACTTCTTCCCTTAAATAGTTTTCCTGTTTTTCCTAAATTAAAGGAAGTCTTGTGTGGTTGATTCCTAATTGATGATCAGTTCCTTAACTGCTTTCTTACCTTATTCTGCCTGATTTTCACACTATAAATGCACGACTCTTTCACACACATCGAGGACTCATTCACAGTCTTTCTAAACTCACATTTATACACAACAATATTCTCTTCCTGTCTGTATTGTGGCCTGTTTGCAAGACCTACTGCTTTTTTCAATTTGTCTCTTTGAAACTTGTATGTCCGGATTTAATCTTTCTCACCACAACAATGTGTATTTACTGCTTTTGTATCCATGCTCATCTGCTATTTCTATATATCTCAGCGCTTAAATTGGAATACTGATTTCCTTATGTGTGTTTTGTTATGAACCCCCATTCCCCTATCACCCTTATGTGTTTTGAGTTGTGACTTAAGGCATGGAAATGTAAGTTGTTGCCTATGAATTAAGTTTGAACCACTGGGGTCTTGACCTCTAAGCAAACAGACTGGAGGGTGTGCCAGCATCTTCCATTGCTGGGTATGCCCTTCAGCCTGCTTTTCTTTTTCCTCTTGCAACATCTCCATTCCCCTATACCCTTATGTGTACTGATTTAAGCTGCTTCCCATTTCCCTTTCCCCTTTCAGAATCCTACTTCTGCACTTGCACTCTCTTTTAAGTCCCTAAGTTCTGCCCCCCTTTTGTGATCCTTGCCTTGGGACCTTGAGTTCCCTCTGAATTTGGACACCTAAGGGATGGCCCTTCCATACTGCACTATGTCCTAATCTGGGAGAAAGGCTTTGAAATATGACCTTTTGGAGAAAGGCTTTGAAATATGACCTTTTTGGAGTTGGTTTACTTCATACTTCAGACAGGAAGTCTGAATCAGGATCTCCTTGGTTGTACTTTCTAATTTCCGATGTATTTTTTTAATTTACTTTTTTGGGTTGTAATAACTTTGTGGTAAACTCTCGCGGATGGCTAGTGAAAAGGGAGTGGTAACTATGTATGCAGAAAGGGGTAGATAACCTGCCTATAGGAGTTTATGAATTCCTGCATTCTCATATAAATACCATGTCTATAGGAATCTTGCATTCCCATATAGAGACCATGCCTATAGGTTATTTCTGAATTTCTGCACTCTCATATAAACACCATGTCTATAGGAATCTTGCATTCCCATATAGATACCATGCTTATAGGTTATTTCTGAATTTCTACACTCTCATGTAGATACCATATCTATAGGAATCTATGATTTCTACACTTCCATATAGATACCATGTCTATAGGATTTCTACATTCTCATATTATATAACTTGCCTATAGGAATTTCTGTACTCTCATGTAGATACCATGTCTATAATTACTCGAAATCTGAATTCTACATATGCATGTAGAAAATATGCCTATAGGATTTTCTGAATCTTGCATATCCATTTCTTATTAGGCAAACATGTTTATAGGTCTTAATAACCAACTGCAATTAGATATCATGTTCATATAGTACAGTACCTAGATATCATGTTTGTAGGATTTCTGCATTTCACTATGTCTATGAAGGTGTTCTAAAATCGACAAATGCATAGAAAGCATGCCTGTAGGAGATTTAATCGACTCGGAATTGCCTCACTCGTTTATAAGCCTAAAATCAACAGTAATAATGCATTACCAGCTGCAGAACTAGCGATCTTTTGCTAAAAACTCGCCTTTCTTTCTTTAGTATGTAATCAATTCACTTTATTGTTTCTAGAATCAGTAGATATCATGCCTATAGGTCTTCGTCCAGCACTTAGGCAAGCCATATGGTGAACATTTATAAACTGAATTAGATTTTATATGCTACAACCAGTAGGCAGGCCTAATTCGGGCTTCTTATCTGAACTATGTAATAAATCAGTCTGCCTCGACCCTTTAATCAGACCTTAAATAGAACATGCAAGTCATGCTACATTATGTGCTTTCTTTGGTTCAAAGGAGGTCTGTTTGAGCCCTTTTATTTGTTTATATGCTTCCCCAAACTTGCTATATGTGTTTTGTTTGTCGCCTTAGTATTTTACCTTTTGAAACCATAAATAAGCCCAATACTTCCTCCCTCTAATATTAGTAGTCCCGAGTGCCTCTGGGGCTGATAGGATTGGGGCGGTAATAGCATGCAATAAGTAAATGAGACCATTCCGCGCTTTGATACTTTAACGGGGTGGGAAAAGGTGGATATGGATATGATGACCACGCGATAACATCACGTGTAGCCCCTCACTGAGGAGTGATTACCGAATGTTGTGTGGGGTGATCCATATTATTAATAAACCTAGGACCCCCCTTCCCTTTGTTTTCTTTGTTTCTTTTAAATCTTTTTTAAACCATTTCTTTTAAGAAAATCAAGTCTTTTAGTTTCTTTTTCTTACTATTGTTTATTTGTAACCATTACATGAAAATCCCCTCTTATTTGAAGTTTTATTTGCCTATATGTTATTTGCACCTAAATTCACAACAATAATCTGGCCGGGAACCACACTAGTGGATCCTGAGGGGTGCCTAAGACCTTCCCCTTGGGATAATTTTAAGCCCTTACCCAATCTCTGGTTACTCAAAACAAACCCTTTTAGTATCCTAATGCACTTTAATCAATAAGTGGTGACTCTTCTATGCAAACCTAATTCCCAAAAGGAAACGAGTTATCCTCCCAAATGTTATAAACTCGATTACACGAGAAAAATGGGGCGCGACAGCGTGACAACTCTGCTGGGGAATTTTAGGCTTTTACCATTTCAGACAATTATTGTGAATTTATGCTTCTTTATGCACAATTATTTGTTTGTTTCTTTTAAACATTTAATTTCGTTTTTGATTGCAAAACTGACTTGTCTTTTTGTTTCTTCCCTTTATTACTTTCCTTTACTGCTTCCCTTTACTACCGCTTTAAGTTATGAAAAACTGTTGTATTTATTGCTTTCCTAACATGCAAATACGTGACAATCTGCTTTAATTATTGCATAATCATGCCCAATATCATATTCCACTCGTGCCAAACAAATACCATAGCAACGCTTATAATGAGTAGTTGCGCTCTTCCGATATTATCACCCCCTAAATCCGGAAAAGGCGTATTTGCGGTAAAACTAGTCGATCAACAGTGTAGTCGACGGTTCCGTGCCTTTCCTCCTTGAGTTGTCCACTCAAGGGTACCAGTCTAAAACCCAATAGAAAACCTTACTCTGTTTAATTGTGCATGCATCATGGTCAAACCTAGCCGAGTCAATTATGTTGTCCGCATAATGACTCTTTAAGATAGCCTTGTCCAAAGTCCACTGGGTTTCCCTAAAACCCAAATAGACATCACCACGTTCTGTGCATTTATTTGGAGAACTAAATGATTCATGCTAATTGTTGATGTTAAATAGTCGAATATGGTGGGGGTAAGGGCCTAACACTTTTGTCTTGCAGAAATATGAGGCACGAAGTCCCTAGATTCGGCATGGTCACCAACATCCACCCAAAATTTCTAAGCTGGTGGGAGGATCTTCATTCCAGTGATCAGACTCTTGTCCAGAAATACCTAGGAAATCTACCTTCTCTCTTGGAAATACAACCTAACAACAAGATCATAGAAGCTTCTACTCTGTGTTGGAATTGTGATAGGTCTGTATTTCGCTTCGGGGACATTGAGATGACACCCCTGCTGGAGGAAATAGGAGGATTAGCTGGTATACCATGGGAAACTCTGGGTTTGTTAATGCCGAAAGATCGCAAGGGTAGAGGTTTCCTCAAAATGATGGGTCTAAAGAAGAATCCAGACTTGACATGCTTGAAAGAGTCATATATTCCCTTTGATTATTTGTACGAGAGGTTCGGTTGTCGACGCCCCCCTTTTTATCTAAATGTGGGGTCAGAAATAGGGTATACGACATTGGGAAGGACAACTCTATTCCCTTTCGAGAATTGGGTTTCGGAATTTGAAGAGTCGCCACCTAATGATTATAATGCATTATGACACTTTTTTTAGAAGAGTTTGAGTTTGAAAACCAGAGTTCGGGTAAGGGCTAGAAATTATCTCGAGGGGAAGGTGTTAGGCATCCCTCAAGATCCACTAGTGTGGTTCCCGACCATGTTACAATTGTGACTTTACAAGTAAACAATCAAGGCTCAAATAAGGATTCGCATATAACATTGCAATCAGGTTGAAAACTTTTGAAGGTAAGTAGAGAGGGCAGAAATTTTAAAAAAAGAGATTTGAATAATTTTACAAGAAAAGATGAAAGCAAATAAAGGGAGGGGGGTCCTAGGTTTACAATTAATATGGATGACATCAATGCAATATCCAGTAATCACTCCTCAGAAGAGGGGTCACACGTGATATTGGCGCACCGGTCATCATATCCATATTCTACCCTTCCCACCCCATTAAGGTATTAAAGCGCAGAAAGTTTCGTTACTTATTGCATGCTAGTACCCGTCTCACTCCTATCAATTCCGGGGGCATTTAGGACTACTAATCCTAAATGGAGAGGGATTTAGGGTCTTTTGAGAGTTTCAAAGGACAAAATACTAAGGCGTCAATCAAAATGCATAATACAAGTAAAAGTGGAGGTAGATAAGCAAGTAAGGCTCAAGTAAACCTCCTTAAATCAGATAAGCCACAAAGTTTAGCATGTCTCACCTGTACTGATTTGGTCTTTAAAATTAAAGTGATAAACGGATTGATTTAACTCATATTTTTAGACAGGAAGTCTGCATGAGGCTTACTCGAATGCAGTCATCAAAGACTGAACCACTTTAATTAGTCAATTTTACCTTAAATGTGGGACAGAACTACTGATTGTAAACGAGTTACAGAATAAGATAAGTTTTAGAAAAGATTGTAGACTTAATTCAAATAAAATGGTTTAAAACGAGTTTCAGAAAACATACTTGTTTAAGAAAAAGAATTACCAAGTTTTAACAAAAGAACTGAATTGCAGACTAATTCAAAAGGTTTATCAGATAAGTATAAAGAAGTGAATTCAGATTGATTTGAAAAATGTTTGTCAAATTATCAGGAAAGCAGTAAGTTTCCAGAAAATATGCACTGATTTTGAGAATATTTATCAAGAAGAAAAAAAATGCACTGGTTTGGTTGCAAGAAAAGTTTTAAGAGTTCAGAAAACGTGCAGAAAGTCGCTTGTTTTAGCAAAAGGGGCAGTACTGTTTTAGACGAGTGAAACAATTCCGATTTGAATTTCCTATAGGCATGATCTCGATAAGTTACTGATTTTAATACCTTTCAAACGTTAACGACTTTACAAACATGATATCTATATGCTGGCTTATCGTTAAACCTAACGGTTTGCCTAATGTCATTATAAATGCAGAAATGCAAATCCCTATAGGCATGGTATCTATATGCATAGTTGCAGAAATCAGAAAGTTAGATCCTATAAGCATGGTTTCTACTTGTGAGATTGCATAGATCAAAAACTTAAATCTTATAGGCATGATCTCTACCCCTTTGTGCATAAAAGGGAATCCACTCCCCTTTTCACTAAATCCCCATGAGTTTATACAAATTATTACAGGCCAATGAAAAATAAGACAGAAATTAAAAGTACATCAGAATCATCAGCTACACCCGAGCAGCCTAATTCAGACTTAGTGTCTAACAATATGAAAATGAACCACTTCTGAAATCCTGATTTCCAAAGCCTTCTCTTATCTGGGGTGTTTCAGAGATCCAAAGAGTCTCAGGAACTCCAGGCAGTGCTTACACCCCAAATATATTGCAGATTTAGATTATAGTGCAGTGTGGAAATGCCAGCTCTCAAATGTCCAAGTTCAGAGGGAACTCAAGGTCCCAAAGCAAGGCTCGAGAGAGATGGGAAGAACTTAAGATTCTAGGAATAGGTGCAAGTGCACAAGGGGGGGAAGGGAATAAAAGAGAGACAGGGCAAGCTAGTGGTCATGCCCAGCAATCGGGATGTTGGCATACCCCTGACCAGCCTGCTGGTCAAGCATTGAGAGTTAGGATCCATTGTGGATCAAGCCAAGGCCTAGACAGTAATTAGGATACTGTCAGGCCAAGAACTTAACTCGGCACATAGAAGGGGATAGGGGTAGAGGATTCATAACAGAAATAGAAGCAAGGAAGTAAAAAATATTTAACACAAATTACTGAACATAGGCAGTAGAGTAAACAACAGTCTAAAGGTGTGAAGTACACATAGGGGGTGATGCAGAATATTTAAACAAAGGACATACCAGTTTCAAAGAAAATAAGTAAGCAAAAGTAGCCTTGAGAAAACCAAGTTGTAAACAGCAGTTCCAAAAGATCTCAATCAAAGCCGAATTTAAAACAGTATTGCAAGAAAGTGTTTTTGTTCGTGTGTATTTCAATGTGTGTCTGTGTGTTTCTGATTTCTGAGCATTGATTCATGATAGAAAGAGGGAGGACTAGGTCTTTATATAGTTTTTTTGAAAGCAAGTAAGGCAGGCAAAGAGTGCACAAACATAGAAACCAATCAATTAGTATCAATTAAGACAACTAGACTCATTTAATTAAGGGGTCAAGGTCAAACGACTAATCAAGATGGAACAAGGAGGAAAAGAAAATCAATTTACTAAGGCTTGATTAAGGTAAGGAAACCATATAGTGCACAAATAAGGTCAAGTACATAGTTGGTATTTAAGAAAAGATGGAATAGTGGTGTCCTTTATAAAGTAAAAATAAGGTATCAGTTTGAAAATCAGTCAAAAAGATCCCGGATCCAATTGTAATCATAAAGAACCTCAGGTAAATAAGGAAAGAATAATTCAAACGTTGGTACAGAATCACAGAAGAGATACACAAGACCAAGTATTTAAGGAAATCATCATAAGCCTAGGATTTTACACGCAAAAGGATCAAAATAAACAGCTAGTAAGGTAAAAAGGATTTAATCGAAAGAAATCAGGGATGAATCACTAGCATGATTAAAGGGATTTCAAAATCAATTCTGGGTGAAATATTTGAAAAGGAAGTTTTTTCCTCATATATAAAGCATACAGTCCAAACAAAAGAAAAGCTTAACCATGAAAATTTCAGAATCACAGGCAAGTAGGATTCCGAATTCAGTTCCAGGCTCACAGCGAGTCTGAAACCTAGGGTTCCAAAGTGAAACCCTAGTGCCATTTACTCGAAGGGAAACCCCCAAATTTTAGGGTTTCAAATAGAAACAGAGGTGAGAAATCGTTCAAAGTCATTGAGAGAGGAAGACATACACAAACAGAAGCAAGACAAACTACGAGTTTTAAGACAAAAGTTAGGCAAGAACATGATAAGCAGGAATATCAACGAAACATAGTAAAGTGAAAAAAAATCAAAGCATGAACTTAAACATACATAGCAAAGAGTGAGAAGCAATGACCTAAGTTAGCATGTGAACAAAGAACAGAAAAGAACCTTGCAAAATCAGTAAGGAAATAAGAGAACAATCTTGAACATAATAAGTAATAAACAGGCGAGCATAAACACACATAGGAGAGAGCAAAAGAGTCAGAAAACCTTTAAAGAAGTTTTTCCAGAAACCCTAAAATTGGATTCGAACAAATTTTTGAAAAGAAAAATTTGGGGAAAAGCCCTAAAACGTCTATTAAAGACCCAACATGTCACAGATCTGAGAGAGATAGACGAGTACAGAACCTTAGAAGGCTTAAAAATAGCATAGAAGGCCCTAAGATGAGAAGGTCTTGAGGAAAGTCGGATCTTTAGTTGGAGAGACTCATATTGCTTCGAACATGCCGGAAAATAGCCAGAGAGGCCATGGATCTTGCAGATCTGAGACAAATCTAAAGGAGACCATGGAATTCAGGCCTTTAATCTTAAAATAGCTTAAGTTAGTGGTGAGGGAGAGTGAGCACATGCCACCTATGGCATGGGCTGCCATGGATTTCGGTGGAAATGAGACGGAGATTGGTGGAATAGGGTTAGGCTTTCGGAGGGCCAGAGAGGTTTTGGGAGATGAAGGGAGTTTGGAGGCGGCTGTCTTTGGGTAAATGAACTAGGGTTAGGGGGTTCGGGATTAAAAAAGGAAATGATACGTTATGGTCGTTGATCAAAAATGATCAACGGCCAGAATTTAAAAGAAAAACCGGACGTGTTTAGCAATTGGGTCAAGGGTTCGGGTAAAAAAATGAAATTGGGTCGTTTAATTGGGTGGTATTAGGGTTTAATTTTGGGCTAAAATTGAAATGACAATGGCTATGTGTTAAATAACCAATTTCTCCCTTTTTATTTTATATAAAATAATTAAAAAGATTTTTAAAACAGATTAAAAGCATTGAACTAATTAATAAGGTATAAGTATTAATTTAAAAATACTGGAAATAATTTAATAATAATGAAATGTTGTTAATTGTAAAATAGGCTATAATTGCAATTACATGCAATTTAGCTTTTAAATATCAAATAAATTTGTAAAAATATGAAAAAATCACCTTAATTATAGTTTGGTGTAAATAGGAGAAATAAATAAATCATTCACCAATATGATAATTTTTGGAATAATTATTGAATTTTGCACTGCTAAAATAGACAATAAATTGATTTTGAAAGTCTTTAGAAATTTGGGAAAAATACCAAAACACTTGGGCATGCTTATGTATGCACATATATATTATTTTGAAAGTATTTTGAGTGTAAAAAATACTTAGGGAAAAATTGGGTATCAACAGCTGCCCCTCTTTACCCGGGAAGGATGAAAGAGTTGTCGGGTAAAGATACGATGGCCAATTTTGCCCGAAAAGAAATGATTTGAAATGTTTTGACCGAGCTCTGGTTCCTGAGCTGCCTACATATCCCTGGTCTTACAGGAATCAGGCCACATGTAGTTCAGGATCCATTGATGGGATATGCCGATGGAGATTTTGAAAAGAACGGACATGATGTTTGGTTGAGAAAAGTGGTTGAAGTCTGATAGGCTGCGGGAACATGGAGCAGGATCGCTCCTGCTGAGGCGGCTGTTGATAGCCGGTGTACCTGCAAATGAATAATACCAAAATACATTGTGCATAAATTTAAACGTGATGCAAGTTCCCATCGGACCATGAATGTTGTCTTTGGACGGTTAGGATGACGTCCTCAGACCATGACGTTCTGGGCCATGAAGCGTATAATAAAGGATTCACAGGCTATGAAATGATGTTCTCGGGCTATGAGAATGATGCCTCCGAACCATGATCCCTTTGAATAATGATATGCAAAAGGTAAAATAGGGGTCCTCAGGCCATGGCATGGCGTTCTCGAGCTATGCAAATGGTACCTCTAAACAATGATGCCTTTGGACAATTTGGAAATCTTTCAGCCCATGAAATGCAGAAGGTGGCGATCTTTTAGCCCATGAAATGTAGGATTTGGCGATATTTCAGCCGATGCGAGACATAAAAGGTGGCGATATTTCAGCCATGCGAGAGAGATAAGGTGGCGATCTTTCAGCCGATGCAAGAAAATAAAGTGGCGATATTTTAGCCATGCAGGATGGAGACAGAGCTTAGTCTCGGAAGGCAGAAAGGTAGCCTTGTGCAATGCAAGAAATACAGATGGAGGTAGAGCTTAACCTCGGAAGGCAGAAAGGTAGCTTTATGCAAAATGCAGATGGAGACAGAGCTTAGTCTCGAAAGGCAGAAAGGTAGCCTTATGCAACGCAGGAAATGCAGATGGAGGTAGAGCTTAACCTCGGAAGGCAGAAAGGTAGCCTTATGCAATGCAGGAAATACAAATGGAGGTAGAGCTTAACCTCGGAAGGCGGAAAGGTAGCCTTATGCAAAATGCAGATGGAGATAGAGCTTAGTCTCGAAAGGTAGAAAGGTAGCCTTATGCAACGCAGAAAATGCAGATGGAGGTAGAGCATAACCTCGGAAGGCAGAAAGGTAGCCTTATGCAAAATGCAGATGGAGACAGGGCTTAGTCTCGGAAGGCAGAAAGGTGGCCTTATGCAATGCAGAGAAATGCAGGAGGGAGATAATGCTTAGTCTCGGAAGGTAGAAAGGTAGCCTTATGCAGAATGCAGATGGAGACAGAGCTTAGTCTCGAAAGGCAGAAAGGTAGCCTTATGCAGTGCAAGAATGTAAAAGGATGATTAGTAGTAAGATCTCTTAGCTGATAGCCGATTACGACAATATGACTGCTGGGGAGATTGGATAGCAATTGCAGGCAAGTGATGATTCCGAGAAGTTGCATTCTTGGGAAAGTATGCATACATAAATATACCTGACGATATTGCAAGTCGAGTGCCTGCATCCAAAGAAAATCGTGAGTTTTGTGAGGGGAAAGGTTAGTTCGTCTTCCCCGGGCTCTTGACGTTGTGTGTCATTTGGGTAGCGTCGCTAAATAACAGCAATTCGGATAATAATTATGCATGCTTTAGCAAATATATAATCGAAAATAGTTTTCTTTAGATGAACCAACGACTGCGACGTGGTTCAAGACATTGCAACCTCTTTCGCTCCTGAATTTTGAGGGTCCTCCTCAAAATTTTGCCCCAGTTTGTTGAGCGGACATTTCTGATGGTTGTGATGAATGAATAAAAAAAATCATCTTCGGAATTTTGAGGGTCCTCCTCAAAATTCTACCTTAGTTTACTTGTCTGGCGCTTCTAGCGATGCATGGACTGAAATTAACTTCGGAATTTTAAGGGTCCTCCTCAAAATTCTGCCCCAACTCCAATAGCGTGAAAAAAATGGAATTTTTATTTAATTATGACCCAACCCATAGGGCTTCCTACGTATCCCCTCTTAAATGGGAATCAGGTCAGGCGTAGTTCAAATTACATCATTAAGGGAATCATAAGCGGTTACACATAATATCGTTTCACTACATCTGAATTGATTGGCTTCGGCCAGACTTCTCCATCTATCTCTGCAAGAATAAGGGCTCCTCCAGTTAGAACCCGGTGAACCATGTACGGACCCTGCCAATTGGGAGAGAACTTCCCCTTGGCTTCATCTTGATGTGGAATATTTTCTTCAACACTAGCTGCCCCGGTGTAAATTTCCTTGGCTTAACCCTTTTGTTGAAGGCTTTGGACATTCTGTTTTGATACAACTGACCGTGGCAAACTACATTCATCCTTTTCCCATCTATAAGGGCTAATGGCTCGTAGCGACCTCTTACCCATTCTGCATCATCCAACTCTACTTCTTGTATGATCCTTAAGGAGGGAATTTCTACCTCGGCGGGGATGACCGCCTCTGTACCATAAACCAGCATGTAGGGAGTTGCTCCGGTCGATGTGCGGATTGTATTGTGGTATCCCAACAAGGCGAATGATAACTTCTCATGCCATTGTTTGTGCCTTTCGACCATCTTCCTTAGTATCTTCTTGATATTCTTGTTGGCTGCTTCCACAGCTCCATTCATCTGAGGCCTGTAGGTTGTAGATTTTTTGTGTTTGATCTTGAAAATTTCACATATTGCTTTCATCAAGTCGCTGTTGAGATTGGAACCATTATCGGTGATGATTGATTCTGGAACTCCGAATCGACAAACAATGCGGTCGCGCATGAAACCCGCCACAACCTTCTTAGTGACCGCCTTATATGATGCTGCTTCGACCCATTTGGTAAAATAATCGATTGCCACTAAGATGAACATGTGCCCATTTGATGCGGCAAGCTCGATAGGTCCGATAACATCCATTCCCCAAGCGGCGAATGGCCACGGTGAGCTTGTTGTAGTAAGCTCACTTGGAGGCACCTTTATCATATCTGCATGTATCTGACAGCCATGGCATTTGCGAACATACTGGATACAGTCTGTTTTCATAGTCATCCAAAAATACCCTGCTCGGAGTATCTTCTTTGCTAAGACAAAACCATTCATGTGCGGCCCGCAGGTCCCTACATGCACTTCGTCCAATAGTCTGTATGCTTCTTTTGCTTCGACACACCTTAGTAAACCCAAATCGGGAGTCCTCCTATACAGGATTCCTCCACTGTGAAAGAAGTTGCTAGATAGCCTACGAAGTGTGCGCTTCTGAGTAGCGTTGGCAAGTCCTGGATATTCCCCTGTTGTCAAGTACTCCTTGATGTCATGGAACCATGGTTTTCCATCCGCTTCTTCCTCAACGTGGGCACAATAAGCTGGCTGATCATGAATCTTTACTGGGATGGGATCAATGAAGTTTGTATCTGGATGTTGGATCATGGACGATAAAGTAGCTAATGAATCAGCAAACTCGTTCTGGACTCTAGGGACGTGCTGAAATTCTGTCTTTATGAACCTTTTCCTCAACTCCTATATATGATGCAAGTAGGGAAGTATCTTAGAGTTCTTGGTTGCCCACTCTTCTCGAACCTGATGTATGAGCAAGTCTGAATCCCCGATCACTAGCAACTCCTGAACGTTCATGTCAATGGCCATTTCGAGCCCCAAGATGCAGGCTACATATTCGGCCATATTATTGGTGCAAGGGAACCTGAGCTAGGTGGATACCGGGTAGTGCTGGCCAGTTTCTGATACTAGGACTACTCCTATGCCAACTCCTTTGAAATTTGTAGCTCCGTCGAAAAACAATCTCCAACCATCATAGGATTCTGCAATATCTTCTCCAATGAAAGATACTTCTTCATCGGGAAAATACATTTTTAGGGGCTCGTATTCCCCGTCTACGGGATTCTCTGCGAGATGATCCGCCAAGGCTTGCCCTTTGATTGCTTTCTGGGTCACGTAAACAATGTCGAATTCACTTAGCAGGATTTGCCACTTGGCGAGCTTGCTAGTGGGCATGGGTTTCTGGAAGATATACTTTAGAGGGTCCATTCTGGATATGAGATAAGTAGTGTAAGCACAGAAGTAATGGCTCAACTTCTGCGCGACCCAAGTCAGAGTACAACAAGTGCGTTCTAAAAGAGAATATCGGGCCTCATACGGTGTGAACTTCTTACTGAGATAGTAGATGGCTTGCTCATTTCTCCCTGTTTCATCATGTTGTCCCAGAACACAACCGAATGCTCTATCCAATACCGCAAGGTAAAGCAATAGGGGTCTTCCTAGCTCAGGCAGAACCAAGACCGGCGGTGTTGAAAGGTATTCCTTAATTCTGTCAAAATCTTTCTGACAATCATTAGTCCATTTGACGGCGGCGTCCTTCTTCAACATTTTGAAGATAGGTTCACAGATGACCGTGGATTGAGCTATGAATCGGCTGATATAGTTAAGTCTTCCTAGGAAACTCATCATGTCCTTCTTGTTCTTTGGCGGCGGCAATTCTTGGATAGCTTTGACCTTTGATGGATCCAATTCTATTCCTTGACGACTTACGATGAAGCCCAATAATTTTCCAGCAGGAACCCCGAGTGCACACTTGGCGGGATTCAGTTTCAGATTGTACCTCCTTAGTCTGTTGAAGAACTTTCTTAGATCTTCCATGTGATCCCTGGCTTTCTTGGATTTGATGATGACGTCATCCACATATACCTCGATCTCCTTTTGTATCATGTCATGAAAGATGGTAGTCATGGCTCTCATGTAGGTGGCACCAGCGTTCTTCAAATCGAATGGCATCATTTTATAACAGTACATTCCCCACAGCGTGATGAAAGCCGTTTTCTCTGCATCTTCCTCATTCATCCATATCTGATGATACCCAGCAAAACAGTCAACAAAAGACTGCAACTCATGCTTGGCGCAGTTGTCGATAAGAATGTGGATGTTAGGTAAGGGGAAGTCGTCTTTGGGACTGGCCCGATTAAGATCCTGGTAGTCAACACAAACTATAACTTTCCCATCCTTTTTTGGTACTGGCACGATGTTGGCTAACCATTTCGGATACTCTACTACCCTGAGAACCTTGGCTTTGACTTGCTTGGTAACCTCTTCTTTGATTTTCAAACTCATGTCGGATTTGAATTTCCTGAGCTTCTGCTTTACCGGCGGGCATGTTGGATCTGTTGGCAGTTTGTGAGCTACAATGGATGTGCTAAGACCAGTCATATCATCATATGACCAGGCGAATATGTCTTCATATTCCTTTAGGAACTCCATGTACTCTTTCTTTTCTGATAGTGACAGGTGAACACTGATGTGTTCGTTTCTTTGACATTCTCTACATCTCCCAGATTAACGACCTCAGTTTCATCCAAGTTAGACTTAGGCCTATTTTCAAAATTCTCAACTCCTTTAAAGACCTCTTCTGGCATATCATCCTCTTCTGAGTCCGTATCCGTTTGTTACGTTGTCTCGTTGCAAGTCATAATCGTTGGTTCATCGTCAAGGCAAGTAATAGTAATGCTGTGTAAAATAAAGTGAATGATAGAAAAATAATAAGAGCGAGATATATAATAAACTGAAATTCTTCGATTAAATTCGCAATTGTTTTGAGTATCAGAGCTCTTTTCAGAATTAAAGACAATGCGAAAATAAAATTAGCTAGTAAACAAGTAAAATGTGATGCATGGTTCTTTTGTTTAGCCTTGCTACCCCGAAGCTTTCCGGGTCCTGGTGGTTCTGATTGACCAATTGCTGAGGCGCTCTCCTCGGTTCCCAAGTTGTATAGAAGGGCCTTCCTCCCCTTCCTTCTCGAAAATAACACAACAGTCCATATTATCATCCTTCAGGAACAGATTCTTCACGGCTGCCAATGCTTCATCTTCCTCCGACCCATATATAGTATCTGCCGGCTGGAAAGTCTACTCCAAGTGAGGTATCGGATTCTCCAGTGGCTAGTAGGGACCACGCCATGGTGACGACCAGTGATTGAACTCCTCCCAAGTGTACTCATACCCCAAACCAAATGTAGTGCCATGTTTCTTCAGCTTGATGGGTTTGGCGATTCCCTGGAGGTTTTTGCCTAGTCCCTTTCCAGTTTCGTATCCACACCAATTCAGGATACTTTCAATCTTGTTATCCCACCATTTATCTTTGTCTACAACGTTGACTCTTTCAATGTGGTGGTATGTTTCTCTGCCTATTCTCCTTCTACCTCCAATCATCGGGATGGTCTGGAGACTATATATGGGGTTACTACCATCGCCATGAATGATCACCTCTTGGTAATTCCATTCGAACTTCACTGCCTGATGCAGGGTCGATGCTACAGCTCCAGCGACATGGATCCATGGTCGTCCCAACAACAAATTGTAGGATGCTGGGACATCTATCACTTGAAAGTCAACATCGAACCAGGTTGGCCCCATTTGCAAGCATAGGCTGATCTCTCCGGTAGTAGACCTTTGGGACCTATCGAAGGCTTTGACATTGATGGCCCCATCTTTGATCTCGTGCAGGCTCTTTCCCAATGTTCTGAGAGTTATCAACGGACAGATGTTGAGGCTGGAGCCTCCATCGATCAAGACTCTAGTGACGAAGTAATCCTTGCATTGCACGGTGATGTGTAGGGCCATGTTGTGACTCAGTCCTTCCGGCGGCAGCTCATCTTCGTGGAAGGTGATTTTGTGGCTTTCCAGTATTTGTCCTACCATATTTGCCATTTCGCCCCCAGTTATGTTACTGGTCACATCAGCTTCGCTTAATATCTTCATCAAGGAATTTTTGTGTGCGTCCGAGCTCTGTAGAAGAGCTAGGATGGAGATCTGTGCTGGTGTTTTGTTCAACTTCTCAACGACCGAATACTCCTTAGCTTGTATTTTCCTCCAAAGATCATCGGGACCAGTTTCAGTAGTCCGTCCCGAGACTTGCTTACTGGACTCAGCTAGGTGCTCTGGAGTGTAAACCCTGCCTGGTCTGGTCATACCCTGCGCAGCAATTGCTTCTCCCATCTTGGTCTTTCCTTTTCTCAGCTGTGTAATCCCATGGTATGGCATTTGAGTGGAACGGTATTATGTCTGACATTGCTATAGGAATGGGTACCCTCTGTGGTAACACAACAACTTCAAAGAGTATAGGTGCCTTTGGAACCCCAAACTCAACCTCAATTGGCCCGTCCACCTTCACAGAAGAAGGTGCTTCAAATTCGAGAGGAATAAACATGTTTACTTCATCACCCCTGGAGGGTTGGTTCTGCACAACAATCGGGTTAAATGTGACTGCTGGTTTCTTTGGCTCATCATCCTCAGCAATCAGTCCTATCGATCCCTTAGGGTCCCAGTCATCTTCGATCTCGATCATGTGATAGTCCCCACCTCTGTAATCAGGCAGAGGGTTGTTGCGGATATTAGGAGCAGGCTCCTTTGCTATGATAACCTTATTGTCGATCACAGTTTGAATCTTGTCCTTCAACGAGCGGCACTCATCAATGGTATGTCCCTTCATGAAGGAGTGGTACGCACAGGTCTTATTAGGGTTGACCCACTGGGAAGGATTTTCTGGAGTTATGGCAGGGATAGGGGAGACATAACCAGCAACTTTAAGTTTCTCATATAGCTGGTCAATTGGCTCAGCGATGGCTGTATATTGTCTGGCAGGTCTGCGGTCAAAATTTGGTCTGGGTCTAGGGAAATTTTGGTGAGTGGGAGGTGATTGGTAGTGAGAGGGTTGGGCATTATAATCTTGGTAAACGGGTGCAGGTTGAGAGTATCTGGGTGAAGTGGGTTGATATGCGGGAGGTGGAGATGATTGGTAAACGGGTGGTAGATTTTGGTAAGAGGGTGCGAGTGCTTGGTAATTCGGGATAGGCTGATATGTAAGTGGAGGTGACGGGTAAGTGTGGTATTTTAGTGGTGATTTGGCTCCCTGTGCGACCATCACGACATTGACATCCTTCTTCTTGGCCGTTCCACCAGACTATAAAGCCTTGTTGGTGGCCTGCAATGCTTCAAGATTAGTAACCATACCATTCTTAATGCCTTCCTCAATTCTTTCTCCCAGCTTGATGATATCGGAGAATTTTTGGCCCTCGATCAGCATCAACTTCTCAAAATATTGTGGGTCCTGAGCCCGGATGAAGAATCTATTCATTTGTTCCTCTTCTAAGGCCGGCCTAACCTTAGCAGCCTCTGATCTCCAACGAGTAGCATACTCGCGGAATGTCTCGGTAGGCTTCTTCTTCAGATTCTAGATGTTGAATACATCCGGTGCATTCTCTGTATTGAATCGGAACCTATCCATGAAATCCGATGCCATACCTACCCAGCTTGTCCATTTCTTGGGGTCCTGACTGATGTACCAGGATAAAGCATCCCCCTTCAGGCTTCTCATGAAGAGTTTCATACGGATTTTCTCATTCCTTCCGACTCCGACCAGCTTATCACAATATGTCCTTAAATGGACTCTGGGATCTCCCGTGCCATCGAACATTTCGAACTTGGGAGGTTTGTATCCCTCCGGAAGTTCAACATCTGGCTGAATGCAGAGGTCCTCATAATTTAGCACCTCTATGCCTCTGTTTCCTTCCATGCCCTGGACTCGGCTGGTCAACTTCTTGAGTTCTGCTGCCAAGTTTCTAATACGAGAGTCCTTGTCATCAGACTCAGGTTCACTTGAGATTGGTTAAGTGTAGTGGGGTATGGTATCTACGTAGATGGGAGTGTTGTGGGGGTGGTCGTTTGTGGTGTTCAGTTGTTCAGGAATGAGTAGTGGAGTATGGCATGTGTTGCAGTGTTGAGCATGAATGGGTTGCATTTGTGGTTGTGGGGTGTTCTATGGAGGTGCGGGGTTTTGAGCATTTGGAAAGTTGACATCAGGAGCGGTGAGAGTGAATTATAAATTTGCCAAGTTCCGAACTTGATCCAGTTCTTCTTGGAACTTCAACAGTTTCTGCTCAAGTTGGGCAGCAGTTTCCTTAGCAACCGGGGTACCCTGAGGAATCTCAATTCTTTCAATTTCCTTTCTGGCGCTTGAATCTCCCATTCTACCTTTGTTATTGTTCCGGATAGGACTCGGAGGGCCCTTGGATCTCGTACTGTATGATGATGGTGCCAGAATGCACGAACTAACCTTTGGGGAGGGGAATAAAAAATAAAGAAAAACAAAAAATTAACAAGTTAGTGCGGGTTATGAGAATAAAATGTTGCAATATTTAAACACATTGTGCAAGAATATAAATCGCGTCATAATTTAGGTGCCTCGTTGTGCTCGAGGTAGGCCTAGCGACAAATTAACTTGGAGAACTTATAATGCTTAATGCCTCATTTTATTGATAAAAATAAGACGAATCCAAAACGATGCTAAATAATAAAATGTCACTAGTGGCCATCGGCCTTATTACATCATTAAAAGCAAAACAAAAGACTCCTAACTACTTGGTCCCAAAAGGACCTTCCCCAGATTCGGTATCTTTATCCCCCTCGAACAGCTTCACCAGCTCGCGCAGCCCTAGCAGCAGATAAGCTTGGTCCAAATGTCCACCTGCATTTCCTACAGCATTTCGACAATCTTCAATCCTCTTGAAGAACTTTCCTTCTAGCTCCACTAGACCCCTCTCCAAATACCCTAGTCGCTTGTTGGCACTGACAACCATATCCTTCCATTCCTCGATCAACTTCTGATGGGCTTCTTGTATTTCCCGATGCTCACTTTTACACTCCCGAATCCTCTTGCGTAGTTGATTGTACTTAACCCGTGCTTCAGCTTTCTCGTCGATGATTCTGTATATGTGAATGAACCCGGGCTGACCCATACCATTGTGATTATCTTCCAACCAACCCGAATAGTGCGGCACACAACCAGCATGAAACCTGTCTGGCTCAATATATTCTTTCCCCAAAACGAGCTTGCAATGCCACATGTGTTGAGCTTGGCATTTGTGAGGCCTATCATCGTCCTAGAAATCAGCCCTAAAGTGACTCATTTTGTCGACCCTTGGTATGATTTACTTTCTTCCCACCTGCCTCATGGCTCGGAGGGGAACGTAGGGATAAGTTCCTCTTAGACCAATGAGTATGAGAAATGGTGCATCTCGGGATCGAACAATGAATTCTTCCGTAGGGAACCATTCGACCATCCACTGTACCTGGTCTTCTTTTAGATTCTCGAATAGCTCCACCCATCTTCCAGCGTCCTCTGGCTGAGCGAACATGTTAGGCATATAATTCATATGCCTTGGTTGGTGGAAGGCAATGTGATCATCCCAGTCTCTACGTAAGATCTCCTGTCGGTATTCTCTTTTCTGGAGGTGCTCCATGAGCCAGAGCTGAAGTAATAAATTGCATCCCTCCAAATGACTAGCCTTTCGCTGACAGTTGTCGAGAGCCCGGTTTAGCTCAACAACAATCATGGGCACTATACTGAAAGGCTGTCCGCCAATTCCTTCCATCAGAGTCTTGGTTACCATGGCCAGTCTAGTGTGGATCTTAGCCTTCTTCATAGGGAACACTATCATCCCCAGGAAACAAAACATGAATATGAAGACCCTTCTGTGAATATGCCCCAGTGAGGTGAGGGCAAATTCATCTGAGTGGGTGCGGTATGACTTGCTATGGCCGTACCTCTCGTACAGATAGTCGAATGGGATATAGGAGTCTTTCAAACAGGTCAAGTCTGGGTTCTTCTTCAGTCCCATCATCTTAAGGAAACCCATACCCTTGCGATTCTCTGGCATAAGCAAACCCGACGTCTCCCAAGGAATACCAGCTAAGCCTCCTATTTCTTCGAGCAAAAGAGTCATTTCAAGGTCCCCCAAGCGGAACGCGGACCTATCACTATCCTAGAATAGAGTTGCAGCCTCTATGATTTTGTTGTCAGGCTGGATTTCTAGAAGAAAAGGCAGATTCCCTAAGTATTTTTGGACGAGTGTCTGATCACTAGAGTGGAGATCTTCCCACCAATTTAGCAGCCTTGGATGAATGTTGGTTACCATGCCAAATCTAGGGATGTCGTGCCTCATTTTTTGCAAAACAGAGTGTTAGACCCTTACCACGCCAGACTCGACTATTTAAACCAATAATTAGCATAAAAAGCATTTAGTTCTCCAAATAAATGCACAGAACATGTAGGTGTCCGTTTGGGTTTCAGGGAAACTCGATGGACTTTGGACAAGGCTATCTTAATGAGTCATTATGTGGACAACATAATTGACTCGGCTAGGTTTGACCATGATGCATGCACAGTTAGACAGAGTAGGGTTTCTATCGTGGTGTTAGACAGGTACCCTTGAGCGGACAACTCAAGAGGGAAAGGCACGGAACCGTGAACTGCACCGATGATCGACTGGTTTTACCGCAAATATGCCTTTGCCGAATTTAAAGGGTGATAATATTGGAAGAGCGCAATCACTCATTATAAGCGTTGCTATGGTATTTGTTTAGCACAAGTGGAATATGATGTTGAAGATGCAGTTTACAAGAATGAAACAAATTGACATGTATTTTCACGTTCATAAGATAAATGATTACAATAATTGCAGTAATTACAACAGTATTGAAATAAAGTAGTAAAGGAAAGCAGCTAAAGGAAAGAAAAGACATGAAGAGCCAACTCAGTTTCATAGTGAAAGAATAAAAGACAGTAAATAAAGCAATTAATGAGATAGTAAAGTCACAAGCAACATGCAATGGTAAAAGCCTAAAGAAGGTCCCCAGCAGAGTCGCCATGCTGTCGACGCCCTCCTTTTTCTCGAACCGTGGGGTCAGAAATTGGGTATACGATATTGGGAAGTACAACTCTATTCCCTTTCGAGAATTGGGTTTCCGGAATTTGAAGAGTCGCCACCTAATGATTATAGTGCATTAGGACACTTTTTTAGAAGAGTTTGAGTTGGAAAACCAGAGTTCGGGTAAGGGCTAGAAATTATCTCGAGGGGAAGGTGTTAGGCACCCCTCAAGATCCACTAGTGTGGTTCCCGGCCATGTTACAATTGTGACTTTACAAGTAAACAATCAAGGCTCAAATAAGGATTCGCAGATAACATTGCAATCAGGTTGAAAACTTTCGAAGGTAAGTAGAGGGGGAAGAAATTTAAAAAAAAGAGATTTGAATAATTTTACAAGAAAAGATGAAAGAAAATAAAGGGAGGGGGTCTTAGGTTTACAATTAATATGGATCACATCAATGCAATATCCAACAATCACTCCTCAGAAGAGGGGTCGCACGTGATATTGGCGCATCGGTCATCATATCCATATTCTACCCTTCCCACCCTGTTAAGGTATTAAAGCGCGGAATGTTTCGTTACTTATTGCATGCTAGTACCCGTCCCACTCCTATCAGTTCCAGAGGCATTTAGGACTACTAATCCTAAAGGGAAAGGGATTTAGGGCCTTTTGAGAGTTTCAAAGGACAAAATAATAAGGCGTCAATCAAAACTCATAATACAAGTAAAAGTGGAAGCAGATAAGTAAGTAAGGCTCAAGTAAACCTCCTTAAATCAGATAAGCCACAGAGTTTAGCATGTCTCAGATGTACTGGTTTGGTCTTTAAAACTAAAGCGATAAACGGACTGATTTAACTCATATTTATAGACAGGAAGTCCGCACGAGGCTTACTCGAATGCAGTTATCAAAGACTGAACCACTTTAATTAGTCAACTTTACCTTAAATATGGGACAGAACTACTGATTGTAAAGGAGTTGCAGAATAAGATAAGTTTCAAAAAAGATTGAAGACTAAATACAAAGAAAATGTTTAAAACGAGTTTCAGAAAACATACTTGTTTAAGAAAAAGAATTGCCAAGTTTTAACAAAAGAACTGAATTGCAGACTAATTCAAAAGGTTTATCAGATAAGTATAAAGAAGTGAATTCAGATTGATTTGAAAAATGTTTGTCAAATTATCAGAAAAGCAGTAAGTTTCCAGAAAATATGCACTAATTTTGATAATATTTATCAAGAAGGACAAAGATGCACTGGTTTGGTTGCAAGAAAAGTTTGAATGGTTCAGAAAACGTGCAGAAAGTCGATTGTTTTAGCAAAAGGGGCAGTACTGTTTTAGACGAGTGAAACAATTTCGATTTGAAGTTCTTATAGGCATGATCTCTACAAGTTACTGATTTTAATACCTTTCAAACGTTAACAGCTTTACAAACATGATATCTATATGATGGCTTATCGTTAAACCTAACAGTTTGCCTAATTTCATTATAAATGCAGAAATGCAAATCCCTATAGGCATGGTATCTATACGCATAGTTGCAGAAATCAGAAAGTTAGATCCTATTAGCATGGTTTCTACTTGTGAGATTGCATAGATCAAAAACTTAAATCCTATAGGCACGATCTCTACCCCTTTGTGCATAAAAGTAAATCCCCTCCCCTTTTTACTAAATCCCCATGAGTTTATACAAATTATTACAGGCCAATGAAAAATAAGACAAAAATTAAAAGTACATCAGAAATCATCAGCTACATCCGAGCAGCCTAATTCAGACTTAGTGTCTAATAATATGAAGTTGAACCACTTCCGAAATCCTGATTTCCAAAGCCTTCTCTTATCTGGGGTGTTTTAGAGATCCAAAGAGTCTCAGGAACTCCAGGCAGTGCTTACACCCCAAATATATTGCAGATTTAGATTATAGTGCAGTGTGGAAATGCCAGCTCTCAGATGTCCAAGTTCAGAGGGAACTCAAGGTCCCAGAGCAAGGCTCAAGAGAGATGGGCAGAACTTAAGATTCTAGGAATAGGTGTAAGTGCACAAGGGGGGAAGGGAATCAAAGAGAGACAGGGCAAGCTAGTGGTCATGCCCAGCAATCGGGATGCTGGCACACCCCTGACCAGCCTGCTGGTCAAGCATTGAGAGTTAGGATCCATTGTGGATCAAGCCAAGGCCTGGACAGTAATTAGGATACTGTCAGGCCAAGAACTTAACTCGGCACATAGAAGGGGATAGGGGTAGAGGATTCATAACAGAAATAGAAGCAAGGAAGAAAAAAAAATTTAACACAAATTACTGAACATTGGCAGTAGAATAAACAACAGTCTAAAGGTGTGAAGTAAACACATAGGGGGTGAGGCAAATTGTATATTAGGTTTGGTCATGGGAGTGCTTTCTGCAGTTGCAGCCACCTCTACCACCCACCGCTGCAGATGCACCACCTCCACTGTTTCTCCCTTTAGCTAGGAGGTGGGTTGAGTCAAGGATAGAGACGTGAGTATGAGGCTAGACAAAATTTCCCCTATTGCAGTGATTTGTTGGATTTTCTGGAGGATGTGCAGGTAATAATACTTAAGTTTACTTGGCCTGGATTTATATGTATTGCGTATACTCATGGTTCTTGTTTTTAGGTAATAGTTCATTTAGAGGCCATACAATGACGAGCTAAAAGCTGGTTTCCCCGATTATTGCTTGACTGGCTGACTTATGTGGAACTCTTCCGTCCTGTTGATGTGTCTCGACATTGTCGAGCATCATGCCACCGAGCGAGTCGTTCGCTAGTTTGGTTGACCACAACTTGTACCGCCACCGCCCACTTGGATTAGGACACATTATCAACAGGATGATCGTTCCAGGGTTGACGAGACATATGTGGCATGTATAAAGTTATAGATCGAGATTTGTGACCGGCGGCTTGACCTGATTCCGCCACCCCCTCCACCCGAGCATATGGATAGTGAGCATGAGTATATGGGTTGGTACTGCAGCATTACCCGACTTTTCGTCTGGAATCTTATTCATCACACTGGCGGTCAGTTCGTTCCAAACATCGAGAGGCATGAGGCACTAGTATGTTATTTGGTATACTTAGTTATAGCATTAGCCTAGCGTTCCATAATTAATACTTTACATATTGTGCAGACTATTGGCCTACATCTGTTCTACTAGTTGGGACTACAGATGCAACAACATACCGGCGAGGGAGTGGTTGCTTTCCACGGGTATGGCCGGCAGGTTACATAGCTGGCTGCCTGGACATTGCAATGAGCCCGACATGATGAGCACTTAGGATACGAGGCTGATTATGTGGCGCCAGAGTAGTACCAACATGGGCTAGTAGTACAACCTAAACATGGCTGGCATGCCCAAAGAGGTAGGGGTGCCCCACGAGGTTGTGGGGGTCGGCAAGGAGGTAGTCCCCAACATGGGCATTGAGGAACATGTTTAGGATGTTGGAGTTGATCGCAGGCACATTACCTTACATGACTAGGATGAGTATTTTCCTAACCCTCCAGAGGCATCGATGGTTGTTGATGATCATTCAGTATGAGATGTAGATAGTGGGCACCGATTAAGTTATGGCTCATTAGCGAGGGATGCTAAGGATCTTTCACAGGATTTGTTAGTTTGTATTACTATTATTTATATTTGTGTTTATCTCATTGATTAGTCATAAATATCTAAAGCCTATTTTTTGAAGCTATCATCCTTGCCAGTCATGGAGGCCACATTGTACGACACTGACATGTCTGAGATGGATGATTATATTTTGGAGCCCGCTGACACCATGGTAATACATTTTATTTTTTTTAGCTAACACTTACATTACTAATATATATTTCATATTCTAAAATATCTTATTATTCTGTAGGTTACTACTGGACCGACGACCCCTTCTACCGAGCCTGTCAGCCTTACTGACAATCATGCTTCAGCGTATCCTCCATAAAAAGGCGATGTTTTGAGGATGATCCCGATAGAATAGCCGTGCCCGATGGGATGCGCCTCAGGCAAGCGGCTGATTTAAAGCATAAAGGTTGTGGGACACATTGATTTTTATTATTTTATGTACATGTGACATTCAGTAAATAATAGCAACATTATTTATGGTCTACATTATATGCTGTGTGTCACACCTCATTTTTTACCACACAAGAGGGGATATAAGGTATTTTTTTCAATTTAATTAACATTATTCTAAATCCGATTATTTAATTTATCAGAGTCGCCACTTGGAATATTTATTTTGGTGTCCAAATTCACCGGTTTATTTTAAATCCCAAATCGAGGAAATTTTGACTTTTTATTTTAAAAGCATGCGAACCAGAAATTATAAGTAAGAAATTCTGTTAACCCAGAAGAAGGTGTTAGGCATTCCCGGGTTTCATGGTTCTAGCACGGTCGCTTAAACTATTAATATTGGCCTATTATCTGATTTACTACACATTTAAACCTATTGCGCATTTTTAACTTGATAACCGTTTTTATTTATTTAAAACCGCTTTTAGGATTTATGGAATTTATTTCTTGAACAAGTTATGATATTCGTACATTTATTTGTTTTGGAACACGCCGCGAACCACGCTACATGAAATACACTCGCGATTCACGACATGTGTATTTTATTAATATTCGAAGTTGTTATGATCGGGTTACATGAAATGCACCCCCGAATTTGGGAATTAGGTGTCATGACTATGTCACGGGAACCGTATCCACAGTCATGATGATTTATTAATCACGCCTAAAGAAAGCTACGATGTTCATGAGTTATCTCCAAATCTAATTTGAGATTATTGCAAGGCCGTAGATTATGAAATCACTATTGGAGATCGAGGTGAACCAATTTGGAAACAAAAAGATCAATCTGCACATGCGGAGTCATTAAGAAATTACACTGTTCAAAAGTTAACATACTCCAAACTCGCTACTGTTTCAAGGAATCGTATGCTAATCTAGTGTAGGGACTCTATTTGCCGTGAATCAATTCCTGGCATTTTCGAAAATGCCCAGTGGCTTCTGCAGAATCGAAGCAACTTCACAACCAACCAACTGGGATAATGAAGGTAAACAAAACATAATTTATCTTTGAAAAAGGAGGAGAGATTGGTCTATTTTACAGTGGCATTATTTATTCCAATCGAATGATAACGCAGCTGCATCTAACATATATACCTCTGTTTCGTGGAACATTCGTCTATTATATAATGATATTAACAGTAATCTTGCCTTGGAATTAACCTACCTATAGCACTAATTTAAGCATGAATTACTGAATTCTAAAGTATTAACTAGAGAATAGCAGTACATTCTTCCCTTAATTAAACATAAGCAAACATCTAAATATACTAACAATATTTAGAAGCAAATAAAACTATTCAAAAGCAAAATATCATTTCAAACATGTGTCCTTTAGTCACTTAAGTTTACCTTTGCAGCATTTACCAAACAAGAGAAGATAATTCAGATTGTAAACATTTAAACCAATTTCTACACATATATACAGAGTATTCAATAATTTAAAATAAACCAAATCCATGTATCTACTTCAACAAAGTGCCTGACTTATGTCCATCATTTTCCGCAAAGCCTAAAATCATCTAGCGTCCATGGAAGATTAATGTTTCATATCATTTAAAATTCAAATAATTATAGAGTTTTCGTGTTTACCTTCAACACGGAGAAATAACCGAATTGCCAAATAAAGGCTAGAAAGCAGTAAGGATGAAGCTCGACAAAGACTCCAGCAAAACAGCCCCAGATTCAACAATCAACAGCATTGAGAAAACCCAACAGAAAACTTATAGCTTGAAAACCAAAATCTTTGAAAAACCAACACTAGAACTGTAATACTAGAACTTGCAGAATTTTCTAAGCTCCGATGGAATTTCTGTTTCTTTCTTTAATTTTTAGCCTGAGTTGGCAGCGAAAGCCATTAGAGAGAGTGAAGATGGCGGAGAAGAGGAACAAGGGAGTGGTGATGCGCTGTATCTCCTTCTTGAGAGAAACAAATTAGAGAGGAATCCCTTTTTGAGATCCGCCGTTTTTCATTGTTGAAGATGAGAGAGTTGCTTCTTTGTCTCTAAGGTGGGGAATCTAATTCTTGTTTTTTTTTATGAAAATGAAGAAGAAACCTCAAGAAAAACAAATGCTTCGTTGCTCTTCTTATGAAGGGATCACGTTCTTTTTAGGTCTAGGTCCTATTTTTTAAGGTTAAGGGAAAAAGGGGGTCTTTAAAGAGGGGATTGGGCCGCCTCGGGTTTTGGGCCTGGATGGTTTGGACCAATTTTGGGTATTGAAACAACCCAAATTCAATTAAAAACCCCCTCTTTCAAATTCTCTTCTTATTTTCCTTTTTCTTTGTTTTTCCTTTTCTTTTTCTTTAATTAAAAATCCTATATTAAATTCCTAAATTAATTTAAATTATAAAATAAAACTAATTATCTAATTACAATAATTATAAAAATTACTTGGTCCTAAATTAAAAGAGAAAAAATCACTAATCTAAAAATTAAAAGGTAAAAATATAAAAATGAGGCATTTTTGTGATTTTCATTTTTAATAAAATAATAAATTAATTAATTAATCCTAAAAATATAAAAAACAAAGATCTAAATTCAATGCATGGTATTTGATATTTTTTATGATTTTTAACAATATTAAACGTGCACGAAAAATGTAAACAATGAATAAAATCCTACAAAAATCATATAAAATGGCAAATAATTGGAAAAAAATCTATTTTCTTTGATTTTATAGGAGTGTTTCATATAGGGCAAAAATCACGTGCTCACAAACCCCATATCGATTAATATCACTTTAATTGGAAAAACTCCCTAACCCTCGGGAAAAAGGAGATGTGACAGCTCTGCCGACTCTTCTAGGAACAAACCCAGAATCTTTGGTTTAGGGTTCAGAATTTTTCGATCTTAGAATACTGTTATATTTGGCTTTTGTTTTATCTGATTTTATGTGTTTGGGCCTAATGTACTAAATATTATTTTTACCGCTTTGATATTGTTTGAACTATATATAAAAACTGTTATGAAACTCTTCTTTTTTCTGAATCTTCTAAATCTTCTAGGAAGTGCACGCTGGCGTGACTTCTTTTCTGTTAGTATCATACCCTAATTTAGAACGAGGATCGGATCAGTTATAAAGTCGGATGGACTTTTGGTTACCGGTACGTGTCCCCCCATCCTCATGACTCGAATTTTCCGCTCGGGTAAGCCAGTGTCACGACCCCAAAACTGACCTGGTCGTGATGGCGCCTATCTTGAAAACTAAGCCAGCCGACACATTTTATTTAAAACTTAAGTTAACCATTTTTTTTCAACTGAAATCCAATAAAAGATATAAAGTCAAAACCAAAACAAAAGCGGAAAGTAATAGCCTGACCTCGGGTGTCACTAAGTCATGAGCAATACTACAATAGTTCTGAAATAAGACAAGACAAAAATAGTCTGGAAATAGCAACAATGTACTAATAGGAAGATAGAGAAGGAGAAAGGTGGAACTGCAATCACCAAGCAGCTACCTCGTTATCTCCGTGAAGTCCGCGATCCGAATAGTCAATAGTCGCTACCTTGCCCTGAGATGCCTGAATCTGCACACAAGGTGTAGGGGTAACGTAAGTACATCAACTCAGTAAGTAACAAGTCCAAACTATGGACTGACAGGTAGTGACGAACCAAACCTCAACATGTAATACAATTAAATTGTACAGTCAAGTAGGCATGCTTGCAGTTCAAGTTTTCAACTCAACAGTAAATAAATACAATCTGAACAGTGTGGAGTATAAAGCTCAACAAATCTCTATGTACCAATGTACAGAAAGCATGAAAAATGTACCATGTACCTCCACTCTCAAGTGATCAACCACTTGATACTATATATGGCCATCTAGCCTAGGGAAGATCCATCCCGGAATATATACACATCACTGACTGCAGTCATCCAGTACCGAGGAAGGTCATTCCAGCCCTATGGAGAAGATCCATCTCCAGATATAAATACTTCGGATAAGATCCATGTCCAAGGAAGATCCATGTCGAGGGAAGATCCATCCCTCAACAATATCAACCGCACTCACTAGGGGTGTATAGACTCCGTAGGGGCTCCTTTCAGTCCAAGCGCTATCACAAGCCAATGAAGGCATAATTAATAATCCGCTGTGGCGTGCAGCCCGATCCCATACTGTCACTTATAATCAGGCTCTTGGCCTCACTCAGTCATAACTCTACAGTCTCGCACACACGGGCTTACAATACTAGGAAAAACTAGCCCGAAATAATGATATGATGTACCAAATAACAATAACTAAGAATGAGACATGATATAATATGCACGAACAAGACTGAGTATATGATATCAATGACGCTAATGATATGACAGCAAGAAACGACCTCTCGGGTCTCAACAGTTATCGGCGTGAAACACTAACATGATAATTATCATGATTTACAGATTAGTAACTTAATCATATGATCATTACACAGGTATCAGCAAGAAAGTGTCGCTAAATGGTGCCATGGAATGATCCAGGCAGCAATTCTCACGGTGCACGACCACACGCCCGTCACTTGGCATTTGTGTCACCTCAATATTAATCATAGAACACATAGTTCGAGGTTTCGATCCCTCAGAACCAAGTTTGGAAGCATTACTTACCTCAACCAAGCCAAAACTCTAACCAGCGATGCCCTTGCCTCTCGATCCGGCCTACAAATGCTCCAAATCTAACCAAAATCAGTATATTATCATCAATTCACATTAATGGAATGAAACCCAAACGAAAATTATCAAATGAGACCCTAAATCCCAAATTTGCTCAAACTCGGCCCCCGGGCCCATGTCTCAGAATCTAACAAAAATTGCAAAACTAGAAACTCCTTTCACTCCCAAGTCTATACATACTAAAATACTCAAAATTGGACCTCAAATGGCCCCTCAAATCCCCAATTTAAACTCTCCAATTTTAAGCCCTAATCTCCCAATTTCTTCTCTAATTTTCCCACTAATATCATGATTAAACAATGGAAAAATTGCCATGAACACAAGATACAAGGTCCAAGTAGCTTACCTCACTGAAAACACTTAATTCCCTCTTGAAATCACAGCCCCCAAGCTCCAACTGGTCCAAACTGAAGAAATGGCAGAAAATTGCGAAGAAGGCCTTTTATACTTTCTGCCCAGCTATTTTCGCATCTGCAAGCAATGTCTCGCACCTGTGGGCCGCTTCTGTGCCCAAAAATCCGCACCTGCAGAAATCACTTAAGTCTTCAGATGCCGCACCTGTGCCCCAGGTTCTGCACTTGCAGGCTCGCAGATGCAGTCCAACTATCCGCTCTTGCGACCAATGCCGCTTCTACGGTTTCTTTTCCGCTTATGCGGCTCGCACCTGTGGTCCCCCAATCCGCAGGTGCAGTTATGAAAGAAAACAGTAGCTTCAGATGCAACTCCGATCTATCTAACTCTCCAATAACCATTCGAAATCATCCTGAGGCCCTCGAGACCTCAACCAAACCTACCAACAAGTCATAAACTACTATTCAAACTTATTCAAACCATCGGAACACTCCAAACAACACCAAAACACCAAATCAACCTCGGATTCAAGCCTAAGAATTTAGAAACTTTCAATTTCCGAGAAACTGTGACTTCACTATTGTTGTTGCTGCTATTTCTGCTTATTGAGCTCCTTATTACACCGAACTGAATGATGAAAACTAAACTAGCTAAGCCTATCAACTACGAGTTACAAGATTCCTATCTATAAACCTTCTAAAGCTTGATCTTGTGTCTTGGATGGTTCTTCCTGCACACTCTGATCTGAATCCTTATACTGGTTAGTTGCAATTGCTGGTTCATTCTTCTTCAGCTTTTCGGATCAAGACAGGACATGCAAAGCTTGTGACTTCAATCATACCTTGGGCAGTCCACATCTTTTCTCCACCTCTACCCTTAGAGTTCAACTTCTTGTCTTGTTCTTCTTTTTTTTATTTGGGTAGAGACTTCTTCTTTTGGTCATCTCAAACCTTGTGCCTCACGGTGAAAGCCTATTCAGGCACCAAAGCAAACAAACCAATGAAATTTTCTGCCCCGGTTTTCACTAGGAAAATTTCGTGAGTTATTTGTAACAAAAATCTAAACTATTTCTTTATTGAAAGTAATAAAATCAGGATTGTGTATCCTTGGGGAAAAGAGATTAGGGAGTAGAGCCCTATATCTATAATGAAATCAACTAGGGAGTAGAGACCCTATGTTGGAAAAGCATACTAGGGAGTGGAGACCCTATGTTAGAAAAGCGGACTAGGGAATGGAGACCCTATGCCTAAAATAAAATCAACTAGGGAGTGGAGACCCTATGTTGGAAAATACCCTATGTTGGAAAAGCAGACTAGGGAATAGAGACCCTATACCTAAAATAAAATTAACTAGGGAGTGGAGACCCTATGTCTAAAATAACTTCAACTAGGGAGTGGAGATCCTATTTTGAAAAAAGCAGATAGGGAGTGGAGACCATATACCTAAAATAAAATCAACTAGGGAGTGGGGACCCTATGTTGGAAAAGCAGACTAGGAGTGGAGGCCCTATGCCTAAAATAAAATCAACTAGGAAGTGGAGACCCTATGTTGGAAAAGCGACTAAGGAGTGGAAACCTTATGTTGGAAAAGTAGACTAGGGAGTGGAGACCCTATGCCTAAAATAAAATCAACTAGGGAGTGGAGACCCTATATTGGAAAAGCGACTAGGGAGTGGAGACCCTATGTCTAAAAATAAACTCAACTAGGGAGTGGAGACCCTATGTTGGAAAAGCGACTAGGGAGTGGAGACCCTATGTCTAAAAATAAACTCAACTAGGGAGTGGAGACCCTATGTTGGAAAGGCGACTAGGGAGTGGAGACCCTATGTCTAAAAATAAACTCAACTAGGGAGTGGAGACCCTATGTTGGAAAGCAGACTAGGGAGTGGAGACCCTATGTCTAAAATAAATTCAACTAGGGAGTGGAGACCCTATGTTGGAAAGGCGACTAGGGAGTGAATACCCTATTTCTAAAATAAATTCAACTAGGGAGTGGAGACCCTATGTTGGAAAGGCGACTAGGGTGTGGAGACCCTATGTCTAAAAATAAATTCAACTAGGGAGTGGAGTCCCTGTGTTGGAAAAGCAGACTGGGGAGTGGAGACCCCATGTCTAAAATAAATTCAACTAGGGAGTGGAGACCCTATGTTGGAAAGGCGACTAGGGAGTGGAGACTCTATATCTAAAATAAAATCAACTAGGGAGTGGAGACCCTATGTTGGAAAGGCGACTAGGGAGTGAAGACCCTATGTCTAAAACGAAACTCAACTAGGGAGTGGAGAACCTATGTTGGAAATGCAACTAGGGAGTGGAGACCCTATGTCTAAAAATAAACTCAACTAGGGAGTGGAGACCCTATGTTGGAAAGAACGGAACTAGAGATTGGGGACCCTAGGCTACCATGATTTTGAATTTTTCTTCTTCTTCTTCTTCTTTTTGTTTTGTTTTTGTTTTAATAAAATGAGAAAAAATGTAGGAAAGAATTCGGAGGAAATTTCCGTTTGGACTGATTATTGTTGCAAAGCTGTTTCTAGCCCTTGCGCAGTTTCTCTTTGGTTGCACCTGCTTCTTGCAAGGGTTCTTTGGATTGCACCTATTTCATGTTTTCAAACAAAGAACAATTGTTAGTTTGAAATGGTGGTTGGTTTTGTGGCCTTGATTGTTTCAATCACTTGATCTAAGCCCGACTTCTTTGATGAAGATCTCAACTGCAACTGCTTGTTCCCTGAGGACCGATTTCATTTCAGGCCCTCGAGAACCTCTGGTTTTTCCAGACTTTTCCATGACGGTTGATCGGTGGAACTCAACCTTATCGACTTTATTTTGCCTTCGTAGGCCTTTCCCTTTTGACTTCCTCTTTTTTTCTCTTTTTTTTTATTTGGAGCATCGGGGAACTTTTGGCTCCTCAAACTTGCTGCAATGGCTAGTCACGTGGGACTTACCTTTTTTAACTTTATTTTGCCTTTATAGGCCTTTCATTTCTGGCTTCTTTCTTCCAACTTCAATTTCAGAGCATTTGGGGTACCTTGGCTTTTCAAATTTTTTGTCGAGACGGTTAGCCACGTGAGACTTAACCTTTTCCAACTTTTTTTTGCCTTTGTGGGCATTTGACTTTGATTTCCTCCTTTCGAGAGTTTTGAATTCGAAGCATCGGCCACCATGGCCAGTCGAGGCCGACTTATGCCCCCTGACGACGCTGGGTGCCTTTTTGCACATTAGCTTGTATCAAATGAGAACCCTATAAATCAGTCTTACCATCCTTTCTTTGTCTTAGTTTCGGAACATAGTTAGACCGAAATAGATTCAAAGAAAATAAACAATGTCATGGAGAATGAGTTTAAACAAGAAGTGTCCCTTCAATGAACATGACATATAGATAAGAAGAACTTATCTAGAGTACATGCAGACTTCAATGAACATGACATGCCTTTAGGACTGGATGCCTGATATGTGTAAATCGTCCGACTCTCAAAAATTCATCACAACTTTTGCCTCAAAATTGAGAAACCTTGCCAGGACTCTATCGATGCCAATGGCTGTGAGGATCATCTTTTCGATTAGGGGTGCCCTTTACGGGTTTTCACGAGCTGACCTCTCTCATTTCTCTTCTCACCATCGCCTTATAGTGCTCTTTTCGAGTTTTCACTAACAATACTCTCTCATTTTTTCATTTCTCTACTTACCATAGCTTTACGCTGCCCGTGTGGATTTTCACCAATAAGACTCTCTTATTTTATTTCTCTCATTTTGTTGTTTCAGGATCCAAGTATATGTATTATCTAATCCTTGAACATTCTCACTGATTGACTGGAAGGACTTGAAAGAATTTGGGTAAAAACTATTTGGACTGAATTACAACTTTGGAACCATTCAGGCGGGATCATCGCCGAACCATTATAACATCTCCCAGTTTTACTTTGGGGGAATTTGGATTTTTGTTTTGGTGTGACTGAACCCCAGAGAGAGGCTGCCTACGTATCCTTTCGGAATCAAGTCGAACGTAGTTCAGGGAAACTTTGTTTTTGATTTTCTTTTGTTTTTCTATTTTGTTTTGTTTTCTATTTCTTTTTCCTTTCCTTTTTTCCTTTCCTTTTTTCCTCTTTTTTTCAATTTTTCATTTCATTTTCTTTTTTTTTTTAATTTCATTTTTCATTTTTTTTCCAGTAACACTTTCAGGTTCCAAAGAGGGTAATCAAAGAAGAGTAACCAACTCAAATGGGTTTGCAACGGGTTGATAGTGTTTGGGTAGCGGGAATAAAAGCCTTCGTCATCCCAACCGGAGAATATTAGTACTATATGGAGGATCAAACATAGTACTTTTTGACTACATTTTCATTGACAGTTCTTTCAGGGATATTTCCTTCGATGTGTCCCAAGTACAACGCATACTTTTGGTAGTACTTTTGTTGCAATGTATAGACCTTTCTAATCCGGAAACCAATTTTCCTTCAATTGTTCCAACTCTTTGTTTTATTTCCTTAAATTTTATTTTCATTGCGATCTAATTATTCATTCATTATTTTGAGGTCTGACTTCTTTCAGGATCTGGGCATGAAGTCCACAAGTATGTCATGTTATTGAAATATGCATTTAACAAAACTAAAAAGAGAATAGGAAAGAAAAAATGATAAGATTAAGAAAAGAGACATTGCTGGACAATGGAATATTAATTTCATTTGATTTTTGATTTTTGATTTTTTGATTTTTTCTTCTATTTTTTCAATTTTTTGAAGATAGAAGGGTTTACATCAGAAAGTAAGACAATAAAGTAAAACATCCGGATCACACCCTGAGATAATCCGGACACAGAAAGGATAACAAGGCTGGATACTAAGACTCCCGTCTGATGGGGAACTTTCATGCTTAGAGACCATTTTTGGCTTTTCATCTGTCTTGACAATGGCTGCAATGGACTTCAGTGCCAGATCAAATTCCTCAGCTTCACAAATCATTCCAACTATTGGCCCGATGTTGTGGGCAGGCAACAGATTGTTCATCACATCAGGAGCTTCTTCATCCTGAAAAATGATTCTTTCAGCTTCAATCAAATCTTCAACTACCCTTTTGAGGGTCCAACAGTCCTCCGTACTATGTCCCACTACTCCAGAGTGGTATTCACATCTAGTATCAGCTCGGTGCGAGGGGGACTCGGGGTTTGGCCGATTTGGGGGCCACTAGCTGCAATAGATTTAGCCTGATTAGCTTTGGGAACAAGCTTGAATACGATTCAGCAATATGGGTGAACTGATTCCTTCTGAAAGGCTCTATTGGGCGAAGATTGTATTGGGGATCATTTGGTTCAGGATTATATTGAGCTTGGTAAGGATGGGTATTTATGGGAGGTAGAGCTCAGTTTTGTGGATGATGTTGTGGCTGCGGGTAAGGTTGCGCGTTCATCACCGCATAGGGAGGCGGTGCCACGGTATAAGAAACATCTTGAAGGGGATAATAATGTTGAGGGACCTCAGGAGGCATATATGATTAACTGAATGACTTGTGGGCCCCCTCGAGCTGGAAGCCATCATGGCTCCTTCTTCTCTCCCATTTTCATTTATCAAATCCTCTAAACCATTTTGGACATCTGGTGATGTGTCTTTAAAAGAAGCATGACTCAAGATTTGACCCATTTTTAGCCCACTTTCTACCATCTCCCCAATTTTGATAGCCTCAACAAATAGTATTCCTATAGCGGACATCATGTTCTGCCAGTAGTCCGCCTCTTGGGCATGTAGAAAGACTGTGACCATTTTAATTTCGTCCATTGGAGGCTTTACCCTGGTAGTTTGCTCACGCCATTTGACAGCATATTTGCTGAAGCTTTCCGCGGTTTTCTTTTTCAAATTGGACAAAGAGTTTCTGTCGGGAGCGATGTCCACATTATACTGGAATTGGCAGACAAAATTTCATTCCATATCGTCCCACATATGCCAATGAGTAATTTATTGATCCGTATACCACTCAGAAGAGATTCCGGTAAGGCTTTCCCTAAAATAGGCCATTAGCAGCTCCTCTTTTCCACCAGCACCCCTTAACTGGTTACAATATCGTTTCAGATAAGTGACAGGGTCTCCGTGCCCGTTGTACTTTTCAAATTTTGGCATCTTGACGCCAACTGGCAAGTGGACATGGGGAAACATATAGAGAGTCAGAGTATGAGACACTCTTTTGGCCACTTAGACCTTGCATGTTTTTCAGGCTTTGTTCCAGGCTCTTCATCTTCCGAGCCATTTCCTCTTGCTTGGGATTTTTAACAACTTTTTCTTCCTCCCCCGAGAGATTATATTGCGGAGGTTGAGTGAAAGAGTACGGGGTCACATATGTTATTTCTGGTTGAAGTTGTGGATCCTAAAAGATGAACATTGGAGGCAGTACCCTTGAAGCCGGTGCCTAGGGGTGAACCACAGAAGGCCTGCTAGGATCATTGGAGGGCATTGGAGGGTGCCCACATAGGATGAGCGGGTTGGGCACATGGACGTTGGTAACCTCACTTGACCTGGGGATCAACTCACGGAACCCAGGGATTGCACTTGGCGGTTCCCTACCATTAGACCAGACATCCCACATTTTCAATATACGGAGACCCAACCTCTTATTCTCTTCAGCAGCTGTTGATTCTAGGGCTATCCTCAGGACCGATGATTGGCAGATTGCTTGCGGAGGCCATCTGTGCCTTTGGATCTTGTGAAGGAGGGGAGGCTAGACTACCAACAAAACCAACCACCAAAACCTGACTAATTTGCACACCCAACAACCTTGTTAGTTTTGAGACATTTAAAATATAGGAAATCACACGTTGGAATGCAATGCACCTAACAGTTAAATGCTTCTACCATGTATTTGAACGGTTGCATGTTTCATCCCGACCTTAACCAACTCTTTCAGTACGCACCTCTTTTCTTTTATTTCTGCGTCTCTTTAATCATTATTGATTTTCTCATTTTGTTTTTGCCGCTCTTTTATTTTTGGCACTCTCTTTTCTTTTCTTTTTTTTCACTCTTTTATTTTTTTGTCATTCTCTTTTTTTCTTTTTCTCTTTTTCACTCAATTTTCCTTCTCTTTTTTTTCAGTGTATTTTTTCACTCAATTTATTTTATAGTTGTGATCGAATATGATAGTGATTGCCTACGTATCATGATGCCGTATGAATCAGATCTTGCGTAGTTCGAGAAGATCAAAAATGGAATAAATAAACTAACCTCTCTTTTTGGTTGGAATTTTTGAAAGAAATGCTTTAAAAGAAGAAAGGATTTTTTTTTTGATTTTTATTTTTGTTTTTTTTTTTGAAAGAAAGACGTCTAAAAATTCATTTGCTTTTGATTTGAACTTTGAGAATTTTAAAAATAAAAAGAAAATACTTTTGTTTGAATTTTCATTTATTTTCTCTTTTTCTAAAGAAGAAAGAAAATATTTTTGGATTTTGGATGTTTCCTCTTAATTTTCGAAAGAGGGACTTTTAAGAAAATATTTTGGATTTCTTAGTTTTTTTTATTTATTTACAAAAGTACTTCTAAAGAAAAGCAAAAAAATTTTGGCCTTCAATTTTCAAAAAAAAAAAAATTTGTTGACATTTACGAAAGAAATAATTTTAAAGAAGGAAAAGAATTTTTTTTTGGATTCCTTTTTTTAAAAATTTTTGGAAAAATACTTCAAAACAAAGAAAACCCGTATGAAATACTCTAGAAAGAAGGAAACTACTTTTTTTGAGTTTTCAAAAAAAAACGTCCCCTTCCTTTTTTTTATTTTGAATTTTCTAAGGAAAGATTTCTAAAGGAAAATATTTTAGGATTTTTGAAAATTGGAGTCGGAACCGATGAGGTTTGCCTATGTATCTCACATCCGGTGAGAATCAAACCCGCGTAGTTCTGTTAGTTTTGACGGAACAGTGAAACATGACACTTGAAAATTGTGGCTCATTTTGAAATGACTTTTTTTCTTCTTTTTTTTTCAGAATTTCGGAAGAGTTTCAAGATTTTCAAATACCTACCTTACTCTTGGGTTTTGTTCTTTTTTTTTTTATTTTCTTTTCCTATTCTAGAAGTCGGTCAACATGCAATCCGAGTCAAACAAATGCGCAAATAGCACGTAAAATGCATCAGGATGGTCTTTTTATTTCGGGTACACTTGTCCTAGACGGACTCAGCCCCTGTGTTGAATCCCCAAAGTCAAATACACGTGAGACAATCAAACGTTTCTACTAGGGATCTAGCATGAGGCTTGTTATTCTAGATTTAAAAACCTGGGTGTATTTGTTCTAGATCTGGCTTACCCGAGCGGATAGCTCGATCCGGGGGGGGATAGCGTACCGGGAATACAAAAGCTTTACCGGCTTTGCAACATGTCCGAATTTCGTTCTAAAATTGGGATATGACTCTAACAGAAAAGAAGTCACACGAAGTGCACCCTTTCCAGATGATTTAGAAGACACAGGGAGAAGAAGGTTTCGTAACAATTTATATATAGTCCAAACAATATCAAAGCAGTAAAAAGTGGCATTTAGCACATTAAGCTCAAACATGTAAAAATCAGATAATAAATAAAGCTAAGTACAACAGTTATTCTAAGCTCGAATTTTTGAACCCTGAACCAGAAGTTCTGGGTTTTTATCCCCAACAAAGTCGTCAGAGCTGTCACACCTCCTTTTTTACCACCCGAGAGGGGATAGAAGGGAGTTTTTGCAATTTAAGTGACATTATTCGAAATGGGATTATTTAATTTATCAAAGTCGACACTTGGAATAGTTTATTTTGAGGTCCCAAGTCACCGGTTTATTTTAAATCCCAAATCGAGGAAATTTCTACTTTTTATTTTAAAAGCCTGCGAACCAGAAATTCTAAGTAAGGAATTTTGTTAACCCGGGAGAAGGTGTTAGGCATTTTCGGGTTCTGTGGTTCTAGTACGGTCGCTTAAACTATTCATATTGTCCTATTATCTGATATACTACACATTTAAACCTATTGTGCATTTTTTAACTTGATAACCGCTTTTTAGGATTTATGGAATTTATTTCTTGAACAAGTTACGATTTTCGTACATTTGTTTGTTTTGGAACACGCCGCGAACCACGCTACATGAAATGCACCCGTGATTCACGACATGCGTATTTTATTAATATTCGAAGTTCTTATGATCGGGTTACATGAAATGCACCCCCGAATTTGGGAATTAGGGTCATGACTATGTTAGGGGAACCGTACCGATAGTCACGAAGATTTATGTAACGACCCGACCGGTCGTTTTGAGCTCTAGCGCGTCGTTCAGCAGTTGGAAGTCATGAACAACTTCATTTCAGGTATATTGACTTGTACGTATGGTTAGAGTTGAATTTCGGGAAATTCGGAGTCAAATTGGAAAGAAACTTTTCATTGCGGCAACCTTAAGTTGAAGAAAATGGCTAAGATTGGAATTTTGAGTAAACGACCTCGGAATTGGGATCTGAAAGTTCCAACATGTTTGTATGATGATTTCGTACTTGGGCGTATGTCCGGATTTGGTTTTGGATAACCCGTGAGCATTTCGGCGTATATTGTGGAAGTTAGTATTTTAGAAGAATTTCATAAATTTGGGTTGGAAGGCATTTCAGAGTTATAGATGTTCGTTTGGGATTCCGGGTCTGGGAATAGCTCCGTATGGTGATTCTGGAGTTGGGAGCGCGATCAGAAGTGAATTCGGATGTCCGGAAGTCATTTGGCTAAATATAGAAATTTGAAGGTTTTTGAGAAAATTCGATCGAAAGTGGAAATTTTGATATCAGGGTCGGAATATGATTCCAAAAGTTGGTGCAAGTTCGTAATGTCGAATGTGACTTGTGTGCAAAATTTGAAGTCATTCGGACTAGTTTTGGTAAGGTTTGAGACACTTAGTCTCTTTTAAGGAAGCTTAAGTTGGAAAAGTCAACCGGATATTGACTTATGTGTTAGAGGGATCGAAATGCGAATTTTATGGTTCGGATAGCTTCGTTAGGTGATTTGGGACGTAAGAGTGTGTCCGGAATATTTTTGTGATGACTGGTGTAGAATTAAGCTTGAATTGGCAAAGTTAGTATTTTGGCGAATTCCGGTTGATAGGTGAGATTTTGATCCGATGGTCGGAATGGAATTCCGAGAGTTGTTGTAGCTTCGTTATGTCATTTTGGACTTGTCTGCAAAATTTGAGGTCATTCGGACGTAGTTTGGGTGGGTTTTTGATCAAAAATGGAATTTGAAAGTTCTTGAGATTCATAGGCTTGAATCCGATGATGATTTGATGTTTTGATGTTATTTTGGGTGTTCCAAAGGTTGGGACAAGTTTGAATGATATTGTGGGACATGTTGATATAATTGGTTAAGGTCCCGAGGGCCTCGGGTGGATTTCGGAAGGTTAACGGAATGGAATTCGGACCCAAAAAGAAAAGAAAAAGATGCTGCAATTTCTGCTGCTAAGCTGTCTTTGGACAGCAAATGTGCAGTCGTGGAGCGTACTTCGGAGGCCTATATCTTTGATCTACAAGGAATTTTGAGATGATTCAAACACGAAAGTTGTAGCCCTTCGTGTCTAGTTTTCAGAAAGCTAAGGAAATCGTAATTTGGACATCTGTAGAGAAAGTTATGATCGATTGAAGATGACTAGTGGAGCAGTTTCTCCAGAATTTTCTGATTTCATTGAGCCGACTTTAGAAGCTCATATCTCGGGATATATAAAGAGTTATATGGTGTACAACCTATCAAATTAAAGATCTTTGAGTTTAGTTTCTAAATCTTCAAACCGTTTGTAATTTTAATATTTATACAAGACGTTATGGGTGTTTAAATAGAAGGTGTCCGACAAGGGAAAATTTTAATAGGATGTACAACTTGTATGGCACAAGTGCAAGGTACAACTCGACGAAGCACGGGCAGATTCTTTAAACACGGATTTGGCTTATTTCTTTCATTTCTTTCATTTGGCTTGGATGATTTTGGAGAGAATTTCAAGGAGGATTTTATCAAGCATCAAAGGTGAGTTGTTTCTACTTATTTCCAAGTTAAATATAAGATTATATGTGAATTAGAACATGAAAATCAGTAGAAAAGTGGGGTTTTAGGGCTTGTGTTTTTTAGATTTTCTAGGGTCGATTTGAAGGGTCAACGAGCTCCGATTTTTGTGTTCTTTATATGTACGGACTTGTGAGAGGACGAAAAACATTTTGGTATAAAAATTTCTGAGTTTTGAGACGTGGGCCCGGGGCTCGGGTTTTGTCAAATTCGTGAATTTTGATATTTTTCGATTGGGTATTGTCCCTTTAGCATAATGCGACTTATTCGCTGTGATTTTGGGCAGATTCGACGCACGTGGAGGCCAATTCGAGGGGCAAAGGCGTCGCGAGCTAAAGAAGTAGCTGGTTTGAGGTGAGTAATTGATGTAAATGATGTCCGAAGGGTTTGAAACCCCGGAATTTCACATCGTAACGCTATATTGAGGTGACTTGCACGCCGGATAACGGGCGTGGGGTAGAGCACCATTGGGGATTATGACTTAGTCCGTCCCGAGAGATGTTTTACCGTGTTTTCTACTTGAACTAAATAGAAAATCATCTTTACTTGGATTTAATTGTTACATTTGGGCTTCTTGCCAATTATTTGAATAATTCAGGGATTGACATCACTGTTTTCGCATACATGCATATCATTTGATCTCAGTCCAAGGTTTTAAATACTGTTTTGCAAACTCAGCCATCTTTCTAAGATTTGAAAACTTAAATGATATTTCTAAATGATATTTCGGGTTGAGAACTACTGTTTTACAAATGCCCAAGGGGCTTATTATGATTTCTGGACTGAGCATGGATCGGGCTGTGCACCGCAGCAGTGATTTGAAACAGTGGTAACAATGACACTGTATGATGTGACTTGAAACAATGGTAACAATGGCACTGTGTGATATAAATTGGTCAGGTAACAATGACTGATCAGGACTTGATTGATGCCACGAGATGGCTTGTTATTGCTCTTGGGCTGTAGTAGCCCCTCCGGAGTCTGTACACACTCCGAGTGAGCGCCGTCGACGATAAATAAATATGGATGGCTCGGGCTGCACGCCGCAGTGGGTACCAGAGGGTACCGTCATATGCATTGCATTGCACTCATGCATTTATTCCTCATCTGCATTATCCGCCATAATAATTATGTGCTCTTATTTCATTGACTGGTTGCTTCATACTGTTCTGAGCCTAAGGGGCTGATACTGTTCTGAGATACTAAGCCTGAGGGGCTGATACTGTTCTGAGATACTGAGCCCGAGGGGCAGATTTCTACTTATTATTTTGATACTGAGCCCGAGGGGAAAATTTTTACTTGTTGTTTTGATATTGAGCCCGACAGGTAGATTTCTACTCGTCATTTTACTGCCAAATTATCTTTTTTTTACTGGTTTAAAAGAAATTTCACATGATGTTTCACTGAATTGTTATTTTAAATGATTTCACTACTTCTGTATAGAGTGTTGTGTGCCTTAACGTGTTTTCTTACCTTCAGTTATTATTTATATTTATTACTCACTAGGTCGGAGTACTCACATTACTCCCTGCACCATGTGTGCAGGTACTGGTATTCCTAAGACATAGAGCGAGTTTTCTACTGTTTAGTTTTCATCGGAGTTATCGAGGTAGCTGCATGGCGTTCACAGACCCGTTTTCTCCCTTATCTTCTGTATTTATGATATCTTCAGATGTCGTTCCTAATTCCATACTTTGTAGAATTTTAGACTCTGTAGTAGCTTATGACTTGTGACACCCCGGTTAGGGCTGAGTTGGGTTGGATTTCCGTATTTTATCTATACTTTCCGCTATTGGATATTATTAAACCATGTTTATACTATAATTGTGTTAATTAATTATCTTAAAAGGATGAATTGGGTTGAATGGCTGGCCTTGTCTTCATAAAAGGCACCATCACGACCAGGTTCGGGAATTGGGTCGTGACAAGTTCATATCAGAGCCTAGGTTACATAGGTCTCACGAGTCATGAGCAGGTTTAGTAGAGTCTCGCGGATTGGTACGGAGACGTCTGTATTTATCCTCGAGAGGCTGCAGAACCTTTAGGAAAACTTCACATTCTTGAATTCTCATCGTGCTTTCTTGATTCAGCTTGAAAAGTAACTCTTGAAATTCCTACCACGCGTTCGCATGCGCACATGAGCTCTCAGTATTAGATGTGCCCTGATGGCTTGTGATTCCCTGATTGAGGGGCGAGACGTGATCTCTATGAGTTGATGTTGGGCTAGTCTGAAGGACTTGAGGCCGGATCTTTGCCTATGGCTTAAGCACTGAGGTGCTGATTGTGTGAGCAAGTGTTTTGAACTTATATGTCAGGTATTGCCCTTATTAGCGGGAATAACGGCTGGGTAGCAATGTGATGGGTATGTTAGTACTGCGAGATGTTTCTATATGACTTGGAAGTGTTGAGGAAGATTTGCTGGATGATAGGTGAACTAATAAGTGTATGGTTTGCATTGTGATTAGAGGTGTAGCTCTGAGTTATGGGCGTGAAGAATCTTTTCAAGTCTCCTGTTTGGAGTGAAGTAAATTTCATGTTACAGTATGAGTTTAGACCCAGGAAGACTAAGTGATTGTGTAATGTGTATGACGGTGGAAGGTATACAAAAATGTTAATTGGAGGCAAAGTAGGTGTGTTCCTTATAATGTTGAGTAGAGAGTTTCTTTTCTACTAACAGGGTGTATGTGTTGAGATTTGAATTTGACTCTAATTGAGAAATTTGAGTTGATTGTCACAAGAATGAAGGTGATCTTAGTAGTGGAATTGAGGTATTTTACTGTCTGTGTTACCTAAGCTTGTGAAGAATTTTTGTTGAACTAGCTGTAATAATATGGCAATATTTCTGAGTTTGATGACCTGCGTGGCCTGGTTGAATTAGAGGAATTTAGTTCTGATAGCTTGATTAGGAGAAAATGGATTTCCAAGTGTTCTTGATGGTTTCTACCATGGTTTAAAATAGATACTTTCTACAGGTATGGGGAACGTGTTGTGTATTGTGAGTTCCTGTATATTTCTTCATTATTGATGGGGTACAAAGGTTTTGGAGCGAGGTTCTGTTTAATGTAGGGTTTCCTACTGGTACTTGGTTGGTTTGAGTGGTTATGGTGATCGAGAATGGTGTTACGAGTATACGAGTTGTGTAGTATGTTATGCGATTATATCTAGGGTTATTGTTATGGCTTGACATAGTTTGTTCGGACTTATACAATGTGTGTATGTGAGATTCGGGTCTTGAAAAGAATTCTGGATGTTAGAAATTAGGCTCCAAGGATTTGGGGTAAGGTTAAAGTAATGTTTATTATTCACTACAATGGGTTTAATGTTTTTCGGAATAATTGGTTCCAACTTTTTTTATGAATTATATGCCTTACCGGTATCAGGGTTCATTATGTGCTATGAAAAAAAAAATGTTTACAAAATTTATTGAGAAGAAGAAAGAAAGGAAATTGAAAACTACAGTTGGCACAATGTGAAATATTTAAACCGGACTGTAAGCCGCGGTGGAGGTTATGTAAGGACAAGGTCCTTGTGGTAAATAATTATGAGTTTAAAGTTTTCCTTGGTAAAGTTTAATTCGTACGATAATATTAAAGGGAGTCATGCCAGTTAGGTTGATTTGATAATTTTTGTATATTTTATGTTCATATTCAGCCATTTTCGTACTGTAAACATTGAGTTTTAGCTTATGAGATGAGTTCCCAGGTGGCATTAAATGTGACTCATTAATCCGAGTAAGTAATAATGAGGTCTTCATGCCTCACATTCTGTTGTCGGTATTGTGAAAATTTGAAATGAGGTGGTGGTTAATATGAGATTTATTGATAATGATGGAATTATTTATGAACAACTATTAAGACCAGAAATGTGGTTATGATCATACAAATGATGCGTTTCATGTCAAAATATCATTGTGATAATGTCGGGCTTGTAATGCGGAGATTAGTGTTATTGATATACTTGTGGTGCTTGTTGGGTTGTGGACATGCTGTTAGGAGTTGTTTTGGTGTTACTCTGACAGGTGGATAGGCCCAATTACAAGGGAGACTCTGTCGAAATATTTGAAAAATCTGGGAGTTAGTCAAATTTTGGGGACTTAAGAAATTTGAAATGTTAGAAGAATATCTAAGATCTATATGAAGTCGTTCGGTTCATTTGGTTGTGGATTGTGGGGTGTTGTCCCGGCTATGGGGGTAGTTCTTTCATGTTATGAGAAGAAATGACTTATTATGGGTCCAGGAAAGGCTATCAGCCTAGTTCACTGCGAGCAGAATCGACCTGAAGTGGGTGAATGGATTTAAATATGATTATGGGCTTCATGTGAGTCAGATATGTTCATTTTATTATAGCGCTCCTCAAGGAGGGGTGTTAGAGGGGTGTTAGAATATCATATGTTGTTCCGTGTTCGTCAACTCATGTAATATTGTGATTGTGCCATGTGTGCTATGAAGCGGCTTGATAAATTCCTATTCTCTGGGGAAAAGTCCATATTAGTTGTGTGAGTTGAGCAGTCCATTCCTGAATCATTTCCTTATGTATCTTGTTCGCATTATGGCCTATTGGCGCATTTTTGCATCATGTGAGACCGTTGGTCATTGTCTGTGGTGATTGGTTGTCTCAGTAGCTCGTACTAGGTGAGGCAAGACTATTGGTAACGGGGACCATTGCAGTGGGATTATGTAAGGTATATTATAGGACAGTTACTAGTATTTGGGTAGTAAGGAGGTAATGATTTTAGTCAAAAAGGAGAGAATTAATGTTTGGTTAACTCTGCAATTGGTTAGAAATTTCTGCACATCTCCTCCGTTGTGGTTGTATCGTCAGCATTATAACAGAATGTATAGGTATATCATCATATGCATTGGGAGCATCAGAGTCGTAGAATTTTGGCTATTAAGGTTCATGGAGTGTCATTGTGGTTAGATGGTGAATTATGCGATGCATGGTGCTAATTCAACAAAGGTACGCAGTCGTGTTCTGGTACCTCGTGTGGTAGTTGATACAGTGTTTATATACAGGGAACAGGTCTGGCAGAGAATTTCAGGTGTTGGAATTGGGTTCTGAGCTTATTGTATGGATAAAAGAGGATATTTGCAGATTTGATCAAACTAATGTGACCATATGAGTTGTGGTAGCACGGGCAGGTGCACGAGGTGTTAAACAGTGATTTCAGATAACTTAAGAACAGTTCTTGGAACGTTCGAGGACGAACGTCTATTTAAGTGGGGGAGAATGTAACGACCCGACCGGTCGTTTTGAGCTCTAGCGCGTCGTTCAGCAGTTGGAAGTCATGAACAACTTCATTTCAGGTATATTGACTTGTACGTATGTTCAGAGTTGAATTTCGGGAAATTCGGAGTTAAATTGGAAAGAAACTTTTCATTGCGGCAACCTTAAGTTGAAGAAAATGGCTAAGATTGGAATTTTGAGTAAATGACCTCGGAATTGGGATCTGAAAGTTCCAGCATGTTCGTATGATGATTTCGGACTTGGGCGTATGTCCGGATTTGGTTTTGGATAACCCATGAGCATTTCGGCGTATATTGTGGAAGTTAGTATTTTAGAAGAATTTCATAAATTCGGGTTGGAAGGCATTTCAGAGTTATAGATGTTCGTTTGGGATTCCGAGTTTGGGAATAGCTCCGTATGGTGATTCTAGAGTTGGGAGCGCGATCGGAAGTGAATTCGGATGTCCGGAGGTCATTTTGATGTCATTTGGCTAAATATAGAAATTTGAAGGTTTTTGAGAAAATTCGACCGGAAGTGGAAATTTTGATATCGGGGTCGGAATGCGATTACGAAAGTTGGTGCAAGTCCGTAATGTCGAATGTGACTTGTGTGCAAAATTTGAAGTCATTCGGACTAGTTTTGGTAAGGTTTGAGACACTTAGTCTCTTTTAAGAAGCTTAAGTTAGAAAAGTCAACCGAATATTGACTTATGTGTTAGAGGGCTTGAAATGCTAACTTTATGGTTCGGATAGCTTCGTTAGGTAATTTGGGACTTAGGAGTGTGTCCGGAATATTTTTGTGATGACCGGTGTAGAATTACGCTTGAATTGGCAAAGTTAGTATTTTGGCAAATTCCGGTTGATAGGTGAGATTTTGATCTGAGGGTCGGAATGGAATTCCGAGAGTTGCTGTAGCTTCGTTATGTCATTTTGGACTTGTCTGCAAAATTTGAGGTCATTCGGACGTGGTTTGGTTGGGTTTTTATCAAAAATGGAATTTGCAAGTTCTTGAGATTCATAGGCTTGAATCCGATGACGATTTGATGTTTTGATGTTATTTTGGGTGTTCCAAAGGTTGGGACAAGTTTGAATGATATTGTGGGACATGTTGATATAATTTCTGCTGCTAAGCTGTCTTTGGACAGCAAATGTGCAGTCATGGAGCGTACTTCGGCGGCCTATATCTTTGATCTACAAGGAATTTTGAGATGATTCAAACACGAAAGTTGTAGAACTTCATGTCTAGTATCCAGAAAGCTAAGGAAATCATAATTTGGACATTTATAGAGAAAGTTATGATCGATTGAAGATGACTGGTGGAGCAGTTTCTCCAGAATTTTCTAATTTCATGGAGCCGAATTTAGAAGCTCATATCTCGGGATATATAAAGGGTTATATGGTGTACAACATATCAAATTAAAGATCTTCGAGTCTAGTTTCTAAATATTCAAACCGTCTGTAATTTGGATATTTATACAAGACGTTATGGATATTTAAACAGAAGGTGTCCGACAAGGGAAAATTTTAATAGGATGTACAACTTGTATAGCACAAGTGCAAGGTACAACTCGACGAAGCACGAGCAGATTCTTTAAACACGGATTTGGCTTATTTCTTTCATTTCTTTCATTTGGCTTGGATGATTTTGGAGAGAATTTCATGGGGGATTTTATCAAGCATCAAAGGTGAGTTGTTTCTACTTATTTCCAAGTTAAATACAAGCTTATATGTGAATTAGAACATGAAAATCAGTAGAAAAGTGGGGTTTTAGGGCTTGTGCTTTTGAGATTTTCTAGGGTCGATTTGAAGGGTCAAACGAGCTCGGATTTTTGTGTTCTTTATATGTACGGACTCGTGAAAGGACGAAGAACATTTTGGTATAAAAATTTTTTGAGTTTTGAAACGTGGGCCCGGGGCTCGGGTTTTGTCAAATTCGTGAATTTTGATATTTTTTGATTGCTTTCGATAGGGTATTGTCCCTTTAGCATAATGCGACATATTCGTTGTGATTTTGGGCAGATTCGACGCACGTGGAGGCCAATTCGAGGGGCAAAGGCGTCGCGAGCTAAAGAAGTAGCTGGTTTGAGGTGAGTAATTGATGTAAATGATGTCCTGAGGGTTTGAAACCCCGGAATTTCACATTGTAACGCTATATTGAGGTGACTTGCACGTCGGATAACGGGCGTGGGGTAGAGCACCATTGGGGATTATAACTTAGTCCGTCCCGAGAGATGTTTTTACCATGTTTTCTACTTGAACTAAATAGAAAATCATCCTTACTTAGATTTAATTGTTACATTTGGGCTTCTTGCCAATTATTTGAATAATTCAGTGATTGACATTACTGTTTTCGCATACATGCATATCATTTGATCTCAGTCCAAGGTTTTAAATACTGTTTTGCAAACTCAGCCATCTTTCTAAGATTTGAAAACTTAAATGATATTTCTAAATGATATTTCGGGCTGAGAACTACTGTTTTACAAATGCCCAATGGCTTATTATGATTTCTGGACTGAGCATGGATCGGGCTGCGCGCCGAAGCAGTGATTTGAAATAGTGGTAACAATGACACTGTATGATGTGACTTGAAACAGTGGTAACAATGGCATTGTGTGATATAAATTGGTCAGGTAACAATGACTGATCAGGACTTGATTGATGCCACGAGATGGCTTGTTATTGCGCTTGGGCTGTAGGAGCCCCTCCGGAGTCTGTACACACCCCCAGTGAGCGCCGTCGATGATAAATAAATATGGATGGCTCGGGCTGCATGCCGCAGTGGGTACCAGAGGGTACCGTCATATGCATTGCATTGCACTCATGCATTTATTCCTCATCTGCATTATCCGCCATAATAATTATGTGCTTTTATTTCATTGACTGGTTGTTTCATACTGTTCTGAGCCTGAGGGGCTGATACTGTTCTGAGATACTGAGCCCGAGGGGCAGATTTCTACTTATTATTTTGATACTGAGCCCGAGGGGCAAATTTCTACTTGTTGTTATGATATTGAGCCCGACAGGTAGATTTCTACTCGTCATTTTACTGCCAAATTATCTTTTTTTTACTGGTTTAAAAGAAATTTCACATGATGTTTCACTGAATTGTTATTTTAAATGATTTCATTGCTTCTGTATAGAGTGTTGTGTGCCTTAACGTATTTTCTTACCTTCAGTTATTATTTATATTTATTACTCACTGGGTCAGAGTACTCACATTACTCCCTGCACCATGTGTGCAGGTACAGGTATTCCTGAGGCATAAAGCGAGTTTTCTGCTGTTCAGTTTTCATCGGAGTTATCGAGGTAGCTGCATGGCGTTCGCAGACCCGTTTTCTCCCTTATCTTCTGTATTTATGATATGTTCAGATGTCGTTCCTAATTCCATACTTTGTAGAATTTTAGTAAACTATGTAGTAGATCATGACTTGTGACACCCCGGTTAGGGCTGAGTTGGGTTGGATTTCCGTATTTTATCTATACTTTCCACTATTGGATATTATTAAACCATTTTTGTACTATAATTGTGTTAATTAATTATCTTAAAAGGATGAATTGGGTTGAATGGATGGCCTTGTCTTCATGAGAGGCGCCATCATGACCAGGTTCGGGAATTGGGTCGTGACAATTTATTAATCGCGCCTAAAGCAAGCTACGATATTCATGAGTTATTTCCTAATCTAATTTGAGATTATTGCAAGGCCGTAGATTATGGAATCATTGTTGGAGATCGAAGTGAACCAATTTGGAAACAAAAGGATCATTCTGCACATGTGGAGTAATTAGGAAATTACGTTATTCAAAAGCTAACATACTCCAAACTGACTGTTGTTTCAAGGAATCGTATGCTAATCTAGTGTATGGACTCTATTTTCCGTGAATCAATTCATGGAATTTTCGAAAATGTCCAGTGGCTTCTGTAGAATCAAAGCAAACCACAACCAACCAACTAGGATAATGAAGGTACACAAAACATAATTTATCGTTGAAAAGGAGGAGAGATTGGTCTATTTTACAGCGGCATTATTTATTCCAATCGAATGATAACACAGCTGCATCTAACATATATACCTCTGTTTCCTGGAACATTCATCTATTATATAATGAAATTAACAGTAATCTTGCCTTGGAATTAACCTACCTATAACACTAATTTAAACATGAATTACTAAATTCCAAAGTATTAACTAGAGAATAGCAGTACATTCTTCCCTTAATTAAACATAAGCAAACATCTAAATACACTAACAATATTTAGAAGCAAATAAAACTATTCAAAAGCAATATATCATTTCAAACATGTGTCCTTTAGTCACTTAAGTTTACCTTTGCAGCATTTACCAAACAAGAGAAGATAATTCAGATTGTAAACATTTAAACCAATTTCTACACATATATACAGAGTATTCAATAATTTAAAATAAACCAAATCCATGTATCTACTTCAACAAAGTGCCTGACTTATGTCCATCATTTTCCGCAAAGCCTAAAATCATCTAGCGTCCATGGAAGAATTAATGTTTCATATCATTTAAAATTCAAATAATTATAGAGCTTTCGTATTTACCTTCAACACGGAGAAATAACCGAATTGCCCAATAAAGGCTAGAAAGCAGTAAGGATGAAGCTCGGCAAAGACTCCAGCAAAACAACCCCATATTCAACAATCAACAACATTGAGAAAACCCAACAGAAAACTTATAGCTTGAAAACCAAAATCTTTGAAAAACCAACACTAGAACTGTAATACTAGAACTTGCAGAATTTTCTAAGCTCCGATGGAATTTCTGTTTTTTCTTTAATTTTTAGCCTGAGTTGGCGGCGAAAGCCATTAGAGAGAGTGAAGAAGGCGGAGAAGAGGAACAAGGGAGTGGTGATGCGCTGTATCTCCTTCTTGAGAGAAAAAAATCAGAGAGGAATCCCTTTTTGAGATCCGTCGTTTTTCATTGTTGAAGATGAGAGAGTTGCTTCTTTGTCTCTAAGGTGGGGAATCTGATTCTTGTTTTTTTTATGAAAATGAAGAAGAAACCTCAAGAAAAACAAATGCTTCGTTGCTCTCCTGATAAAGGGATCACGTTCTTTTTAGGTCTAGGTCCTATTTTTTAAGGTTAAGGGAAAAAAGGGGTCTTTAAAGAGGGGATTGGCCCGGCTCGGGTTTTGGGCCTGGATGGTTTGGACCAATTTTGGGTATTGAAATAGCCAAATTCAATTAAAAACCCCTTCTTTCAAATTCACTTCTTATTTTCCTTTTTCTTTGTTTTTCTTTTTCTTTTTCTTTAATTAAAAATCCTATATTAAATTCTTAAATTAATCTAAATTGTAAAATTAAACTAATTAACTAATTATGATAATTATAAAAATTACTTGATCCTAAATTAAAAGAGAAAAATCACTAATCTAAAAATTAAAAGGTAAAAATGTAAAAATGAGCCATTTTTGTGATTTTCATTTTTAATAAATAAATTAATTAATTATTTAATTAATCCTAAAAATATAAAAATATAAATATAAATGCAATGCATGGTATTTTTGATATTTTTTGTATGATTTTTAACAAAATTAAACGTGCACGAAAAATGCAAACAATTAATAAAATCCTATAAATGGCAAATAATTGGAAAAAATCTATTTTCTTTGATTTTATAGGAATATTTCATATAGGGAAAAAATCACGTGCTCACAGACCCCATATCGTTTAATTTCACTTTAATTGAAAAAACTTCCTAACCCTCGGGAAAAAGGAGATGTGACAGCTCTGCCGACTCTGCTGGGGAACGAACCCAGAATCTTTGGTTCGGGGTTCAGAATTTTTCGAGCTTAAAATACTGCTATATTTGGCTTTTGTTCTTATATGATTTTATGTGTTTGGGCCTAATGTGCTAAATGCTGTTTTTACCACTTTAATATTGTTTGAACTGTATATAAAAACTGTTACAAAACCCTTCTTTTCTCTGAATCTTCTAAATCTTCTGGGAAGTCACGCTGGCGTGACTTCTTTTCTGTTAGTGTCATACCCTAATTTAGAACGAGGATCGGATCAGTTACAAAGCCAGATGGCCTTTTGGTTACCGGTACATTGCCCCAACCCTCGCGACTCGAATTGTCCGCTCGGGTAAGCCAGTGTCACGACCCAAAAACTGACCTGGTCATGATGGCACCTATCGGGAAAACTAAGCCAGCCAACATATTTCATTTAAAACTTAAGTTAAACCATCTTGTTTTCAACTGAAATCCTATAAAAGATATAAAGTCAAAACCAAAACTAAAGCGGAAAGTAATAGCCCGACCTCGGGTGTCACTAAGTCATAAGCAATACTACAATAGTTCTGAAATAAGACAAGACCAAAATAGTCTGGAAATAGCAACAATGTACTAATAAAAAGATATAGAAGGAGAAAGGTGGAACTACGATCGCCAGGCAGCTACCTCGCTATCTTTGTGAAGTCCGCGATGAGAATAGTCAACAGTAGGGGGTATGGGGTAACGTGAGTACATCAACTCAGTAAGTAACAAGTCCATGGACTGACAGGTAGTGACGAACCAAACCTCAACATGTAATACAATTAAACTATACAGTAAAGTAGGCATGCTTGTAGTTCAAGTATTCAACTCAACAGTAAATAAATACAATCTGAACAGTGTGGAGTATAAAGCTCAACAAATCTCTATATACCAATGTACAGAAAGCATTAAAAATGTACCATGTACCTCCACTCTCAAGTGATCAACCACTCGATACTGTATATGGCCATCCGACCCAGGGAAGATCCATCGTGGAATATATACACATCACTGACTGCAGTCATCCAGTACCGAGGAAGGTCATTGCAGCCCTATGGAGAAGATCCATCTCCAGCTATAAATACTTCGGACAAGATCCATGTCCAGGGAAGATCCATCCCTCAACAATATCAACTGCGCACACTGGGGGTGTATACACTCCGTAGGGGCTCCTTTTAGTCCAAGTGCTATTACAAGCCAGTGAAGGCATAATCAATAATCCGCTGCGGCGTGCAGCCCGATCCCATACTATCACTTATAATCAGGCTCTTGGCCTCACTCAGTCATAACTCTCCAGTCTCGCACACATGGGCTTACAATACCAGGAAAAACTAGTCCGAAATAATGATATCATGTACCAAATAACAATAACTGAGAATGAGACATGATATAATATGCACGGACAATATTGAGTACAGGATATCAATGACGCTAATGATATGACAGCAAGAAACGACCTCTCGTGTCTCAACAGTTATCGGCTTGAAGCCTTAACATGATAATTAACATGATTTTCAGATTATTAACTTAATCACATGATCATTACACATGTATCAGCAAGAAAGTGTCGCTAAACGGTGCCATGGAATGATCCAAGCCGCAATTCTCACGGTGCACGACCACACGCCCGTCACTTGGCATTTGCGTCACCTCAATATTAATCATAGAACACATAGTTTGAGGTTTCGATCCTTTAGAACCAAGTTTGGAAGCATTACTTACCTCAACCAAGCTAAAACTCTAACCTGTGATGCCCTTGCCTCTCGATCCGGCCTCCAAATGCTCCAAATCTAACAAAAATCAGTATATTATCATCAATACACGCTAAAGGAATGAAACCCAGACGAAAATTATCAAATGAGACCCAAAATCCCGAATTTGCTCAAACCCGGCCACCGGGCCCATGTCTCATAATCTAACAAAAATTGCAAAACTAGAAACTCCTTTCACTCCCGAGTTTATACATACCAAAATACTCAAAATCGGACCTCAAATGGCCTCTCAAATCCCCAATTTAAACTCTCCAATTTTAATCCCTAATCTCCCAATTTCTTCTCTAATTTTCCCACTAATATCATGATTAAACAGTGGAAAAATTGCCATGAACACAAGATACAAGGTCCAAGTAGCTTACCTCACTGAAAACACTTAATTCCCTCTTGAAATCACAGCCCCAACCTCCAACTCATCCAAAAATGGTGAAGAAATGGTAGAAAATTGCGAAGAGGGCCTTTTATACTTTCTGCCCTCCGCATCTGCGGGCATTGTCTCGCACCTGCGGGCCGCTTCTGAGCTCAGAAATCCGCACCTACCAAAATCGCTTAAGTCTTCAGACGCCCCGCCTGTGCCCCAGGTCTCGCACCTGCAGGCTCACAGATGCGGTCCAGCCATCCGCTCCTACGACCAATGCCGCTTCTATGGTCTCTTTTCTGCTTCTGCGGCTCGCACCTGCCGTCCCCCAATCCGCAGGTGCGGTTATGACAAAAAATAGTAGCTTCAGCTGCAACTCCGATCTTTCCAACTCTCCGATAACCATTTGAAATCATCCTGAGGCCCTCGGGACCTCAACCAAACCTACCAACAAGTCATAAACCACTATTTAAACTTATTTAAACCATCGAAACACTCCAAACGACACCGAAACACCAAATCAGCCTCAGATTCAAGCCTAAGAACTTAGAAACTTTCAAATTCCACAAACAACGCCGAAACCTATTAGATCGCCTCCGAATGACCTCAAATTTTGTACACACGTCACAACTGATACTACAGACCTGCTCCAATTTCTGGAATTCCATTCCGACCCCGATATAAAAATTTTCACTGCCAACCAGAAAACGCCAAATTTCCAATTTTGCCAAATCAAGCCTAATGATACCACGGACCTCCAAAATACATTCCGAACACGCTACTAAGTCCCAAATCACCTAACAAAGCTATCTGAACCGTAAAAATCAAATTTCGAGATCATTTACCCACAAGTCAACTAGCAGTTGACTTTTCTAACTAAATAACCAACTTAAGAGACTAAGTGTCTCGTTCCACCCTGAGACCACTCCGAACACAACACCACCAACACAATATGATGAAATACAGTTGAATAACACATAAGGAAGTGGAAATGGGGGAAACAGGGATCGGCCAGGTCGCTACATCCTCCCCCTCTTAAACAAACATTCGTTCACGAACGAGTCAAGAAACATACCTGAAACCTCAAATAGGTGAGGATATCTACTTCGTATCTCCCGCTCGGTCTCCCAAGTGGCCTCCTCCACAGGCCGACCTCTACATTGCGCTCTCATTGAAGCTATATCCTTTGATCTCAATATTCGGACCTGCTGCTCCAAAATAGCCACTGGCTCCACATCATAAGTCAAATCGCCGTCTAACTGAACCATGCTAAAATCCAAAACATGAGACGAATCACCAATATACTACCGGAGCATAGAAACATAAAATACCGAATGCACACTCGATAAGCTAAGTGGCAAAGCCAGCTTATAGGCCACTTCCCCAATCCTCCGAAGCACCTCAAAAGGCCCAATGAACTGAGGACTCAATTTACCCTTATTCACAAATCTCATAACACCCTTCATGGGTGAAACCTTCAGTAAAAGCTTCTCCCAACCATGTAAGACACATCACGAACCTTCCTGTTAGCATAACTCTTTTGTCTCGACTGCACTGTACGAAGCCGCTCTTGAATCACTTTCACTTTGTCCAAAGCATCCTGTACCAGGTCTGTACCCAAAAGCCTAGCCTCACCCAGCTCAAACCATCCTATAGGAGATCTACACTGTCTCCCATATAAAGCCTCATATGGAGCAATCTGAATACTTGACTGATAGCTGTTGTTATATGCAAACTCTGCGAGCGGTAGAAACTGACCATGAACCCCCAAAATCAATGACACAAGAGCGCAACATGTCCTCCAATATCTAAATAGTGTGCTCGGACTGCCCGTACATCTAAGGGTGAAAAGCAGTGCTCAACTCAACCTGAGTACCCAACTCTCATTGTACGGCTCTCCAAAACTTCAATGTGAACTGAGTACCTCTGTCCAAAATGATGGAAACTAGAACCTCATGCAGGCGGACAATCTCTCGAATATAAATCGCAGCTAGCTGCTCTGAAGAATAGGTAGTACATAAAGGAATGAAGTGCGCGGACTTGGTCAGCCGATCCACAATCACCCAAATAGCATCGAACTTCCTCAAAATCCATAGGAATCTAACTAAAAAAAATCCATGGTGATCCGCTCCTACTTGCACTTTGGAATATTCTTGCTGAAGTAAACCTATCGGTCTCTGATGCTCGTATTTTACCTGCCGACAATTGAGACATCGAGATACTAATTCTACTATATCTTTCTTCATCCTCCTCCACCAGTAGTGCTGCCTCAAATCCTGATACATATTCATGGCACCCGGATGGATAGAATACCGTGAGTTATGGGCCTCCTCTAGAATCAACTGCCAAAGACCATATACATTGGACAGAAAAATCCTACCCTACATCCTCAATACCCCATCATCACCAATAGTCACATCTCTAGCATCGTCGTGCTGAACTCTGTCCTTAAGGACAAGTAAATGAGGATCATCATACTGGCGCTCTCTGATGCGATCAAACAAGGAAGACTGAGAAACCACACAAGCTAAGACCCGGTTGGGCTTTGAAATATCCAACCTCACAAACCGATTGGCCAAGTCCTAAACATCAACTGCAAGAGGCCGCTCCCCAATAAGAATATATGCCAAACTGCACATACTCACTGTCGTCCTACTCAAAGCATCGGCCACCATATTGGCCTTCCACGGGTGATACAAGATAGTAATATCATAGTCCTTTAGCAGCTTCAACCATCTTCGCTGCCTCAAATTGAGATCCTTCTGCTTGAACAATTGTTGGAGGGTACGATGGTCAGTAAACACCTCACAAGACACACCATAGTGATAATGCCTCCAAATCTTCATCATGTGAACAATGACAGCCAACTCTTAATCATGAACAGGGTAGTTCTTCTCATAGGGCTTCAACTGACGAGAAGCATAAGCAATCACTCTACCCTCTTGCATCAATACACAACCGATGCCAACCTGAGAAGCATCATAATACACCGTATAAAAACCTGAAGCTGATGGCAAAACTAAAACTGGAGTTGTTGTCAAGGTAGTCTTGAGCTTCTGAAAGCTTGCCTCACACTCATCCGACCACCTGAATGGAGCACCCCTTTTGAGTCAATTTGGTTAAGGGTGATGCAATAGATGAAAATCCCTGAACGAATCGACGGTAATAACCGGCCAACCTCAGAAAGCTACGAATCTCTATGGTTGAGGAAGGTCTGGGCCAACTCTGAACTGCCTCTATATTCTTCGGATCAACCTGAATACCCTCACTGGACATCACGTGCCCCAAGAAAGCCACTAAACTGAGCCAAAACTCACACTTGGAGAACTTTGCATAAAGCTTCTCCTCCCTCAACCACTGCAATATAGCTCTCAGATGCTCAGCGTGCTCCTCTTGACTACACGAGTACACCATAATATCATCAATGAATATAATAACAAACGAGTCGATATAAGGCAAAAACACGCTATTCATCAAGTACATGAATGTTGTTGGGGCATTGGTCAACCCAAAAGACATCACAAGGAACGCATAATGACTATATCGGGTCTTAAAAGTCGTCTTAAGAATATTCGAGTCCATGAACTTCAACTGGTGATACCCCAACCTGAGATCAATCTTGGAGAACACCCTCGCTCCCTGAAGCTGGTCGAATAAATCATCAATACGAGGCAAAGGATACTTGTTATTGATTGTGACTTTGTTCAACTGCCTCTAATCAATGCACATCCTCATCGTGTCATCCTTCTTCATCACAAATAGAACTTGTGCATCACACGATGACACACTAGGCCGAATAAACCTCTTATCCAGGAGTTCTTGAAGCTGCTCCTTGAACTCCGCCGATGCCATACGATATGGTGGAATAGAAATGGGCTGAGTGCCCGACACTAAATCAATACCGAAATAAATATCCCTGTCCGGTGGCATGCTCGGTAGGTTTGCAGGACACACATCCGAGAAGTCCCTCACTACTGGAACAGAATTGATAGTAGGAGTCTCTACACTGACATCTCTCACAAAGGCCAAATAAGAAAGACAACCCTTCCCAACCATCCGCTGTGCCTTCAAGAATGAAATTACCCTACTGGAATGAACTTCCCGAAGGAACACCACCAAAACTACCATATCCCCGAGGCCTCTTGGCCTCCCTATCAACTCGATGCTGGTGGCGAACTGACTCTATCTCTCTGGCAATGTCTACCACCTCCTTAAAAGAAGCGCCAGATACCCTCTCTCTGGTCAGAAAAATCTGTAGTTGATAAGTGAGGCCATCAACGAACCTCCTGATCCTCTCCCTATCTGTAGGAACTAGCAAGATAGCATGACGGGCCAACTTGGATAATCTCATTTCATACTGTGTCACGGTCATGTCCTTTTGACACAACTGGTCGAACTGCCTGCGTAGCTCCTCCCTACGGGAATGCGGTACATACTTTTCCAAGAAGAGAATAGAGAATTGATGTCAGGTAAAGGGCATTGTACCAGTAGGCCTATACCTCTCATAAGCCTCCCACCAAGTGAAGACTGCTCCAGAAAACTAAAAATTAGTAAATGAGACCCCACTGGTCTCCAGAATACTCGATGTATGTAGCATCCTCTCACACTTGTCCAAGAAACCCTAGGCATCCTCGCCCTCTGCACCACTAAAAGTTAGAGGTTGAAGTCTACCAAATCTCTCCAATCGACGCTGCTCGTTATTAGGCATAACTGGTACCACATAATCTTGAGCAGGTGCAACCAGCTGGGCTGGTGGTGCCTCCACCGTTTGAAGTCCCTGAGCAACCTACTTCGGTGTACGAGCGGCAGGAGTTTGAGTACCTCCCCCGACCTGAGAAGTAGCTGTTGTAATAGAAACTGCAACCGCCTGAGTAAGACTAGTGCACACGGTCAAGATCTAAGCCAAGGTCTCTTGAAGACCCGGAATAACAATGGGCACAGTCGGTGCATGAGCTAGGCCTGCTGGAGCATCCCCTGTTGGAACCTGATTATGAACCGGGGCGGCTGGTGAATCTACAAGTGCTGCCCTAGCTGCCGTGGGGGCTACACCCCTGCCCCTATCACGACCTCGACTGTGGCTTCTAGTGGCCCCAAATGGTGGTTCTGGTGGTCGTTTGCCCTGACCGGTAGCACGTGTTCTCACCATCTGTGAGAGAATAGAATAACAAAAGTTTAGTTACCAGAATCTACAGATTTGCACGACAAGAATTTGAGGATGTTAAGTTTTTCCAAAAGGTTTTGCAGCCTCCTGAAGATAAGTACATACATCTCCATACCGATCCGCAAGACTCTACAAAACCTGCTCATGACCCGTGAGACCTATGTAACCTAGGCTCTGATACCAACTTGTCATAACACCAAAACTGACCCGGTCGTGATTTCTCCTATCGTGAAAACTAGGCCTGCCGACATATTTACAAAATATCCACATTTCATTTAAAACTTAAGTTAAACCTTTTTTTCAACTGAAATCCAATAAAATATATAAAGTCAAAACCAAAACAAAAGCGGAAAGTAATAGCCTAACCTCAGGTGTCACTAAGTTATGAGCAATACTACAATAGTTTCGAAATAGGACAAGACCAAAATAGTCTGGAAATAACAATAATGTACTAATAGGAAGATAGAGAAGGAGAAAGGCAGAACTGCGATCGCTAGGCAGCTACCTCGCTATCTTCATGAAGTTCGCGTCCGGATTAGTCAACGACTACTACCGTGCCTTGAGATGCCTGAATCTGCACACAAGGTGCAAGGGGTAACGTGAGTATACCAACTCAGTAAGTAACAAGTCCAAACTATGGACTAATAGGTAGGGACGAACCAAACCTCAACAGGTAATACAATTAAACTGGACAGTAAAGTAGGCATGCTTGTAGTTCAAGTATTAAACTTATCAGTAAATAAATATAATTTGAATAGTGTGAAGTATAAAGCTCAACAAATCTCTATGTACCAATGCACAGAAAGCGTGAAAAATGTACATGTATCTCCACTCTCAAGTGATCAACCACTCGGTACTGTATATGGCCATCCGACCCAGGAAATATCCATCCCGGAATATATACACATCATTGACCGCAGTCATCCAGTACCGAGGAAGGCCATTCCAGCCCTACGGAGAAGATCCATCTCCAAGTATAAATACTTCGGATATGATCCATGTCCAGGGAAGATCCATCCCTCAACAATATCAAATGCGCTCATTGGGGGTGTATAGACTCCGGAGGGGCTCCTTTCAGCCCAAGCGCTATCACAAGCCAACGAAGGCATAATCAATAATCCACTGCAGCGTGCAACACGATACAACGATATGATTTACCAAATAACGATAACTAAGACTGTGACATGATATAATATGCATGGACAAGACTGAGTACAAGATATCAATGAAGCTAAAGATATGACAGCAAGAAACGACCTCTCGGGTTTCAATAGTTATCGGTATGAAGCCTTAACATGATAATTAGCATGACTTAGAGCTTATTAACTTAATCACATAATCATTATGCAGGTATCAACAAGAAAGAGTCGCTAAGCGGTGCACGCAATATTAATCCAGGCCGCAATTCTCACGGTGCACGCCCACACGCTCATCACTTGGCATTTGCATCACCTCAATATTAATCATAGAACACATACTTCGGGATTTTGAACCCTCAGAACCAAGTTTGAAAGTGTTACTTACCTCAACCAAGCCAAAACTCTAACCCACGATGCCCTTGCCTCTCGATCCGGCCTCCAAATGCTCCAAATATTACCAAAATAAGTATAATATCATCAATACATGCTAAAGGAATTAAACCCACACAAAAATTATCAAATAAGACCCAAAATCCCGAATTTTCTCAAACCTGCCACTCGTGCCCCCGTCTCAAAATACAACAAAAATTGCAAAACTAGAAACACCTTTCACTCCCGATTCTATACATATCAAAATCATTAAAATCGGACCTCAAATAGCCCCTCAAATCCCCAATTTAAACTCTCCAACTTCAAGCCCTAATCTCCCAAATTCTTCTCTAATTTTCCCACTAATATCATAATTAAACAATGGAAAAATTGCCATGAACACAAGATACAAGGTCCAAGTAGCTTACCTCACTGAAAACACTTAATTCCCTCTTGAAATCACAACCCCCAAGCTCCCAACTTGTCCAAAAATGGTGAAGAAATGGTAGAAAATTGCAAAGAGGATCTTTTATACTTTGTGCCTAGCTATTTCCGCATATGCTGGCAATGTCTCGCACCTGCGGGCCGCTTCTTCGCCCAAAAATTCGCACCTGCGAAAATCACTTAGGTCTTCAGACGTCACACCTGTGCCCCAAGCCTCGCAACTGCGGGCTCACAGATGCGGTCCAGCCATCCGCTCGTACGACCAATGCCGCTTCTGATGTCTCTTTTCCACTTTTTCGACTTGCACCTGCGGTCCCGAATCTGCAGGTGCAGTTATGACAGAAAGCAGCAACTTATGCTGCAACTCCGATCTTTCCAACTCTCCGATAACCATTCGAAATCATCCCGAGGCCATCGGGACCTCAACCAAACCTACCAACAAGTCATAAACCACTATTCAAACTTATTCAAACAGTCGGAACACTCCAAACAACACCAAAACACCAAATCAACCTCGGATTCAAGCCTAAGAACTTAGAAACTTTCAAATTCCACAAACAACGACGTAACTTATCAGATCACCTCCGAATGAATTGAAATTTTACACACACGTCACAAATGACACTACGGACCTGCTCCAATTTCTGGAATTTTATTCCGATCACGATATCAAGATTTCCACTATCGACCAAAAAATGTCAAATTTCCAATTTCGCCAATTCAACCCTAAATCTACCACGGACCTCCAAAACACATTCCGAACACGCTCCTAAATCAAAAATCACCTAATAAATCTATCCAAACCATAAAAACTAAACTCCGAGATCATTACCCACAAGTCAACTTCCGGTTGACTTTTCCAACTAAATAACCAACTTAAGAGACTTAGTGTCTCGTTCCACCCTAAGACCACTCCGAACACAACACCACCAACACGATATGATGAAATAAAGCTGAACAACACACAAGGAAGAAAAAATGGGGGAAACGGTATTGTAATTCATGAAATGACTGGCCGGGACGTTACAGCCAGTTCTAGAGCAGTACACCAAGGCTTTTAACCTAGAATAACATAGCCTCATGCCGGATCCTTAGAAGGAACGCTTTTTTGCATCACGTGCTTTTAAATTTGGTGACTTAACATAGGGGTTGAGTCCGTAGAGGATAGGTGTACCCAAATTAAAAAGACCATCCTGATGCATCTTACGTGCTACTTGCACATTTGTTTGTTTCGGCTTGCATGTTGACTGGCTTCTAAAATAGGGAAAGAAAATCAAAAAAAAAAGGAGAGAGAGAGAGAGAGAGAAAATAAAAAAATAAAAAATCAAGAGTGAGAGGTAGGTATTTGAAATCCGAAACTATGCTAAAACTTTGAAAAAAAATAAGTCAATATTTTCAAAAAGTCATGTTTCCCTATTCCTTCAAAACTGTCCGAACTACGCCAGTCTGATTTTCACTGGATGTAAGATATGTAGGCAAACCTCATCGGTTCCGGCCCCAATTTTAAAAAAAGCAAAAATATTTTCCTCTAATTCCTTCTTTAGAAGTATTTTCTTAGAAAATTCAAAAAAAAAGATTTTTAAGCTCAAAAAATAGTTTCCTTCATTCTAAAGACTTTCATATGAAAAAAAAGAAATAAAAAGAGAAATAAATCAAAAATCAAAATCTAAAATACAGTTTTCCTTTATTTGAAATATTTTTTCCCAAAATTAGAAGAAATTAGAAAAAAAAGAATCGTAAATATAATGTTCTTTTCCTTCTTTAAAAGTCTTTCTTTCGGAAATGTTATAAATAAAAATTGAAAAATTGAAGTCCAAAAATGTTTTCGTTTTTCTTTAGAAGTACTTTTGTAAATTTAAAAACAAAAAATTCAAAAATTCAAAATATATTCTTAAAAGTCTCTCTTTCGAAAATTAAGAGGAAACATCCAAAAAAAAATTCTTTCTTCTTTAGAAAAAGTGAAAACGAAAGAAAATTCAAACAAAAATATTTTCTTTTTACTTTTGAAATTCCCAAGTTCAAATTAAAAGAAAAGTTATTTTTAGAAGTCTTTCTTCCAAAAATTTTAAAAAATCAATCAATCAAAATCCGAAATATTTTCCTTGTTAGAAGCTTTTGTGGTATGATTTTCCTATTTAAAAATGTTGAATAAATTAAAAAAAAATAAGGTAAGCTCATTTACCTTGTTCGTAATTGTTTAACTTGAAAATGGTAATTACAATTAAATTTAATTTTGTGGTTCTAAAAATACGTGATTTATTTTTATTCTAGTTGTTAAGCAGTAGATGCTAAGTGTAAGACTAGAAAATGAGATAAAAACTTGAAAACGGTATGTTTAAGCAAACCGAGTGGTTGAGAATCGGGCCTCGAGCCAGATTCTGCGGGGCCTCGAGGTCGAGCTAGATACTAAGCTGTGGACAGCCGATGAAGGTCTAACAGTTCTAAGAGCTTTGATATGGGCTCTTTATGATCAATAAGGAGCAATAAATAAAGAACAATTAATGAAACACAATAAATGTAAGTAATAGAATCAAGGAAGAATGTGTTTAAGTTAAAGAGCAGAGAATGTTCTTGTTGTTGTATTGAATGTTGTATATCCTTTTACAAATGACAATGGTCCCCTTTATATATGAGGGGGAATCCCAACATAGTACAAATACATTTATTATAAAGATATATGGCAGGTACAGTGTCATGACCCTGATTTTCCACCCTCGGGGGTCGTGATGACGCCTACTAATGAGAGCTAGGCAAGCCAATCCTTAACTGCTTACTTCGTTAACAATTACTTCTTTTAACAATTATCGGCGATAGCATGAAAGCAACAAAATTAAATAAATATGCGGAAGACTTAAATTTAAAGAAAACTGAACAATAATGCGAGAATCAACATATGCCTCTACCCAAGATCTGGTGTCACATTACTCACGAACTTCTAAGAGTGATAAATACAACCGTTTGAAAGAAAATATAAAATGTTTGTATCGAATATATGAGATAAAAGACGGAAATAAAAAATAGAGGAGATGCCGGGCCTGCAAACGCCTGCAAGGCTACCTCAGTATCTCACTGGACTGAAGGCTGGCTCCCGCGCTACTGCTGCTGTCCAAAACGTGGATATGTGCAAAAGAGCACAGAGCATAGTATCAGCACAACCGGCCCCATGTGCTGGTAAGTGTATGGCCTAACCCCGGCGAGGTAGTGACGAGGCTAGGACCAGACTCCAGATAAACCTGTACAGTTATATAATAAATGGCGGAAAAGTAAACAAGTAATAAGCAGTTAAAGCTGGGGAAGGGGAACATGCTTTCGGGGATAGCAGTTAAAAGAAATAACAGGGAATAATAAGGAAGCTATCACTATAACTTCTATCACAAATGAAGAAAATAAAGTCAACTTTCACTTTCAATTTCCTCTTGTTGTAGGCGTGCAACCCGATCCCATTTCTCATATCTTATGGTAGGCGTACCACCCGCTCCCATTTCATTCTATCTCGTGGTAGGCGTACCACCCGCTCCCATTTCGTTATATCTTGTGGTAGGCGTACCACCCGCTCTCATTTCATAATATCTTGTGGTAGGCGTACCACCTGCTCCTATTTCATCAATCTTGTGGTCGGCATAACACCCGCTCCCATTTCATTCTATCTCGTGGTAGGCATACCACCCGCTCCCATTTCATTATATCTTGTGGTAGGCGTACCACCCGCTCCCATTTCATAATATCTTGTGGTAGGCGTACCACCTGCTCCCATTTCATCAATCTTGTTGCAGGCTTGCAACCCGATCCCATTTCTCATATCTCGTGGTAGGCGTACCACCCGTTCCCATTTCATTCTATCTCATGGTAGGCGTACCACTCGCTCCCATTTCGTTATATCTTGTGGTAGGCGTACCATCCTCTCCCATTTCATAATATCTTGTGGTAGGCGTACCACCTGCTCCCATTTCATCAATCTTGTGGTAGGCGTACCACCCGCTCCCATTTCATTCTATCTCGTGGTAGGCGTACCACCCGCTCCCATTTCATTATATCTTGTGGTAGGCGTACCACCCGCTCCCATTTTATAATATCTTGTGGTAGGCGTACCACCTACTCCCATTTCATCAATCTTGTGGTGGGCGTACCACCCGTTCCCATTTCATTAATCTTGAGGTAGGCATACCACCCGCTCCCATTTTATAATGTCTTGTGGTAGGCGTACCAACCGCTCTCATTTCATAATATCTTGTGGTAGGCGTACCACCCGCTCCCATTTCAAAATGTCTTGTGGTAGGCGTACCACCTGCTCCCATTTCAGTTCATCACACAATCACAAGAAATCCCGGCAAAGGAACATAAGTAATATAATAACTTCCCGGCAAGGGAACAAGGATATCGAAATAGTCATCCCGGCAAGGGAGAATCAGCTATAACCAATCTCACTTTGCTAGTACTCAGTTCAATTAATGGAAATACTTAATCATAGAGGATCATTAATTAAAGTATACAAGGTGTCATTCAAAAACACAACAACTTTCAAGTTAAGACCCACGATCATGCTTGATACCAACATATAGATACTCGTCACCATGCCTATACGTCGTATTCAACAAGAAGCAAGTAGCAAATATGACTCAAATCCTAATCCCTCAAGCTAGGGTTACACCAAACACTTACCTCGATGCCTTGAACACCACTCAAGTCGCAATTATAGCTTTACCTCTTGATTCCACCACCAATCCGCTCGAATCTAGTCATAAGTTACTTAATCACATTAATAAATGCTAAATGAATCGACCCCAATGCATGAAAATGAGTTTTCTAAAGTTTTACCCAAAAGTCAAAATTCACCCCCGGGCCCACATGGTTGCAACCCGAGGTTCGAACCAAAACCCGATTGACCATTCCCCCACATATTCAAATATATGGTTTGTTTTGAAACCGGACCTCAAATTGAGGTCCAAATCCTCAATTTTAGAAAAACCTAGGTTCTACCCAAATCACCCAATTACCCCATGAAAATCTTTGATTTGAAGTTGAAATCATGTTAAAAGATGTTAAGAAGTGAAGAAAATAAGTTAGAAATCACTTACCAATCGTTTCGGAGAAGAAAAGTTGTTTGGAAAATCGCCTCTTATGTTTTGGGGTTTTGAAAAGTGTAAAATAACTGAAATTCATGTGTATTTATACCCCTCTAAAGTTTCTATCGCGGACCGTGCAAGAAGGACCGCGGCCGCGCAGGCTCCCTGAAGACCTGGGGATCATTGCCCCATGCGGACCGCACCAAGCTGACCGCGGCCGCATAATACCCACCGCGGACCGCTCAATGCGACCGCGGCCGCACGTGATTGCTCGCGGACCGCGCAAGAGGGTTCAGAGACCTGTCAAAATTCCTGAACCTGCAACATCTGATCTTCCAAAGCCTAAGGCATGCCGGAACTTACTAGAAACTCACCCAAGCCCTTGAAACTCTAAACCAAGCATGCACACTACCTCAAAAACACCCTATGAACATATTCGTGTGATCACATCACCAATATAACATCATGAACATCGAATTGAGCCTCAAGATCAATGAAATTTCTCAGATTTTCTTTTAAACATCAATTCTCCCAATTTGGGTCTCAAGTCAAACGACGTCCGTTTTTTACCAAACTTTACAGGAGTGATTCAAAACATATATAAGACTCGTACCGGGCGCCAGAACCAAAATACGGGCCCGATACAATTGCTTTCTAAACAGATTTCATTTCCATTTTCTTTAAACATTTTCAGAGAACAATTTCACTTAAAAATTCATAACTCGGGCTGGGGACCTCGGAATTCGATTTCGGGTATACTCCTGAGTCCCATATTTTCCTACAGACCCTCCGGGATCGTCAAATAACGGGTCCGGATCTCTTTACCTAAAATGTTGACCAAAGTAAAATTTATTCATTTCAAGGTCAACACTTAGCATTTTTCACAAGATTTCACATTTAAGCTTTCCGGCTACACACCCGAACTGCGCACACAAATCGAGGCGACTCTAAATAAGGTTTTCAGGGCCTCGGAGATACAGATTTCAATTAGAAACTGGTGATGACCCTTTTAGGTTGTCACATTCTCCACCTCTAAAACAATCGTTCGTCCTCGAATGGACAGAAGAAGGAAGTACCTGAGGCGGGAAAAAGATGAGGATACCGGTCCTGCATATCGGACTCGGACTCCCAGGTTGATGCCTTAGGGGGCTGACCTCTCCACTGAACACGAACCGAAGGAAAACTCTTCGACCTCAGCTGTCGAACCTGTCAGTGTATAATAGCCACCGGCTCCTCCTCATACAACAAATCCTTGTCCAACAAGACAACGCTGAAATCTAACACGTGGGATGGATCCCCGTGATATTTCCGAAGCATGGACACATGAAACACTGGATGCACGACTGATAAGCTAGGCGGCAATGCAAGTCTATAAGCCACCTCTCCCACTCGATCAAGGATCTCAAATGGACCAATGAACCTAGGGCTAAGCTTGCCCTTCTTCCCAAATCTCATCACGCCCTTCATAGGAGACACTCGGAGCAACACCCGCTCACCAACCATAAAAGCCACGTATCGAACCATACGATCTGCGTAGCTCTTTTGCCTGGACTGAGCTGTACGAAGCCTATCCTGAATGATCCTGACCTTGTGCACGGCCTCCTGAACCAAATCTGTACCCAACAACCGAGCCTCTCTCGGCTCAAACCATCCAACCAGAGATCGACACTGCCTACCATATAAAGCCTCATAAGGAGCCATCTAGATACTCGACTGGTAGCTGTTGTTGTAGGCAAACTCTGCTAAAGGCAAGAACTGATCCCACGAACCTCCAAAGTCAATAACACAAGCTCGGAGCATATCCTCCAATATCTGAATAGTCCGCTCGGACTGTCAATCCGTATGAGGATGAAATGATGTACTCAACTCAACCTGGGTGCCTAACCCTCACTGAACTGCTCTCCAGAAAAACGAGGTGAACTGCATACCTCGGTCCAAAATGATAGATACCGGTACACCATAAAGACGAACAATCTCCTAGATATAGATCTTAGCTAACCTCTCAGACGAATAGGAGACTGCCACAAGAATGAAATGCGCTGACTTGGTCAGCCTATCAACAATGACCCAAACTGCATCAAACTTCTTCTGGGTCAACGAAAGTCCAGTAACGAAGTCCGTAGTGATTCTCTCCCACTTCCACTCGGGAAGCTCACTCCTCTGAAATAAACTACCAGGCCTCTGATGCTCATACTTAACCTGCTGACAATTCAAACACCGAGCCACATAGGCAACGATATCCTTCTTCATTCTACGCCACCAATAATGCTGCCGTAAATACTGATACATATTCGCGGCGCCCGGATGTATAGAGTACTGGGAACTATGGGCCTCCTCTAAAATCAAATCTTGAATCCCATCCACATTAGGCACACAAACCCGACCCTGCAATCTCAGAACTCCATCATCACCTAAGGTAACCTGCTTGGAACCCCCACACTGCACCATGTCTCTAAGGACACACAAATGGGGATCATCAAACTACCGATCACGGATACGCTCTAATAACGAAGAACGAGCGACCGTGCAAGCTAATACTCAACTAGGCTCAGAAATATCCAACCTCACAAATCGATTGGCCAAAGCCTGAACATCCAAAGAAAGCGGCCTCTCACCTACTGGAATATAAGCAAAACTGCCCATACTGGTTGACTTTCTACTTAAAGCATCGGCCTCCACGTTGGCCTTTCCCGGGTGATATAGGATAGTGATGTCATAATCTTTCAACAACTTCAACCACCTCCTCTACCTCAAATTCAACTCCTTTTTCTTGAACAAATACTGAAGACTCTTATAATCCGTGAACACCTCACATGCCATGCCATACAGGTAATGCCTCCAAATCTTCAATGCGTGAACAATGGCTTCCAACTCCAAATCATGCACTAGATAGTTTTTCTCATGAACCTTCAACTGCCTCGAAGCATAGGCAATGACCTTGCTATCCTACATCAACACTGCACCAAGTCCAATGCGAGATGCATCACAATAAATGGTGTAAGGCCCTGAACCTGTGGGTAAAACTAACACCGGTGTCGTAGTCAAAACTGTCTTGAGCCTCTGAAAGCTCGCCTCACACTCGTCCGACCACCTGAACTGGGCACCCTTCTGGGTCAACTTGGTCATCGGGGCTGCAACAGATGAGAACCCCTCCACAAACTGATGATAGTAGCTTGCCAATCCCAAGAAACTCTGAATCTCTGTAATTGATGCTGGTCTAGGCTAGTTCTTGACTGCCTCAATCTTCTTAGGATCAACCTGAATACCATCTACTGATACAACGTGACCCAGGAATGCCACTGAACTCAACCAGAACTCACACTTAGAGAACTTAGCATATAACTGACTATCCTTCAGAGTCTGAAGAACCACTTTGAGGTGTTGCTCATGCTCCTCCTAGCTGCGGGAATAAATCAGGATATCATCAATAAAGACTATCATGAACAAGTCCAAATAAGGCCTGAACACTCGGTTCATCAACTCCATAAATGTTGCAGGGGCATTAGTCAACCCAAATGACATAACCAAGAACTCATAATGCCCGTACCGAGTGCGAAAAGCTATTTTAGGGACATCGGATGCCCTAATTCTCAACTGGTGGTAGCTAGATCTCAAGTCAATCATTGAAAATACCTTGGAACCCTGAAGCTGATCGAACAAATCATCAATCCTTGGTAGTGAATACTTATTCTTAATTGTAACCTTGTTCAATTGTCGGTAATCAATGCACATTCTCATCGAACCATCCTTTTATTTACAAAAAAAACCGACGTACCCCAAGGTGAAATGCTGGGTCTAATGAAACCTTTCTCAAGCAAATCCTGCAACTGTCCCTTTAAATCTTTCAAATCCAGCGGGGCCATACGATATGGCGGAATAGAAATGGGCTGAGTGCCTGGAGCCAGATCAATGCAGAAATCAATATCCCGGCCGGGTGGCATCCCTGGAGGTCTGAAGGGAAAACCTTAGGAAACTCACAAACCGCAGGCATAGAATCAATATAGGGACCTCAGCGCTGGAGTCACGAACATAAGCCTAATATGCCAAACACCCCTTCTCGACCATACGCCGAGCCTTCACATACGAAATAACACTTCGGGTAGAATGACCAGGAGTCCCTCTCCACTTAAAATAGGGCAAACCCGGTAAGGCTAAGGTCACGGTCTTGGCATGGCAATCCAAGATAGCATGGTACAGGGATAACCAACCATTCCTAATATAACATTAAAGTCGACCATGTCTAAAAGCAACAAATCAACACGGGTCTCAAGACCCCCAAACACTATAATACAAGAACGATGAACTCGGTCGACCACAATAGAATCACCCACCGGTGTAGACACATAAATAGGAATAATCAATGAATCACTAGGCATGACCAGGTATGGGGCAAAATAAGATGACACGTACGAATACGTAGACCCTGGATCAAATAGCACTGAAGCATCTCTATCACAAACCAGTATAGTACCTGTAATGACTACATCTGAAGCCACAACCTCGGCTCTGGCTGGAAGTGCATAACATCGGGGCTGGGCCCCACCACCCTGAACTGCCTCTATGGGACGACCTGCTGCCGGTTGGCCTCCACCTCTGGCGGCTTGAGCTCCACCTCTAGGACCTCTACCTCCACATCTAACACCTCTGCCCCCACCTCTAGCTGGCTGGGCAGGCTGTGGGACATCTGGTGCCTGTACCATAGCACGAGAACCCTGATGCAGAGAACTGCTCGAAGCTCGAGGGCAATACCTAGCAATGTTCCTCGTGTTGCCACAAGTAAAACAAGCCCTCAGTTGCTGGGGCTGACGACCCTGGAAACTCTGTAGCGGCGGTGCACTGATAGGTGCTGATGGTGCACTGTAAGGCTGCTGATCAGAATAGTGCATCTGAGAACCACGACCACCTAAAGTACCTTGGGAGACCTGAAGAGCTGACTGAAAGGGCCTAGGAGGATGGCCTCTACCATATAAATCTCTACCTCCAGACGAGGTACCACTAAATCTACCTGAATGACGGGGCCGCTTATCCGACCCATGACCACCTCCCTGTGACAGAACCATCTCAACTCTGCGGGCCATATTGCCCGCCTCCGGAAATGTAATCTCACTCATGGCCTCCTTGGCCATCTGAAGACAAATCGGCTGAATAAGACCATCAATAAACCTCCTCACCCTCTCTCTCTCTCGGTGGGAAGTATAATAAGAGCATGGCGAGCTAGATCGATGAACCTGGTCTCATACTGAGTGACCGTTATGGAACCCTGCTGAAGGCACCTAAACTGCCTCTGATAGGCTTCTCTCTGCGTCACGGGGAGAAACTTCTCCAGAAACAACACTGAAAACTGCTCCCATGTCAAAGATGGTGATCCGGCTGGTCTCGCTAAGCAATAATCCCTCCACCAAGTTTTGGCGGATCCAGATAAGCGAAATACAGCAAAATCGACCCCATTGGTCTCAACAATGCCCATTGGTCCCATTGTTCTTAGGATGGTGACGGATCCTGAGAACCTCGTGGCAGCTGTATAGGAAATCCTGCGGATTCTCAGAAGGGGCTCCGCTGAAAGTAGTAGTGAAGAGCTTGGTGAATCTGTCCAGTCTCCACAAAACATCGGCAGACATAGCCGCTCCATCGCCGGTCTGAGCCACTACACCCGGCTGAACTACCATCGCTGGCTGAACCGCTGGAACCTGAATATGGCGAGCTACTTGCTCCGGAGTGCGTGTAGCAGGAGTCTGAGCCCCTCCTCCAGCCTGAGAAGTGGCTGGTGCTACAGGAAGCAAACCTGCTTGGGTGACACTCTCCATATGGCCCACCAATCGAACCAGAGCGTCCTGAAGAACTGGTGTAGCGATAAACCCCTCTGGGACCTGAGCTGGGCCTACCGAAACTGTTAGGGTTGGATCCTCCTCCTCAAAATCAACCTGAGGCTCCGCCACTGGTGCCGCTGCTCGGGGCTGAGCTCTACCCCTACCTCTGCCTCGCCCTCTGCCCCTAGTGGGAGCTGTTGTAGGGGGCTCGGGCTGTTGAGCAATAGATGAGGAAGCGCGTGTTCTTGCCATCTACGAAGAACATAGTAGAAGTTCAATTAGTATTTGAGGAACAAATCCGCACGACAAGAAAGAAAAAAGTGAAGTTTTCCTAACTCGGTAGCCTCTGGGAAAAATACAGACGTCTCCGTAATGATCCCTCAGACTCTACTGAGCTTGTCCGTGAGTTGTGAGACCTATGTAACCTAGAGCTCTGATACCAACTTGTCACGACCTAGATTTTCCACCTTCGGGTGTCGTGATGGCGCCTACTAATGAGAGCTAGGCAAGCCAATCCTTAACTGCTTACTTCGTTAACAATTACTTCTTTTAACAATTATTGGCAATAGCATGAAAGCAACGTAATTAAATAAATATGCGGAAGACTTAAATTTAAAGAAAACTGAACAATAATGCGAGAATCAACATATGCCTCTACCCAAGAACTGGTGTCACATTACTCACGAACTTCTAAGAGTGCTAAATACAACAGTTTGAAAGAAAATATAAATTGTTTGTCTTGAATATATGAGATAACAGACGGAAATAAAAGATAGAGGAGACGCCAGGCCTGCGAACGCCTGCAAGGCTACCTTAGTGTCTCACTGGACTGAAGGCTGGCTCCCGTGCTACTACTGCTGTCCAAAACCTGGATCTGTGCAAAAGAGCACATAACGTAGTATCAGCACAACCGACCCCATATGCTGGTAAGTGTCTGGCCTAACCCCGGAGAGGTAGTGATGAGGCTAGGACCAGATTCCAGATAAACCTGTACAGTTATATAATATATGGCAGAAAAGTAAGCAAGTAATAAGCAGTTAAAGCTGGGGAAGGGGAACATGCTTCGAGAGATAGCAGTTAAAAGAAATAACAGGGAATTATGAGGAAGCTATCACTATAATTTGTATCACAAATGAAGAAAATAAAGGCAACTTTCCTTTCAGTTTCCTTTTGTTGCAGTCGTGCAACCTGATCCCATTTCTCATATCTCGTGGTAGGCGTACCACCCACTCCCATTTCATTCTATCTTGTGGGAGGCGTACCACACTTTCTTTTCACATCTTGTTGCACGTGTGCAACCCGATCCCATTTGCTGTATCTCGTGGAAGGCGTGTCACCCGCTCCCATTTCACATATCTCGTGGTAGGTGTACCACCCACTCCCATTTCATTATATCTCGTGGTAGGCGTACCACCCGCTCCCATTTCATTATATCTTGTGGTAGGCGTACCACCCGCTCCCATTTCATTATATCTTGTGGTAGGCATACCACCCGCTCCCATTTCATTATATCTTGTGGTAGGCGTACCACCCGCTCCCATTTCATTATATCTTGTGGTAGGCGTACCACCCGCTCCAATTTCATAATGTCTTGCGGTAGGCGTATCACCCACTCCCATTTCATAATATCTTGTGGTTGGCATACCACCCGCTCCCATTTCAAAATGTCTTGTGGTAGGCATACCACCCGCTCCTATTTCAGTTCATCACACAATCACAAGAAATCCCGGCAAGGGAACATAAGTAATATAATAATTCCCGGCAAGGGAATAAGGATATCGAAATAGTCATCCCGACAAGGGAGAATCAGCTATAACCAATCTCACTTTGCTAGTACTCAGTTCAATTAATGGAAATACTTAATCATAGAGGATCATTAATTAAAGTATACAAGGTGTCATTCAAAAACACAACAACTTTCAAGTTAAGACTCACGATCATGCTTGATACCAACATATAGATACTCGTCACCATGCCTATACGTCGTATTCAACAAGAAGCAAGTAGCAAATATGACTCAACTCCTAATACCTCAAGCTAGGGTTACACCAAACACTTACCTCGATGCCTTGAACACCACTCAAGTCGCAATTATAGCTTTACCTCTTGATTCCACCACCAATCCGCTCGAATCTAGTCATAAGTTACTTAATCACATTAATAAATGCTAAATGAATCAACCCCAATGCATGAAAATGAGTTTTCCAAAGTTTTACCGAAAAGTCAATATTCACCCCCGAGCCCACGTGGCCGCAACCCGAGGTTTGGACCAAAACCCGATTTCCCATTACCCAACAAATTCAAATATATGGTTTGTTTTGAAATCGGACCTCAAATTGAGGTCCAAATCCCTAATTTTAGAAAAACCTAGGTTCTACCCACATCACCCAATTTCCCCATGAAAATCTATGATTTGAAGTTGAAACCATGTTAAAAGATGTTAAGAAGTGAAGAAAATAAGTTAGAAATCACTTACCAATCATTTCGGAGAAGAAACATTGTTTGGAAAACCGCCTCTTATGTTTTGGGGTTTTGAAAAGTGTAAAATAACTGAAATTCACGTGTATTTATACCCCTTTGAAGTTCCCACCACGGACCGCGCAAGAAGGACCCGCGGAACGCTCAAGGCGACCGCGGCCGCGCTGGCCCCTCTGCGGCCGCAAGTGATTGCCCGCGGACCGCGCAAGAAGGTTCAGAGACCTGTCAAAATTCCTGAACCTGCAACATCTGATCTTTCAAAGCCTAAGGCATGCCGGAACCTACTAGAAACTCACCCGAGCCCTCGAAACTCTAAACCAAGCATGCACACTACCTCAAAAACACCCTACGAACATATTCGTGTGATCACATCACCAATATAACATCATGAACATCGAATTGAGCCTCAAGATCAATGAAATTTCTCAGATTTCCTTTTAAACATCAATTCTCCCAATTTGGGTTCGGATCACATCAAACGGCGTCTGTTTTTTTACCAAACATTTACAGGAGTGATTCAAAACATATATAAGACTTGTACCGGGCACCGGAACCAAAATACGGGCCCGATACCATTGCTTTCTAAAGAGATTTCATTTCCATTTTCTTTAAACATTTTCAGAGAACAATTTCACTTAAAAATTCATAACTGGGGCTGGGGACATCGGAATTTGATTCCGGGCATACTCTAGAGTCCCATATTTTCCTACGAACCCTCCGGGATCGTCAAATCACGAGTCCGAATCTCTTTACCTAAAATGTTGACCGAAGTCAAATTTATTCATTTCGAGGTCAAAACTTAGCATTTTTCACAAGATTTCACATTTAAGCTTTCCGGCTACGCACCCGGACTGTGCACACAAATCGATGCGACTCTATATGAGGTTTTCAGGGTCTCGGAGACACAGATTTCAATTAGAAACAGGCGATGACCCTTTTGTGTTGTCACATTCTCCACCTCTAAAACAATCGTTCGTCATCGAACGGACAGAAGAAGGAAGTACCTGAGTAGGGGAAAAGATGAGGATACCGATCCCGCATATCAGACTCGGACTCCCAGGTTGTTGCCTTAGGGGGCTGACCTCTCCACTGAACATGAACAGAAGGAAAACTCTTCGACCTCAGTTGTCGAACCTGTCAGTCTAGAATAGCCACCGGTACCTCCTCATACGATAAATCCTTGTCCAACTAGACAACGCTGAAATCTAAGACGTGGGATGGATCCCCGTGATATTTCCGAAACATGGACACATGAAACACTGGATACACGACTGATAAGCCAAGCGGCAATGCAAGTCTACAAGCCACCTCTCCCACTCGATCAAGGATCTCAAATGGACCTATGAACCTAGGGCTAAGCTTGCCCTTCTTCCCAAATCTCATCACGCCCTTCATAGGAGCACTCAGAGCAACACCCGCTCACCAACCATAAAAGCCACATCTCGAACATTACGATCTGCCTAGCTCTTTTTCCTGGACTGAGCTGTACGAAGCCTATCCTGAATGATCCTGACCTTGTCCATGGCCTCTTGAACCAAATCTGTACCCAACAACCGAGCCTCTCCCGGCTCAAACCATCCAACCAGAGATCGACACCGTCTACCATATAAAGCCTCATAAGGAGCCATTTGGATACTCGACTAGTAGCTGTTGTTGTAGGCAAACTCTGCTAAAGGCAAGAACTGATCCCACGAACCTCCAAAGTCAATAACACAAGCTCGGAGCATATCCTCCAATATCTGAATAGTCCGCTCGGACTGTATATCCGTCTGAGGATGAAATGTTGTACTCAACTCAACCTGGGTGCCTAACCCTCACTGAACTGCTCTCCAGAAACGCGAGGTGAACTGCGTACCTCGGTCCAAAATGATAGATACTGGCACACCATAAAGACGAACAATCTCCCGGATATACATCTTAGCTAACCTCTCGGACGAATAGGAGACTGCCACAGGAATGAAATGCGCTGACTTGGTCAGCCTATCAACAATGACTTAAACTGCATCAAACTTTTTCCGGGTCAACGGAAGTCCAGTAACGAAGTACGTAGTGATTCTCTCCCACTTCCACTCCGGAAGCTCACTCCTCTAAAATAAACCACCAGGCCTCTGGTGCTCATACTTAACCTGCTGACAATTCATACAACGAGCCACATAGGCAACGATATCCTTCTTTATTCTACGCCACCAATAATGCTGCCGTAAATCCTGATACATCTTCGCGGCGCCCAGATGGATAGAGTACTGGGAACTATGGGCCTCCTCTAAAATCAACTCTCGAAGCCCATCCACATTAGGCACACAAACCCGACCCTGCAATCTCAGAACTCCATCATCACCTAAGGTAACCTGCTTGGAACCCCCACACTGCACCATGTCTCTAAGGACACATAAATGGGGATCATAAAACTGCCGATCACGGATACGCTCCAATAACGAAGAACGAGCGACCGTGCAAGCTAATACTCGACTAGGCTCAGAAATATCCAACCTCACAAATCGATTGGCCAAAGCCTGAACATCCAAAGCAAGCAGCCTCTCACCGACTGGAATATAAGTAAAATTGCCCATACTGGCTGACTTTCTACTTAAAGCATCGGCCACCACGTTGGCCTTTCCCGGGTGATATAGGATAGTGATGTACTAATCTTTGAACAACTCTAACCACCTCCTCTGCCTCAAATTCAACTCCTTTTGCTTGAACAAATACTGAAGACTCTTATAATCCGTGAACACCTCACATGCCACGCCATACAGGTAATGCCTCCAAATCTTCAATGCGTGAATAATGGATGCCAACTCCAAATAATGCACTGGATAGTTCTTCTCATGAACCTTCAACTGCCTCGAAGCATAGGCAATGACCTTACCATCCTGCATCAACACTGCACCAAGTCCAATGCAAGATGCATCACAATAAATGGTGTAAGGCCTTGAACCTGTAGGTAAAACTAACACCGGCGCCGTAGTCTGGACTATCTTGAGCCTCTGAAAGCTCGCCTCACACTCGTCCGACCATCTGAACTGGGCACCCTTCTGTGTCAACCTGGTCATCGGGGCTGCAACAGATGAGAACCCCTCCACGAACCAACGATAGTAGCTTGCCAATCCCAAGAAACTCTGAATCTCTGTAGCTGATGCTGGTCTAGGCTAGTTCTTGACTGCCTCAATCTTCTTTGGATCAACTTGAATACCCTCTGCTGATACAACGTGACCCAGGAATGCCACTGAACTCAACCAGAACTCACACTTCGAGAACTTAGCATATAACTGACTATCCTTCAGAGTCTGAAGAACCACTATGAGGTGTTGCTCATGCTCCTCCTAGCTACGGGAATATATCAGTATATTATCAATAAAGACTATCACGAACAAGTCCAAATAAGGTCTGAACACTCGGTTCATCAACTCCATAAATGTTGTGGGGCATTGGTCAACCCGAATGACATAACCAAGAACTCATAATGCCTGTACCGAGTGCGAAAAGTTGTTTTAGGGACATCGGATGCCCTAATCTCAACTGGTGGTAGCCAGATCTAAAGTCAATCATTGAAAATAACTTGGAACCCTGAAGCTGATCAAACAAATCATCAATCCTCGGCAGTGAATACTTATTCTTAATTGTAACCTTGTTCAATTGTCGGTAATCAATGCACATTCTCATCGAACCATCCTTTTTCTTTACAAACAAAACCGGCGCACCCCAAGGCGAAACGTTGGGTCTAATGAAACCATTCTCAGGCAAATCCTGCAACTGTCCCTTTAACTCTTTCAACTACGGTGGGGCCATACGATATGGCGGAATAGAAATGGGCTGAGTGCCTGGAGCCAGATCATTGTAGAAATCAATGTCCCGGTCGGGTGGCATCTCTGGCAGGTATGTAGGGCAAACCTCAGGAAACTCACGAACCACGGGCACAGAATCAATATAGGGACCTCAGCACTAGAGTCACGAACATAAGCCAAATATGCCAAACATCCCTTCTCGACCATAAGCCGAGCCTTCATATACGAAATAACACTTCGGGTAGAATGACCAGGAGTCCCTCCCCACTCTAAATGGGGCAAACCGGTAAGGGTAAGGTCACGGTCTTGGCATGGCAATCCAAGATAGCATGGTACAGGGATAACCAATCCATTCCTAATATAACATCGAAGTCGACCATGTCTAAAAGCAACAAATCAACACGGGTCTCAAGACCCCCAAACACTATAATACAAGAACGATGAACTCGGTCGACCACAATAGAATCACCCACCGGTGTAGACACATAAACAGGAATACTCAATGAATCACTAGGCATGACCAGGTACGGGGCAAAATAAGATGACACGTAGGAATACGTAGACCCTGGATCAAATAGCACTGAAGCATCTCTATCATAAACCAGTATAGTACCTGTAATGACTGCATCTGAAGCCTCAGCCTCAGCTCTGGCTGGAAGTTCATAACATCGGGGCTGGGCCCCACCACCCTGAACTGCCTCTCTGGGACGGCCTGCTGCGGGTTGGCCTCCACCTCTGGCGGCTTGAGCTCCACCTCTAGGACCTATACCTCCACCTCTAACACCTCTTCCCCCGCCTCTAGCTGGCTGGGTAGGCTGTGGGACATCTGGTGCATGTACCATAGCACGAGAACCTCGATGCGGAGAACTGCTCGAAGCTCGAGGGTAATACCTAGCAATATGCCTCGTGTCGCCACAAGTAAAATAAGCCCTCGGTTGCTGGGGCTGACGACCCTAGAAACTCTGAAGCGACGGTACACTGATAGGTGTTGATGGTGCACTGTAAGGCTACTGATTAGAATAGTGCATCTGAGAACCACAACCACCTAAAGTACCATGGGAGACCTGAAGAGCTGACTGAAAGGGCCTAGGAGGATGGCCTCTACCATATGAATCTCTACCTCCAGACGAGGTACCACTGAATCTACCTAAATGAAGGGGCCTTTTATCCGACCCATGACCACCTCCCTGTAACAAAACCATCTCAACTCTGCGGGCCACATTGGTTGCCTCCTGAAATGTAATCTCACTCACGGCCTCCTTGGCCATCTGAAGACGAATCGGCTGAATAAGACCATCAATAAACCTCCTCACCCTCTCTCTCTCTCGGTGGGAAGTATAACAAGAGCATGGTGAGATAGATCAATGAACCTGGTCTTATACGGAGTGACCGTCATGGAACCCTACTGAAGGCGCCTAAACTGCCTCCGATAGGCTTCTCTCTGTGTCATAGAGAGAAACTTCTCCAGAAACAAAACTGAAAACTGCTCCCATGTCAAAGATGGTGATCCGGCTGGTCTCGCTAAGCAATAATCCCTCCACCAAGTCTTGGCAGATCCAGATAAGAGAAATGCAGCAAAATCGACCCCATTGGTCTCAACAATGCCCATGTTCCTGAGAACCTCGTGGCAGCTGTATAGGAAATCCTAGGGATCCTCAGAAGGAGCTCCGCTGAAAGTAGTAGTAAAAAGCTTGGTGAATCTGTCCAGTCTTCACAAAGCATCGGTAGACATAGCCGCTCCATCGCCGGTCTGAGCCACTACACCCGGCTGAACTACCATCGCTGGCTGAACCACTGGAACCTTAATATGGGGAGCTACCAACTCCGGAGTGCGTGTAGCAGGAGTCTGAGCCCCTCCTCTAGCTTGAGAAGTGGCTGGTGCTACAGGAAGCAAACCTGCTCAGGTGACACTCTCCATATGGCCCACCAATCGAACCAGAGCGTCCTGAAGAACTAGGGTAGCGATAAACCCCTCTGGGACCTGAGTTGGGCCCACCGGAACTATTGCGGCTGGAACCTCCTCCTCAAAATCAACCTGAGGCTCCGCCACTGGTGCCACTGCTCGGGGCTGAGCTCTGCCCCTACCTCAGCCTCGCCCTCTGCCCCTAGTGGGAGCTGTTGTAGGAGGCTTGGGCTGCTGAGCAGTAGATGAGGAAGCGCGTGTTCTCGCCATCTGTGAAGAACATAGTAGAAGTTCAATTAGCATTTGAAGAACAAATCCGCACGACAAAAAAGAAAAAATGAAGTTTTCCTAACTCGGTAGCCTCTGGGATAAATACAGACGTCTCCGTACCGATCCCTCAGACTCTACTGAGCTTGTCCGTGAGTTGTGAGACCTATGTAACCTAGAGCTCTGATACCAACTTGTCACAACCCGGATTTCCCACCCCCGGGAGTCGTGATGGCACCTACTAATGACAGTTAGGCAAGCCAATCCTTAACTGCTTACTTCGTTAACAATTACTTCTTTTAACAATTATTGGCGATAGCATGAAAGCAACGGAATTAAATAAATATGCGGAAGACTTAAATTTAAAGAAAACTGAACAATAATGCGAGATTCAACATATGGCTCTACCCAAGAACTGGTGTCACATTACTCACGAACTTCTAAGAGTGCTAAATAAAACCGTTTGAAAGAAAATATAAATTGTTTGTCTCGAATATATGAGATAACAGATGGAAATAAATGATAGAGGAGACGCCAGGCCTGCGAATGCTGCAAGGCTACCTTAGTGTCTCACTGGACTGAAGGCTGTCTCCCGCGCTACTACTGCTATCCAAAACCTGGATCTGTGCAAAAGAGCACATAGCATAGTATCATCACAACCGACCCCATGTGCTGGTAAGTGTCTGGCCTAAACCCGGCGAGGTAATGATGAGGCAAGGACCAGATTCCAGATAAACCTGTACAGTTATATAATATATGGCAGAAAAGTAAGCAAGTAATAAGCAGTTAAAGCTGGGGAAGGGGAACATGCTTCAGGAGATAGCAGTTAAAAGAAATAACAGGGAATAATAAGGAAGCTATCACTATAACTTGTACCACAAATGAAGAAAATAAAGGCAACTTTCCTTTCAGTTTCCTCTTGTTGCAGGCGTGCAACCTGATCCCATTTCTCATATCTCGTGGTAGGCGTACCATCCGTTCCCATTTCATTATATCTTGTGGTAGGGGTACCACCCGCTCCCATTTCGTTATATCTTGTGGTAGGCATACCACCCGTACCCATTTCATAATATCTTGTGGTAGAAGTACCACCCGCTCCCATTTCATCGATCTTGTGGTAGGCATACCACCCGCTCCCATTTCATTATATCTCGTGGTAGGCGTACCACCGGCTCCCATTTCATTATATCTTATGGTAGGCGTACCACCCGTTCCCATTTCATAATATCTTATGGTAGGCGTACCACCCGCTCCCATTTCATCAATCTTGTGGTAGGCGTACCACCCTCTCCATTTGTTCGACCAATTGCAAGGTGCAAAGTTCTTTTCCAAAATTGATCTACGGTCTGGGTATCACCAATTAAAGATCAGAGAACAGGATATTCTTAAGACCGCTTTCAGAACTCGCTATAGTCACTGTGAATTCTTGGTCATGTCTTTTGGTCTAACTAACGCCCCGACAACTTTCATGGATCTTATGAATCGGGTCTTCAAGACATTTCTAGACTCTTTTGTGATTGTTTTTATTGATGACATCCTTGTTTATTCGCGGAGCTGGGAGGATCATGCCGATCACCTCAGGGCAGTTCTGCAGACCCTTTATCAGCACCAGTTGTATGCTAAATTTTCAAAATGTAAATTTTGGTTGGAGTCTGTTACCTTTTTGGGCCATGTTCTTTCCAGTGAAGGGATTCAGGTAGATCCCCAGAAGATTGCAGTAGTAAAAGATTGGCCTAGACCAACGACCCCGACGGACATCCGTAGCTTCTTGGGTTTAGCAGGGTATTATCGGAGGTTTGTGAAGGGATTCTCTACCCTCGCCTCCCCTTTGACTATGTTGATGCAGAAAACAGTTAAGTTCCAATGGTCCGACTCTTGTGAGAAAAGTTTTCGGGAATTGAAGTCGAGATTGACCTCGACGTCGATATTGACCTTGTCGGAAGGCGATGCCATCAGGGTCAGTTTAGGATGTGTGTTGATGTAACATGGGAAGGTTATAGCGTATGCTTCAAAGCAACTCAAGAATCACGAGAAGAATTATCCGACGCATGATTTGGAGCTTGCGGCAATTGTATTTGCCTTGAAAATATGGCGGCATTATCTTTATAGGATCCATGTGGATGTGTTCTCGGACCACAAGAGTCTCCAATATTTGTTCAAGCAGAAGGAGTTGAATTTAAGGCAGCGGCGATGGCTAGAATTGATCAAGGATTATGATATGGATATTTTATACCATCTAAGGAAGGCGAAAGTGGTGGCCGACGCTCTCAGTCTGAAGTCCCTAGGTAGTTTGGCTCATTTGGGAGCGGATCAGAAGCCTTTGGCTCGGCAGTTCAATTGGCCAGTCTGGGGGTTTGTATTTCGACCTCAGACGATGGGAAAGTTATGTTGCGTAATGGAGCAGAATCGTCACTGGTAGCAGAAGTCAAGGAAAAGCAGCTCATTGATCCAGCATTAGCACAGATAAAAGAGGCAGTTTTGAATAACAATACTTCGACATTTTCACTCGGTGGTGAGGATGGTGTATTACGATGTCAAGGTAGGCTATGTGTTCCAGATGTGGATAATCTTCGGGGGAGGATAATGGAGGAGGCTCATAATTCCAGGTATTCTGTGCACCCAGGTTTTACGAAAATGTACCATGATCGCAAGGAAATTTATTGGTGGAACTGTATGAAGAGGGGTGTGGAGGACTTTGTATCTAAATGTCCGAATTGTCAGCAAGTAAAAGCTGAGCACCAGCGGCCCGGTGGGTTAACTCAGCTTGTGGAAATACCAATGTGGAAATGGGAGATGATCAACATGGATTTTGTGGTAGGATTACCTAGCACTCAGCGCAAGTTCGACTCAATTTGGGTAATAGTGGATCGACTCACCAAATCAGCTCACTTCTTGCTAGTCAAGTCCACGGATACTGCGGAACAATATGCTCAACTATATATCAAGGAAATAGTAAGGCTTCATGGCACTCCACTTTCTATTATTTCAGATTGAGGGGCTCAGTTCACAGCTAATTTTTGGAAGAATTTTCAGCAAGGTTTGGCTACTCATGTGAATCTCAGCACGACTTTCCATCTGCAGACTGACGGTCAAGCGGAGCGGACTATTTAGATACTTGAAGATATGTTACGGTCTTGTGTCTTGGATTTCAAAGGTAATTGGGATGATCACTTGCCACTTATAGAATTTGCTTACAATAACAGCTTCCATGTTAGCATTCAGATGGCCCTGTTTGAGGCATTGTACGGGAGGAGATGTAGGTCTCCGATTGGATGGTTCGAAGTGGGTGAAGCAGAATTGTTAGGGCCAGATCTCGTGCACCAGGCTATGGAAAAAGTTAGAATCATTCAGGAAAGGCTGAAAGCTGCTCAGAGTCGCCAGAAATCTTATGCAGACATTCATCGAAGAAAATTGGAATTCCAAGTAGATGATTGGGTGTTCTTGAGGGTATCTCCTCTGAAGGGAGTCATGCGATTTGGGAATAAAGGGAAGTTGAGTCCTAGATATGTCGGGCCGTATCGGGTCACTCAAAGGATAGGATAGGTGGCCTATAGACTGGAATTTCCCCCTGAATTGTCGTTAGTACACCCGGTGTTCCATGTGTCTATGTTAAAGAAAGTGGTTGGAGACCCATCCACCATTGTGCCAATCGAGGCTATCGAGGTCAATGAAGAGTTATCATATGAAGAAATTCCGGTCGCTATTCTTGATAGGCAAGTCCGCAAATTGAGAAACAAGGAAGTTGCTTCAGTTAAAGTGTTATGGCAAAGTCAACAAGTCGAGGAATCCACGTGGGAAGCGGAAAGTGAAATGAAAGAAAAATATCCCCATTTGTTTGAACAAGTCTAGTAGTGATCGTGCGAACTATTGTCTCTAAGTAAATTGATGTTGTGTTCAATTTGGTGCAAAGACACCCCATATTTTCCCCTAAATGCTTTACTATTGTAACTCCTCAAGTTGTGCAAGAATTGCATGTGTTGTAATTAATTGAGTCATGCGCAATCCCCTTTTTGGTAAGTGAAAGTTTTGTAAGAACTCATGTGATAAGTGAATAATTAAAGGTAATGTAGATTGGTAATGATTAATTGAAATGCGTATAGTGTATTGAAGTGGTTGGACTGCATGGAACTCATTGAAGTGGCCAAATTATGTACAGATGTTGAGGTAATGAATTGTATACCAGTTGTAGGGATAATAGAGATAGCATAATGGTGCTTGGAAATAATGTTTTGGGGGCTCTCTGACAGGTAGATAAGTCTAATTACAAAGGAAACTCTGGCAAAATATTTTAAAAAAAAGAGCTTGCATTCCATGTTTTCAAAACCAACCAATATCCAAAATCCTCATTCGAGGACGAATGATTTTAAGTGGGGAAGGATGTAAGGCCCCGTGAAAACTTGTACTCAAAACCCGGTAGTTCGGACCTTTTGTACTAATCTATGCTATAAAAAGTCAAGAAATATTGTTTTCCAGAAAATGCGATTTTGCGGTCGAGAATGCGGTCGCATATCAGGTATGCAAACCGCATAATCGCAGCAAAGTGAGTCAGTGTATTGGTTGAATTGGAGGTTAAATCTGCAACCTGATATGCGATCGCATAACCGATATGCGGACCGCATAGTCGTCGCATATTTCCCTTGGGACTTTTATGAGTGGCAGTTCTGCGGTGCATTATGCGACCACAGAACGAGTACGCGGACCACATTTCTGCCGCATACCCAGGCAGTGTGTTCAAATATTGGGAGCACTTTTGCGGTCCATTCTGCGAACCGCATTTCCACTCTGCGATCGCAAAGTGCGATCGCATACCTAACCAGGGCTCCAATTTTCTAAATTTTAAACCTGACCCCTTTTTCAATAAAACACCCCAGCCCCTTATTTTAACCTATTTTCTGAACAAAAATAGAGAGAGGGAAGAGAGGATTTTTGAGAGAGAAAGTCTTGTCTCCATCAATTTGATTTTTCAAAGTCACTCGGGCTGGCGAATTTCAAGTAATTGTCTTCATCTCCGTTCTTGAAGGTAAAATCCCCAACCCTTTTTCATTGTTTTCATATTTAAACAAAAAGGGGGGCTCTCATGCGCTAATTTTTGAAAATGGAAGTTGAGATACACATGCATGTCCTTTAAAACCTAGAATCTAGTAAGAGGAATTTGGTAGAACTAAAGATTTGCAAAAGAGGGGTTGGAAACCTAAGTAAGTTCAGGCTGAGTTTGTGAACCTCAAATCTAAGTTATATGTGCTAACTTGTGAACTATATTGACGGTACTAGGTTGTTGGTGAATTGGAAGTAAAAGTTAAAAAGGAAATTCGACTCCAGGTTTGTATGGATAACTTTAACCTTTATAAAGTCACCTTGTTGGTGTACGAGTAATTGGTATGTGTTACTTATGTGGACTATTTGTGAAATTCCTATGATTAATATGCCTCGAACGTTGTTGGTTAAGTTTTCCGTTATTGTAGTATGAGTAAAATGGAAATAACACAAGTGTGTGTGGGTATGAATGTGTTACGTGGTAAGAGCTGTGAAACAAACGATGGAAAGAAATTGTAATTGATACAATTGAAACAACTGTGGCAATATCATACGTGACTTGTTTTGGGAATTATCGTTGTGACTTGAATTGTGTACAGGTTATTGTATATGTTGGAATTAGTATTGATGTTTATGAACACTCTTTGTGAATTGTTGTTGTTGTTGTGTGAAATATGATTGTCCGGTGGGATCGGGTTGCGCACCGCAACATGAAGTAATAAGGTGTAGGTTATGGTGATAAGGGTGGCCGAGGTAATAAGGGTGGCCGAGGTAATAAGGGTGGAAAAGTGATCGAAATCACTATTGAAATAAAAATATGTGAAAGTTGTGAAACCATTGATGTGATGAAATAATGTTGAAAGGGGAAAAGGAGAGATTGTGGAGTTGTTTGGCTATGGTTGTTCCTTTCATGTGCATTTGATTGTTGATTCTATTACTATTTGTTATTTGTGTATTTCTTGATTTTACTTGGGGTAAAGTTTCTTATACATACCAGTACAATTCAAATGTACTGACGTCCCTTTTGCCGGGGGCGCTACATTCAATTGTAGGTGGTTCCATAACAGGTACTTCAGCCCACCGACAGTAGGCGTACCACCCGCTCCCATTTCATAATGTCTTGTGGTAGGCATACCACCCGCTCCCATTTCATAATATCTTGTGGTAGGCATACCACCCGCTCCTATTTCATCAATCTTGTGGTAGGCGTATAATCCTCTCCCATTTCAGTTCATCACACAATCACAAGAAATCCCGGCAAGGGAACATAAGTAATATAATAACTTCCCGGCAAGGGAACAAGGATATCGAAATAGTCATCCCGACAAGGGAGAATCAACTATAACCAATCTCACTTTGCTAGTACTCAGTTCAATTAATGGAAATACTTAATCATAGAGGATCATTAATTAAAGTATACAAGGTGTCATTCAAAAACACAACAACTTTCAAGTTAAGACCCACGGTCATGCTTGACACCAACGTATAAATATTCGTCACCATGCCTATACGTCGTACTCAACAAGAAGCAAGTAGAAAATATGACTCAACTCCTAATCCCTCAAACTAGAGTTAAACCAAACACTTACCTCGATGCCTTGAACACCACTCAAGTCTCAATTTTAGCTTTACCTCTTGATTCCACCACCAATCCGCTCGAATCTAGTCATAAGTTACTTAATCACATTAATAAATGCTAAATGAATCAACCCCAATGCATGAAAATGAGTTTTCCAAAGTTTTACCGAAAAGTCAATATTCACCCCCGAGCCCACGTGGCCGCAACCCGAGGTTTGGACCAAAACCCAATTGCCCATTACCCAACAAATTCAAATATATGGTTTGTTTTGAAATCGGACCTCAAATTGAGGTCCAAATCCCTAATTTTAGAAAAACCTAGGTTCTACCCACATCACCCAATTTCCCCATGAAAATCTATGATTTGAAGCTGAAACCATGTTAAAAGATGTTAAGAAGTGAAGAAAATAAGTTAGAAATCATTTACCAATCATTTCGGAGAAGAAACATTGTTTGGAAAACCGCCTCTTATGTTTTGGGGTTTTGAAAAGTGTAAAATAACTAAAATTCACATGTATTTATACCCCTCTGAAGTTCCCAACACGGACCGCGTAAGAAAGACCGCGGCCGCGCAGGCTCCCTGAAGACCTGCAGATCAATTCCCCGTGCGGACCGCACCAAGCTGACCACGGCCACACAACACCCACCGCGGACCGCTCAAGATGACTGCGGCCGCGATGGCCCCTCCGCGTCCGCACGTGATTTCTCGCGGACCGCGCAAGAGGGTTCTGAGACCTGTCAAAATTCCTGAACCTGCAACATTTGATCTTCTAATGCCTAAGGCATCCCGGAACCTACTAGAAACTCACCCGAGCCCTCGAAACTCTAAACCAAGCATGCACACTACCTCAAAAACACCCTACGAACATATTCGTGTGATCACATCACCAATATAACATCATGAACATTGAATTGAGCCTCAAGATCAATGAAATTTCTCAGATTTCCTTTTAAACATCAATTCTCCCAATTTGGGTGGTTCGGATCACATCAAACAACATCCGTTTTTTACCAAACTATACAGGAGTGATTCAAAACATATATAAGACTCGTACCGGGCACCGGAACCAAAATACGGTCCCGATACCATTGCTTTCTAAACAGATTTCATTTCCATTTTCAGAGAACAATTTCACTTAAAAATTCATAACTCGGGCTAGGGACCTCGGAATTTGATTCCAGCATACGCCCGAGTCCCATATTTTCCTACGGACCCTCCGGGATTGTCATATCACGGGTCCGGATCTCTTTACCTAAAATGTTGACCGAAGTCAAATTTATTCATTTCGAGGTCAAAACTTAGCAATTTTCACAAGATTTCACATTTAAGCTTTCCGGCTACGCGCCCGGACTGCACACATAAATCGAGGCAACTCTAAATTAGGTTTTCAGGGCCTCGGAGACACAGATTTCAATTAGAAACAGGTGATAACCCTTTTGGGTCATCACATACAGCCATTTAATGCCACAATACGGGCTTGAACTAGCCTAGTAGACTTGGTCAGCTTTAATCGAGTGCCTTGGTGATGGGTTTTCAACGTCTTTGCCTGATGCTTCTTATGTTTTGATGATCTAACAAACTTGTTGTAAAGAACCAGATAGAAAACCTGGCCCACATGGTGTACATTTCAACTAACCTGGTCCAAGTCTAAAAATCAGCAAATAAATGAACGACCATAGGGAGGAACACAATATAGGGTTCTCCGACAAATGTACAAGTCAGTGACTGTCCACAATCATTATAAAGAGAAACACAACAAGGACCTGGTCCCTTAGGGTTCTCTTACAGAAGTACAGGTCAATTGTACAGCTGGAACATAGCAGCAGAAAGTGACCATCTCGCCACTATTACAAAAGAGGAACACAACTAGGACCTGGTCCGATAGTGTTCTCTGATAGAAGTACAAGTCGACTATGCATCTAGAACACAACTACACAGAAGTGGCTGTGCAGACAGTATAACAGCCACTTCTTATTGGGAAAAAGCGTGTACCAAGAATTGACACCACTATCTATTGTGATGTCTTTTGTGATATAACAACCTAGTTCAAGGCACAACTTCCTTTGTGCATTCAGTGATATTCTCTCAAGCATAACAGTGTTTATCCAACATTGAAGTCACTGGTGTGTCAAGAACTAGAAGACAACTCCACTAAAGATCAGTCTGTTATTGAGTTTATGTATAACCGTAGTTGAGTTGTAATCTTGTCATTTTTTCTTCATTATATTTCCTAGTTTGCTTTCTTAGAAGCTTTGTCTTAGGAAAAAACAAAAAATCTGTAAACTTCCGAGTTTATGTTGTGACTAGGAATAGTCATAAGTTTAAAGCCTTTGTAACTAGGAGAGGTATAAAATGGCTTGTGGTGAGAGCATCACAAGTTAGTTTAAGTCTTTGTAATAGGGTTATTGCAAAGTGGTTTGTAATAGGGAGATTGCAAGTTAGTGAAGTTAAAAGCCTACAAGAGTAGGTCGTGGTTTTTTGATCCCCTTGTGTGGGATTTTTCCACGTAAAACTCCCTTGTCTTCTTTACGTTCAGTTTCCAGAAGTTTTCTTAGCATTACCTCATATAGGACCAGGTACTCTACAGTTTGGTGGACTCATATAAACTAACAATTGGTATCAGAGCAGGTTCTTTCTAAAAGGCTAGCACCTAGAAAGCATCTCAATGGCTGCTCCACCCAACTTTGAGGAAGGACAATCAACCTATAGACCTCCCAGATTCGATGGTTAGTACTATGGCTGGTGGAAGACCCACATGCATGATTTTATGATGGCAGAAGATTTAGAACTGTGGGACATCATTTGTGATGGTACACATGTTCCCATGAAGAAGCTTGAAGAAACAGGATCAATGGTGCCGAAAGGCAGAAAAGAGTACAACGACAATGACAGAAAAGCTATAGAAAAGAACTATCGTGCCAAGAAAATATTGATGTGTGGCATAAGACCTGATGAGTACAACAGAGTCTCAGCTTGTGACACTTCCAAAGAAATATGAGAAGTGTTGCAAACAGCACACGAAGGAACTACTCAAGTCAAACAGTCCACGATCGACATGCTCACCACGAAATATGAGCTCTTTAGGATGAAGGATGATGAGTCTATACAAGATATGCACACAAGATTCACCTCCATCATAAATGAGCTTCATTGACTTGGAGATATCATTCCCAGAAACAAGCTTGTAAGGAAAATCCTTAGTGTTCTACCCGGTTCTTGGGAAAGTAAGGTAAATGCCATCACTGAAGCTAAAGATCTACAAACTCTGACCATGGATGAGTTGATTGGTAATCTGAAGACATGCGAGATGAAAAGAAAGAAAGGCAGTGAAAAAAGAGAGCATAAGAAGGAAAAGAACCTGGTACTCACAGCTGAAAGTAGTGACTCAAGTGATGAAGATAGTGACATGACCTATCTTACTAAAAGATTTCAAAAGATGGTTCAAAGAAATTGGGGTATACCAAAATGGGGTAGTTCAAGTAAAGCAAGGAACAACGATCTCTATCACAGATGTGGAAAGTCAGGGAATTTTATCAAAGACTTCCCACTCACGAAACAAGAGCAATACAAGCAAAATCCTGACAAAGCAGCAAAAAGGAACCTGGTTCTAGACAAACGATTCAATTGAAAAAGTGCTACTGACAATATTGTTAAGCAGGCTCTTGCTGCTTGGGGAGACTCCTCTAGTGAATCCAAAAAGGAACTAGATGTAGAAAACAGTTCCCTGATGGCAGTGGAAACTGAAGCAATGAAGTGTGCTTCACTGTTCGTGCTGATGGCTCAGTCTGATGATGATGAAGAAGATGAAGACGATGAGGTAAACTTCAAGGATGTTCAGAGAAATCTGAAATCCTACTCTTCTAAGAAGATAAGGTCGTTAGCTAATGTCCTAATTGATGCCTATTATAGCCTTGTTAATAATAAGGAGATCCTGACAATAGAACTAGGAGAGGCCGAACAATCTAAAGATGATCTGGTGGTATGTGTAGTGGACCTAAATGAGACAATAGTTAATTTCAAAAAAAGAAAAGGAAGCCTTGAATGAAAGAATAACTAGTGTGGAAAATGAGAGAGACGACCTGATAGTAGTAGTTGTTGACACAAAAGAAACAATAGAGGGTCTTAACAATGAGAAACACTCCTTAGAAGGAAAAATTGCAACTACTAAGGAAGAGAGGAATGACCTTTTAGTGATATGCACCGATCTAGAGGAAATCATTGAGGAACTCAATAGAGAACATAGGAATGTGAGTCTTGGGAAAGGGAAGGAAGTAGCTAGTGAGTCACACATCATGCTTGAAAAGGAATTAACTGTTGTGAAAACCATCCTATGTAGTGAACTCGAGAAGAATCAACAACTTCAAGCTGAATTGGAGAAAGTAATAATTGATCTTGAGAAATCCCTGAAGTGGACCTGGTCCTCAGATGTTGTCACTGCCATGCATTTTAACAATAGTGGAAATAGGTAGGGCATTGGGTTCTAAAAGTAGAAAACTACTTACAACCCTCACAACAAGTATGTCACTGTACCTGATAACTGGCTATGTACCCACTGTGGGAACAATGGGCATTTTAAAGAAAATTGCCAGGCCAGAGTTCAGTCTACTCAGAAAAAAAGTGTTTACTGATAAAGTGACTACTAACAAAGTACTAGGTACCACTTGCAAGAAGAGGATGTTGCCTGCATGGACTAGGAAAACCCTTATTAATCATTTCTATCATAACAAGGGACCCAAAGTAGTTTGGTTTCTAAATCTAACCCTTGATTTGCATGTGTAGGGAGCAGTGAGAGGAATCGGACTACGATGGATTATGGTCTATGGATGCTTAAAGCACGTGACTGAAAACATCATGAATTTCCTCTCACTGAAAGCCTGCTAAAAGGGAATGTATCCTTAAAAAGGAAGTAGAGGGTATATTCTCGGTGAATGTAAAGTTGGAAAGGTTCTTTGGCACTGAGCTGGGAACGTGTACTATGTGAATGGCCTAAAAGTACAGTTACCAATTTGATAACTAGCCAAGTGGTCTCAGTAGACAAAAGGAAATGAGAACATCCACTTTGTTAACTATGAGTCTCCATAAGCCGGTGGTATGAGATGGGTAAAGTCGAAACCTTAGCATGAAAGATTGGTGAATGCAAGCTTCTCACCTCCGAATAAATTAACTCAGAAAGTCCTGGTGTGTGGTCTGCCAAACTCAAGAGTCACCTGGACACGGTTCACAAAAAAAGGAGGAGACTCTCGAGGTGTTAATGGTTCTTGTCAAGAAGATTCAAGTGAAAGCAAAGAGGAGGGGGAGTCACGCACAATTTCTCTACACCAAGGACTCCAGAAAAAATGGTATTGCTGAAAGAAAGAACGACACTGGAAGATGTGGCATGGACAATGCTCATCGACTATGGAATTGCCAAGAAATTCTGGGCAAAAGCAATAAATGCTGCTTTCTACTTGGTGAACAGGTGTCTGAGCAGGTCCCTCCTGAATCAAAAACCCACTATGAGCTGCCAAATGGAAGAAAATGCCTTCTTGACTGAAACACAACTCATTTGAGAACCTTCTTGACTGAAAATGTCATGTTCTTGACAACGGGAATGATCAGCTTGGGAAGTTCAATACAAAAGACGAATGAAGGAATCCTTCTGGGGTACTCTCCACAAAGCAAGGCCACAAAGTCTACAACAAAGGACACATAAAATGGAATGAAGTGCTCATGGGGCATTCAACAAGATGCCTTCCTCTAGACAAGGAAGAAACGGTGATGATCAATATGATGAACTAACTCTGGTCACTGGAAAAATTTCTGAGGCTTCAAATAAGGAGGCTGACATAATGAGTAAGATGAAGGAGACAAGTGAAAGACAGTGTAATATTATCTTTCACTTCTCACAAGGAACCTGGTACTTCACTTACTACCACTGAAGCTGAAGAAAGAGTGGAGATGCAACTCATGGTACTCTACAAGCAACAAAACAAGAGTGTGGGGAAATCAAAATTAACCTCCCAACTTTCCCTACCAATCAAACCTCGGTCCCAAATTGAAAGCACAAAAGCTCCCATCTATGTGACAATTCAATCATTCTCTTGTATTCTAGAGTTAGATAAGAATTTAAAAACTCAAAAAAAAATTCCTTATGTATCCCCACTCCAGAATAGAATCTAAAGTCAAGTCCTTAAGAATCCTACTTGAAGGCTGCCCAAAGAAATTTGAGATACCTTAAGGGAACTCAGGATCTGGTCATGTGTTACCCTTCAGGTGACAGTTTTTAATCCTGTTGGGTATGATGATATTAACTCTGCAGGTTGTCTTTTGAAAAGAAAGAGCACTTCTGGAATGGTCCACTTGCCATGTTTGACGAGACCAATGTGCATAGGATTTTTCTACTCGTACTCAGTCAAATTCTAGTATAGTTTATAATATTGTCCCATAGAGATTGGTTAATCTAGGCTACAGACTTTTAATATTTTTACTACTATTTGAGAGAACCAAATTGATTAAAGGTGAGTTTTAAAACTTGTTAATTAATTAATTAAAGCAAAGCAAACAATTTCTGAAAGATTTATAATTTAAAAGAGTTGGGAATCGTTGAATTCACTTGATAATATTATTACAATAAAATCTCAATTTCTACATGTATTTCTCTAAAGAATAATTGCTTATTGCTAATACAATTATATTTGTTCACTAAGAAAAAGTCAATTAGTAGCACTCCGTGAGATTATGTAATTAATTGTGTTAAAATTAGTGACGATCAAACCGAAATATTTTCTTGCTTGAATTGTGCTAAAAGGTAGTAAAAACTTCGTGAAAATATTTTTACTAAAAGTCAGTAATCTTGCCTACAACAATTCCTCCGTGAGAATTAAAACTGAGACAAACAAGATTACAGATTTAAAATAAGAGATTTACTAAAATTTATTCTCACTCTACTATTTTATTCATTGGTTATTATATATTAATTTTTTGCTCCGTGAGAATTACAAAATTAATATAAGAATAACTTAAATAAAATATATAGAAGTGATAATAATGATTAGTTAGAAACCATTATTTCAGCACAGTATGAATTATACAATGAAAATTTCAAGCCAAGGATGTATTAAAACTGAAATAATATTATAAAAGTATATATCAAGCTTCATCAACTATCCCAACAGAAGAGATTACTCCATTATGGAGTATTTAAATCTCACAACAAAAAGGAATTCTAGAATATTTCCAATACTCTTAGAAAATCCAAAAACTAATAAGAATAAAATAAAATAGTTAAAGAAAGAAGTTAAGACCAAAGTTTAGATAAAAGTAGTTCTCCTCCTTCTCCCCTCTTCCGATGCCAAATTGCATTCTATTTATAGATAAATCTTGCAAGCATTAAATGATTAGACGTGTCCAAGGAATAAGCTTGGACACGTCTGAAGAGTGAGCTTGGATGTGTCCGAGGAGTGAGTTTGGATGTATCTGAAGACATGAGCTTGGATGTGTCTAAAGACATGAGCTTGGATACGTCTGAAGACATGAGCTTGGACACGTCCAAGATAGGATCTTGGATGTATCTGAACTTCAATTATAGGCTTCCGTTTCCCATCTCAATTCTTGTGCTTGCCATAGCAGACTTTCATCGAGTATTTTGTCTTTTCCTTCTGTTATTTTTAATCTTTTTTTTCTGCAAAAATAGTTAGAAACAGGCAAAATACTAAATATAAATTTAAGTATATTATTTAAAGTAGAATGTTAATAATATATAATAAGTAAATATTTTATATTCATCAAATTCCCCTATGCTTGAACCATTGCTCGTCCTCGAGGAGCAATTAATAATAATTATTGTTTCTTGTAAAGTAGAAAATTGAAAACATAAGAATATACATAAAGTTCAACGCTAATAACATTTTCAAGTTCACCAAATCTTTACCTTGAATCTGCTTCTGCTTTTATTTAGCAAAAGAAATTTTGCATCTCGTATTCATGATGAACCTTTTGAGATTGATAACTTTATGATCACAACTTTTGAGTTTCTCAAATGTTTCCATAAGCTTGCCCATCATGTCAGTCTCCACTAATATACGATCAACATTGATTTCTAAAATCTTCTTAGGGCTTTTTTGGTTTTGTAATATTTGGCTTAATGCTAGTAAGGGTAAAGGATATATTTATAGTGACTTGATCTTTTCAGCTTTATCATAAGAGTTAATTATTTTGTCAACCACGAATTTATTTCGCAAGCATATATACATTTATTTTGTTTTTTGTATGGGACATTCATATATACATGAAGCACAGTTTTTCAGAATGCCTAGTTTTTTTCATTTTTTTTTTCATAATTCCCCATCCCTTGCTTTGATAATCATTTCTACTCAACTATAGATAGCATGGAAAGAGTAAGAATATTACTTTTGTATTATTCTTTACTTTTCTTTTCATGACGGTGTAGCAAAAAAATTGAAGGCTCAAATTTGGGTGCTAAAAGGATATATATGTACACTTTTTTTTTCTTTTCGGAACAAAGAGGCTAAAAAAAAGTTAAGCAAAGAAAGCCTAAATTTTAAAAATTAATGTTGTCTGAAATTTCGCCTCGATAGACATTTGGGGCAAGTTCTAACTAAATTATATTGATTCTACCTGTTTGTGGTCATAATGCTTCTCAATTTCAACAATTTCTCATATTTGGAGATACTCATCCTTTGCCTTCATAAAAACAAAAATCACAAACTTGGAAGTTAGATGGCATAAATGAAGAAAATTATGTTCAACGGTATGTAAAATTTTATCTTAACACTTTAAAACCGTACAAGAGCAATACTTACGAATAAAGGATGATTATAAACTAAAGAAAATTAGTTATGCATAGATAAATATATTAGAAAATCCTTATATATATATATATATATGGGGAGAGAGAGAGAGAGAGAGAGATTAAAAATAAGAATAAATAAAAATAATAAAATCTTTTTGACTTTCAAATTTACAATCATAGGAGAAAGTTTGAAAGAAACTGTGACCATACATGTTCTATGTGTAATAGACTGAACTAATTTAACACTTTAACAGCCATAAAGTACTAGTTGTGAATATAAACCAGAAAATTTACCTGTGCCAACATTCAAATTGATTTATTAAATGGCTAACCAACTAGTTACTTAGGCATACCGATCACCATGGAGTTACTCCTATGTAGGTGATACTGTTTTTGTAGAGGCCTTCATGAGATGGTCCGGTTGTACAATAACCTGGATTTTGACCAGATTAATTGGTTAAGCATTTAATTACCCAAATTTGTATTGGAATTATGAGGCTCCATTGTTTCACCCTCAATGTCTACGGGTAAGGTATCATAGTTTTGAGTTTAATGTCGTCAGCTTGACTTATTAATTTTGAAATTCATCAGTCTATCAAATTGACCGACTGATTTGCTCAAAATGTCCTCCAAAATACATTTTTAGCATGTGTCCATTCACCTTAAACTTGTCTCCTCCATTATTTTGCTGAATTTCAATTGTACCATATGGAGTTACATCTGTAATATCGTAAGGACCTGTCCACCTGGATTTCAACTTTCCTAGGAATAGCCTGAGTCGACTATTGTAAATAAGTACCTGATCTCCCACTTGAAAACTTTTCTGTCAGATCAAATTGTCATGCCAGATTTTTGTTTTTTCTTTGAAAATTCTTCCATTTTCATAAGCTACTAATCTCAGTTCTTCCAACTCATTAATCTGAAAAAATCTATTTTTACCAGCAGAGGCTAATTCAAAGTTTAGTGCTTTTAGTGCCCAAAAAGCTTTGTGTTCTAATTCAACTGGCAAATGAAAAGCTTTCCCAAAGGCTAATCTATATGGGAATGTTCCAATTGATCTTTTAAACGTCGTTTGGTATGCTTATAATGCATCATCTAATTTTAAAGCCCAGTCTTTTCTTGAGATTCCAACTATTTTTTCGAGAATTTATTTTAACTCACGGCTGGAAACTTCAACTTCCCCTTGAGTTTGAGCATGATATGGTGTTCCTTTTTTATGAGTCACACCATATTTTGTCAGCAAAGCAGAAAATTGTCTATTCATAAAATGAGTCCCTTGGTCACTAATGATGACTCATGGTGTGCCAAATCTAGTAAAAATATTTTTCTTGAGAATATTGCAGACAGTTCAAGCATCATTTTTCCTTGTGGGAATGGCTTCAACCCATCTTGACACATAATCCACGTCCACAAGGATATATTCAAAAGAATGAGAAGAAGGAAAAAGACTCATGAAATCTATTCCCCAAACATAAAATATTTCACATACCTGTATTGATTGTAATGGCATCTCATCTCTCTTAGTGATGTTACCTGTTCTCTAACACTTGTCACATTGTGTAGCATATGCTCAGGCATCTTTAAAGAGAGTCGGCCAGAAAAATCCGGCTTTCAAAACTTTAAAGGTTGTTCGATTTGCCGCATAATGTCCTCCAATTGCTCCATCATGACAGTGATATAAAATTTTACTCATCTCATCTTCAGGTACACATCTTTTAATGATATTATCTGCACAATTTTTAAACAAGTAAGGTTCATTCCACAAATAATACTTTGCATCAGATATAAGCTTTTCTCTTTGCTGGTAAGAGAGATCTCGGGGTGTCCACTTTCCAACCAAGTAGTTTGCAATATTTGCAAACCAGGGTGGTTGAGTCACAATTCAGTTAACTGAAAAAATATGTTCATCAGGAAATTCTTCCTTTATCTAGCTAAACTCAAGGGGTGGGGGGGGATTTTCCAATCTAGACAAATGGTCAGCTACTTGATTTTCTGTTCCCTTTTTGTCTTTTATCTCAAGGTCAAATTCTTGTAGAAGTAAAATCAATCTTAACAATCTAGGTCAAGCATCTTTCTTTACTAAGAGTATTTTAAAGCTGCATGGTCAGTAAAAACAATGACCTTGGTTCCTATCAAATAAGATCGAAACTTATCAAAAGCAAATACTACTGTTAGTAGCACTTTTTTTGTTGTGGCGTAATTTAGTTGAGCCTCATTCATTGTTCTACTAGAATAGTAAATGGGACGAAAGATCTTATCCTCTCTCTGGCCTAAAACGGCTCCAATTGCTATATCACTAGCATCACACATGACCTCAAAAGGTTTATTCCAGTATGGGGACAAACCTATAGGGGCGGTTGATAACTTTTCCCTAAGGGTCTCAAATGCTTTCAAACAATCACCTGAAAAATCAAACTTAATATCTTTCATCAAAAGGTTAGTCAACAGCTTTAAAATCTTTGAAAACACTTTTATGAACCGTCTGTAAAAACCTGCATGACCTAGAAAGCTTTTGATGCCTTTAACAGTTATGGGAGGGGGTAATCCTGTTATATGATTAATTTTAGCCTTATCAACTTCTATCCCTTTAGCAGTGATTTTATGTCCCAAAATAATTCTCTCAGCAAACATAAAATGATATTTTCCCAATTAAGAATCAAGTTTGTCTCTTCACATCTCTTAAGAACTAAAGTCAAGTGTTGAAGACAATCCTTAAATGTTTTGCCAAAGAGTGTAAAATCATCCATAAAAATTTCAAGAAATTTTTCAATCATGTCAGAAAAAATTGTTGACATGCAACGCTGAAATGTAGCGGGGGCGTTGCATAGACCAAATGGCATTCTCCTATAGGCATATGTTCCATGAGGACACGTGAAAGTTGTTTTGTCCTGATCTTCAGGTGCAATTGGTATTTGGTTAAACCCTTAATAGCCATAAAGAAAATAGTAAAAACCATATCCTACAATTCTTTCTAACATTTGATCAATAAATGGTAAAGGAAAATGATCTTTCTAGTAGCATCATTGAGACGTCTGTAATCAATACAAACTCTCCATCCTGTGATGGTCCTGGTAGGTATGAGTTCATTACATTTATTTTTCATAACAGTCATACCTCCTTTCTTTAGTACTACCTGAACTGGGCTTACACAAGGGCTGTCTGAAATGGGATAGATAATACCTTCTGCCAAAAGCTTTACGATCTCCTTTTTTACTACTTCCTGCATTGCTGGATTCAATCTCCATTGGGGCTGGACTATTGGCATGTAGCTATCCTACATAAGGATTTTGTGCGTACAAACAGCTGGATTAATCCCTTTGATATCTTCTATAGTCCATCCCAAGGCTCCCTTGTGTGCTTTCAACATTTCAATCAGTTTTTCTTCTTGTCATGCAGTAAGAGAAGATGAAATAATTACTGGAAATAATTCTTTCTCAAGGTAAACATATTTTAAATGAGATGGGAGAACTTTGAGTTCATTTTTTTTGTTGAACTGTTCTGGTTGGATCTCCTCGTCTTCAGATATTGGAGGATATGTTGCGTGCCTGCGTGATTGATTTTGGAGGTTCTTGGGTTGAATTTTTACCACTTACAGAGTTTTCCTACAACAACAGCTATTGGTCCAGTATTCAGATGGCATCGTATGAGGACTTATATGGGAGGCGGTGTAGAACTCTAGTGGGTTGGTTTGAGCCCGGTGAGGCGAGGTTGTTGGGGATAGATTTGGTCCAGGATGCCTTAGAAAAGGTGAAGGTAATTCAGGAAAGACTTCGCACAGCTCAGTCGCGTCAGAAGAGTTATGCGGACCGGAAGGTCCGAGATGTGTCATTTATGGAGGGCGAGAAGGTTTTGCTGAAGGTTTCGCCGATGAAGGGTGTTATGAGGTTCGGAAAGAAAGGGAAGTTGAGTCCGCGGTTTATTGGACCATTTGAGATACTTAGGAGGATTGGAGAAGTGGCTTACGAGCTTAATTTGCCGCCTAGATTGTCGGGTGTTCATCCGGTATTCCATGTGTCCATGCTCCGAAAGTACATTGGGAACCCGTCTCATATTTTAGATTTTAGTACAGTACAGTTAGATGAAATTTTGACTTATAATGTGGAGCCAGTGGCTATTTTGAGTCGACAGGTTCAAAAATTGAGATCAAAAGATATAGCATCAGTGAAAGTACAGTGGAGAGGTCGACCCGTGGAGGAGGCTACTTGGGAGACCGAGCAGGAGATGCGGAGCAGGTACCCGCACCTATTTGAAACTCCAGGTATGTTTCTTAACTCGCTCGAGGACGAGCGTTTGTTTTAGTTGGGGAGAATGTAACGACCCGAATCGTTGTTTCTTGTATTTTCGTCCCGTATTCCCCGTTAAATGCTTATTCATGTTTCAATATTTGTACTTGGTGAATTTGAGTCAATTCGGATCGAGTTTGGTATGAAATGGGACAATTAGTTTCTTTAAGGAAGAATTAGTTTGGAAAAGTCAATCGGACGTTGACTTGTGAGTTGGAGGGCTCGGAATTGAATTCCGATGATTCGGTTAGTTTCAAGGGATGATTTAAGGCCTAGGAGCGCAATCGGAATTAATTTTGGAGGTCCGGTGAAGAAATTAGCTCATTTTGGCGAAGTTAGTATTTTGGCGATTTCCGGTTGATAGGTGAAATTTTGATCCGATGGTCGGAATGGAGTTCCGAGAATTTCTGTAGCTTCGTTATGCCATTTTGGATATGTGTGCAAAATTTCAAGTCATTCGGACATATTTTGGTCGAGTTTTGATCGAAAGCGCGTTTTGGAAGTTTTAAAGGAACTTAGACTTGAATTCGGTGTAATTCGATAATTTTGGTATTAGTCGAGGTGTTTTGATAATTGGAACAAGTTTGAATAATATTATAAGATGTATTGGTATTTTTGGTTGAGGTCCCGAGGACCTCGGGATGATTTCGGATGGCTAACGGGAACTTTTGAAGTTGGAAATTTCATAATAGACGAAATTGTAAATGAGTATGCACAAGACCTCACTTTAAACGACTATATCTCCAGCTATATCTCCAAAGCAATAAACCGTTCGTAATTTGGAGCTGTATACAGAAAGTTATGATCATTTTACTGGGCACGTGTCAGTAGCGCGGGAGCGCGTAGCCAGCGCTAATTGAGTTTTCTTCTGCCTCACTAGCGCGGGATTAGCGCGGGCGCGCTAGTGTCAGGCCTCTAAATACACCTAAGGACGGGAAATGACGGACTTTGAGTCATTTCTCAAGCCTAGGGCTTCCCCAGCTCCCCCAATTCGACCAAGGCACCCAATTGCACTCCTAAGGTAAGATTTTTGGAGTATTTTGAGTTGATTACTACTCCCAAACACTTATATTAACATGGATTGATCTTAAAAATCCTTAGATTTTCAAGAAATTCCTTCAAGAACACAAAGGAGGGTTTTGCAAGATTTCTTCCAAAAAGTAATCCTACACCCTTAGACTCACATATATGAATATATTATGGGAATATGAGTATGAATCAAGTATTACAACTTATTGTATGGTGGTTGGAAGCCATAAATTCCCAATTTAAATACATGAACATGGTAGGGATTTAAAGGTGTTTATTTGATGGAATTTTTGTTGGTTTGGGTGTGAATGGTTGATCACACATGTGATGTTAGGAGTATAAATTGTTAAAGAATAATAGTGGGATGAATTGTTGGTTAATGGTGATAGTTGGAGGAACCAATGCTATAGTTAAGAGGTGTAAATATTTATGCCTACAAGATGTTTGATAATATGCCTAAATAGCATAATTTATGGGATCTAGTACTAATATTGGCCCTATTGAGTGTTGTATTGTAGATTGAAGTTACATAACTGTATGGGATCGTTATAGTATCATTAAGGGGCGAATTTCAGATATGTATGGTTAAAACCCCGTCTTTCAGAAATCGAACTTCATCGATGTTTGTGTGATTTTTGGCAGATTCGTCACACGAGGAGGCCAATTTGAGAGGCAAGGGCATAGCGATCTAGAGGTGAGTAATGATTTTAAATGATGCACTGAGGGTTTGAAACCCCGGATTGCACAACATACTGCTATGTTGAGATGAGACACGCGTTGTATGACGAGCGCGGGGTCATTTACTATTGGTGATTGTGACTTGGTCCATCCCAGTTGATATTTTTTCCGCGTAATTGATAAAGATTTATTTTTTTCACTATGATTGGGGCTTATTGCCATATTTGGGCTTCGTGCCAATTATCTAAAATCTTTTGTGAATTTACATCACTATTTTCCTCACGAATTGAAATATTATTTGAATTCAGTCCAATTGAATTGTATTATTTTGTGAACTCAGCTACATTTATACTCAACTCGAGATATAATGATATTTATAATGTTGTTGAGCTGAGCACTATTGTTTTACTGATTCCCAAGGGGCTTATGATTATTTTCTGGACTGATTGAGGCCAAGGGCCATACGTGAGGATATGTTGAGTGATGTGAGGAGGCTTTCAGGCCTCGAGTGTTATATGAGGAGGCTTTCAGGCCTCGAGTATTATATGAGGAGGCTTTCAGGCCTCGTCTGTGATGTGTGAAGGCTTTCAGGCCTATTGATATTGCGCTTGGGCTGTAGGAGCCCCTCCAGAGTCTGTACACACCCCCAGTGAGCGCAGGGTACCCAGGTGAGTTGGGAATGGGCCAGAGAGGCCGTTGCTTGTGGTGGTGAGTTGGGAGTGAGCCCGAGGGGCTGATGTTGTGTGCTGGTGAGTTGGGAGTGAGCCCGATGGGCTGATGTTATGTGCTGGTGAGTTGGGAGTGAGCCCGAGGGGCTGATACTATACTGAGATTTACATATTGAGCCCGAGGGGCAAGCTTTTGATTTATCCTTACTGTGAAAATTATTTGTCTTTACTGTTTTAAAAGAAGAATTATCTGATACTCACTGTTTTACTGTATAACTGATTTTACTGCTTGGGATAGCGCTATATTGTGCCGTTATGAGATTTCATGTTTTCAGTCGTTATTTATTTTTATTACTCACTGGGTCGGAGTACTCACATTACTCCCTGCACCATGTGTGCAGATACAGGCAGAACTGAGTTCGCTCCTGAGCGCTGATTCTTTCCAGGCCAGGCAGTGACTAGGAGTAACGAGGTAGTTGTTGACGTCCGCAGCCCCGTTTTCTCCCTTATCTTTGTTATTTATGATAATTCCAGACTTTGTAAAATATTAGTAAACTCTGTAGTAGCTCATGACTTGTGACACCCCGATTTCGGGCTGAGTTGGGATGGTTTTCCTTGTTCTATCACGTTTATTTCGCATTTAAGATTATATTGCCCATGATTTAGACTTATTCCTGCTAAGTAATTATAAAGAGATGTACTGTTTTCTTGATTGGCTGGCCTTGTCCTCACGAGAGGCGCCATCACGACCGGGTTGGGATTTTGGGTCGTGACAAGTTGGTATCAGAGCCTAGGTTACTAGGTCTCGCGAGTCATGAGCTGGTTTAGTAGAGTCTCGCGGATCGGTACGGAGACGTCTGTATTTATCCTCGAGAGGCTGTAGAACCTTTAGGAAAAACTTCATATTCTTGAATTCTTATCGTACGTCCTTGATTCAACTTGAAAAAGTAACTTTTACAATTCCTTCCACGTATTCGTATGCGCGAACAAATGCTCAGTATTAGATGTGTCTTGATGGCTTGTAATCCCCCGATCGAAGGGCGAGACGTGGTCGTTTTGAGTTTGATGTTAGTCCAGTCTGGAGGACTTGAGGACGGATCTGTGCCAATGGCTTTAGCACCGAGGTGCTTATTGTGTGAGCAAGTATATTTAACTTATATGTTCGGTATTGCCTCTATTAGTGGGAATCATGGCTGGATAGCTACGTGAGGAGTATGATAGTACTGCGATATGTATCTATATGACTTGGAAGTGACGAGGAAGGTCTACTGGATGATAGATGAACTATTGAGTGTATGATTTCTATTGTGATAGGATGTGTAGTCCCAAGTTATGGGTGCGTGAAGGATCTTTTTATGTATCCTATTTGATGTGAAGTAAAATTCATGTTACGGTATGAGTTTAGACTCAGGAAGATTAAGTGATGGTGTAATATGTATGGCAGTGGAAGGTATACAAAAATATTAACTAAAGGTAAAGCTAGTGGGTAATTGGCTTATGAGGGGAAGTTATTTGTCATACTAGTTAGATAATTCTGGGAGCTGAGATCGCTTCTGTAAATGTATTATGACGAGATCGTTAAGTCAAGGAGACCACCTTGAAGCTCTAAAAAATCATTAAAGAAAGAATATGTTCTTACTCGGTTGAATAGCCCAATAATGGAGGATTGAAAGGTATTTTCTATGTGTTATGATTCAAATAGGTGCAACACATGTCCATGTATCAATTTTGATAGTATAATACATGTAATATTGATATTAATGTAATTGATATACGTTGTGATGCTTTGTCAAGTTGTGGATGTGTTGTTAGGATGGTTTTGGTGATTTTCTGGCAGGTGGATATGCCTAATTACAAAGGAGACTCTGCCAAAATTTTTGAAAAAATTTGGACTTAGTAAAAATTTGGTCCCCTAGAGAGTAGGCTTAACTATTATGTGAGTGAATGCAAGAAAATGCGGAAGAGTTAAAATTTCAGATGAATTGTGTTTCCACAAGCTTATGAAGTAGTGAGTTTAATCTCACTATGGTATTATCTCAGTCTGCCACACAGATGCCTCTGTCTTATTTGATCTAGGATCCACCTATTCTTATGTGTCTTCATATTTTGCCCGTCATTTGAGTATGCCCCGAGAGTCTCTTACTTTACCTGTTCATGTGTCTACCCCGGTGGGCGATACTATTGTTGTGGATCGTATGTATCGGTCATGTGCTGTGATTACTGGGGGTCTGGAGACCCGAGTTGATCTACTGCTGTTGAGCATGGTAGATTTTGATACTATTCTGGGCATGGATTGGTTATCTCCATATCATGCTTTTCTAGACAGTCATGCTAAGACAGTTACTTTGGTTATTCCGGGTGTTCCGAGGATCGAGTGGCGTGGCATGACTGATTATGTCTCTAGCAGAGTAATTTCTTTCTTGAAAGCCCAACGTATGGTTGGGAAGGGTTATCTATCATATCTGGCTTTTGTGCGGGATGTTGGAGCTGAGACTCCTAGTATTGATTCTGTCCCAGTTGTGAGGGACTTTCCTGATGTATTTCCTGCAGACCTGCCGGGCATGCCGTCAGACAGGGATATTGATTTTGGCATTGACTTAGTGCCGGGCACTCAGCCCATTTCTATTCTGCCATATCGTATGGCACCAGCAGAGCTGAAAGAATTGAAGGAACAACTTCAGGAACTCCTAGATAAGGGGTTCATTCGGCCTAGCGTGTCCCCGTGGGGTGCACCTATTTTATTTGTGAAGAAGAAAGATGGCACAATGAGAATGTGCATTGATTATAGGCAGTTGAATAAGGTAACAGTGAAGAACAAGTATCATTTGCCTCGCATTGATGACTTATTTGATCAGCTTCAGGGAGCGAGGGTATTTTCTAAGATTGATCTCCGTTCGGGCTATCACCAGTTGAAAATCAGGGAGTCGGATATTCCCAAGACTACTTTCAGGACTCGATATGGTCACTATGAATTTTTGGTTATGTCTTTCGGGCTGACCAATGCCCTAGCAGCGTTCATGCATTTGATGAACATTGTATTTCAGCCTTATCTGGATGCATTTGTTATTGTATTCATTGATGATATCCTGGTGTATTCGCGTAGCCAGGACGAGCATGCCCAGCATTTACGTGTAGTGTTGTAGAGATTGAGAGAGAAGAAGCTTTATGCAAAATTCTCCAAATGTGAATTTTGGCTAAGTTCTGTGGCATTTTTGGGACACATAGTGTCCAGCGAGGGTATACAGGTTGATCCAAGGAAGATAGAAGCAGTGCAGAGTTGGTCTAGACCGTCCTCAGTCACAGAGATTCGGAATTTTCTTGGGCTAGCAGGCTATTATCGCCGATTTGTTCAGGGGTTTTCTTCTATTGCATCACTTTTGACCTAGTTGACTCAGAAAGGTTCCCCATTTGTATGGTCCGGTGAGTGTGAGGAGAGCTTCTAGAAGCTCAAAGCATTTCTGACCACAGCTCCAGTGTTGGTGTTACCATCAGCTATAGGTTTATACACGGTATATTGTGATGCTTCCAGATTTGGGATTGGTTGTGTGCTGATGCAGAAGGGTAGAGTTATTGCTTATGCTTCTCGTCAGTTGACGCCCCATGAGAAGAACTACCATGTTCATGATTTGGAGTTGGCTGCTATAGTTCATGCCTTAAAAATTTGGAGGTACTATTTATATGGCGTATCTTGTGAGGTATTCACTGATCATCGCAGTATTCAACATTTATTTAAACAAAAAGATCTTAAATTGAGGCACCGGAGATGGCTTGAGTTACTTAAAGACTATGATATTACCATTCTATATCATCCGGGAAAGGCCAATGTAGTGGCCGATGCGTTGAGTCGAAAGGCAGTTAGTATGGGGAGTTTGGCTTACATCCCAGTTGGGGAGAGGCCTCTTGCAGTTGATGTTCAGACTTTGGCCAACCAGTTGGTGCGATTATATATTTCTAAGCCTAGCCAGGTATTGGCTAGTGTGGTTTCTCGATCTTCCTTATATGATCGCATCAGAGAGCACCAGTATGATAATCCGCATTTGCTTGTCCTTAAGGACAGAGTTCAGCATGATAATGCCAAAGATGTGACTATAGGTGATGATGGCGTATTGAGGATGCAGGGCCGTATTTGTGTGCCCTACGTTGATGGGCTTAAGGATTTGATTCTTGAGAAGGCCCAAAGTTCGCGGTATTCCATCCATCCGGGTGCTGCGAAGATGTATCAGGACTTGAGATAGCATTACTGGTGGAGGAGAATGAGGAAAGACATTGTGGGATATGTGGCTCGGTGTCTCAACTGTCAGCAGGTGAAATATGAGCATCAAAGACCGGGCGGTTTGCTTCAGCAAATGATTATTCCTGAGTGGAAATGGGAGAGAGTTACTATGGATTTCGTGAGTGGCCTTCCTCGGACTTTGAAGAATTTTGATTCGATTTGGGTCGTTGTGGATAGGCTGACCAAGTCAGCGCATTTCATTCTGGTGTGTACCACATATTTTGCGGAGCGGTTGGCTAGGATCTTTATTCAGGAGATTGTGCGGTTGCATGGTGTTCCAGTTACTATTATTTCGGATAGAGGTACTCAGTTCACTTCTCAGTTTTGGAGGACTTTTCAGCACGAGTTGGGCACTCAGGTGGAGTTGAGTTCAGCATTTCATCCTCAGACGGACGGACAGTTCGAGCGTACTATTCAGATATTGGAGGATATGTTGCGTGCCTGCGTGATTGATTTTGGAGGTTCTTGGGTTGAATTTTTACCACTTACAGAGTTTGCCTACAACAACATCTATCAGTCCAGTATTCAGATGGCATCGTATTAGGCGATGTAGAACTCCAGTGGGTTGGTTTGAGTCCAGTGAGGCTAGGTTGTTGGGGACAGATTTGGTCCAGGATGCCTTAGAAAAGGTGAAGGTAATTCAGGAAAGACTTCGCATAGCTCAGTCGCGTCAGAAGAGTTATGCGGACCGGAAGGTCCGAGATGTGTCATTTATGGAGGGCGGGAAGGTTTTGCTGAAGGTTTCGCCGATGAAGGGTGTTCTGAGGTTCGGAAAGAAAGGGAAGTTGAGTCCGCGGTTTATTGGACCATCTGAGATACTTAGGAGGATTGGAGAGGTGGCCTACGAGCTTGCTTTGCCGCCTAGATTGTCGGGTGTTCATCCGGTATTCCATGTGTCCATGCTCCGGAAGTACATTGGGAACCCGTCTCATATTTTAGATTTCAGTACAGTACAGTTAGATGAAAATTTGACTTATAATGTGGAGCCAGTGGCTATTTTGAGTTGACAGGTTCAAAAATTGAGATCAAAAGATATAGCATCAGTGAAAGTACAGTGGAGAGGTCGGCCCGTGGAGGAGGCTACTTGGGAGACCGAGCAGGAGATGCGGAGCAGGTACCCGCACCTATTTGAAACTCCAGGTATGTTTCTTAACTCGCTCGAGGACGAGCGTTTGTTTTAGTTGGGGAGAATGTAACGACCCGAACCGTTGTTTCCTGTATTTTCATCTCGTATTCTCCGTTAAATGCTTATTCATGTTTCAATATGTGTACTTGGTGAATTTGAGTGAATTCGGATCGAGTTTGGTATGAAATGGGACAAATAGTCTCTTTAAGGAAGAATTAGTTTGGAAAAGTCAATCGGTCGTTGACTTGTGAGTTAGAGGGCTCGGAATTGAATTCCGATGATTCGGTTAGTTTCGGGGGATGATTTAAGGCATAGGAGCGCAATCGGAATTAATTTTGGAGGTCCGGTGAAGAAATTAGCTCATTTTGGCGAAGTTAGTATTTTGGCGATTTCCGGTTGATAGGTGAAATTTTGATACGACGGTCGGAATGGAATTCCGAGAATTTCTATAGTTTCCTTATGCCATTTTGGATATGTGTGCAAAATTTCAAGTCATTCGGACATATTTTGGTCGAGTTTTTGATCGAATGCTCGTTTTGGAAGTTTTAAAAGAACTTAGACTTGAATTCGATGTAATTCGATAATTTTGGTGTTAGTCGATGTATTTTGATAATTGGAACAAGTTTGAATAATATTATAAGATGTATTGGTATTTTTGGTTGAGGTCCCGAGGACCTCGGGGTGATTTCGGATGGCTAATGGGAACTTTTGGAGTTGGGAAATTTCATAATAGACGAAATTATAAATGAGTGTGCACAAGACCTCACTTTAAACGACCATATCTCCAGTTATATAAGTAGTAGTGTGAGGATCTACCTATAAAATTAAATCCCTTTGAGTCTAGTTTCCAACGCAACAAACCGTTCGTAATTTGGAGTTATATACAGAATGTTATGATCATTTTACTGGGCACGTGTCAGTAGCACGGCCTTAGCGCGGGAGCGCGTAGCCAGCGCTAATTGAGTTTTCTTCTGCCTCACTAGCGCGGGATTAGCGCGTGAGCGCTAGTTTCAGGCCTCTAAATACACCTAAGGACGGGAAGTGACGGACTTTGAGTCATTTCTCAAGCCTAGGGCTTCCCCAACACCCCCAATTCGACCAAGGCACCCAATTGCACTCCTAAAGTAAGATTTTTGGAGTATTTTGAGTTGATTACTACTCCCAAACACTTATATTAACATGGATTGATCTTAAAAATCCTTAGATTTTCAAGAAATTCCTTCAAGAACTCAAAGGAGGGTTTTGCAAGATTTCTTCCAAAAGGTAATCCTACACCCTTAGACTCACATATATGAATATATTATGGGAATATGAGTATGAATCAAGTATTACAACTTATTGTATGGTGGTTGGAAGCCATAAATTCCCAATTTAAATACATGAACATGGTAGGGATTTAAAGGTGTTTATTTGATGGAATTTTTGTTGGTTTGGGTGTGAATGGTTGATCACACATGTGATGTTAGGAGTATAAATTGTTAAAGCATAATAGTGGGATGAATTGTTGGTTAATGGTGATAGTTGGAGGAACCATGCTATAGTTAAGAGGTGTAAATATTTATGCCTACAAGATGTTTGATAATATGCCTAAATGGCATAATTTATGGGATCTAGTACTAATATTGGCCCTATTGAGTGTTGTATTATAGATTGAAGTTACATAACTGTATGGGATCATTATAGTATCATTAAGGGGCAAATTTCAGATATGTATGGTTAAAACCCCGTCTTTCAGAAATCGAACTTCATCGATGTTTGTGTGATTTTTGGCAGATTCGTCACACGAGGAGGCCAATTTTAGAGGCAAGGTCATAGCGAGCTAGAGGTGAGTAATGATTTTAAATGATGCACTGAGGGTTTGAAACCCCGGATTGCACAACATACTGCTATGTTGAGATGAGACACGCGTTGTATGACGAGCGCGGGGTCATTTACTATTGGGGATTGTGACTTGGTCCATCCCAGTTGATATTTTTACCGCGTAATTGATAAAGATTTATTGTTTTCACTATGATTGGGGCTTATTGCCATATTTGGGCTTCGTGCCAATTATCTAAAATATTTTGTGAATTTACATCACTATTTTCCTCACGAATTGAAATATTGTTTGAACTCAGTCCAATTGAATTGTATTATTTTGTGAACTCAGCTACATTTATACTCAACTCGAGATCTAATGATATTTATAATGCTGTTGAGCTGAGCACTATTGTTTTACTGATGCCCAAGAGGCTTATGATTATTTTCTGGACTGATTGAGGCCGAGGGCCATACGTGAGGATATGTTGAGTGATGTGAGGAGGCTTTCAGGCCTCGAGTGTTATATGAGGAGGTTTTCAGGCCTCGAGTGTTATATGAGGAGGCTTTCAGGCCTCGTGTGTGATGTGTGAAGGCTTTCAGGCCTATTGATATTGCACTTGGGCTGTAGGAGCCCCTCCAGAGTCTGTACACACCCCCAGTGAGCGCAGGGTACCCAGGTGAGTTGGGAGTGGGCCCGAGAGGCCGTTGCTTGTGTGTAGTGAGTTGGGAGTGAGCCCGATGGGCTGATGTTGTGTGCTGGTGAGTTGGGAGTGAGCCTGAGGGGCTGATACTATACTGAGATTTACATATTGAGCCCGAGGGGCAAGCTTTTGATTTATCCTTACTGTGGAAATTATTTTTCTTTACTGTTTTAAAAGAAGAATTATCTGATACTCACTGTTTTACTGTATAACTGATTTTACTGCTTGGGATAGTGCTATATTGTGCCGTTATGAGATTTCATGTTTTCAGTCGTTATTTATTTTTATTACTCACTGGTCGGAGTACTCACATTACTCCCTGCACCATGTGTGCAGATACAGGCAAAGCTGAGTTCGCTCCTGAGCGCTGATTCTTTCCAGGCCAGGCGGTTACTAGGAGTAGTGAGGTAGCTGTTGACGTCTGCAGCCCCGTTTTCTCCCTTATCTTTGTTATTTATGATAATTCCAGACTTTGTAAAATATTAGTAAACTCTGGAGTAGCTCATGACTTGTGACACCCCGATTTCGGGCTGAGTTGGGATGGTTTTCCTTGTTCTATCACATTTATTTCGCATTTAAGATTATATTGCCCATGATTTAGACTTATTCCTGCTAAGTAATTATAAAGAGATGTACTATTTTGTTGATTGGTTTGCCTTGTCCTCACGAGAGGCACCATCATGACCGGGTTGGGATTTTGGGTCGTGACAAGTTGGTATCAGAGCCTAGGTTACTAGGTCTCGCGAGTCATGAGCTGGTTTAGTAGAGTCTCACGGATCGGTACAGAGACGTCTGTATTTATCCTCGAGAGGCTGCAGAACCTTTAGGAAAAACTTCATATTGTTGAATTCTTATCGTGTGTCCTTGAGTCAGCTTGAAAAAGTAACTTTTACAATTCCTTCCACGTATTCGTATGCGCGAACGAATGCTCAGTATTAGATGTGTCTTGATGGCTTGTAATTCCCCGATCGAAGGGCGAGACGTGGTCGTTTTGAGTTTGATGTTAGGCCAGTCTGGAGGACTTAAGGCCGGATCTGTGCCAATGTCTTTAGCACCGAGGTGCTTATTGTGTGAGCAAGTATTTTTAACTTATATGTTCGGTATTGCCTCTATTAGTGGGAATCATGGCTGGATAGCTACATGAGGAGTATGATAGTACTGCGATATGTATCTATATGACTTGGAAGTGACAAGGAAGGTCTACTGGATGATAGATGAACTATTGAGTGTATGATTTCCATTGTGATAGGATGTGTAGTCCCAAGTTATGGGTGCGTGAAGGATTTTTTATGTCTTCTATTTGAAGTGAAGTAAATTTCATATTACGGTATGAGTTTAGACTCAGGAAGATTAAGTGATGGTGTAATGTGTATGGCAGTGGAAGGTATACAAAAATATTAACTAAAGGTAAAGCTAGTGGGTAATTGGCTTATGAGGGAAAGCTATTTGTCATACTAGTTAGATAAGTCTGGGAGCTGAGATCGCTTCACTAGATGTATTGTGACGAAATCGTTAAGTTAAGGAGACCACCTTGAAGGTCTAAAAAACATTAAAGAAAGAATATGTTCTTACTCGGTTGAATAGCCCAATAATGGAGGATTGAAAGGTATTTTCTATGTGTTACGATTCAAATAGGTGCAACACATGTCCATGTATCAATTTTGATAGTATAATACATGTAATATTGATAGTAATGTAATTGATATACGTTGTGATGCTTTGTCAAGTTGTGGATGTGTTGTTAGGATGGTTTTGGTGATTCTCTGGCAGGTGGATAGGCCTAATTACAAAGGAGACTCTGCCGAAATTTTTGAAAAATTTGGGACTTAGTAAAAATTTGGTCGCCTAGAAAATTTCAGATGAATTGAGTTTCCACAAGCTTATGAAGGAGTGAGTTTAATCTCACTATGGTATTATCTCTGTCTTCCACACAGATGCCTCTGTCTTATTTGATCCGGGATCCACCTATTCTTATGTGTCTTCATATTTTGCCCGTCATTTGAGTATGCCCCGGGAGTCTCTTACTTTACCTGTTCGTGTGTCTACCCCGGTGGGCGATACTATTGTTGTGGACCGTGTGTATCGGTCATGTGTTGTGATTACTGGGGGTCTGGAGACCCGAGTTGATCTACTGCTGTTGAGCATGGTAGATTTTGATACTATTCTGGGCATGGATTGGTTATCTCCATATCATGCTTTTCTAGATTGTCATGCTAAAACAGTTACTTTGGCTATTCCGGGTGTTCCGAGGATCGAGTGGCGTGGCATGACTGATTATGTCTCTAGCAGAGTAATTTCTTTCTTGAAAGCCCAGCGTATGGTTGGGAAGGGTTATCTATCATATCTGGCTTTTGTGCAGGATGTTGGAGCTGAGACTCCTAGTATTGATTCTGTCCCAGTTGTGAGGGACTTTCCTGATATATTTCCTGCAGACCTGCCGGGCATGCCGCCGGACAGGGATATTGATTTTGGCATTGACTTAGTGCCGGGCACTCAACCCATTTATATTCCGCCATATTGTATGGCACTAGCAGAGCTGAAAGAATTGAAGGAGCAGCTTCAGGAACTCCTAGATAAGGGGTTCATTCGGCCTAGCGTGTCCTTGTAGGGTGCACCTATTTTATTTGTGAAGAAGAAAGATGGCATTGATTATAGGCAGTTGAATAAGGTAACAGTGAAGAACAAGTATCTTTTGCCTCGCATTGATGACTTATTTGATCAGCTTCAGGGAGCGAGGGTATTTTCTAAGATTGATCTCCGTTCGGGCTATCACCAGTTGAAAATCAGGGAGTCGGATATTCCCAAGACTGCTTTCAGGACTAGATATGGTCATTATGAATTTTTGGTTATGTCTTTCGGGCTGACCAATGCCCCAACAGCGTTCATGCATTTGATGAACAGTGTATTTCAGCCTTATCTGGATGCATTTGTTATTTTATTCATTGATGATATCCTGGTGTATTCGCGTAGCCAGGAGGAGCATGCCCATCATTTGCGTGTAGTGTTGCATAGATTGAGAGAGAAGAAGCTTTATGCAAAATTCTCCAAATGTGAATTTTGGCTAAGTTCTGTGGCATTTTTGGGATACATAGTGTCCAGCGAGGGTATACAGGTTGATCCAAGGAAGATAGAAGCAGTGCAGAGTTGGTCTAGACCGTCCTCAGTCACAGAGATTCGGAATTTTCTTAGGCTAGCAGGCTATTATCGCCGATTTGTTCAGGGGTTTTCTTCTATTGCATCGCTTTTGACCAAGTTGACTCAGAAAGGTACCCCATTTGTATGGTCCGACGAGTGTGAGGAGAGCTTCCAGAAGCTCAAAGCACTTCTGACCATAGCTCCAGTGTTGGTGTTACCATCAGCTACAGGTTCATACACGGTATATTGTGATGCTTCCAGAGTTGGGATTGGTTGTGTGCTAATGCAGGAGGGTAGAGTTATTGCTTATGCTTCTCGTCAGTTGAAGCCCCATGAGAAGAACTACCATGTTCATGATTTGGAGTTTGCTGCTATAGTTCATGCCTTAAAAATTTGGAGGCACTATTTATATGGCGTATCTTGCGAGGTATTCACTGATCATCGCAATCTTCAACATTTATTTAAACAAAAAGATCTTAAATTGAGGCAGCGGAGATGGCTTGAGTTACTTAAAGACTATGATATTACCATTCTATATCATCCGGGAAAGGCCAATGTAGTGGCCGATGCGTTGAACTGAAAGGCAATCAATATGGGGAGTTTGGCTTATATCCCAGTTGGGGAGAGGCCTCTTACAGTTGATGTTCAGACGTTGGCCAATCAGTTGGTGCGGTTATATATTTCTAAGCCTAGCCAGGTATTGGCTAGTGTGGTTTCTCGATCTTCCTTATATGATCGCATCAGAGAGCACCAGTATGATGATCCGCATTTGATTGTCCTTAAGGACAGAGTTCAGCATGATAATTCCAAAGATGTGACTATAGGTGATGATGGCGTATTGAGGATGCAGGGCCGTATTTGTGTGCCCGACGTTGATGGGCTTAGAGATTTGATTCTTGAGGAGGCCCATAGTTCGCGGTATTCCATCCATCCGGGTGCTGCGAAGATGTATCAGGACTTGAGACAGCATTACTGGTAGAGGAGAATGAGGAAAGACATTGTGGGATATGTGGCTCGGTGTCTCAACTGTCAGCAGGTGAAATATGAGCATCAGAGACCGGGCGGTTTGCTTCAGCAGATGATTATTCCTGAGTGGAAATGGGAGAGAGTTACTATGGATTTCGTGAGTGGCCTTCCTCGGACTTTGAAGAATTTTGATTCGATTTGGGTCGTTGTGGATAGGCTGACCAAGTCAGCGCATTTCATTCCGGTGTGTACCACATATTCTGCGGAGCGGCTGGCTAGGATCTTTATTCAGGAGATTGTGCGGTTGCATGGTGTTCCAGTTACTATTATTTCGGATAGAGGTACTCAGTTCACTTCTCAGTTTTGGAGGACTTTTCAGCACGAGTTGGGCACTCAGGTGGAGTTGAGTTCAGCATTTCATCCTCAGACGGACGGACAGTCCGAGCGTACTATTCAGATATTGGAGGATATGTTGCGTGCCTGCGTGATTGATTTTGGAGGTTCTTGGGTTGAATTTTTACCACTTACAGAGTTTGCCTACAACAATAGCTATCAGTCCAGTATTCAGATGGCACCATATGAGGCCTTATATGAGAGGCGGTGTAGAACTCCAGTGGGTTAGTTTGAGCCCGGTGAGGCTAGGTTGTTGGGAACAGATTTGGTCCAGGATGCCTTAGAAAAGGTGAAGGTAATTCAGGAAAGACTTCGCACAGCTCAGTCGCGTCAGAAGAGTTATGCGGACAGGAAGGTTCGAGATGTGTCATTTATGGAGGGCGAGAAGGTTTTGCTGAAGGTTTCGCCGATGAAGGGTGTTATGAGGTTCGGAAAGAAAGGGAAGTTGAGTCGGCGGTTTATTGGACCATTTGAGATACTTAGGAGGATTGGAGAGGTGGCTTAAAAGCTTGCTTTGCCGCCTAGATTGTCGGGTGTTCATCCGGTATTCCATGTATCCATGCTCTGGAAGTACATTGGGAACTCGTCTCATATTTTAGATTTCAGTACAATGCAGTTAGATGAAAATTTGACTTATAATGTGGAGCCAGTGGCTATTTTGAGTCGACAGGTTCAAAAATTGAGATCAAAAGATATAGCAACAGTGAAAGTACAGTGGAGAGGTCGGCCCATGGAGGAGGCTACTTGGGAGACCGAGCAGGAGATGCGGAGCAGGTACCCGCACCTACTTGAAACTCCAGGTATCTTTCTTAACTCGCTCGAGGATGAGTGTTTGTTATAGTTGGGGAGAATGTAACGACCCGAACCGTTGTTTCATGTATTTTCGTCCCGTATTCTCCGTTAAATGATTATTCGTGTTTCAATATGTGTACTTGGTGAATTTGAGTCAATTCGGATCGAGTTTGGTATGAAATGGGACAATTAGTCTCTTTAAGGAAGAATTAGTTTGGAAAAGTCAATCGGACGTTGACTTGTGAGTTAGAGGGCTCGAAATTGAATTCCGATGATTTAGTTAGTTTCGGGGGATGATTTAAGGCCTAGGAGCTCAATCGGAATAATTTTGGAGGTCCGGTGAAGAAATTAGATCAATTTGGCAAAGTTAGTATTTTGGCGATTTTCGGTTGATAGGTGAAATTTTGATCCGATGGTCGGAATGGAATTCCGAGAATTTCTGTAGCTTCGTTATGCCATTTTGGATATTTGTGCAAATTTTCAAGTCATTCGGACATATTTTGTTCGAGTGTTTGATCGAATGCTTGTTTTGGAAGTTTTAAAGGAACTTAGACTTGAATTCGATGTAATTCGATAATTTTGGTGTTAGTCGTGGTGTTTTGATAATTTGAACAAGTTTGAATAATATTATAAGAAGTATTGGTATTTTTGGTTGAGGTCCCGAGGACCTCGGGGTGATTTCGGATGGCTAATGGGAACTTTTGAAGTTGGGAAATTTCATAATAGACGAAATTGTAAATGAGTGTGCACAAGACCTCACTTTAAACGACCGTATCTCCAGTTATATAAGGAGTTGTATGAGGATATACCTATCAAATTAAATACCTTTGAGTCTAGTTTCCAACGCAACAAACCGTTCGTAATTTGGAGTTGTATACAGAAAGTTATGATCATTTTACTGGGCACGTGTCAGTAGCGCGGCCTTAGCGCGGGAGCGCGTAGCCAACGCTAATTGAGTTTTCTTCTGCCTCAATAGCGCGGGATTAGCGCGTGCGCGCTAGTGTCAGGCCTCTAAATACACCTAAGGACGGGAAATGACGGACTTTGAGTCATTTCTCAAGCCTAGGGCTTCCCCAACACCCCCAATTCGACCAAGGCACCCAATTGCACTCCTAAGGTAAGATTTTTGGAGTATTTTGAGTTGATTACTACTCCCAAACACTTATATTAACATGGATTGATCTTAAAAATCCTTAGATTTTCAAGAAATTCCTTCAAGAACTCAAAGGAGGGTTTTGCAAGATTTCTTCCAAAAGGTAATCCTACACCCTTAGACTCACATATATGAATATATTATGGGAATATGAGTATGAATCAAGTATTACAACTTATTGTATGGTGGTTGGAAGCCATAAATTCCCAATTTAAATACATGAACATGGTAGGGATTTAAAGGTGTTTATTTGATGGAATTTTTGTTGGTTTGGGTGTGAATGGTTGATCACACATGTGATGTTAGGAGTATAAATTATTAAAGAATAATAGTGGGATGAATTATTGGTTAATGGTGATAGTTGGAGGAACCAATGCTATAGTTAAGAGGTGTAAATATTTATGCCTACAAGATGTTTGAAAATATGCCTAAATGGCATAATTTATAGGATCTAGTATTAATATTGGTCCTATTGAGTGTTGTATTGTAGATTGAAGTTACATAACTGTATGGGATCATTATAGTATCATTAAGGGGCGAATTTCAGATATGTATGGTTAAAAGCCAGTCTTTCAGAAATCGAACTTCATCGTTGTTTGTGTGATTTTTGGCAGATTTGTCACACGAGGAGGCCAATTTGAGAGGCAAGGGCATAGCGAGCTAGAGGTGAGTAATGATTTTAAATGATGCACTGAGGGTTTGAAACCCCGGATTGCACAACATACTGCTATGTTGATATGAGACACGCGTTGTACGACGAGCGCGGGGTCATTTACTATTGGGGATTGTGACTTGGTCCATCCCAGTTGATATTTTTACCGCGTAATTGATAAAGATTTATTGTTTTTCACTATGATTGGGGCTTATTGCCATATTTGGGCTTCGTGCCAATTATCTGAAATCTTTTGTAAATTTACATCACTATTTTCCTCACGAATTGAAATATTATTTGAACTCAGTCCAATTGAATTGTATTATTTTGTGAACTTAGCTACATTTATACTCAACTCGAGATATAATGATATTTATAATGCCGTTGAGCTGAGCACTATTGTTTTACTGATGCCCAAGAGGCTTATGATTATTTTCTGGACTGATTGAGGACGAGGGCCATACGTGAGGATATGTTGAGTGATGTGAGGAGGCTTTCAGGCCTCGAGTGTTATATGAGGAAGCTTTCAGGCCTCGAGTGTTATATGAGGAGGCTTTCGGGCCTCGTGTGTGATGTGAAAAGTCTTTCAGGCCTATTGATATTGCGCTTGGGCTGTAATAGCCCCTCCGGAGTATGTACACACCCCTAGTGAGCGTAGGGTACCCAGGTGAGTTGGGAGTGGTCCTGAGAGGCCGTTGCTTGTGTGTTGGTGAGTTGGGAGTGAGCTCGAGGGGCTGATGTTGTGTGCTGGTGAGTTGGGAGTGAGCCCGATGGGCTGATGTTGTGTGCTGGTGAGTTGGGAGTGAGCCCGAGGGGCTGATACTATACTGAGATTTACATATTGAGCCCGAGGGGCAAGCTTTTGATTTATCCTTACTGTGGAAATTATTTGTCTTTACTATTTTAAAAGAAGAATTATCTGATACTCACTGTTTTACTGTATAACTAATTTTACTGCTTGGGATAGCGCTATATTGTGCCGTTATGAGATTTCATGTTTTCAGACGTTATTTATTTTTATTACTCACTGGGTCGGAGTACTCACATTACTCCCTGCACCATGTGTGCAGATACAGGCAGAGCTGAGTTCGCTCCTGAGCGCTGATTCTTTCTAGGCCAGGCGGTGACTATGAGTAACGAGGTAGTTGTTGACGTCCGCAACCCCATTTTCTCCCTTATCTTTGTTATTTATGATAATTCCAGACTTTGTAAAATATTAGTAAACTCTCTAGTAGCTCGTGACTTGTGACACCCCGATTTCGGGCTGAGTTGGGATGGTTTTCCTTGTTCTATCACGTTTATTTCACATTTAAGATTATATTGCCCATGATTTAGACTTATTCCTGCTAAGTAATTATAAAGAGATATACTGTTTTTTTGATTGGCTGGCCTTGTCCTCACGAGAGGCGCCATCACGACCGGGTTAGGATTTTGGGTCGTGACAATCTGTAAGATAATTAAGCATGCCAATCGAAAAATACGACGATGACGTCTCATCTCCTGAAAATCTTAATATCTTTTGCATATCAAAAATGACTCTTTTTTCATCAACTCTCAAAATTAGTTGTCCTTGATGGACATCTATGATTACTCTACCTGTGGCAAGAATTGGTCTACCCAAAATGATTGGTTCATCAGGTCATTCCTTCATTTCAAGTACTATAAAATCTACAGGAAAAACAAACTTATCTACTCTTACGAGCACATTTTCAATTATTTCCTTAGGTTTCTTAGTACTTTGATCTGCAAACTGAAGAGAAACACATATGTCTTTCATTTCACCAAGATTCAATTTTCTAAAGATAGAAAATGGCATCAAATTTATTGAAGCTCCAGAATCACAGAGTGTTGTTTCAAAATATACTCATCCCAAAGTGCATGAAATTGTAAAACTGTCTGGGTCACCAAGTTTTTAGGGTAGCTTATTTTGAAGTATAACATTGTATTTTTCAATAAGCATTACCAAAGAAACTTCTTCCAATTTTCTTTTGCTTGACAAAATTTCTTTTAAAAATTTGGCATATGAAGGCATTTTCAATAAAGCATCAGTGAACGGAATATTGATGTGAACATGTTTTAAAATATCCAAAAATTTTGCAAATTGACTATCAAGCTTTTCTCTTTTCATTTTTTGTGGAAAAGGAATTGTCACAGGGAGAGGAGTTAATTTTTTAATATTTGTTTCTTCTTTTTTCTTGACTTCTTTCTTTTCAGATGGTTCAGTGGTATTTCAACATTCTTACCGTTGTTTACCTATTGTTCTGATTGGTCTGCATAGGGTTCATCAAGCTCCTTACCAGCTGACCAGAAGGTGATGGCCTTAAGATGCTCTTTTGGATTTTTCTCTGTATTGCTTGGTAAGAGACCCTGAATCTTATTGGAAACAAGAGCTGCCAATTGGCTCAACTATAATTCTAGATTTTTGAGGGATGAATTTTGGCTCTCCATCTTTTCATCAGTGACTTTAATGTACTTATACAAAAGATCATCAAGACTTGAATGAGCTTGTTGAGGCCTTTGCTGATATGGAGTTGCTTGCTGATAATGTCTGGAGTTTAATTGACCATGGTTTGGATTATGGTATCCGGGTGGACCCTGTATTTGTTGCTTCTGGAAGCTTTGAGAGTTCTCTGTACCATTTGGATTGCTACATTTAAATTCTGGACGCTTTTGTGCCATTAGACTCCCAAAAGGGTACGGTTTATGACCGATAGAATGGACATGTTTGTCATTATGATTGTTTTCTTGACATTCATGGTTCAGATGGTTTCCTCCACACATGTCACAAGCCTCAGATTGACTTGGTTGTTGTGTATTTACCTGAAAAGTTTCAAACTTTTGTGCCAAAGAAACAATTTGCTGCGTTAGTGTATATAAAGCATCAACCTGATTTACCGTATCAGCCTTCTTGATGGTTACACGCTCAGATGGCCTTTGGATGGCATTCTCAAAAATCTCGTTCAACAATTGCAATGCTTTCTCCGTGGTTTTTCCCATTACAGAACCTCCTGCACCTGCATCAATCACATTTCTAGAAGAGGATTTTAACCCATAATAAAAAATATACAACTGCATATGTTCAGGAATGTCATGGTGTGGGCATTTTCTTAACATTGCTTTTAATCTTTCCCAAGCTTGATAAACTGACTCAGTGTCAGTCTTCAAGAAATTAGAGATGTATTGTCTTAACTTTGTGGTTTTAGCAGGGGAAAAATATTTGTTTAAAAATTTCTTAGTCATTTGATCCCATGTGGTAATGGAACCTTGTGGCAAACTTCACAACCAAGTCTTGGTATCTTCTTTTAAAGAGAAAGGAAATAGCCTTAACTTGATAGCTTGAGGAGGTACTCCATTATACTTAGTTGTTTCAACAAGTTCCAAAAAATCAATTAAATGACTGTGTTGATCTTCACATGCGTCTCCATTGAAGATGCAAGACTGTTGAATCGTTTGAATCAGGCCTGTCCTAATTTCAAAGTTGTTGGCTGCCACTGGAGGTTTTCTGACACTAGATTCACAATTGAAGCAGTCAGGTCTAGTATAATCCCTTAGGATTCTGTTTGCTGGCCTTGGTGCTACTTCTTCAAACTGATCCTCCACATGGACTGGTAGTTGAATGTCTTCTACTTCTTGATTCTATATACCTTCACAAGCTATGCTTTGGAAAAATAATGTTTGTCCTTTCCTGCGCAATCGAAGAGATCTTTAAATTTCAGGATCGTAATTGACCAACTCTTTTATAGAAGAGCGGGTCATAAAATACTCAAAATTCTAAAAAAAACTGAACTTAACTCCTAAAGTGGTAGTAGTAGTACTTAGAAGAAAGTAATTAAAAGAAAGTGATGAATAACAAGGACAACAAAGATTACAAAGATGACAAAAATAATAAGCGATTAAATAAAAATAGTAGTATGATAATGTTGTTGTTATTATTATTACTATTATTAGTATATGATAATAGTAATTATATTAGTACTAATTAGCAATAGATGTTATGAAGAAAAAAAATGATAAACGAAATCAGTAAATAATAACAGTAGATGTTATGAAGAAACAAAATGGTAAATGAAATCAGTAAGTAGTAACAATAACTAATGATAGAAAATAATAATATAATACTAATATAGAATATAGTTACATGCAGTACTAGTATTAATAATAGTAATTGCTATGCTATAATGATGATAAGAAGGATACATGATAATAACACTTCTATAAGATGTTAGTACTTGTAATAGTAGTAATATTTAGTAAATATTAATAGCAAAGATAATAATACTAATAGTAAGTTCCCAAATTAGTAACAAAATATTTAGTTTGAAGTAGACTTGTGCCAATCCCCGGCAGCGGCGCCAAAAATTTGATGAGACCAATGTGCATAGGATTTTTCTGCTCGTACTTAGTCAAATTCTAGTATAGTTTACGATATCGTCCCACAGAGATTGGTTAATCAAGGCTAAAGACTTTTAATATTTTTACTACTATTTGAGAGAACCAAATTGATTAAAGGTGAGTTTTAAAACTTGTTAATTAATTAAAGCAAAGCAAACAATTTTTGAAAGATTTATAATTTAAAAGAGTTGGGAATCGTTGAATTCACTTGATAATATTATTACAATAAAATCTCAATTTCTACATGTATTTCTCTAAAGAACAATTGCTTATTGCTAATACAATTATATTTGTTCACTAAGAAAAAGTCAATTAATAGCACTACGTGGGGTTATGTAATTAATTGAGTTAAAACTAGTGACGATCAAACCGAAATATTTTCTTGCTTGAATTGTGCTAAAAGGTAGTAAAAACTTCGTGAGAATATGTTTACTAAAAATCAGTAATCTTGCCTACAACAATTCCTCCGTGAGAATTAAAACTGATACAAACAAGATTACATATTTGAAATAAGAGTTTTACGAAAAATTATTCTCACTCTACTATTTTATTCATTGGTTATTATATATTAATTTTGCTCCGTGAGAATTACAAAATTAATATAAGAATAACTTAAATAAAATATATAGAAGTGATAATAATGATTAGTTAGAAACCATTATTTCAGCACAGTATGAATTATACAGTGAAAATTTCAAGCCAGGGATGTATTAAAACTGAAATAATATTATAAAAATATATATCAATCTTCATCAACTATCCCAACAAAAGAGATTACTCCATTAAGGAGTATTTAAATCTCACAACAAAAGGAATTCTAGAATATTTTCAATACTCTTAGAAAATCCAAAAACTAATAAGAATAAAATAAAATAGTTAAAGAAAGAAGTTAAGACCAAAGTTTGGATAAAAGTAGTTCTCCTCCTTCTCCCCTCTTCCGATGCCAAATTGCATTCTATTTATAGATAAATCTTGAAAGCATTAAATGATTAGACATGTCCAAGGAATAAGCTTGAACAAGTTTGAAGAGTGAGCTTGGATGTGTCCGAGGAGTGAGCTTGGATGTGTCTGAAGACATGAGCTTGGATGTGTCTGAAGACATGAGCTTGGATATGTCTGAAGACATGAGCTTGGACACGTCCAAGATTGGAAAATTCTTGTACTTGCCATAGCAGACTTTCATCGAGTATTTTGTCTTTTCCTTCTGTTATTTTTCTCTTTTTTTTCTGCGAAAATACTTAGAAAGAGGCAAAATACTAATTATAAATTTAAGTATATTATTTAAAGTAGAATATTAATAGTATATAATAAGTAAATATTTTATATTCATCAATGTTCATGCCTCATCCTTTGGGAGACAAGGAAACAAAACTCAATGGCCACGTCAACAACTGAAGAAGAATGTGTAGCGGAAGCATCCTGATGTACTCAAACCCTATGAATTGAGCAACAACTAGAAGACCATGGGGTATCTTCTAAACTGATGGTATTTCTTCTCCAAGCAGTTCAATACAATAGGACCAACCTCATTGAGGGTTGACATTATCTTCTGAGGGTCAATATGAAGAAAGGGTTGATCTGTAGGAAGTCTTGAAGAACAGGAGACCAAATTCCTGATATCTTCATCAAAGCCTTGAGTAGAGAATATTCAGGAACAGACAAGGTAAAGATGAGGTCATGAGAGTCTAATGAAGAACCTGATTCTTCATCAGTTGGCTTTGCAAGACACCGTCAGGTAAAGTTAGCTAAAGTGTTTTCTAACCAAGCCTAACTCACATCAATACCATTGTAGGTAAACATGCATGGCGATCATAGAAGCTAAAGGTACAATATGAACTGCGAGAGAGGAGCTGCTAAAACCTTTTTCAAAAAAAAATTAGTCTGCCATTAGGTTCTTGTACCCCAATTTAGTAGTAATGTGCTTAATTTGTATTCCTTCTCAAAAAAAAATTAAAAAAAAACAAATTAACTCAACTGCCACATTATCCGCCTTTTCAAAGTTTGCATTCCTATCTTGTCTTTCAAATCCCTTCACCCCCTCTGCACGGTAACGTTTTCCCACAAACCTACCGCCGTCTTCAAAACTATTCAGAACCTATTTCTCTCTCTCCTCTCATCATTAGCCCTTCTTCCAATAAAACCTTCTTTCTCTCTTACAGCAAGCCATGAACCTTCATCTCTTTTGTGTAGCTGTAATCCTTTCTTCATCTCTTGCTCTCACTCTACTTGTCATCTAAGTACTCCTATAATGGCAATTGAACAATCGCTTCCTTCTCCCACCGATAACACCACTCCCACTTCCTTATCATCCTTGAAAGCATTCCCAGAGCTTCACTATTTCTCTTTTTCTACTACTTTACCTACTCATAGCGCCTCCTCCTTTCCTACGGTTTTCCCATTACTGATAAACCTTGTTCTCTCTCATTTTGAAAACCCTATGTGTAGCCATTCCTCTAATATCATCAACGTACACTTAGGACTTAGTGACTCCTCAGAGTCACCAGAAAAGGAAGCAACACATAGGATCATGGCTATCGTTGCTGAGAGTCTGATGAGTGAAGTAGCATATCTCTCATCAGGGTGTCAAGGGGAAGAAAATCCATGCCTGGGAGATGTACAAACCACAGTACTCCTTGAGCCTTTGGCTCATGAGACGTTCTCAGAAAAACCTTTTGAAGAACCTGATTCTCTTCCATGTAAACCCACTCCTACACCTCCTGATCATTCTAAGCTCGTAGAATCCTCCTCCAAGTCACCCACTATCAGGTCACATCAGCAAGAAAATTTTGAGTCCACACTGCAGAAAAGTAAGAGGAGTGTCAAGAAAAGGAAAAAGATGATAATGAATCAAAGGGAATTTGTCACTAACAAAAGTGTTCCAGTAGATGGGATTGACAAAAATGTTCCAAGGGAACCTGGTTCCCTGGTACAATAATCTTTGAAAGCTCAAAAGTTTGTAGATAAAGCTTCTGATGAAACTATTGAGCAACAAAAAGGGTCATCCGTGAGGGGAAGAAGCAAGTCTAAAAGGAGTCAAACTGAGCAAGATATGTCTGAAGATGATACTGTGGGGATAGTAAGCTGGAAAGAAAAGTCTGTTGAAGGGTCTAGCAAAAGAAAATAGGAAACTGGTACAGCACCTGGTATACTGAGGATCATGCCCTGTGATAGTGGTCTCTGGCAGCAGAGATTATGAACTCATAAAGTTTTGTGGGGTCGTACATTTGATCCAGTAATTTCAGAGAGGGCCGGTATGAGACAAATTCTGGATATTGTGGAATTTCAAAAATGGGAACACCTATTTGAAGTGAGCATGCCTCTGGTGTACGAAGATGCAGTACAAACTTTTTACGCATCTCTCTTTACTGTTGAGGGGGATCATATTTGTGCACTAGTAAATGGAGTAGACAGTGTACTTGACGCCTCAACATTGAAAGGTTCTCAGAATTACATATGAAGGGATGTTCTCAGTAAAGGGTGTCTATGGTATAAACTTCCGGAGAGCCATCATGAAGGAGTAAGCAATTCAGCAGGGGGAACAGGTGCATAAGAAGGTTTTGCTTCCTGAGTATCAACTTCTCTTTGAACTAGTCAATAAGGTGCTCTTACCTCATTCTGAGAGGCGATCTATTGCTACAAAATTGGATACGTCTTAATGGAAGCGTTTGATGAGTTTGTCCCAATCAATCTGCCATCAATTATGATAGATCATATGCCAAAGGTGGCAAACTTTAAAGGTGGGAATCATGGGCTTTCATATGGCTTTCTTCTCACTTATATGTTCAGATTCTACAAGGTCCCCTTGGGGAATCCCAAAGTAGGCACACGCAAGCAAACCTTCTCTAAGTCCGCTTTAGAAGAATGTGAGTGTATAGAAATAGTTGGTGGAAGCATCTCGACCATTTCTCAGCTGATCAACGCTCAAAATGTAGCTTCTGAAGAGATTAGAAGGTTGAGGGCTCGAAATGCCATATTGGAAACTCAGCTCAGTCAGGCAGTTCAAGGACCTGATTCAATTAATGAAGAAGTTGCACGACTGACAAAGGAAAATGATAGACTTCGGGCACAATTACTTGGAGAACAATTGTCTGCAAATGCTCTATTGGACCTGGTTCTCAAAACCATTATTGTCTCCTCTTCCAAGCCTCCTTCTTCTAGTGTCCCATAGGATCCTCTTAGTGACCAGCTATTTTTGCTCTAATCTTTTGTGGCTGCTTTTTTATTTTTGTTTGCTTTTGTTTTTGTGATGGGATGCTGGAATTCACCATTATTACACCTGTGTTGACAGTCCATTGTAAACATTAATAAAACAGCTCCCCTTTTTGCTTGTACAATACTGTGTTCCTCTGACTTCTCTTTTCTATCATGTGGTGTGCACATATGTGGCATGAGCTAGCTGTGTTAGACTTCTTTATGCTAAATACCTGCTTGTTCTCATTTTAATGAAGCCAAAAGGGGGAAGAATATAAGATTTAGGGGGGAAGAAATTCAGGTGGAAGAATGTAGTAAAAAAATCTGAGCTTACAGGGGAATATTTTTTTTAAAAAAAATGAGTGATTTGAGATTAAGGTGAAACCTTGTGTTGTTTCTAGTATCTTATCTGGTTATTTCTGCTCTACACAAATACTATCCATGCCTAAGTTTGTCATCATCAAAAAGGGGGAAATTGATGGGTTTTCAATGTCTTTGTCTGATGCTTCTTATGTTTTGATGATCTAGCAAACTTGTTGTAAAGAACCAGATAGAAAACCTAGCCCACATGGCGTACATTTCAACTGACCTGGTCCAAGTCTGAAAATCATCAAATAAATGAACGACCACAGGGAGGAACACAACAGGGACCTAGTGACCTTGTCCCTAGGGTTCTCCGACACAAGTGCAAGTCAGTGACTGTCCACAATCATTATAAAGAGAAACACAAGAGGGGCCTGGTCCCTTAGGGTTCTCTGACAGAAGTACAAGTCAATTGTACAGCTGGAACGTAGCAGTAGAAAGTGACCATCTCGCCACTATTACAGAAGAGGAACACAACTAGGACCTGGTCCGATAGTGTTCTCTAACAGAAGTACAAGTTGACTATCCAGTTGGAACGCAACTGCACAGAAGTAGATGTGCAGGCAGTACAGCAGTCACTTCACATTGGGAAGAAGCGTGTAACAAGAATTGACACCACTATCTATTGTGATGTATTTTGTGATATAACAACCTGGTGCAAGGCACAACTTCCTTTGTGCATTCAGTGATATTTTCTCAAGCATAACAGTGTTTATCCGGCATTAAAGTCACTGGTATGTCAAGAACAAGAAGACAACTCCACTAAGGATCAGTCTGTTATTGAGTTTATGTATATCCGTAGTTGAATTGTAATCTTGTCATTTGTTATTCATTGTATTTCCTAGTTTGCTTTCTTAGAAGCTTTGTCTTAGGAAAAAAACCAAAAAATCGTAAACTTCCGAGTTTATGTTGTGACTAGGAATAGTCATAAGTTTAAACCCTTTATAACTAGTGTTAACAACCAATTTTTCCCCTATATTTTTTTTATGTAAATACCTTTCAAAATAGCATATATAAGCATATATAATCATATATGAGTATTTTCCAAGGCAACATTATTTTTTTAATTTTTCAAAGATTTTTAAATCAATTTACTGCCCTATTTTATCAAGAAAACCCAATAATTATCCCCAAAATTATCATTTTGGTGATTCATTTATTGGTATCTCATGTTTATATTAAAATATAGCTATGGTATTTTTTACACATTTTTACAAAATTATTTAGTATTTTTTAAGGATAGAATTGCATAATTACAATATTAGCCTTTTTAGGTTTAAATTCGTTTCATATGCATAAAATGAGATTTTATATTTTTTAATTGATAATTATGTATTATTGTCACGACCCAATTCCCCGAACCCGGTCGTGATGGCGCTTCTCGTGAAGACAAAGCAAGTCAGACCAAAAAAGATCACCTTTTTTAAACAGTTAAATACCATAAGTAGTTCTAAAACGTGATATAATAATCATAATTTGCGGAATTAACGATAACAACAGTAGAAACCATCCCGACACAGCCCAAACCAGGGTGTCACAAGTCATGAGCAACTAATAGTTCCGGATACCAGTCTACTAGATATGAAATCCGTTATAGAAGTTCAAGAACATGAAAATAGTAAGATAAGGGGGGCACGAGGGCTGCGGACGCCAACAGCTACCTCGTAGTCTCCGAAAACACTGCCTGGACTGGGAGGATCAGCACTTAGGAGCGGACTCTGCGACGCCTGATCTGCACACACGGTGTAGGGAGTAATATGAGTACTCCGACTTAGTGAGTAATAATAATAAATAATGGCTGAAAGCAAGAAAATACTTAAAGGCACAAAGCAATTCTATATCAAGAAGTAATATAACTTAAGGCAGTAAATCCATGAAGAAATCAAATGAAGTTCCTTTAAACCAAGTAAAACCGGTAATTTAGCAGGTGAATAACAAGTAGAAATCTGGATCAACCTGAATACCCTCGCTGGACAACACGTGCCCCAAGAAAGCCACTTAATTGAGCCAAAACTCACACTTGGAAAACTTTTCATTAAGCTTCTCTCCCTCAATCTCTGCAATACAACTCACAAATGCTCCGCGTGCTCATCCTGACTACGCGAGTACACTAGGATATCATCAATGAATACTATAACGAAAAAATCAAGATAAGGCCGGAACACATTGTTCATCAAATGCATGAACGCTGCTGGGGCATTAAGACATCACAAGGAACTCATAATGACCATATCTGGTCCTGAAAGCAGTCTTAAGAATATCTGACTCCCTGATCTTCAACTGGTGATAGCCCAAACGGAGATCAATCTTGGAGAACACTCTCGCTCCCTGAAGCTGGTCAAATAAATCATCAATGCGAGGCAAGGGATACTTGTTCTTAATTGTTACCTTGTTCAATTGCCTATAATCCATGCATATTCTCATTGTGCCATCCTTCTTCTTCAAAAACAAAACCGGCGCACCCCAAGGTGACACACTAGGCCGAATGAACCCCTTATCTAGGAATTCCTGAAGTTGTTCCTTCAATTCTTTCAACTCTGATGGTGCCATACGATACGGCGGAATATAAGTGGGCTGAGTGCCCGACACCAGGACAATACCAAAATCAATATCCCTGTCCGGTGGCATGCCCGGTAGGTCTACAGGAAAAACATCAGGAAAATCCCTCACAACTGGGACAAAATCAATACTAGGAGTCTCAGCTCCAACATCCCTCACAAACGCTAGATATGAAAGGCAACCTTCCCCAACCATACGCGTGTCTTCAAGAAAGAGATCACTCTACTAGGAACATAATCAGTCACACCACGCCACTCGATCTACGGTACACCTGGCATATCCAAAGTGATGGTCTTAGCATGACAGTCTAGAATAGCACGACACAGAGATAACCAATCCATGCCCAAAATGACATATAAATCCACCATGCTCAATAGTAATAGATCCACTCGGGTCTCCAGACCCCCAATAGTCACCACACATGACTGGTACACACGGTCTAGAACAAACTGTATCGCACACCGGGGTAGATACATGAATAGGTAAAGCAAGAAACTCATGGGGCATACCCAAATAATGAGCAAAATATGATGACACATAAAAAAGGTGGAACCGGGATCAAATAATTCATAGGCATCTCTGTGGCAGACTGAAACAATACCTGTGATAACAGCATCTGAAGCAATAGCATTGGGTCTGCCTGGGAGTGCATAAAAACGAGACTGACTGTCCCCTGATCGAACTCCCCCTCTAGGGAGACCCCTGGCTGCCTGATCTCCACCCCTAGCTGGCTGGGCGGGTGGTGAACTAACTGGAGAAGAAGTCGAGGGCTGACCCCTGTGCTGGGATGAACTAGCAACACGATGAGGACTGAAGGGAACCCCTCGCACCGGAGTGACTAGCTGACGCACTCGGCATAGAAGAACCCTAAGCTGATGGGGCACAAGATGAATTCTGAGCTGGGAGGGTGTTGAGTGATGACTGGCCCTGCTGAGTACCGTGATAACCATGACCCGAAGATGCCCTACGATAACCTAGGCGAGCTGACTGAGCAGGCCTGAAAGAACGACCTCTACCATGCTGGAACTGTCCCCTCGAAGGAGCACCACTTTAACTGCTAGATCCTCGAGGCCTCTTGGCCCCCTCTCCTCCCGATCCTGACGGCGAACCATATCAATCTCGCGAGCGATATCAACTACCTCCTCGAATGTAGCACCCAACACTCTCTCTCTAGTCATCAGAATATGGAGATGGTAGTTAAGGCCATCAACAAATCTCCTGATCCTCTCATGATCTGTCGGAACCATCCAGACGGCATGACGAGCCAACTCAGAAAACCTCAACTCATACTGTGACACAGTCATATCCCCCTATCTCAACCACTCAAACTGTCTAAGTAGCTCCTCTCTGTGAGACTGTGGCACATACTTCTCCAAGAAGAGAATGGAGAACTCATGCCAAGTAAGGGGCGCTGCTCCAATCGGCCTACACCTCTCATATGCCTCCCACCAAGTGAAGGCAGCCCCAGAAAACTGAAATGTACTAAATGCCACACCACTAGACTTAAGAATCCCTGCTATACGGAGCATCCGTTGGCACTTATCCAAGAAACCCTAGGCATCCTCACACTCTGCTCCGCTAAATGTCGGAGGTTGGAGTCTACCAAACCTCTCAAGACGACGCTGCTCATCATCCGACATAACTGACACAACAAACTCCTGAGCTGGTGCAACCGGCTGGGCTAGAGGTGCCCCCATCATCTGAAGTCCCTGCACTACCTACTCAGGTGTACGAGCAGCGGAGGTCTGATTGCCTCTCCCGGCCTATGAAGTAGCTGCTGCTGTGGTGGTTGAAACTTCCTAAGCCAGGCCAGTGTAAACTGATAAGATCTGTGCCAAGGCCTCCTGAAGACTCGGAATCACGATGGGCACAGCTTGTGCCTGAACTGGTGCTGCTGGAGCATCCATAGCTGGAGTCTTATCTGGAGCTAGGGCAGCTGGTGGATCTACAGGGGCTGCCCTCACTGCTCTGCCTCTATCGCGACCACGACCGCATCCACGTCCTCTGGTGGTCTCAGCTGGTGGCACTGGTGGTCATCCACCACGTCTGGTAGCTCGCGTCCTCACCATCTGTGAGAGAATGGAATAATAGAAGTTTAGTACTTGGACCAACAAGTTCGCACGACAACAATTTCAAGAATATGATGTTTTTCCTAAAGGTTCTGTAGCCTCTCGAGGATAAATACAGACGTCTCCATACCGATTCATGAGACTCTACTAAACCTGCTCATGACTTGTGAGACCTAAGTAACTTAGGCTCTGATACCAACTTGTCATGACCCAATTCCCCGAGCCCGGTCATAATGGCGCCTCTCGTGCAGATAAGGCCAGCCAGACCAAAACAGACCACCTTTTTTAAACAGTTAAATACCATAAATAGTTCTAAAACATGATATAATAACCATAATTTGCGAAATTAATGATAACAACAATAGAAACCAGTAAGATAAGTAAGCAACTAATAGTTCCAGATACTAGTCTACTAGATACAAATCCGTTACAGAAGTTCAAGAACATGAAAATAGTAAGATAAGGGAGGCACGGGGGCTGCGGATGCCAAAAGCTACCTCGTAGTCTCTGAAAACACAACTTGGACTGGGAGGATCAGCACTCAAGAGCGGACTCTGCGACACTTGAATCTGAACACACGGTGCAGGGAGTAATGTGAGTACTCCGAATCAGTGAGTAATAATCAAAAATAATGGCTGAAAGCAAGAAAACACGTAAAGGCACAAAACAATTCTGTATCAAGCAGTAAAATCACTTAAGGCAGTAAATCCATGAAGAAATCAAATGAAGTTCCTTTAGACCAAGTAAAATAGGTAATTTAGCAGGTGAATAACAAGTAGAAATCCGCCCCTCGGGCACAATAACAATCACTCACAACAATATCAGCCCCTCGGGCTCACTCTCAATATAGTATCAGCCCCACGGGCTCACTCTAAAATCATAATGGGTACCCGTGCTCAATGTGGGGGTGCAGACTCCGGAGGGGTCCCTTACGGCCCAAGCGCAATATCAAGCCATCTCGTGGCAATAAAAAGTATCTCAGGCCCTCGTCCTCATATCACTCAACATATTCTCACATATGGCCCTCGGCCTCACTCAGTCCAAAAATCATCACAAGCCCCTCGGGCATTAGTAAAATAGTAGTTCTCAGCCCAAAACATCATTTAGAAATATCATTTAAGTTCAAATACGAATAAAAGTGCCTGAGTTTGTAAAACAGTAAATATCAACAGGACTGAGTTCAAGTAATAAGTCAAACAGTGAGGAATAAATGATAAAAATCCTCAGAGGGTTCAAATAGTTGGCACGAAGCCCAAATATGCCAATCAACCCAAATCATGAGGACAACAAATAAGTTTCGGTCAAATACGCGGTAAAATCATCAATCGGGACGGACCAAGTCACAATCCCCAGTAGTAAAAGACCTCATGCTCATCACCCAGCGCGTGTCTCACCTCAATACAACACTATGATGTGCAATGTGGGGTTTCAAACCCTCAAGACATCATTTACAACCATTACTCATCTCGAAATGTCTAATTCTCTAGCTCGCGATGCCTTTGTCCCTCGAATTAGCCTTCACGTGCGTCGAATCTATCCAAAATCAGAACGAATACGTCACAATATGCTAAGGGAACAAAGCCCAAGTGAAAGCAATCGAATTATCACAAAATTATAGAAATTGATCTAACCCAACCCCCGGGCCCACATCTTGGAATTTGACAAAATTCACAAACTAGAATCCTTATACTCTCACGAGTCTATCCATACGAAAATTATCCAATTCCGATACCATTTGGTCCTTCAAATCATCATTTTATATTTTTGAATAATTTCACAATTTTCTTCCCAAATTACATCCCAAATCACGAATTAAATGATGAATTCAATGATATATTCATATACTCTAGCCAAATCTGAGTTAGAATCACTTACCCCGATGAATTTCTTGAAAAACCTTCGAAAAATCGCCAAAATCTGAGCTCTCTAGGTCAAAATATCAAATAAAACCCAAAATCTCGTATTTATAGAGTACCCCATAGATTTCCACCACCGCGGGCTGCACAAAATCGACTGCGGTCCGCGAAAAACCAGTGCGGTCCGCACAAAAACGACTGCGCCCGCACAAGCTTTCATCTGCAGTGACAAGCTTTAGTATTTTGGCCATAACTTTCGCTGCAACTTTCTAAATTGCAATATCTTTACCTTTCTTGAAACTAGACACGAAGGGCTACAGCTTTCGTTTATGAATCATCTCAAAATTCATTGTAGATCAAAAGATATGAGCTTCCGAAGTAGGACCAGCGGAATGTTCTTCACCGTGGCCGCACACCATTTTGTGCGGTCCGCACAACACCTACCGTGGCCGCACTTCATTTTGTGCGGTCCGCACAGCACATACTATGGCCGCACTTTTTTTTGTGCAGACTGCGCGGGTGAGTTCCGAGGCCTGCAACCCTTCTGGACCTGCTACAACTATGATTTTCGGCCAAAAACATCCCGGAACTCCCAGAACTTCAAACCAATCGTACCAACATATCCCATGACATCGTTAAAACTTGTTCAAAACTTTGGAACGCTCACAACAACATCAATCACCAATTTAACATAGTATTCAAGCCTAAGAACTCCAAGAACTCTTAAATTATGCTTTCGATCAAAAAGTCTATCAAATCTCGTCCGAATGACCTAAAATTTTGCACACACATCCCAAATGACACAACGAATATGTTTTCACTCTCGGAATTCGATTCCAACCCTTATATCAATATTTCGCCCATCAACCGGAACCGCCAAAATATCAACTTCGCCAATTTAAGCCTAAATCTTCTCTACAACTCGAAAACCCATTCCGATTGCGCTCCTAAGTCACAAATCACCTCCCGAAGCTAACCGAACCATCGGAACTCACTTCCGAGCCTTCTAACATATAAGTCAACATCCGGTTGATTTTTCCAACTTAAGCCTTCTTAAAAGAGACTAAGTGTCTCATTTCTTACCAAATCCTCTCCGAACTCGAACTAATCAACCCGATCATATAAAACACGGATAACGAAGCGCAAAGAAGCTAAAATAGGGGAAAACGGAGCGGTAACTCATGAGACGACTGGTCGGGTCGTCACACTTATAATAATAGACCCAAAGATCTGAATCCCAAATTGGACCTCAATTTCAGCCCAATTTGAGATTACCCGACCCAGGCCCCAATTACCCCTACCCAACCCAGAACCTTGTTAAATCCTGGTCGTTGCCAAAAAGATCAACGACCATCATCCGTCCTTACCATTTTTAACCGACCCCCCAATACCCCTCTCATTCCTCACTCGTATCTATCTCTCTACCTCTAGTTCTCTCTAGAGCCTTCCCCCTCCCCTCCTCTCCGATGAGTTCTGTTCACCTTCTCCATCCACTTTCTGACATGAATCCATGGTGGTTTCACCACCATAAAGCCACCTATGGCTCCTCGAATTAAGTTACTGAAGTTGCGTGACTCGACCACAAAGAGTTGAGTTTAGACCTTTGTCGACTCAAGTTCACGGCCATCTCCGGCCCTGTTCCGGCAAGCTATGTCTATTTCGAAGCCTGGTCTCGACTCCTCTTACTTAGATCCAAGCCTTTCTCATCGTTTGGGTTCCTCTAAAATCCCTAGTTTTGAGGTTTTTATGATCTCTCTAGATATGTTCTAGATTTATTCTTTCTCTAAGTTTTAAACGATTTTCTGGATTTTCTTTCAAAAATTATACTTTCGAAACCATCTCTTTTTCCGATCTAGGGTTTTTCTGAAATATTTAGATGTTTTCTCAGATTTTCCCTTTCTTTTGCGTGTTTCTTCTACTGTATTTTTCTCTACTGTATTCTTGTGTGTTTCTTCTACTGTATTTTCCCCTACTATGTTCTTGAGTGTTTCTTAGTAAGTTCCTTATACTACGTTCTAGTTAAGCTTCTTCTAATACTTCTTAACATGATTTTCCTGTTGTTCTTATCAATATCTCCAATATTTTTCATATTAGTTTCTTCTACCATGTTTTCTTTGAGCTCTTCTGCTGTGTTTCGCATGTTACTCTTCTATCATGTTTCTCATGAGTTTCTGTTTCTTTCTGATGATAGAAACCCTAGAATTTGGGGGTTTCTTCCAAGTTGGGAAGACATTGGCTATGTGATTTGCCTGAACTGGTTTTATTTCAAAAAACCCTAACTCTTTCGTACCTATTTCGAGTCTCTGAATTGAGTTTTGACATCCTTGTTTTTCATATGATTCTGACTTTTTCTAAACTCTTCTAAGGTCCTTTACATTGGATCTTTTGTATGCTACTTCTCTTCTACATTGCTAACCTATGTGACAATCATGCCCTTGTAGTCTATTATCTACTGATTTTGCAATGACACTAAATCCTCTTTCAACTTAACATGTTCGTATGCTCTTTATATGTGATGAACTTCCTTCTAAAATAGCATTCAAATTTGTGATTAGTTCAGACTTCATTCTGAATAGGTCTGATTGATTTCTTTCCATTGTTTGCTGATTTTCCTGTGATTCAACTTAAGTTAAAACCTTTCTCAGCTTTTCTGACTTGGTTCATTCATGGACCAATAATTAGAAAATCTCTGACTCTTGATTTACTGGCTACTAATTGATTTTCTTACCTTATTTATACAACTGTGTATTTCAAAGTTCTGTCCTTAAATAACTTTTTATGTATTTGCCCCTAATTGCATGCTTTGCACAAGATATTTATTTGACTTCTTCCTTTAAATAGTTTTCCTGTTTTTCCTAAATTAAAGGAAGTCTTGTGTGGTTGATTCCTAATTGATGATCAGTTCCTTAACTGCTTTCTTACCTTATTTCTGCCTGATTTTCACAATATAAATGCACGACTCTTTCACACACATCGAGGACTTATTCACAGTCTTTCTAAACTCACATTTATACACAACAATATTCTCTTCCTGTCTGTATTGTGGCCTGTTTGCAAGACCTACTGCTTTTTTCAATTTGTCTCTTTGAAACTGGTATGTCCGGATTTAATCTTTCGCACCACAACAATGTGTATTTACTACTTTTGTATCCATGTTCATCTGTTGTTTCTATATATCTCAGCGCTTAAATTGGAATATTGATTTCCTTATGTGTGTTTTGTTATGAACCCACATTCCCCTATCACCCTTATTTGTTTTGAGTTGTGACTTAAGGCATGGAAATGTAAGTTGTTGCCTATGAATTAAGTTTGAACCACTGGGGTCTTGACCTCTAAGCAAACAGACTGGAGGGTTTGCCAGCATCTTCCATTGCTAGGTATGCCCTTCAGCCTGCTTTTCTTTTTCCTCTTGCAACATCTCCATTCCCCTATACCCTTATGTGTACTGATTTAAGCTGCTTCCCATTTCCCTTTCCCCTTTCAGAATCCTACTTCTGCACTTGCACTCTCTTTTAAGTCCCTAAGTTCTGCCCCCCTTTTGTGATCCTTGCCTTGGGACCTTGAGTTCCCTCTGAATTTGGACACCTAAGGGATGACCCTTCCACACTGCACTATGTCCTAATCTGGTGATACATTTGGGTGTAAGCACTGCTTGGAGTTCATATGAGACTCTTAGGGAACTTTGACACACCCCAAATGGGAGAAAGGCTTTGAAATATGACCTTTTTGGAGTTGGTTTACTTCATACTTCAGACAGGAAGTCTGAATCAGGATCTCCTTGGTTGTACTTTCTAATTTCCGATGTATTTTTTTAATTTACTTTTTTGGGTTGTAATAACTTTGTGGTAAACTCTCGCGGATGGCTAGTGAAAAGGGAAGGGTAACTATGTATGCAGAAAGGGGTAGATACCTGCCTATAGGAGTTTATGAATTCCTGCATTCTCATATAAATAACATGTCTATAGGAATCTTGCATTCCCATATAGAGACCATGCCTATAGGTTATTTCTGAATTTCTGCACTCTCATATAAACACCATGTCTATATGAATCTTGCATTCCCATATAGATACCATGCCTATAGGTTATTTCTGAATTTCTACACTCTCATGTAGATACCATATCTATAGGAATCTATGATTTCTACACTTCCATATAGATACCATGTCTATAGGATTTCTACATTCTCATATTATATAACTTGCCTATAGGAATTTTTGTACTCTCATGTAGATACCATGTCTATAATTATTTGAAATCTGAATGCTGCATATGCATGTAGAAAATATGCCTATAGGATTTTCTGAATCTTGCATATCCATTTCTTATTAGGCAAACATGTTTATAGGTCTTAATAACCAACTGCAATTAGATATCATGTTCATATAGTACAGTACCTAGATATCATGTTTGTAGGATTTCTGCATTTCACTATGTCTATGAAGGTGTTCTAAAATCGACAAATGCATAGAAAGCATGCCTGTAGGAGCTTTAATCGACTCGGAATTGCCTCACTCGTTTATAAGCCTAAAATCAACAGTAATAATGCATTACCAGTTGCAGAACTAGCGATCTTTTGCTAAAAACTCGCCTTTCTTTCTTTAGTATATAATCAATTCACTTCATTGTTTCTGAAATCAGTAGATATCATGCCTATAGGTCTTCGTCCAGCACTTAGGCAAGCCATATGGTGAACATTTATAAACTGAATTAGATTTTATATGCTACAACCACCAGGCAGGCCTGATTCGGGCTTCTTATCTGAACTATGTAATAAATCAGTCTGCCTCGACCCTTTAAGTTTTAATCAGACCTTAAATAGAACATGCAAGTCATGCTACATTATGTGCTTTCTTTGGTTCAAAGGAGGTCTGTTTGAGCCCTTTTATTTGTTTATATGCTTCCCCAAACTTGTTATATGTGTTTTGTTTGTCGCCTTAGTATTTTACCTTTTGAAACCACAAATAAGCCCAATACCTCCTCCCTCTAATATTAGTAGTCCCGAGTGTCTCCGGGGCTGATAGGATTGGGGCGGTAATAGCATGCAATAAGTAAATGAGACCATTCCGCGTTTTGATACTTTAACGGGGTAGGAAAGGGTGGATATGGATATGATGACCACGCGATAACATCACGTGTATCCCCTCACTGAGGAGTGATTACCGAATGTTGTGTGGGGTGATCCATATTATTAATAAACCTAGGACCCCCCTTCCCTTTGTTTTCTTTGTTTCTTTTAAATCTTTTTAAAACTATTTCTTTTAAGAAAATCAAGTCTTTTAGTTTCTTTTTCTTACTATTATTTATTTGTAACCATTACATGAAAATCCCCTCTTATTTGAAGTTTTATTTGCCTATATGTTATTTGCACCTAAATTCACAACAATAATCTGGCCGGGAACCACACTAGTGGATCCTGAGGGGTGCCTAAGACCTTCCCTTGGGATAATTTTAAGCCCTTACCCAATCTCTGGTTACTCAAAACAAACCCTTTTAGTATCCTAATGCACTTTAATCAATAAGTGGCGACTCTTCTATGCAAACCTAATTCCCAAAAGGGAACGAGTTGTCCTCCCAAATGTCATAAACTCGATTTCACGAGAAAAACGGGGCGCTACAGCATGACAACTCTACTGGGGAATTTTAGGCTTTTACCATTTCAGACTATTATTGTGAATTTACGCTTCTTTATGCGCAATTATTTGTTTGTTTCTTTTAAACATTTAGTTTCCTTTTTGATTGCAAAACTGACTTGTCTTTTTATTTCTTCCCTTTATTACTTTCCTTTAATGCTTCCCTTTACTACCGCTTTAAGTTATGAAAAACTGTTGTATTTATTGCTTTCCTAACATGCAAATACGTGACAATATGCTTTAATTATTGCATAATCATGCCCAACATCATATTCCACTCGTGTCAAACAAATACCATAGCAACGCTTATAATGAGTAGTTGCGCTCTTCCGATATTATCACCCCCTAAATCCGGAAAAGGCGTATTTGCGGTAAAACTAGTCGATCAACGGTGTAGTCGACGGTTCCGTGCCTTTCCCCCTTGAGTTGTCCGCTCAAGGGTACCAGTCTAAAACCCAATAGAAAGCCTTACTCTGTTTAATTGTGCATGCATCATGGTCAAACCTAGCCGAGTCAATTATGTTGTCCGCATAATGACTCTTTAAGATAGCCTTGTCCAAAGTCCACTAGGTTTCCCTAAAACCCAAACGGACATCACCACGTTCTGTGCATTTATTTGGAGAACTAAATGTTTCATGCTAATTGTTGATGTTAAATAGTCGAATCTGGTGGGGGTAAGGGCCTAACACTTTTGTCTTGCAGAAATATGAGGCACGAAGTCCCTAGATTCGGCATGGTCACCAACATCCACCCAAAATTGCTAAGCTGGTGGGAGGATCTTCATTCCAGTGATCAGACTCTTGTCCAGGAATACCTAGAAAATCTACCTTCTCTCTTGGAAATCTAACCTAACAACAAGATCATAGAAGCTTCTACTCTGTTTTGGAATTGTGATAGGTCTGTATTTCGCTTCGGGGACATTGAGATGACACCACTGCTGGAGGAAATATAAGGATTAGCTGGTATACCATGGGAAACTCTAGGTTTGTTAATGCCGAAAAATCGCAAGGGTAGAGGTTTCCCCAAAATGATGGGTCTAAAGAAGAATCCAGACTTGACATGCTTGAAAGAGTCGTATATTCCATTTGATTATTTGTACGAGAGGTTCGGTTGTCGACGCCCCCCTTTTTATCTAACTGTGGGGTCAGAAATTGGGTATACGATATTGGGAAGGACAACTCTATTCCCTTTCGAGAATTGGGTTTCGGAATTTGAAGAGTCGCCACCTAATGATTATAGTACATTAGGACACTTTTTTTAGAAGAGTTTGAGTTGGAAAACCAGAGTTCGGGTAAGGGCTAGAAATTATCTCGAGGGGAAGGTGTTAGGCATCCCTCAAGATCTACTGGTGTGGTTCCCGACCATGTTACAATTGTGACTTTACAAGTAAACAATCAAGGCTCAAATAAGGATTCGCATATAACATTGCAATCAGGTTGAAAACTTTTGAAGGTAAGTAGAGAGGGCAGAAATTTTAAAAAAAGAGATTTGAATAATTTTACAAGAAAAGATGAAAGCAAATAAAGGGAGGGGGGGTCCTAGGTTTAGAAATAATATGGATCACATCAATGCAATATCCAGCAATCACTCCTCAGAAGAGGGGTCACACGTGATATTGGCGCACCGGTCATCATATCCATATTCTACCCTTCCCACCACGTTAAGGTAATAAAACGCAGAAAGTTTTGTTACTTATTGCATGCTTGTACCCGTCCAACTCCTATCAGTTCCGGAGGCATTTAGGACTACTAATCCTAAAGGGAAAGGGATTTAGGGTCTTTTGAAAGTTTCAAAGGACAAAATACTAAGACGTCAATCAAAATGCATAATACAAGTAAAAGTGGAGGCAGATAAGCAAGTAAGGCTCAAGAAACCTCCTTAAATCAGATAAGCCACAGAGTTTAGCATGTCTCACATGTACTGGTTTGGTCTTTAAAATTAAAGTGATAAACGGATTGATTTAACTCTTATTTTTAGACAGGAAGTCTGCATGAGGCTTACTCGAATGCAGTCATCAAAGACTGAACCACTTTAATTAGTCAACTTTACCTTAAATGTGGGACAAAACTACTGATTGTAAAGGAGTTGCAGAATAAGATAAGTTTTAGAAAATATTGTAGACTTAATACAAAGAAAATAGTTTAAAACGAGTTTCAGAAAACATACTTGTTTAAGAAAAAGAATTACCAAGTTTTAACAAAAGAACTGAATTGCAGACTAATTCAAAAGGTTTATCAGATAAGTATAAAGAAGTGAATTCAGATTGATTTGAAAAATGTTTGTCAAATTATCAGGAAAGCAGTAAGTTTCAAGAAAATATGCACTAATTTGAAGAATATTTATCAAGAAGGAAAAAGATGCACTGGTGTGGTTGCAAGAAAAGTTTTAAGAATTCAGAAAATGTGCAGAAAGTCGCTTGTTTTAGCAAAAGGGGCAGTACTGTTTTAGACGAGTGAAACAATTCCGATGTGAATTTCCTATAGGCATGATCTCTATAAGTTACTGATTTTAATACCTTTCAAACAATAACTTTACAAACATGATATCTATATGATGGCTTATCGTTAAACCTAACGGTTTGCCTAATGTCATTAAAAATGCAGAAATGCAAATCCCTATAGGCATGGTATCTATACGCATAGTTGCAGAAATCAGAAAGTTAGATCCTATAAGCATGGTTTCTACTTGTGAGATTGCATAGATCAAAAACTTAAATCCTATAGGCATGTTCTCTACCCCTTTGTACATAAAAGTAAATCCCCTCCCCTTTTCACTAAATCCCCATGAGTTTATACAAATTATTACAGGCCAATGAAAAATAAGACAGAAATTAAAAGTATATCAAAAATCATCAGCGACACCCGAGCAGCCTAATTCAGACTTAGTGTCTAACAATATGAAAATGAACTACTTCCGAAATCCTGATTTCCAAAGCCTTCTCTTATCTGGGGTGTTTCAGAGATCCAAGAGTCTTAGGAACTCCAGGCAGTGCTTACACCCCAAATATATTGCAGATTTAGATTATAGTGCAGTGTGGAAATGCCAGGTCTCAAATGTCCAAGTTCAGAGGGAACTCAAGGTCCCAAAGCAAGGCTCGAGAGAGATGGGCAGAACATAAGATTCTAGGAATAGGTGTAAGTGCACAAGGGGGGGAAGGGAATAAAAGAGAGACATGGCAAGCTAGTGGTCATGCCCAGCAATCGGGATGCTGGCACACCCCTGACCAGCCTGCTTGTCAAGAATTGAGAGTTAGGATCCATTGTGGATCAAGCCAAGGCCTAGACAGTAATTAGGATACTGTCAGGCCAAGAACTTAACTCGGCACATAGAAGGGGATAGGGGTCGAGGATTCATAACAGAAATAGAAGCAAGGAAGAAAAAAAATATTTAACACAAATTACTGAACATAGGCAGTAGAGTAAACAACAGTCTAAAGGTGTGAAGTAAACACATAGGGGTGAGGCAGAATATTTAAACAAAGGACATACTAGTTTCAAAGAAAATAAGTAAGAAAAAGTAGCCTTGAGAGAACCAAGTTGTAAACAGCAGTTCCAAAAGATCTCAAGCAAAGTCGAATTTAAAACAGTATTGCAAGAAAGTGTTTTTGTTCGTGTGTATTTCAGTGTGTGTCTGTGTGTTTCTGATTTCTGAGCATTGATTCATGATAGAAAGAGGGAGGACTAGGTCTTTATATAGTTTTTTTGAAAGCAAGTAAGGCAGGCAAAGAGTGCACAAACATAGAAACCAATCAATTAATATCAATTAAGACAACAAGACTCCTTTAATTAAGGGGTCAAGGTCAAACGGCTAATCAAGATGGAACAAGGAGGAAAAGAAAATCAATTTACTAAGGCTTGATTAAGGTAAGGAAACCATATAGTGCACAAATAAGGTCAAGTACATAGTTGGTATTTAAGAAAAGATGGAATAGTGGTGTCCTTTATAAAGTAAAAATAAGGTATCAGTTTGAAAATCAGTCAAAAAGATCCCGGATCCAATTGTAATCATAAAGAACCTCAGGTAAATAAGGAAAGAATAATTCAAACGTTGGTACAGAATCACAGAAGAGATACACAAGACCAAGTATTTAAGGAAATCATCATAAGCCTAGGATTTTACACGCAAAAGGATCAAAATAAACAGCTAGTAGGGTAAAAGGGATTTAATCGAAAGAAATCAGGGATGAATCACTAGCATGATTAAAGGGATTTCAAAATCAATTCTGGGTGAAATCTTTGAAAAGGAAGTTTTTTCCTCATATATAAAGCATACAGTCCAAACAAAAGAAAAGCTTAACCATGAAAATTTCAGAATCACAGGCAAGTAGGATTCCGAATTCAGTTCCAGGCTCACAGCGAGTCTGAAACCTAGGGTTCCAAAGTGAAACCCTAGTGTCATCTACTCGAAGGGAAACCCCCAAATTTTAGGGTTTCAAATAGAAAAAGAGGTGATAAATCGTTCAAAGTCATTGAGAGAGGCAGACATACACAAACAGAAGCAAGAGAAACTGCGAGTTTTAAGACAAAAGGTAGGCAAGAACATGATGAGCAGGAATATCAACGAAACATAGTAAAGTGAAACAAAATCAAAGCATGAACTTAAACATACATAGCAAAGAGTGAGAAGCACTGACCTAAGTTAGCACGTGAACAAAGAACATAAAAGATCCTTGCAAAATTAGTAAGGAAATAAGAGAACAATCGTGAACATAATAAGTAATAAACAGGCGAGCATAAACACACATAGGAGAGAGCAAAAGAGTCAGAAAACCTTTAAAGAAGTTTTTCCAGAAACCCTAAAATTGGATTCGAACAAATTTTTGAAAAGAAGAATTTGGGGAAAAGCCCTAAAACGTCTATTAAAGACCCAACACGTCACAGATCTGAGAGAGATAGATGAGTACAGAACTTTAGAAGGATTAAAAATAGCAGAGAAGGCCCTAGGATGAGAAGGTCTTGAGGAAAGTCGAATCTTTAGTCGGAGAGACTCATATTGCTTCGAACATGCCGGAAAATAGCCGGAGAGGCCATGGATCTTGCAGATCTGAGACAGATCTAAAGGAGACCATGGAATTCAGGCCTCTAATCTTCAAATAGCTTAAGTTAGTGGTGAGGGAGAGTGAGCACATGCCACCTATGGCATGGGCTGCCATGGATTTCGGTGGAAATGAGACGGAGATCGGTGGAATAGGGTTAGGGTTTCGGAGGGCCAGAGAGGTTTTGGGAGATGAAGGAAGTTTCGAGGCGGCTGTATTTGGGTAAATGAATTAGGGTTAGGGGGTTCGGGATTAAAAAAGGAAATGATACGTTATGGTCGTTGATAAAAAATGATCAACGGCCAGAATTTAAAATAAAAACCGGACGGGTTTTGCAATTGGGTCAAGGGGTCGGGTAAAAAAATTAAATTGGGTCGTTTAATTGGGTGGTATTAGGGTTTAATTTCGGGCTAAAATTGAAATGACAATGGCTTTGTGTTAAATAACCGATTTCTCCATTTTTATTTTATATAAAATAATTAAAAAGATTTTTAAAACAGATTAAAAGCATTGAACTAATTAATAATGTATAAGTATTAATTTAAAAATACTGGAAATAATTTAATAATAATGAAATGCTGTTAATCGTAAAATAGGCTATAATTGCAATTACATGCAATTTAGCTTTTAAATATGAAATAAATTTGTAAAAATATGAAACAAATCACCTTAATTATAGTTTGGTGTAAATAGGAGAAATAAATAAATCATTCACCAAAATGATAATTTTGGAAATAATTATTGAATTTTGCACTGCTAAAATAGACAATAAATTGGTTTTGAAAGTTTTAGAAATTTGGGAAAAATACCAAAATACTTGGGCATGCTTATGTATGCACATATATGTTAGTTTGAAAGTATTTTGAGTGTAAAAAATGCTTAGGGAAAAATTGGGTATCAACAGCTGCCCCTCTTTACCCGGGAAGGATGAAAGAGTTGTCGGGTAAAGATACGATGGCCAATTTTGCCCGAAAAGAAACGATTTGAAAGTTTTGACCGAGATCGTGTTCCTGAGCTGCCTACATATCCCTAGTCTTACAGGAATCAGGCCACATGTAGTTCAGGATCCATTGATGGGATATGCCGATGGAGATTTTGAAAAGAACGGACATGATGTTTGGTTGAGAAAAGTGGTTGAAGTCTGATAGGCTGCGGGAACATGGAGCAGGATCGCTCCTGCTGAGGCGGCTGTTGATAGCCGGTGTACCTGCGAATGAATAATACCAACATACATTGTGCATAAATTTAAACGTGATGCAAGTTCCCATCGGACCATGAATGTTGTCTTTGGACGGTTAGGATGACGTCCTCAGACCATGACGTCCTGGGCCATGAAGCGTATAATAAAGGATTCGTAGGCTATGAAATGATGTTCTCGATCTATGAGAATGATGCCTCCGAACCATGATGCCTTTGAATAATGATATGCAAAAGGTAAAATAGGGGTGCTCAGGCCATGGCATGGCCTTCTCGGGCTATGAAAATGATACCTCCAAACAATGATGCCTTTGGACAATTTGGCAATCTTTCAGCCCATGAAATGCAGAAGGTGGCGATCTTTTAGCCCATGAAATGTAGGGTTTGGCAATATTTTAGCCGATGCAAGACGTAAAATGTGGCAATATTTCAGCCATGCGAGAGAGATAAGGTGGCAATCTTTTAGCCGATGCAAGAAAATAAAGTGGCGATATTTCAGCCATGCAGGATGGAGACAGAGCTTAGTCTCGGAAGGTAGAAAGGTAGCCTTGTGCAATGCAAGAAATGCAGATGGAGGTAGAGCTTAACCTCGGAAGGCAGAAAGGTAGCCTTATGCAAAATGCAGATGGAGACAAAGCTTAGTCTCGAAAGGCAGAAAGGTAGCCTTATGCAACGCAGGCCATGCAGGATGGAGACAGGCTTAGTCTCGGAAGGCAGAAAGGTAGCCTTATGCAATGCAGGAAATGCAAATGGAGGTAGAGCTTAACCTCGGAAGGCAGAAAGGTAGCCTTATGCAAAATGCAGATGGAGATAGAGCTTAGTCTCGAAAGGCAGAAAGGTAGCCTTATGCAATGCAGAAAATGCAGATGGAGGTAGAGCTTAACCTCGGAAGATAGAAAGGTAGCCTTATGCAAAATGCAGATGGAGACAGGGCTTAGTCTCGGAAGGCAGAAAGGTAGCCTTATGCAATGCAGAGAAATGCAGGAGGGAGACGATGCTTAGTCTCGGAAGGTAGAAAGGTAGCCTTATGCAGAATGCAGATGGAGACAGAGCTTCGTCTCGAAAGGCAGAAAGGTAGCCTTATGCAGTGCAAGAATGTAAAAGGATGATTAGTAGTAAGATCTCTTAGCTGATAGCCGATTACGACAATATGACTGCTGGGGAGATTGGATAACAATTGCGGGCAAGTGATGATTCCGAGCAGTTGCATTCTTGGGAAAGTATGCGTACATAAACATACCTGACGATATTGCAAGTCGAGTGCCTGCATCCAAAGAAAATCGTGAGTTCTGTGAGGGGAAAGGTTAGTTCGTCTTCCCCAGGCTCTTGACGTTATGTGTCATTGGGGTAGCGTCGCTAAATAACAGCAATTCGGATAATAGTTATGCATGCTTTAGCAAATATATAATCGAAAATAGTTTTCTTTAGAAGAACCAATGACTGTGACGTGGTTCAAGACATTGCAACCTCTTTCGCTCCTAAATTTTGAGGGTCCTCCTCAAAATTCGGCCCCAGTTTGTTGAGCGGGCATTTTTGATGGTTGTGATGAATGACTAAAAAAAATCATCTTCGGAATTGTGAGGGTCCTCCTCGAAATTCTACCCTAGTTTACTAGTCTGGCGCTTCTAGCGATGCATGGACTGAAATTAACTTCGGAATTTTAAGGATCCTCCTCAAAATTCTGCCCCAGTTCCAATAGCGTGAAAAAAATGTAATTTTTATTTAATTATGACCCAACCCATAGGGCTTCCTACGTATCCCCTCTTAAACGGGAATCAGGTCAGGCGTAGTTCAAATTACATCATTAAGGGAATCATAAGCGGTTACACATAATATCGTTTCACTGCATCTGAATTGATTGGCTTCGGCCAGGCTTCTCCATCCATCTCTGCAAGAATAAGGGCTCCTCCAGTTAGAACCCGGTGAACCATGTACGGACCCTGCCAATTGGGAGAGAACTTCCCCTTGGCTTCATGTTGATGTGGAATATTTTCTTCAACACTAGCTGCCCCGGTGTAAACTCCCTTGGCTTAACCCTTTTGTTGATGGCTTTGGACATTTTGTTTTGATACAACTGACTGTGGCAAACTGCGTTCATCCTTTTCCCATCTATAAGGGCTAATGGCTCGTAGCGACCTCTTACCCATTTTGCATCATCCAACTCTACTTCTTGTATGATCCTTAAGGAGGGAATTTCTACCTCGGCGGGGATGACCGCCTCTGTACCATAAACAAGCATGTAGGGAGTTGCTCCGGTCGATGTGCGGATTGTAGTGTGGTATCCCAACAAGGCAAATGATAACTTCTCATGCCATTGTTTGTGCCTTTCGACCATCTTCCTTAGTATCTTCTTGATATTCTTGTTGGCTGCTTCCACAGCTCCATTCATCTGAAGCCTGTAGGCTGTAGAGTTCTTGTGTTTGATCTTGAAAATTTCACACATTGCTTTCATCAAGTCACTGTTGAGATTGGAACCATTATCGGTGATGATTGATTCTGGAACTCTGAATCGACAAACAATGCGGTCGTGCACGAAACCCGCCACAACCATCTTAGTGACCGCCTTATATGATGCTGCTTCGACCCATTTGGTAAAATAATTGATTGCCACTAAGATGAACTTGTGCCCATTTGATGCGGCAGGCTCGATAGGTCCGATAACATCCATTCCCCAAGCGGCGAATGGCCACGGTGAGCTTGTTGCAGTAAGCTCGCTTGGAGGCGCCTTTATCATATCTGCATGTATCTGACAGCGATGGCATTTGCGAACATACTGGATACAGTCTGTTTCCATAGTCATCAAAAAATACCCTGCTCGGAGTATCTTCTTTGCTAAGACAAAACCATTCATGTGCAGCCCGCAGGTCCCTGCATGCACTTTGTCTAATAGCCTGGATGCTTCTTTTGCTTCGACACACCTCAGTAAACCCAAATCGGGAGTCCTCCTATACAGGATTCCTCCACTGTGAAAGAAGTTGCTAGATAGCCTAAGAAGTGTGCGCTTCTGAGTAGCGTTGGCAAGTCCTGGATATTCCCATGTTGTCAAGTACTCCTTGATGTCATGGAACCATGGTTTTCCATCCGCTTCTTCCTCAACGTGGGCACAATAAGCTGGCTGATCATGAATCTTTACTGGGATGGGATCAATGAAATTTGTATCTGGATGCTAGATCATGGACGATAAAGTAGCTAATGCATCAGCAAACTCGTTCTGGACTCTGGGGACGTGCTGAAATTCTGTCTTTATGAACCTTTTCCTCAACTCCTATATATGATGCAAGTAGGGAAGTATCTTAGAGTTCTTGGTTGCCCACTCTCCTCGAACCTGATGTATGAGCAAGTCTGAATCCCCGATCACTAGCAACTCCTGAACGTTTATGTCAATGGCCATTTCGAGCCCCAAGATGCAGGCTTCATATTCGGCCATATTATTGGTGCAAGGGAACGTGAGCTTGGTGCATACCGGGTAGTGCTGGTCAGTTTCTGATACTAGGACTACTCCTATGCCAACTCCTTTGAAATTTGTAGCTCCGTCGAAAAATAGTCTCCAGCCATATAAGATTCTACAATATCTTCTCCTATGAAAGATACTTCTTCATCGGGAAAATACATTTTTAGGGGCTCGTATTCCCCGTCTACGGGATTCTCGGCGAGATGATCCGCTAAGGCTTGCCCTTTGATTGCTTTCTGGGTCACGTAAACAATGTCGAATTCACTTAGCAGGATTTATCACTTGGCGAGCTTGCTAGTGGGCATGGGTTTCTGGAAGATATACTTTAGAGGGTCCATTCTGGATATGAGAAAAGTAGTGTAAGCATAGAAGTAATGCCTCAACTTCTGTGTGACCCAAGTCAGAGTACAACAAATGCGTTCTAAAAGAGAATATCGGGCCTCATACGGTGTGAACTTCTTACTGAGATAGTAGATGGCTTGCTCATTTCTCCCTGTTTCATCATGTTGTCCCAGAACATAACCGAATGCTCTATCCAATACCGCAAGGTAAAGCAATAGGGGTCTTCCTAGCTCAGGCGGAACCAAGATCGGCGGCGTTGACAGGTATTCCTTAATTCTGTCAAAAGCTTTCTGACAATCATTAGTCCATTTGACGGCGGCGTCCTTCTTCAACATTTTGAAGATAGGTTCACAAATGACCATGGATTGAGCTATGAATCGACTGATATAGTTAAGTTTCCTAGGAAACTCATCACGTCCTTCTTGTTCTTTGGCGACGACAATTATTGGATAGCTTTGACCTTTGATGGATCCAATTCTATTCCTTGACGACTCACGATGAAGCCCAATAATTTTCCAGCAGGAACCCCGAATGCACACTTGGCGGGATTCAGTTTCATATTGTACCTCCTTAGTCTGTTGAAGAACTTTCTTAGATCTTCCATGTGATCCCTGGCTTTCTTGGATTTGATGATGACTTCATCCACATATACCTTGATCTCCTTGTGTATCATGTCATGAAAGATGGTATTCATGGCTCTCATGTAGGTGGCACCAGCGTTCTTCAAATCGAATGGCATCATTTTGTAATAGTACATTCCCCACGGCGTGATAAAAGCCGTTTTCTCTGCATCTTCCTCATCCATCCATATCTGATGATAGCCAGCAAAACAATCAACAAAAGACTGCAACTCGTGCTTGGCGCAGTTGTCGATAAGAATGTGGATGTTAGGCAAGGGGAAGTCGTCTTTGGGACTGGCCGGATTAAGATCCCGGTAGTCAACACAAACTCTAACTTTCCCATCCTTTTTTGGCACTGGCACGATGTTGGCTAACCATGTCGGATACTCTACTACCCTGAGAACCTTGGCTTTGACTTGCTTGGTAACCTCTTCTTTGATTTTCAAACTCATGTCGGATTTGAATTTCCTGAGCTTCTGCTTTACTGGCGGGCATGTTGGATCTGTTGGCAGTTTGTGAGCTACAATGGATGTTCTAAGCCCAGTCATATCATCATATGACCAGGCGAATATGTCTTCATATTCCTTTAGGAACTCCGTGTACTCTTTCTTTCTGATAGTGACAGGTGAACACTGATGCGTGTTTCTTTGACATTCTCTGCATCTCCCAGATTAACGACCTCAGTAAGTTAGACTTAGGCCTATTTTCAAAATTCTCAACTCCTCTAACGACCTCTTCTGGTATATCATCCTCTTCTGAGTTCGTATCTGTTTGTTGCGTTGTCTCGTTGCAAGTCACAATCGTTGGTTCATCGTCAAGGAAAGTAATAGTAATGTTATGTAAAATAAAGTGAATGATAGAAAAATAATAAGAGCGAGATATATAATAAACTGAAATGCTTCGATTAAATTCGCAATTGTTTTGAGTATCAGAGCTCTTTTCATAATTAAAGACAATGCGAAAATAAAATCACCTAGTAAAAAAGTAAAATGTGATGCATGGTTCTTTTGTTTAGCCTTGCTACCCCGAAGCTTTCCGGGTCCTGGTGGTTCTGATTAACCAATTGCTGAGGCGCTCTCCTCGGTTCCCAACTTGTATAGAAGGGCCTTTCTCCCCTTCCTTCTCGAAAATAACACAGCAGTCCATATCATCATCCTCCAGGAACAGATTCTTCACGGCTGCCAATGCTTCATCTTCCTCCGACCCATATACAGTATTTGCCGGCTGGAAAGTCTACTCCAGGTGAGGTATCAGATTCTCTAGTGGCTAGTAGGGACCATGCCATGGTGACGACCAGTGATTGAACTCCTCCCAAGTGTACTCATACCCCAAACCAAATGTAGTGCCATATTTCTTTAGCTTGATGGGTTTGGTGATTCCCTGGAGGTTTTTGCCTAGTCCCTTTCCAGGTTCGTATCCACACCAATTCAGGATACTTTCAATCTTATTATCCCACCATTTATCTTTGTCTACAACGTTGACTCTTTCAATGTGGTGGTATGTTTCTCTGCCTATTCTCCTTCTACCTCCAATCATCGGGATGGTCTGGCGACTATATACGTGGTTGCTACTATCGCCATAAATGATCACCTCTTGGTGATTCCATTCTAACTTCATTGCCTGATGCAGGGTCGATGCTACAGCTCCAACGGCATGGATCCATGGTCGTCCCAACAACAAATTGTAGGATGCTGGGACATCTATCACTTGAAAGTCAACGTCGAACCAGGTTGGCCCCATTTGCAAGCATAGCCTGATCTCTCCGATAGTAGACCTTTGGGACCCATCGAAGGCTTTGACATTGATGGCCCCATGTTTGATATCGTGCAGGCTCTTTCCCAATGTTCTGAGAGTTATCAATGGACAGATGTTGAGGCTGGAGCCTCCATCGATCAAGACTCTAGTGACGAAGTAATCCTCGCATTGCACGGTGATGTGTAGGGCCATGTTGTGACTCAGTCCTTCCGACGGCAGCTCATCTTTGTGGAAGGTGATTTTGTGGCTTTCAAGTATTTGTCCTACCATATTTGCCATTTCGCCCCCAGTTATGTTGCTGGGAACATTAGCTTCGCTCAATATCTTCATCAAGGAATTTTTGTGTGCGTCAGAGCTCTATAGAAGAGCTAGGATGGAGATCTGTGCTGGTGTTTTGTTCAACTGCTCAATGACCGAATACTCCTTAGCTTTCATTTTCCTCCAAAGATCATCGAGACCAGTTTCAGCAGTCCGTCCCAAGACTTGCTTACCGGACTCAGCTAGGTGCTCTGGAGTGTAAACCCTGCCTGGTCTGGTCATACCCTGCGCAACAATTGCTTCTCCTGTCTTGGTCTTTCTTTTTCTCAGCTGTGTAATCCCATGGTATGGCATTTGAGTGGAACGGTATTATGTCTGATATTGCTATAGGAATGGGTACCCTCTATGGTAACACAACAACTTCAAAGAGTATAGGTGCCTTTGGAACCCCAAACTCAACCTCAATTGGCCCGGCCACCTTCGCAAAAGAAGGTGCTTCAAATTTGAGAGGTATAAACATGTTTACTTCATCGCCCCGGGAGGGCTGGTTCTGCACAACAATCGGGTTAAATGTGACTGCTGGTTTCTTTGGCTCATCATCCTCAGCAATCAGTCCTATCGATCCCTTGGGGTCCCAGTCATCTTCGATCTCGATCATGTGAATTTCCCCACCTCTGTGATCAGGCAGAAGGTTGTTGCGGACATTAGGAGCAGGCTCCTTTGCTATGATAACCTTATTGTCGATCAGAGTTTGAATCTTGTCCTTCAACGAGCGGCACTCATCAATGGTATATCCCTTCATGACGGAGTGGTACGCACAGGTCTTATTAGGGTTGACCCACTGGGAAGGATTTTCTGGAGTTATGGCAGGGATAGGGGAGACATAACCAGCAACTTTAAGTTTCTCATACAGCTGGTCAATTGGCTCAGCGATGGCTGTATATTGTCTGGGAGGTCTGCGGGCAAAATTTGGTCTGGGTCTAGGGAAATTTTGGTGAGTGGGAGGTGATTGGTAGTGAGAGGGTTGGGCATTATAAGCTTGGTAAACAGGTGCAGGTTGAGAGTATCTGGGTGAAGTGGGTTGATATGCGGGAGGTGGAGATGATTGGTAAACGGGTGGTAGATTTTGGTAAGAGGGTGCGGGTGCTTGGTAATTCGGGATAGGCTGATATGTAAGTGGAGGTAACGGGTAAGTGTGCTATTTTAGTGGTGATTTGGCTCCCTGTGCGACCATCACGGCATTGACATCCTTCTTCTTGGCCGTTCCATCAGACTATAAAGCCTTGTTGGTGGCCTGCAATGCTTCAAGATTAGTAACCATACCATTCTTAATGCCTTCCTCAATTCTTTCTCCCAGCTTGATGATATCGGAGAATTTCTGGCCCTCGATCAGCATCAACTTCTCATAATATTGTGGGTCCTGAGCCCGGACGAAGAATCTATTCATTTGTTCCTCTTCTAAGGCCGGCCTGACCTTAGCAGCCTCTGATCTCCAACGAGTAGCATACTCGCGGAATGTCTTGGTAGGCTTCTTTTTCAGATTCTGGATGTAGAATACATCCGGTGCATTCTCTGTATTGAATCGAAACCTATCCATGAAATCTGATGCCATACCTACCCAACTTGTCCATTTCTTGGGGTCCTGACTGATGTACCAGGATAAAGCATCCCCCTCCAGGCTTCTCATGAAGAGTTTCATACGGATTTTCTCATTCCTTCCGACTCCGACCAGCTTATTACAATATGTCCTTAAATGGACTCTGGGATCTCCTGTGCCATCGAACATTTTGAACTTGGGCGGTTTGTATCCCTCCGGAAGTTCAACATTTGGCTGAATGCAGAGGTCCTCATAATTCAGCCCCTCTATGCCTATGTTTCCTTGCATGCCCTGGACTCGGCTGGTCAACTTCTTGAGTTCTGCTGCCAAGTTTCTGATACGAGAGTCCTTGTCATCAGACTCAGGTGCACTTGAGATTGGTTAAGTGTAGTGGGGTATGGTATCTACGTAGATGGGAGTGTTGTGGGGGTGGTCGTTTGTGGTGTTCAGTGGTTCAGGAATGAGTAGTGGAGTGTGGCATGTGTTGTAGTGTTGAGAATGAGTGGGTTGCATTTGTGGTTGTGGGGTGTTCTATGGAGGTGTGGTGTTTTGAGCATTTGGAAAGTTGACATCAGGAGCGGTGAGAGTGAATTATAAATTTGCCAAGTTCCGAACTTGATCCAGTTCTTCTTGGAACTTCAACAATTTCTGCTCAAGTTGGGCAGCAGTTTCCTTAGCAACCGGGGTACCCTGAGGAATCTCAATTCTTTCAATTTCCTTTCTGGTGCTTGAATCTCCCATTCTACCTTTGTTATTGTTCCGGATAGGACTCGGAGGAGGAGGAGGTGGAGGGCCCTTGGATCTCGTACTGTATGATGATGGTGCCAGAATGCATGAACTAACCTTTGGGGAGGGGAATAAAAAATAAAGAAAAACAAAAAAAGTAACAAGTTAGTGCGGGTTATGAGAAGAAAATGTTGCAATATTTAAACACATTGTGCAAGAATATAAATCGCGTCATAATTTGGGTGCCTCGTTGTGCCCGAGGTAGGCCTAGCGACAAATTAACTTGGAGAACTTATAATGCTAAATGACTCATTTTATTGATAAAAACAAGACGAATCCAAAACGACGCTAAATAATAAAATGTCACTAGTGGCCATCGGCCTTATTACATCATTAAAAGAAAAATAAAAGACTCATAACTACTTGGTCCCAGAAGGACCTTCCCCAGATTCGGTATCTTTATCCCCCTCGAACAGCTTCACCAGCTCGCGCAGTCCTAGCAGCAGATAAGCTTGGGCCAAATGTCCGCCTGCATTTCCTATAGTGTTTCGACAATCTTCAATCCACTTGAGGAACTTTCCTTCTAGCTCTACTAGACCCCACTCCAAATACCCTAGTCGCTTGTTGGCGCTGACAGCCATATCCTTCCATTCCTCAATCAACTTCTGGTGGGCTTCTTGTATTTCCCGATGATCACTTTTACACTCTCGAATCCTCTTGCGTAGTTGATTGTACTTAACCCGTGCTTCAGCTTTCTCGTCGATGATTCTGTATCCGTGAATGAACCCGGGCTGACCCATACCATTGTGATTATCCTTCTCTTATGATTTATCAAGTTACAGGGGGGAGACCAAAAAAAGGAGAGTAGATTGGCTGGTTTTTCCAGTCAAGTATAGTTGATAATCCCATTCCAACCAACCCGAATAGTGCGGCACGCAATCAGCATGATACATGTCTGGCTCAATAGATTCTGTCCCCAAAACGAGCTTGCAATGCCACATGTGTTGAGCTTGGCATTTGTGAGGCCTATAATCGTCCTGGAAACCAGCCCTAAAGTGACTCATTTTGTCGACCCTTGGTATGATTTGCTTTGTTCCCACCTGCCTCATGGCTCGGAGGGGAACGTAGGGATAAGTTCCTCTTAGACCAATGAGTATGAGAAATGGTGCATCTCGGGATCGAACAATGAATTCTTCCGTAGGGAACCATTCGACCATCCACTGTACCTGGTCTTCTTTTAGATTCTCGAATAGCTCCATCCATCTTCCAGCGTCCTCTGACTGAGCGAACATGTTAGGCATATAATTCATACGCCTTAGCTGGTGGAAGGCAATGTGATCATCCCAGTCTCTGCGTAAGATCTCCTGTCAGTATTCTCCTCTCTAGAGGTGCTCCATGAGCCAAAGCTGAAGTAATAAATTGCATCCCTCAAAATGACTGGCCTTTCGCTGACAGTTGTCGAGAGCCCGGTATATCTCAAAAACAATCATGGGCACTATACTGAAAGGTTGTCCGCCAATTCCTTCCATCAGAGTCTTGGTTACCATGGCCAGTCTGGTGTGGATCCTAGCCTTCTTCGTAGGGAACACTATCATCCCCAGGAAACAAAACATGAATATGAAGACCCTTTTGTGAATATGCCCCAGTGAGGTGAGGGCAAATTCATCTGAGTGGGTGCGGTATGACTTGCTATGGCCGTACCTCTCATACAGATGGTCGAATGGGATGTAGGAGTCTTTCAAACAGGTCAAGTCTGGGTTCTTCTTCAGTCCCATCATCTTAAGGAAACCCATACCCTTGCGATTCTCTAGCATAAGCAAACCCAGAGTCTCCCAAGGAATACCAGCTAAGACTCCTATTTCTTCGAGCAAAAGAGTCATTTCAAGGTCCCCCAAGCGGAACGCGGACCTGTCACTATCCTAGAATAGAGTTGCAGCCTCTATGATTTTGTTGTCAGGCTTGATTTCTAGAAGAGAAGGCAGATTCCCTAAGTATTTTTGGATGAGTGTCTGATCACTAGAGTGGAGATCTTCCCACCAATTTAGCAGCCTTGGATGAATGTTGGTTACCATGCCAAATCTGGGGACTTCGTGCCTCATTTTTTGCAAAACAGAGTGTTAGACCCTTACCCCGCCAGACTCGACTATTTAAACCAATAATTAGCATAAAAAGCATTTAGTTCTCCAAATAAATGCACAGAACATGTAGGTGTCCGTTTGGGTTTCAGGGAAACCCGATGGACTTTGGACAAGGCTATCTTAATGAGTCATTATGTAGACAACATAATTGACTCGGCTAGGTTTGACCATGATGCATGCACAGTTAGACAGAGTAAGGTTTCTATCGTGGTGTTAGACAGGTACCCTTGAGCGGACAACTCAAGAGGGAAAGGCACGGAACCATCGACTGCACCGATGATCGATTGGTTTTACCGCAAATACGCCTTTGCCGAATTTAAAGGGTGATAATATTGGAAGAGTGCAACCACTCATTATAAGCGTTGCTATGGTATTTGTTTGGCACGAGTGGAATATGATGTTGAAGATGCAGTTTACAAGAATGAAACAAATTGACATGTATTTTCACGTTCATAAGATAAATGATTACAATAATTGCAGTAATTACAACAGTATTGAAATAAAACAGTAAAGGAAAGCAGCTAAAGGAAAGAAAAGACATGAAGAGCCAAGTCAGTTTCGTAGTGAAAGAATAAAAGATAGTAAATAAAGCAATTAATGAGATAGTAAAGTCACAAGCAACATGAAATGGTAAAAGCCTAAAGAAGGTCCCCAGCAGAGTCGCCATGCTGTCGACGCCCTCCTTTTTCTCTAACCGTGGGGTCATAAATCGGGTATACGATATTGGGAAAGACAACTCTATTCCCTTTCGAGAATTGGGTTTCGGAATTTGAAGAGTCTCCACCTAATGATTATAGTGCATTATGACACCTTTTTTTTAGAAGAGTTTGAGTTGGAAAACCAGAGTTCGGGTAAGGTCTAGAAATTATCTCGAGGGGAAGGTGTTAGGCACCCCTCAAGATCCACTAGTGTGGTTCCCGACCATGTTACAATTGTGACTTTACAAGTAAACAATCAAGGCTCAAATAAGGATTCGCATATAACATTGCAATCAGGTTGAAAACTTTCGAAGGTAAGTAGAGAGGGCAGAAATTTTAAAAAAAGAGATTTGAATATTTTTACAAGAAAAGATGAAAGAAAATAAAGGGAGGGGGGGTCCTAGGTTTATAATTAATATGGATCACATCAATGCAATATCCAACAATCACTCCTCAGAAGAGGGGTCGCACGTGATATTGGCGCATCGGTCATCATATCCATATTCTACCCTTCCCACCCCGTTAAGGTATTAAAGCGCAGAATGTTTCGTTACTTATTGCATGCTAGTACCCGTCCCACTCCTATCAGTTCCGGAGGCATTTAGGACTACTAATCCTAAAGCGAAATGGATTTAGGGCCTTTTGAGAGTTTCAAAGAACAAAATACTAAGGCGTCAATCAAAACTCATAATACAAGTAAAAGTGGAGGAAGATAAGTAAGTAAGGCTCAAGTAAACCTCCTTAAATCAGATAAGCCACAGAGTTTAGCATGTCTCACATGTACTGGTTTGGTCTTTAAAATTAAAGTGATAAACAGACTGATTTAACTTATATTTATAGACAGGAAGTCCGCATGAGGCTTACTCGAATGCAGTCATCAAAGACTAAACCACTTTAATTAGTCAACTTTACCTTAAATATGGGACAGAACTACTGATTATAAAGGAGTTGCAGAATAAGATAAGTTTCAAAAAAGATTGAAGACTTAATACAAAGAAAATGGTTTAAAACGAGTTTCAGAAAACATACTTGTTTAAGAAAAAGAATTGCCAAGTTTTAACAAAAGAACTGAATTGCAGACTAATTCAAAAGGTTTATCAAATAAGTATAAAGAAGTGAATTCAGATTGATTTGAAAAATGTTTGTCAAATTATCAGGAAAGCAGTAAATTTCCAGAAAATATGCACTGATTTTGAGAATATTTATCAAGAAGGAAAAAGATGCACTGGTTTGGTTGCAAGAAAAGTTTGAATGGTTCAGAAAACGTGCAGAAAGTCGATTGTTTTAGCAAAAGGGGCAGTACTGTTTTAGACGAGTGAAACAATTCCGATTTGAAGTTCCTATAGGCATGATCTCTACAAGTTACTGATTTTAATACCTTTCAAACGTTAACAACTTTACAAACATGATATCTATATGCTGGCTTATCGTTAAACCTAACGGTTTGCCTAATGTCATTATAAATGCAGAAATGCAAATCCCTATAGGCATGGTATCTATACGCATAGTTGCAGAAATCAGAAAGTTAGATCCTATAAACATGGTTTCTACTTGTGAGATTGCATAGATCAAAAACTTAAATCCTATAGGCACGATCTCTACCCCTTTGTGCATAAAAGTAAATCCCCTCCCCTTTTTCACTAAATCCCTGTGAGTTTATACAAATTATTATAGGCCAATGAAAAATAAGACAGAAATTAAAAGTACATCAGAAATCATCAGCTACATCCGAGCAGCCTAATTCAGACTTAGTGTCTAATAATATGAAGTGAACCACTTCCGAAATCCTGATTTCCAAAGCCTTCTCTTATCTGTGGTGTTTCAGAGATCCAAAGAGTCTCAGGAACTCCAGGAAATGCTTACACCACAAATATATTGCAGATTTAGATTATAGTGCAGTGTGGAAATGCCAACTCTCAGATGTCCAAGTTCAGAGGGAACTCAAGGTCTCAAAGCAAGGCTCAAGAGAGATGGGCAGAACTTAAGATTCTAGGAATAAGTGTAAGTGCACAAGGGGGGAAGGGAATCAAAAAGAGACAGGGCAAGCTAGTGGTGATGCCCAGCAATCGGGATGCTGGCACACCCCTGACCAGCCTGCTGGTCAAGCATTGAGAGTTAGGATTCATTGTGGATCAAGCCAAGGCCTGGACAGTAATTAGGATACTGTCAGGCCAAGAACTTAACTCGGCACATAGAAGGGGATAAGGGTAGAGGATTCATAACAGAAATTGAAGCAAGGAAGAAAAAAAATATTTAACACAAATTACTGAACATAGGCAGTAGAATAAACAACAGTCTGAAGGTGTGAAGTAAACACATAGGGGGTGAGGCAGAATATTTAAACAAAGGACATACCAGTTTCAAAGAAAATAAGTAAGAAAAAGTAGACTTGAGAGAACCAAGTTGTAAACAGCAGTTCCAAAAGATCTCAAGCAAAGCCGAATTTAAAACAGAATTGCAAGAAAGTGTTTTTGTTCGTGTGTATTTCAGTGTGTGTCTGTGTGTTTCTGATTTCTGAGCATTGATTCATGATAGAAAGAGGGAGGACTAGGTCCTTATATTGTTTTTTTGAAAGCAAGTAAGGCAGGCAAAGAGTGCACAAACATAGAAATCAATCAATTAGTATCAATTAAGACAACTAGACTCCTTTAATTAAGGGGTCTAGGTCAAACGGCTAATCAAAATGGAACAAGGAGAAAAAAAATCAATTTACTAAGGCTTGATTAAGGTAAGGAAACTATATAGTGCACAAATAAGGTCAAGTACATAGTTGATAATTAAAAAAAGATGGAATAGTGGTGTCCTTTATAAAGTAAAAATAAGGTATAAGTTTGAAAATCAGTCAAAAGGATCCCGGATCCAATTGTAATCATAAAAAACCTCAGGTAAATAAGGAAAGAATAATTCAAACGTTGGTAGAAAATCACAGAAGAGATACACAAGACCAAGTATTTAAGGAAATCATCATAAGCCTAGGATTTTACACGCAAAAGGATCAAAATAAACAGCTAGTAGGGTAAAAGGGATTTAATCGAAAGAAATCAGGGATGAATCACTAGCATGATTAAAGGGATTTCAAAATCAATTCTGGCTGAAATCTTTGAAAGGGAAGTTTATTCCTCATATATAAAGCATACAGTCCAAACAAAAGAAAAGCTTAACAATGAAAATTTCAGAATCACAGGCAAGTAGGATTCCGAATTCAGTTCCAGTCTCACAGCGAGTCTGAAACCTAGGGTTCCAAAGTGAAACCCTAGTGCCATCTACTCGAATGGAAACCCACAAATTGTAGGGTTTCAAATAGAAACAGAGGTGAGAAATCGTTCAATGTCATTGAGAGAGGCAGACATACACAAACAGAAGCAAGAGAAACTACAAGTTTTAAGACAAAAGGTAGGCAAGAACATGCTGAGCAGGAATATCAACGAAACTTAGTAAAGTGAAACAAAATCAAAGCATGAACTTAAACATACATAGCAAAGAGTGAGAAGCAATGACCTAAGTTAGCACGTGAACAAAGAACAGAAAAGAACCTTGCAAAATCAGTAAGGAAATAAGAGAACAATCTTGAACATAATAAGAAATAAACAGGCGAGCATAAACACACATAGGAGAGAGCAAAAGAGTCAGAAAACCTTTAAAGAAGTTTTTCCAGAAACCCTAAAATTGGATTCGAACAAATATTTGAAAAGAAAAATTTGGGGAAAATCCCTAAAACGTCTATTAAAGACCCAACATGTCACAGATCTGAGAGAGATAGACGAGTACAGAACCTTAGAAGGCTTAAAAATGGTAGAGAAGACCCTAGGATGAGAAGGTCTTGAGGAAAGTCAGATCTTTAGTCGGAGAAACTCATGTTGCTTCAAAATGCCGGAAAATAGCCGGAGAGGCCATGGATCTTGCAGATCTGAGTCAGATCTAAAGGAGACCATGGAAGTCAGGCCTCCAATCTTCGAATAGCTTAAGTTAGTGGTGAGGGAGAGTGAGCACAGGCCACCTATGGCATGGGCTGCCATGGATTTCGGTGCAAATGAGACGGAGATCGGTGGAATAGAGTTAGGGTTTCGGAGGGCCAGAGAGGTTTTGGGAGTTGAAGGGAGTTTGGAGGCGGCTGTCTTTGGGTAAATGAACTAGGGTTAGGGGGTTAGGGATTAAAAAAGGAAATGGGGTCGGGTAAAAAAATGAAATTGGGTCGTTTAATCGGGTGGTATTGGGGTTTAATTTTGGGCTAAAATTGAAATGACAATGGCCATGTGTTAAATAACCAATTTCTCCTTTTTATTTTATATAAAATAATTAAATAGATTTTTAAAACAGATTAAAAGCATTGAACTAATTAATAAGGTATAAGTATTAATTTAAAAATACTGGAAATAATTTAATAATAATGAAATGATAATTGTAAAATAGGCTATAATTGCAATTACATGCAATTTAACTTTTAAATATCAAATAAATTCGTAAAAATATGAAAAAAAATCACCTTAATTATATTTTGGTGTAAATATGAGAAATAAATAAATTATTCACCAAAATGATAATTTTGTGAATAATTATTGAATTTTGCACTGCTAAAATAGACAATAAATTGGTTTTGAAAGTCTTTAGAAATTTGGGAAAAATACAAAAACACTTGGGCATGCTTATGTATGCACATATATATTATTTTGAAAGTATTTTGAGTGTAAAAAATACTTAGGAAAAAATTGGGTATCAACAGCTGCCCCTCTTTACCCGGGAAGGATGAAAGAATTGTCGGGTGAAGATACATTGGGGCATATTCTCTGAAGGGTCTTTGTCTTTATGTTTTGCTTCCTAGGGATGATAGTGTTTCCAATGAAGAAAGCCAGGATCCACACCAGGCTAGCTATGGTAACCAAAACTCTAATGGAAGGAATTGGTGGGCAACCATTTAGCATTGTGCCCATGATTATTGCAGAAATATACCGAGCCTTGGAGAAGTGTCAACGAGGAGCTGAATACTTCGAAGGCTGCAATGTGCTACTTCAGGTTTGGCTCATGGAGCATCTACAAAGGGGTGAATACCGACAGAAAATCCAGCAAAGAGACTGGGACGATCATATCTCCTTCTATCATCCGTAACGAATGAACTACATGCCGAACATGTTCGCCCAGCCAGAAGACGCCAAGGGATGGTTAGAGTTGTTTGAAAATTTAATTGAGGATCAAGTACAATAGATGTTCGAGTGGTTCCCTACAATAGATGCGTTGTTTCCTATACTAATCAGTCTGTGAGAAACCTACCCTTATGTCCCTCTCCGAGTAATGATATAGGCTGGTAGGAAGCAGGTTATACCAAGGGTAGACAAGATGAGTCACTTCCGGGCTGAGTTCCAAGCTGATGACAGTCCTAATAAGTGCCAAGCTCAGCATATGTGGCATTGCAAGATCATTATGGGAAGAGACACTATCGAACCAGACAGATACCATGCTGGTTGTACTCTATACTATTCAGGCTACTTGGAATCTAATCACGATGGTCTAGGTCAACCAGGACTTACTAGGGGCCACAGGATCATAGATGAAAGGGTTGAGGCACAGGTCAAATACAATCAACTGCGCAAGATGTCAGGAATGTGAAAGCGAGCACCGTGAGATACAAGAAGCCAACCAGAAACTGATCGAGGAGTGGAAAGACATGGCTGTCAGTGCCAACAAGCGACCGGGACATTTGGAGTGAGGCATAGTGGAGCTAGAAAGGAAGTTCCTCAAAAGGATCGAGGATTGCCAAAATGTTGAGGGAAATGAGGGCAGACATCTAGCCAAAGCCTACCTATTGCTGGGACTTAGCGAGCTGGGAAAGCTGTTCAACGATGCCGAGTTTAGGGAAGGCCCTTCTGGGACCAAATAGATAGGAACCTTTTCTTTTTGCTTTAAGAAATATAATAAGGCCAATGGCCACTAGTGACATTTTATTTCTTTTTATTTGGTATCGTTTTGGGATTTGTCTACTTTTATCAATAAAATGAGGCATTTAACATCCTAAGTTCTCCAAATCAATTTGTCGCTAGGCCTACCTCGGGCACAAAGAGGTTCCCAAATAGAACATGATTTACATTCTTGCACTATGTGTTTAATTATTGCAACATTTTTCTTATAATTCGCACTGACTTGTTACCTTTCGTTTTTACTTTTGTTTTATTTATTCCTCTCCCCAAAGGTTAGTTCGTGCACTCTGGCATCGTCATCATATTCCACAAGATCAAAAGGCCCTTCCATATAGGTCGTAAGCCGAGGAGCATGCCTCAACAATTGGACCATCAGAACTACTAGAGCCCGGAAAGCATCAGGGTAGCAATGCTGAACAAAGCATCATGCACTATCTTTTATTTTTACTAGTTGATTTTCCTTTCGCATTTTGAATTTTCGCAATAAGATCTTCCAATGTTCAAAACAGTTATGAAATTTATCAAAGCATTTCGGTTTCCTTACAAATATTACTCTTATTATTTTCTCTCATTACTTTATTTATACAGCGTTACTATTACCTATCTTGATGAACCAATGGCTGTGACATAGATTCAGAGGAAAATAAAATATCGGAAGAGATTGTTAAAGAAGTCGAGAATTTTGAGAATAGACCTAAGTCCAACCTGGATGAGACTGAGATTGTTAACCTGGGTGATGCCGAAAATGTCAAAGAAACACAAATCAGCGTTCATTTATCACCGTCAAAAAAGGAAGAGTACACAGAATTTATAAGGGGATATGAGGACATTTTTGCCTGGTCGTATGATGACATGACTGGTCTGAGTACATCTATGGTGGCTTGCAAACTGCCAACCGATCCAACATGTCCGCCGTTAAAGCAAAAGCTCAGAAAATTTAAGCCTCACAGGAGTCTGAAAATCAAGGAAGAATCACTAAGCAAGTCAAAGCCAAGGTTCTCAAGGTAGTAGAATATCTGACATGGTTAGCCAATATTGTGCCGATGCCAAAGAAGGATGGAAAGGTCAGAGTCCATGTCGACTACCAGGATCTCAATCGGGCCAGTCCAAAGGACGACTTCCCCTTGCCGAACATACACATCTTGATCTACAATTGTGCCAAGCATGAGTTGCAATCATTTGTAGATTGTTTCGCTGGATATCATCAGATCTGGATGGATGAAGAAGATGCTGAGAAAACGGCTTTCATTACGCCGTGGGGGATATACTGCTACAAGATGATTCCATTCGGGTTGAAGAATGCAGGGGCCACCTACATGAGGGTCATGACTACTATTTTCCATGATATGATACACTCGGAGATTGAGGTGTATATAGATGATGTCATCATAAAGTCCAAGAAAGACACTGATCACATGGAAGATTTGAGGAAGTTTTTCAGCAGACTAAGAAAGTACAACCTGAAACTGAATCTCGCGAAATGTGGATTTGGGGTTCCTGCTGGAAAACTACTTGGATTCATTATGAGTCGCCAAGGGATAGAACTGGATCCATCAAAGGTCAAAACTATTCAAGAACTGCCACCGCCAAAGAACAAGAAGGACGTAATGAGCTTATTGGGGAGACTCAACTACATCAGCCGGTTCATAGCACAATCTATTGTCATCTGTGAGCCAATCTTTAAGATGTTGAAAACGTACGCCGCTACCAAATGGACTGATGACTGCCAAAAGGCCTTCGACAGAATCAAGGAGTACCTATCAACACCACCAGTAGTGGTCCCACCCGAGCCTGGTAGACCTCTATTACTCTACCTCGCATCATTGGATGGAGCGTTCGGTTGTGTTCTGGGCAACATGATGAAATAGGGAGGAAGGAGCAGGCCATCTATTACCTCAGTAAGAAGTTCACCCCATATGAGGCTCGGTATTATCTATTAGAGCGCACCTGTTGTGCTTTGACTTGGGTAGCTTAGAAGTTGAGGCACTACTTCTGTGCCTATACTACATATCTCATATCAAGGATGGATTCCTTGAAGTACATCTTTCAGAAGCCCATGCCCACTGGCAAGCTGGCCAAGTGGCAAATCCTGTTGAGTAAATCTGACATTGTCTACGTGACTCGGAAAGCAATCAAAGGATAGGCACTAGCAGATCACTTTGCTGAAAATCCTGTGGACGGAGAATACAAACCCCTGAAAACATATTTTCCTAATGAAGAGGTATCATTCACAAGAGAAGATATCGCAGAATCCAATAAAGGTTGGAGAATGTTTTTCGATGGAGCAGTAAATTTCAAAGGAGTTGGCATAGGAGAGGTCCTAGTATTAGAAACCGGTTCAGCATTATCTAGTGTCTGCCAAACTCAAGTTCCCCTGCACCAACAATATGGCCGAATATGAAGCCTGCATCTTAGGGCTCAAGATGGTCATTGACATGAACATTCAAGAGTTGCTAGTAATTGGAAATTTGGACTTGCTTATACATCAGGTCCGAGAAGAATGGGCAACTAAGAATTCCAAGATACTCTCTTATCTTCTTCATGTACAGGAATTGAGAAAGAGGTTCACAAAGACAAAATTCCAGCATGTTCCCCGGGTCTAGAATGAATTCGTCGATGTACTGGCTACCCTATCATCTATGATACAACATCCAGACAAGAACTTCATTGATCCCATTCCAGTAGATATCCATGATTAGCAAGCCTACTGTGCTCATGTCGAAGAAGAAGTAGACGGAAAGCCTTGGTCTCATGATATCATGGAATACTTGGCAAAAGGAGAATACCCAGAGCTCGCAAATCCTACTCAAAAATGCACACTTCGGAGGTTGTCCAACAATTTATTTCACAGCGGAGGAATCCTATATAGGAGGACTCCAGATTTGGGATTACTGAGGTGTGTCAACGCAAAGGAAGCATCTAAACTACTAGAAGAAATCCATGATGGGACCTGTGGTCCTCATATGAACGGTTTTGTCTTAGCCAAGATGATACTCCGGGCTGGCTATTTTTGGATGACTATGGAAACAGACTATATCCAGATGAAGCCAAAGGGTCTCTCCCAACTGGAAGGGTTCGTACATGGTTCACCAGGTTCTAACAGGAGGAGCCCTCATACTTGTAGAAATGGACGGAGAAGTTTGGCCAAAGCCGATCAATTCATATGCAGTCAAGCGATACTATGTATAATCTTTATGCTTTCCTTCATGATGTAATTTGAACTACGCCTGACCTGATTCCCGTTTAAGAGGGGATACATAGGCAGCCCTATAGGTTCGGTCACAAGACAATAAAATTTTCATTTTCCCCCGCAATGGGAAACTGGGGCAAAATATTGAGGAGGACCCTCAAAATTACGAAGTGACTTCAGCCATTCGCCGCAAGCAGCCATCAGAAGCAGTAGCCCAGTAAATTGGGGCAGAATTTTGAGGAGGACCCTCAAAATTTCGGAGCAAGAGAAGTTGCTATGTCTTGAACCACGTCGCAGTCGTCGGTTCATCTAAAGAAAACTATTCTTAATTATTTATTTATGTTACATTTTCTTTACTAAAATCATGCATGTTTATTTTTGAAATCGCTCTGTTTAGCAACACTACCCTAATGATACGAGCAGTATCACCAGATCAAAATCGAGCAGGTCAAGCAAAGCCAGTAGGGGACACGAACTAACCTTTCCCCTTTACAAAACTCACAATTTTTCTTAGGATGCAGGCAGTTGAGTTGCAAAATCATCAAATATACCATACGCTCACCAGACAAACATTGGTCAGGAATACAACTATCAAAACTGTGGCACTCACTAACAGGTGTTATCCGCACATAACAGTGTCCTCGGTGGGCACAATGCCCCCAGCAGCCACAATATCGCAATCAGCTATCAGCTAAGAAAACTCTATGTCTTTCATTTCTTGCATAAGGCTACTATTCTGCCTTCCAAGACTAAGCTCTGTCTCTATTTGCATTTTTTGCAAATCATAAGGCTACCATTCTGCCTTCCGAGGTTAAGCTCTACCTCCATTTGCATTCTCTGCATTGCATAAGGCTACCATTCTGCCTTCCGAGACTAAGCTATGTCTCCATCTGCATTCTTGCATTGCATAAGGCTACTATTCTACCTTCCGAGGTTAAGCTCTACCTCCATCTGCATTCTTGCATTGTATAAGGCTACCATTCTACCTTCCGAGACTAAGCTCTATCTCCATCTGCATTCTTGCATTGCATAAGGCTACCATTCTGCCTTCTGAGGTTAAGCTCTACCTCTATCTGCATTCTTGCATTGCATAAGGCTTTGTGCCTTCCGAGGTTAAGCTCTACCTCCATCTGCATTCTTGCATTGCATAAGGCAACCATTCTGCCTTCCGAGGTTAAGCTCTACCTCTATATGCATTCTTTGCATTGCATAACGCTACCATTCTGCCTTTCGAGACTAAGTTCTGTCTCTATCTGCATTCTTTACATTGTATAAGCCTATTCTCTGCATTCTCTGCATTCTCTATCTGCATTCTACCTTCTGAGGTTAAGCTCTACCTCCATTTGCATTCTTGCATTGCATAAGGCTACCATTCTGCCTTCCGAGGTTAAGCTCTACCTCCATCTGCATTTTCTTGCATTGCATAAGGCTACCATTCTGCCTTCCGAGGTTAAGCTCTACCTCTATCTACATGGCTGAAAGATTGCCACCTTTACATTTGCATTGGGTGAAAGATCGCCACCTTATTTAAATTTGCATGGCTGAAATATCGCCACCTTTACATTTGCATTGGCTGAAATATCGCCACCTTATTTACATTTGCATGGCTGAAAAGATCGCCACCTTTTTCTTGCATGGCTGAAATATCGCCATTTTATTTATGTCTTGCATCGGCTGAAAGATCGCCACTTTATTTACATCTTGCATCGGCTGAAAGATCTCCACCTTCTTCATCTTATGGGCTGAAATATCGCCAATCTATCCAAAGGCGTCATTGTTCGGAGGCACATTTTCATAGCCCGAGAATGCCATGCCACGGCCTGAGGACCCCTTTTATCTTTTGAATATCATTATTCAAAGGAGTCATAGTTCGAAGGCATCATTCTCATAGCCCGAGAGCATCATTTCATGGCCTGCGAATCCCTTATCATACGCTTCATGGACCAGGACGTCATGGTTTGAGGACATCATCCTAACCGTCCAAAGACAACATTCACGGTCCGACGGGAACTTGCATCATGTTTAAATTTACGCACAATATATGCTTGTATTGCTTATTTGCAGGTAAACCGACAAGCAATTGCCGTCTTAGCAAGAGCAATCTAGCTCCAGTTCCCGCACCCCTATTAGACCTTAACCGTTCATCCCATTGCGTCCGTTCTTGAAAGTCTCCATCAGCATAATCCGCCGATGGATCCTGAACTACATATGACCTGATTCCGGTAAGACCAGGGATATGTAAGTAGCTCAGAAGCTAGGGCACGGCCAAACCTTTTCAAACCCCTTCATTCGGTCAAAATTGGCCATCGTATCTTTACCCGACAACTCATTCATCCTTCCCGGGTAAAGAAGGGCAGCTGTTGATACCCAATTTTTTCCTATATTTTTTTTATGTAAAATACCTTTCAAAATAGCATGTATAAGCATATATGAGTATTTTCCAAGGCTGCATTGTTTTTTTTTAAGTTTTCAAAGATTTTTAAATCAATTTACTGCCCTATTTTATCAAGAAAACCCAATGATTATCCCCAAAATTATCATTTTAGTGATTCATTTATTGGAGTCTCATGTTTATATTAAAATATAGCTAAGGTATTTTTTATACATTTTTTACAAAATTATTTGGTATTTTTTAAGGATAGAATTGCATAATTGCAATATTAGCCTTTTTAGGTTTAAATTCGTTTCATATGCATAAAATGAGATTTTATATTTTTCAATTGATAATTATGTATTATAAATAATTTTGATGCTTTAAATTCATTTCCAGAAATTAATTTACTATTTTTCATAATTTTAAAGGAAAAAATTGGCTATTTAAATAATAGCCCAATTCATTTCAATTTTAGCCTAAAATCTGAATCCCAAATTGGACCTCAATTTCAGCCCAATTTTAGATTACCCGACATAGGCCCCAATTACCCCTACCCGACCAGAACCTTTTTAAATCCTGGTCGTTGATCAAAAAGATCAACGGCCCTCATCTGTCCTTACCTTTTTAACCTAATGACCCCTCCAATACCCCTCTCATTCCTCACTCATCTCTATCTCTCTACCTCTGGTTCTCTCTAGAACCTTCCCCCTCCCCACCTCAACGATGAGTTTTGTTCACCTTCTCCGACCACTTTCTGACATGAATTTATGGTGGTTTCACCACCACAAAGCCACATATGGCTCCTCGCGTTGGGTTACTGAAGCTGCGTGACTCGACCACGAAGAGTTGGGTTCAGAACTTTGTAGACTCAAGTTCACGGGCATCTCCGGCCCTGTTCCGGCAAGCTATGTCTATTTCGAAGCCAGGTCTCGACTCCTCTTACTTAGATCCAAGCCTTTCTCATCATTTGGGTTCCTCTGAAAACCCTAGTTTTGAGGTTTTTCTGATCTCTTTAGATCTGTTCCAGATTTATGCTTTCCCTATGTTTTTAAACGATTTTCTGTATTTTCTTTCAAAAAGTATACTTTCAAAACTATCTCTTTCTCTGATCTAGGGTTTTTCTGAAATATTTAGATGTTTTCTCGTATTTTCTCTTTCTTTTGCGTGTTTCTTCTACTGTATTTTCCTCTATTGTGTTCTTGTGTGTTTCTTCTACTGTATTTTCCCCTACTGCGTTCTTGAGTGTTTCTTACTAAGTTCCTTATACTACGTTCTAGTTAAGTTTCTTCTAATACTTCTTAACATGTTTCTCTTGTTATTCTTATCAATATCTCATGTATGTTTCGTATTAGTTTCTTCTACCATGTTTTCTTTGAGCTCTTCTGCTGTGTTTTGCATGTTACTCTTCTATCATGTTTCTTATGAGTTTCTGTTGCTTTCTGGTGATGGAAACCCTAGAATTTGGGGGTTTCTTACAAGTTGGGAAGCCATTGGCTATGTGATTTGCCTGAACTGGTTTTATTTCAAAAAGCCCTAACTCTTTCGTACCTATTTCGAGTCTCTGAACTAAGTTTTGACATCCTTGTTTTTCATATGATTATGACTTTTCCTAAACTCTTCTAAGGTCCTTTACACTAGATCTTTTGTATGCTATCAAATGTTACTGCTCTTCTACATTGCTAACCTATGTGACAACCATGCCCCTGTAGTCTATTATCTACTGATTTTGCAATGACACCAAATCCTCTTTCAACTTAACATGTTAGTATGCTCTTTATATGTGATGAACTTCCTTCTAAAATAGCTTTCAAATTTGTGATTAGTTTAGACTTCCTTCTGAATAGGTCTGATTGATTTCTTTCCCTTGTTTGCAGATTTCCCTGTGATTCGACTTAAGTTAAAACCTTTCTCAGCTTTTCTGACTTGGTTCATTCATGGACCAATAATTACAAAATCTCTAACTCTTGATTTACGAGCTACTAATTGATTTTCTTACCTTATTTATACAACCGTGTATTTGAAAGTTCTGCCCTTAAATAACTTTTTATGTATTTGCCCCTAATTGCATCCTTTGCACAAGATATTTATTTGACTTCTTCCCTTAAATAGTTTTCCCATTTTTCCTTAATTAAAGGAAGTCTTGTGTGATTGATTCCTAATTGATGATCAGTTCCTTAACTACTTTCTTACCTTATTTCTGCCTGATTTTCACACTATAAATGCATGACTCTTTCACACACAACGAGGACTCATTCACAGTCTTTCTGAACTCACATTTATACACAATAGTATTCTCTTCCTGTTTGTACTGTGGCCTGTTTGCAAGACCTACTGCTTTTCTCAATTTGTCTCTTTGAAACTGGTATGTCCGGATTTAATCTTTAGCACCACAACAATGTGTATTTACTGCTTTTGTATCCATGTTCACATACTGTTTCTGTATATCTCAGCGCTTAAATTGGCATGCTGATTTCCTTATGTGTGTTATGTTATGAACCCCCATTCCTCTATCACCCTTATGTGTTTTGAGTTGTGACTTAAGGCATGTCAATGTAAGTTGTTGCCCATGAATTTAGTTTGAACCACTGGGGTCTTGACCTCTAAGCAAACAGACTGGAGGGTGTGCCAGCATCTTCCATTGTTGGGTATGCCCTTCAGCCTGATTTTCTTTTGCCTCTTGCAACTTCCCCGTTCCCTTATACCCTTATATGTACTGATTTAAGTTGCTTCCCTTTTCCCTTTTCCCTTTTAGAATCCTACTTCTGCACTTGCACTCTCTCTTAAGTCCCTAAGTTCTGCCCCCCTCTTGTGAGCCTTGCCTTGGGACCTTGAGTTCCCTCTAAACTTGGACACCTAAGGGCTGGCCCTTCCATACTGCATTATGTCCTAATCTGCTGATACATTTTGGTGTAAGCACTGCCCGGAGTTCATATGAGACTATTAGGGAATTTTGAGACACACAAAATGGGAGAAAGGCTTTGAAATATGACCTCTTGAAGTTGGTTTACTTCATACTTCAGACAGGAAGTCTAAATCAGGCTCTCCTTTGTTGTACTTTTTAATTTCCGATGTATTTTTTTACTTTACTTTTTTGGGCTGTAATAACTTTGTAGTAAACTCTCGCAGATGGCTAGTGAAAAGGGAGGGGTAACTATGTATGCAAAAAGGGGTAGATAACCTGCCTATAGGAGTTTATGAATTCCTGCATTCTCATATAAACACCATGTCTATAGGAATCTTGCATTCTCATATAGATACCATGCATATGCATGTAGAAAATATGCCTATAAAATTTTCTGAATCTTGCATATCCATTTCTCATTAGGCAAACATGTTTATAGGTCTTAATAACCAACTGCAATTAGATATCATGTTCATATAGTACAGTACCTAGATATCATGTTTGTAGGATTTCTGCATTTCACTATGTCTATGAAGGTGTTCTAAAATCGACAAATGCATAGAAAGCATGCTTGTAGGAACTTTAATCGAATCTGAATCACCTCACTCATTTATAGCCTAAAATCAGCAATAATAATGCATTACCAGTTGCATAACTGGCGATCTTTTGCTAAAAACTCGCTTTTCTTTCTTCAATATGTAATCAATTCACTTCATTGTTTCTGAAATCAGTAGATATCATGCCTATAGGTCTTTGTCCAGCACTTAGGCAAGCCATAGGGTGAAAGTTTATAAACTGAATCAGATTTTATATGCTACAACCAGCAGGCAGGCCTGATTCGAGCTTCTTATCTGAACTATGTAATAAATCAGTCTGCCTCGACCCTTTAAGTTTTAATCAGACCTTAAACAGTACATGCAAGTCATGTTGCATTATGTGCTTTCTCTGGTTTAAAAGAGGTCTGTTTGAGCCCTTTTATTTGTTTATATGCTTCCCCAAACTTGCTATATGTGTTTGGTTTGCCTTAGTATTTTACCTTTTGAAACCACAAATAAGCCCAATACCTCCTCCCTCTAAGATTAGTAGTCCCAAGTGCCTCCAGGGCTGATAGGATTGGGGCGGGTAATAGCATGCAATAAGTAAACGAGACCATTCCGCGCTTTAATACCTTAACAGGATAGGAAAGGGTAGATATGGATATGATGACCACGCGATAACATCACGTGTAGCCCCTCACAAAGGAGTGATTACCGGATGTTGTGTGGGGTGATCCATATTATTAATAAACCTAGGACTCCTCACTATTGTTGCACCTAAATTCACAACAATAGTCTGGTTGGGACCCACACTAGTGGATCCTGAGGGGTGCCTAACACCTTCCCCTTGGGATAATTTTAAGCCTTTACCCAATCTCTGGTTACTCAAAACAAACCCTTTTAGTGTCCTAGTGCACTTTAATCATTAGGTGGTGACTCTTCTATGCAAACCCAATTCCCAAAAGGGAACGAGTTGTCCTCCCAAATGTCATAAACCTGATTTCACGAGAAAAAGGGGGTGCGACAACTAGGAGAGTTATAAAGTGGTTTGTGGTAAGAGCATCACAAGTTAGTTGAAGTCTTTGTAATAGGGTTATTGCAAAGTGGCTTGTAATAGGGAGATTGCAAGTTAGTGAAGTTAAAATCCTACAAGAGTAGGTCGTGGTTTTTTATCCCCTTATGTGGGATTTTTTCACGTAAAAATCCCTTGTCTTCTTTACGTTCAGTTTCCAGAAGCTTTCTTAGCATTGCCTCATATAGGACCAGGTACTCTACAGTTTGGTGGACTCATATAAACTAACACTTGGTAACTTCCCGTTTGTCCATCATAACTATTGATTTGCACAGCCTTGAGGTCGATCGTTGAGAACCCTCGGGATCGAACCCCAGGCTGAGCCTCAAGCTTTCTAGGGGCAGTCCCTACGAAGTGCCATAATGACTATAAAATCGGAACCTTTGACTTTTACTGCATATAGATAGTCCCCGCATTTCTTAGAATGAAAATGACAAGAAATGCTCTTGAATTCTTACCTCTTCGATACTACTCCCGTGACGTCAGCCTATCAGAGCATTAAATGCCATGACACAAAAGACTGCGTAGGGGTTGCTGTCAACACGACTATCGAGAAGCCCATAAACCGCTATTGATTCAACATTTCCACTTCTCAAACGCTGCTCATGTGGCTTCTATAAATACCTCAACCATTTTGCCATTCATACTTTACAACGCCTTCAAGATTTTATAGTTGAGTTCACCATCTTCTCCCTTTTGCGCTTGCTTCTTCACTTTCTTTCCTAGAAACCCCTCTTCTTCATAGTCATGGCCAGAACCTCTAGAAAAGAACATCAGAAGGAGGGCACTGCCTCCTTGTCACGCCCGTCGAAAGGCAAACCAAAAGTACCCCCAACTGTCGAGCAGTGTACCCCTACCAAATACGATATTGTATCCGATTTTTCTGTCGAAAACCCCTGCCATACCAGGTAGATGTGAGCACGTGTCTCGGTATATCAGTGTGGTGACCGATACAAAGAGAGTAAAAATAGACTGCTGATGGGGGGAGGTAGTGCAAGTAGAGATCCCCAAAGCTAGGGAGAGCATAGTAAACCATAAAGCTGGCTTTCTCAACATGTATACATACCCATTTACTTTAGGCCCCCACAGATTCTTTGGATACTTCTTCCTCATTGATAGATTCAGTGATTCTCAATTTTTACCATGAGTACCGAGTGACGCTCGGTCAGATCTATCCTTCTATCTAGAGGATAATTCATATGCTCCGGTACTTTTCCAACAAAGTCGAGGGTATGACCTTCACCCTTAATCGCTTGGTCAGACTATACATCCCTCGTCTCTTTCGGGGTTTGATTAAGCTTCATCCTCGATCCACGAGGCCGTTCTTTTCAATCATTAATGAGGACAAGGATTGGGGGTAGATGAGCCTGTTTGTCCGAGTGAGGACCTCGGACATTATCCCGATTAATAGAATGCCATTCCCGGAGGAGTGGAATATGAACCGTAAGTGCCCCTACCTTGAACATATTTTATTGCCTTTTCATCCCCTTTTGAAAAAATGATCTTCTTTTGATTATGCAGCCATTATTTGGTACCCTGGCATGGTTCAAAACCTATTCGGATGGATCAAACAGTTGGATTCTGCTTTCCCTTATTTTGATCGTTCTTGGCGCGACTTGGCCAAAACGCGGTGGCAGGACAAGAACCACGATATGCTCTTTATTGCTATATGTACTATGTTTCCTTATGAATATCTTTTATGGTGGTAAGTTTGATGCATCATGCTTGTGTATGCCTCGGGGATGGAGTGTTGATGAGACCATCTCCCAATGGTGAGGAAGGGACCTCGAAGCTCGGTAAGGGCAAGAAGAGGAAGAAAGAGGCATCGGATATGCCTCCCAAATCAGAGAAAACTAAAGTTCAAAGTCCTCAGACTTATGCCAAGGTCTCGACTTCAGCTACTATGGCAAGTCCTCGTATCGAGGTTGAAGATGATGATGATGATGAAGACCCTTTGGTACAAAGGGAGAATTGAGGCGTAGATGCTCCACAAGTTGATGGGAGGAAAGCCGCCGAATCAGGGGCGATCGATATGGACCGAACCCGTGATGAGGAGACCCTCGAGGAGGGTGCAGCCCCAAGTTTCAAGCCGGACATGGTACAGTACATATCGATGAGCCCACCGCTGGTGACTTCGGAGGTCCTGAGCCCGAAGATTCTCGGGGGAAAGATGAGACCCTTAGAGAAATTAATGCCCTGAGTGGCTTTAATTTGGGCCATTCGTACTCACCGGGGGAAATTAGGGATGCCCAGGACTCGGATACTACCGATGTGGGGGCCTCTTATAGAGGGGAAGATGTGCTCCGAGACATCTTTTTCGGTGTAGATGAGGACATTGACCTCGATGCTCTCGTTGCTCTCGAGGAGACGGAAAGGCTTCAACAGCAGGTGATACTTCTTTGGCATATTGTTAGCGCTTCAAATTTTTGCCTTTGTTTTTCTAACTTTCGTGCTTTGTTGCACGCCAAGAAAATGTATGACCATGCCTTTTCTAGGCTTCGGGATGAGCTTTCGTGCTGTGGGAAGGAGATCGAGAAGCTCACCTCGGAGCTAAAGGAGTCAAAGGCCTTCTCTGCCTAAAAAGGGGAGGAGTTGAGCGGGCTTCAGGCAAATTTAGAGGGAGTGCGCTGGGAAAGGGCTGGCCTTGCTGAGTAGGTACCACGTATCCATGAACTCATCTTTTATTTCTTATAACTTGACGCTCACCGACTTGTTTTGCTCACCGACTTCAAGAAGAGGTTGCAGCCAAGGATGTGAAGATCCTCGAGCTGAAGGAGCAAAATGAGCTCGTGACCTCAGAGAGAGACCTCTTGCGGACGGAGTTGACATCAATCCAGGCTCTTCTTCGAAGTTCTCAGAAGGAGGTTGTTGCACTATCTGTGGCCAAGTTTGAGGGAGAAGAAAATACATCTTCATACATGAAAGATGTCGCTACTGCAGATGAACGAGCTCGAGAGATATCAGAGAAGGCCGAGCAGAAGCTTACTTGGGCCATCGCTTACGCTCCTGCAAAGGCAAGGAGGCAGGCTCTCGAGTAAGCAAGCGCTAAAGGCGCCGATCTCTCAGCTGAGAGTGAAGAAGCCCGAGATTTGGAGGAAGAATCGGCGTTCTCGACCACTTCAAATGAGGGTCCCGTAGATGATCTAGAGAGTAGTGATGGTGAAGAATAAACCCACGTCGTCTTCCTTTCTTTTTTGTGTATGAATTTCTCAGGGGAAAAGGTCTTATAAAGACACTCCTTGTAAATATATTTTTGGCAATGTAAGAAAAATTTTCTGCTTTCAAGTCTTCGAATTTATTTTCAATGCTTATGTGAAGTTAGTCTATTGAATTTTGATGTTGGCTCTTTTTGGAGCCCCTGTTCGGAGTAATCGGGACCTTTAAGATCGGGTACCATCTCGAGGTTAGGTCAATAGCTTTCTAGAATTGATGCTTGCAATAACAGAAATCATCAGGGTCTCAATGACTCCCCAGCGCTGTGTGACAGTATCATTTATGTGGCATTGTTGTGAAGCCACCGGGGTGGTCCCACCGGTACACTTCCCCAAAAATGGCACTGACATGGTCAGAATTAATTGGCCTTCAGGATAGGCGAACTGTTGCAGCTTGCTCTATATATGCATTTGCTTATTCCTTATCTGAGGAGTCTGCTACTTTGAGTAACTATCCCTTTTATAGAGCTCTTTTTTGTGCTAGTTCTCTCACCATTTCAAAAGCTTTCGCTCAAGCCTTTACCTTCGTTTTTCTTATTTTATCAAAGCCATGGCTGCTATGTCCAAGCCCGTTCACCAAGGAGAGGAGAGTTCTGCCTCTTCTTCGTACTCAGTCGGTGGTACACTGCCGGTATCTGGTGAGCTAACTTCGAGGTGCTTTGACATGAGGAGGGACTTTGCGTTAGAGAGACCTCCCAATTTTCAGGGCCATCAGAAGCATGCATCGAGGTTTATCTCCTTAATAGGGGAGGAGCACCTCGAGGCAGTTAGAAAATACTGCGGATGGGGAGAAAAAGTGGTACTGCGGGTACCTTCCCTAGAAGAGAGCATCATGGCTCATGTTGAGGGGTTTTTGAATGTATATACGTACCCCTTTACGTTAGGACCTCTCAATAGGGTCGTGCTCGAATTTTGTAGAAGATGTTGGGTTACCCTAGCACAGGTTCACCCATCATTTTGGAGGATAGTGCTGATGATAAGGTATTTTGCAGATAAGGCTGTACTCGAGTTCACCCTCAGCCATCTTCTTAAACTGTACCGGCCCTTGCGTTATCGAGGATTGGTTACTCTACGACGTCAATCCACTCGGCCCTTTGTTGTTAGCAATGAAGAAGACAGGGACCAAGGGTGGATGAGTCGTTTCGTCCGAGTGTGGACTGTCGATATTATCCCTGTAGAGTTCCTTCCATTTCCTGAGAAATGGAATTTCACACGTAAGTGGTACACTTGTGCTCTTATTATTTTTTCCCATGGCAGAGGCGGACTCTGTAAAGATGTTTTTTTTGCAGCAATCCTGTGAATGCCATACGAGGTTCCCAACCTAGCGGATTGGTCTCAGAAACTGGCAGCTTGCTTGACTTACGACAAGCGTCAGTGGTGAGACCTGGCGAAGGGTAGATGGGAGGAAAAACATCACGGTACGTGGTGTGTGGCTTGTTTTCTTTGAAAGATACTTTTTTATATGTACTAACTCTGTCACCGCGGGTATTGGAGAACTTTTTGAGATGAGACTGTGCCCCCTTGGGGAGGAGGAAGAATCGTCGGCTTTGGGGTCGAGGACTGACAACAAATGGAAGGAGTCCTCGAAGGACAACGGTGATCATAGCGAGGCAGGCCTGTTCGGAGGCTCAAAGGAGATGTATTAGTTGAGCCTGCGGCATTTGAGGCTTCTAGCCTTGGAAAAGTGGTTCCTCCCTTGCCGCCATCTTCATCTCCCGTCGAAGGTACTTCGAGGGATACAGGTGTTCAATCGTCGTCCTCGCCCCCCATCGAAAATACTTCTAGACCAGAGGCCGCTTAAATTAAGCGGGGTCTCGAGTGACCACGTCCCTATTGAGATCGCTTCAACTGGGGCCGGTGAGACCAGGCTAGTAGATGCATGCTCAACGTTTGAGGAGGCTCGGCTTTGTTCTGCGGTGAGCTTTGGTTGACTTTGTTGACCTTCTAATTTTACATTTTCATTTTCTCATTGAGCTTCTTTTTCATAGGCCTTTGACAAGCTCAAGTCCGAGTTGCTCTGCTGTGAAGTCAGGTTGAGGAAAGCCTTGGATGGGGAGAGATCCCTCACGCTTCTTTGTGACAAAAGGGGGAAAGAATTGAGGAACCTTCCGCACGAGGCAAATTGAAGCCTGAAATACTAAAGCCACCTCAAGAAACATGTAACCTTTTCTCCGATGGAATGCATTCTTCTTCTTTTATCCTCAGAGATTAATATTTTGATACTTTAGTTGCAGAGCAAAACAAAGGATATGGAATGCCTTCAGGGTGAGGTTGGCCAGGACAAGCATGAGTGTAACGAGCTAAAGGCTCTGATAGATGCCCATACTATGGCCAAGAAGAATGCTTTGGCCAAGGTTTCTGCCCTCGAGATACAACTTCGGAACGCCTGTGAAAATAGCTCAGTTTAGACGAGCAGGATTGCAAGGCTCGAGTCCTAGCTTTTGGAGATGAAGGTCGAGGTTGTGGACGCCCAGGTTGAGGTTGAAGATATTCGGGCTAAGGCCGAAAAGAAAGTGGTCGTCTATTTAAAAGACGATGCTGATGCTCGAGCTAAGTTGAGGGGTTCTTCCGATCGAGAGAGCAGAATCAATGAATATGCCCATTGCAAATCTTAGAGGGAAACCCTTGAAGAGATTCATGCTAGGGGCTTTGATCTCTCGAAAGAGATAGTGCAAGCCAAGGTGGATGAATACGATGACAAGTTCCTTTTGTCCAATGTCGAAGATAATGAGGAAGAGGCCGACAGGCCACAGTCCCCGAGGGGGGACGTAGCCTAGGTTTTTTCTTTTTGATTATTTGTACAGGGATCTTAGAGAGCATTTGCAAATGTAGCCTTGCATTGTTTCATATGTGCATATATAAAGAAACCTTTCAATTTTCTCCTTCCATGAATTTCTCTTTGCTTGTGTATGCCTTTCTATGTCTTTAGTTTTGACGTTTTGTCAATGATTAGCTAGACGAATTGGCCTTTGAGTAAAAACCCTTAGGTTTATAATTTGGCCCTGGGGCTTATTAGTTTGGCTCGTTGGCTCTTACGCATTTGCCCTTAGGCTCTTTTAGTTAACTATTTCAGGCTCATTCTCTAAGTTGGATTTCGACTCGAGCTCATTGACCCTTAAGTTTTTGAAATTTAAGCTGGCTCTTAGGCTCTTATGCGTAGGGTCGGTACGACCTCTTAATATAGGTTGGCGATAGTGGCTCTTACGCGTTGGGTCGGTACGACCTCTAATGTGGGCCGGTGATAGTGGCTCTTACGTTTTGGGTCGGTACGACCTCTAATGTGGGTGGCAACAGTGGCTCTTACGCATGGGGTTAGTATGACCTCTTAATATAGGTTTATTTTCCCTCGCTAAAGACTTTTTGAAATTTTTGTGCTCGCCCAACTCTTGACGGCTCGCTAAGAGCCTCGATTGTGAGCCATTATGTAGCGATAAATGAGCACCTTGGGAGGTTTCGCTCGATGGACAAAATTGATTCGAAGCTCTTTTGCTTATGCCGAGGGTAGCCTAATTATCCTAATTAACCAGTTCTTTTTGAAGTTTTTTCGATGTAATAGAAGGCTTGTGATTTTATAGCGATGGTCGGGCATCCCCGAGTCGTGTGAGTTTGGCCAGAGCCTTGTGACCGGAGTCGTTGTGTTTGGTTGTAGCCTTTCAGTCCCCGAGTGAAGTAGTTTTGTCGCTTATATCGAGGGTATGCCTTTTTAGGAGTCTTACAAGTTCGAATATATAGCCTTAACTTTAAGATCGGGATGATGCCTTTTTGCAAGGTCTTATAAATTTCAACATGCCTTACTTGAGGTCTTACAGATTTGGTTACTTGGTACAAGTATAATTTACGCCTTGCTTGAGGTCTTACAAGTTTGGTTACTTGGTACAAGTATAACTCACGCCTTGCTTAAAGTCTTACAGATTCGGTATTGCCTTATGAAGGTCTTATGAGCTCGAGGTTGCCCGCATGGGGTCTTATGGCCTCGGGTTTTTGACGAATCGATGGGGGTGACAGTTGGGGATAGTCCCTGAGTCATCCAAAGTTTCTTGGCTATGGAGTTGTTCCTTGTAAACTTGGTATTGCCTCATTGAGGGCTTACGAGTTCGAATTTTCCGACTCGAAGGTCATGTGGCCTCGAGTTTTTCGCATCAGTCCCCAAGTGTTCGAGAATTCTCTGGCTCTAGAGCCGTTTCTTGTAAAAGTAGCGTACTTCTTTGAAGTGCAAAGCGTTTTGATGGAGGGGAAATATTCTTTGATTACTTGGTACAAGTATACATGATTTCGCTGTCAGGGGCTCAATTATTTTATGCGGACGCGGTTCATTCGACCATTTGGCCCGATACATCATTTTTCTATTGAGACCCTTTTTGTCTCATCTTGACTTCTTCGAGAAGGTGATCTTCCGGGGGGATGCCCCCCAGTGTTCGAGGTTGATTGAAGCGAAGCCTTGAACACTTGTGAAGTTCTCCTTAGGTAGCATATAAATGTTTCCTCGTTTAAAACCTTGCCTGTAAAACCCTTCTTGGGATAAAACACGATCGAAGGAAAAGAGTGCAACGTATGCTTTAAAACCCAAGGTCTTCGAGCTAGACAAAATTTCGACAGTTCTGATAAGGCTCTTGCACAAAGGTTAGTGTAAGATGTAAATAAAAAGGGAGATGGTTATACCTTAGTGGTGATGGCGCTTTGAGCCTCGATATGCTTCAAACATTTTCTTCGGGGATGTGGCACGGTCCTTTGCTTGTTTTATTCGGGTGTAGCCGAGAATGTGTCTCGTGATTGCTACTTCACAGTTTGCTTATCCTTTGGCTCCTTTGATGTTGGAGGCGTTGATGTCAGTGCAACATCGTGCACCGCGAACATTTCACGCGATGCATGTTGTTCCCTATACTTGGTTTTTATTTTGTCCTTCATCGGAAACTTCATCATTTGATGCAGAGTTGATGGTACTTCCCTCATGATGTGTATGTATGGCCTAACAAGAAATGTGTTGTACCTCATGTCACCTCCGATGACATGGAATTTGGCGCGCTAGATTGCACCGGACATGTTGACCGGGAGGGTGATCTCCCCCTTCATTGCTTCGCCAGCCATGTTAAAGCCGTTGAGAACTCGGGAGGTAGGCAAAATCTGATCGAGTAGCCCGAGTTGGTCTACTACCTTTGACCTGATTACGTTGGCCGAGCTACCTGGATCCACGAGTACACGTTTAATTTGAATGTTATTCAAGAGAAATGAAATTACCAGGGCATCGTTATGTGGTCGAGTCAAGGTCTCAAAATCTTCCTTGCTGAATGCAAGGATGTCTTCGGACAAGTGGCCCCGGATTAACCCTTCCGTTGTAGAGGACACTTTTACCCGTTTGATCACGGGTCTTTTAGGAATATCGGTCCCCCGATGATCATATGAACGACATGCTAGGGTTTTCCTGCCTCGTTTCTCCTATATGCCTCTCTTTCTTCCCTGGTGGGATTTTTCTGAGTTTTCTTTTGATTTTCTTAGCGTGTACTCCCGTTAATGTGGGAACTAATGTCAACTCGTTGGGCGTTTCATGAGACCGTACCCATGGGGATCGGTTCTGATGCACTCTCAGGGTTTTGCGGTGGTACATCTATACCTGGAACAGCTACACCATTCTCTCCATGGTCCTCAAGACCATTATTTTCATGTGCGTTCACTGAGTTAGTCATTTTGAGTTGAAATCAAAGATTCTTGGACAAGAAAAAGTGTGAAGAATAACTTGTGTTATGCAGTAAACCAGCAAGAAAACAATCACTATTATTTTTAGCCCCACGGTGGGCGCCAAACTGTTTACCTTGAAAATGGTAATTACAATTAGATTTGATTTTGTGGTTCTAAAAATACGTGATCTGATTTTATGCTAGTTGTTAAGTAGTAGATGCTAAGTGTGAGATTAGAAAATGAAAAATGAACTTGAAAGCAGTATGTTTAAGCAAACCGAGTGGTTGAGAATCGGGGCCTCGAGCCAGATTCTGTGGGGCCTCGAGGTCGAGCAAGATACTAAGTTGTGGACAACCGATGAAGGTCTAATAGTTCTAAGAGCTTTGATCTGGGCTCTTTATAGTCAATAATGAGCAATAAATGAAGAACAATTAATGGAACAAAATACATATAAGCAATAAATGTAAGTAATAGAATCAAGGGAGAATGTGTTTAAGTTAGAGAGCAGAGAATCTTCTTGTTCTTGTATTGAATGTTGTATATCTTTTTACAGAATGACAAGGGTCCCCTTTATATATGAGGAGGAATCCCAACATAGTATAAATGCATTTATTACAATGATATATGGCAGGTACAGCTATTTAATGCCACGGTACGGGCTTGAACTAGCCTAATAGACTTGGTCAGCTTTAATCGTGTGCCTTGGGAACTTCATGTTTGTCCATCATAACTATTGATTTGCACATCATCGAGGTCGATTGTTGAGAACCCTCGAGGTTGAACCCCGGGCTGAGCCTCGAGCTTTCTCGGGGCGGTCCCTACGACGTGCCTTAATGACTATAAAATTGGACCCTCTGATTTTTACCGCATACACTAATATTCTTGAACTATGTAATGATCTGATTCATGCAGCGTCATGATACGTAGGCAATCCCCATCGGATTCGATCATAGCCTTAGACAATTTGAGTTAAAAAATAAACTAAAAAAAAGAAAAAAACTTTGAGTGAAAAAGAGAAAAAGAGAGTGCCAAAAATAAAAGAGTGACAGAAACAAAATGAAAAAATTAAGAGTGGTTAAAGTAAATAAAAGAAAAAGAGGTACAAAGTGAAAAGGGTTAGTTAAGGGCAGGGTGAAACATGCAACCGTTCAAACACATGGTAGAAGCGTTTAACTATTTAGGTGCATTGCATCCCAACATGTGATTTCCTATCTGTTAAGCATCTCAAAACTAACAATGTTGTTGGGTGTCTACATTATTTAGGTTATGTTCAGGTGGTTGGTTTTGTTGGTAATCTGGTTTTCCATCCTTACTTCACAAGATCCAAAGGCAGGGTTCATATGGCCTCGGTCTTACCATACTATTATCCCCTCCAAGATGCTACTTATCATGTGGTGCCACCTCCCTATGTGATGATGAACGCGCAACCTTACACACCGCCACAACATTATACACAAAACCGAGCTCTACCTCCCAAAAATGCCCATCTTTACCAAGCTCCATATAATTCCCAACCAAATGTCCTCCAGTACAATCCTTGCTCAAGAGAGCATTTTAGAAAGAATCAGTTCACCCCTGTTGTTGAATCGTATTTCCAAAAGCTAATCAGGCTAGATCTATTGCAGCCAGTGGCCCCGAATCGGCCGAACCTCGAGTCCCCCTTGCATCGAGCTGATTCTATATGTGAATACCACTCTGGAGCAGTGGGACACAGTATGGAGGACTGTTGGACCCTCAAAAGGATAGTTGAAGACTTGATTGAAGCTGAAAGAATCGTTCTTTGGGACGAAGAGGTTCCTGATGTGCTGAACAATCTATTGCCTGCTTATAACACCAGGCCAATAGTTGGAATAATTTGTGAAGATGAAGAATTTGATCTGGCACAGAAGGTCATTGCAGTTATTATCGAGGCAGAAGAAAAGCCAAAAAACAGTTGCCAAGCATGAAAGTTCCCCATCAGATAGGAGTCTCGGTAGCTAGTCTTGTTATCCTTTCTGCGTTGGGGTTATCTCAGGGTGTGATCCAGATGTTTTACTTTATTGTCTTACTTTCCGATGTAAACTCTTTTATCTTTAAAATTTTAAAAAAAATCAAATAAAAAAAACTCAAATGAAATTAATATTTCATTTCCCAGGAATGTCTTTTTTCTTATTGTCACTTTTCTTATTCTCTTTTTAGTTCTGTGAAATGCAGATTTCAATAATATGACATGCTTGCGAACTTCATGCCTAGATCCTAAAATGCTGTCAGACTATGAAATAATGAAGCAATTAGAATGCAATGAAGATAAGTCTAATAAAATAGAACAAAGACTCGGAATAGCCGATGGAAAATTGGCTCCAGATGGGAAAGATATGAACATTATAACAAGAGTGTTGTAAAAAGAGAGTGTTGTACCTAGGAAACATCGAAGGAAATATCCGTGAAACAACTGTCGACACAAATGCATCCAAAAGGTACTATATTTGATCCTCCATATAGTATTAATATTCTTCGGTTGGGGTGATGAAGGCTTTCATTCTCGCTAGCCAAACACCATTAACCCTTTTGTAAGCCATTTGAGCTGGTAACTCTTCTTTGATTACCCTCTTTGGAACCTGGAAGTGTTATTGAAAAAAAATGATTGAAAAAATGAAATGAAAAAATAAAAAAAGAGAAGAAAAGAGAGATACAATAAAAAGGAAGAAAAGACAAAGAAAATGAAATGAAAAATGAAAAAAAGAGAAGAAAAAGGAAAGGAAAAAAGAATGAGAAAACAAAACAAAAAAGAAAAACAAAAGAAAATCAAAAATAGAATTCCTTGAACTATGTTTGACTTGATTCTGAAAGGATGCGTAGGCAGCCTCTCTCTGGGGTTTATTCACACCAAAACAAAAATTCAAATTCCCCCAAAGATGAAACTACGGTAGAAGTTATAATGATTCGGCGACGGGTTCGCCTGAAAGGTTCCAAAATTGTAACTCAATCCAAATCCTTTTTACCCAAATCCTTTTCAAGTGCTTCTGATCAATCATCGAGAATGTTCAAAATGGGATGATAAAGTTACTTGGTTCTGATGCAACCAAATGAGAGAAACAAAATGAGAGAATCTTATGGGTGAAACCCCTCAAGGCACCATAAGGCGATGGTAAGCAGAGAAATTGAAAATGAGAGAGTCTTGTTAGTGAAAACTCGCAAAGAGCACTATAAGGCGACGGTGAGAAGAGAAATGAGAGAGGTCAGCTGGTGAAAACCCGCAAAGGGCGCCACTGATCGAAAGGAGGATCCTCACAACCATCGGCATCGACAGAGTCCTGGCAAGGTTTCTCGATTTTAAGACAAAGTTGTGATGAATTTCTGAGAGTTAGATGGTATACAAAGATCAGGCATCCAGCCCAAAAGGCATGTCATGTTCATTGTCCCCTTTGCACTCCAGATAAGTCCTTTTTTCTTTTCCCCGAAAGGGTTACCTCTCGTCTAAATTCATTTGTCCATTCCATTGTGTTCTTTTCTTTGAATCCATTTCAGTCCAACTCTATTCCGAAACTAAGACAATGAAGGGATGGCAAGACTGATTTATAGGTTTCTCATTTGATACAAGCTACTATGCAAAAGGCACCCAACCTCGTCAGGGGCATCAAGTCGACCTTGACTGGCCATGGAGGCCGATGCTTCGAAATCAAAACTCTTGGAAGGAGAAAATCAAATTGAAGTGCCTATAAAGGCAGATAAAATTGAAAAGGCTGAGTCCCACGTGGCTAACTGTCTAGGCAAAGGTTTAAAAAGCCAAGGTACCCCAAATGCTCTGAAATTGAAATTGGAAGAAAGAAGCCAGAAATGAAAGGCCTACGAAGGCGAAATAAAGTTGGAAAAGGTTAAGTCCCACGTGACTAGCCGTTGCAGCAAAGTTTGAGGAGTCAAAAAGTTCCCCAATGCTCCGAAGTTAAAAAATGAAAAAAAAACAAGTCAGAAGTGAAAGGCCTACAGAGGCAAAATAAAGTCGAAAGGGTTGAGTCCCACGTGACCAACCGTCATGGCAAAGTCTGGAAAAGCTAAAGGTTCTCCAGGGTCAGAAATGCAATCGGTATTCAAGAAACAACAGTTGCAATTGAAAGGGTCGAGATCAAGTGACTGAAATAATCAAGGCCACAAAACTAACCACTGTTTCAAACTGACAAATTATTCTTTGTTGAAAAAAAAAAGGAAACAGGTGCAATCCAGAAGCAACCTTGCTAACTCCGATGACTCTACCACTAAGCTATCAACACCCACTACCGGGTCCAGAAACACCTAAATCTGCACACAAGGTGCAGGCATATGCCAACTTTGTAAGTAATAAAAGTAAATGAAAGTTGAGCAGTAAGAAAACACTTAAGCCACGTCATAACGCTACAGGAAATGCAGTACATTTCTAAAACAGTACAAAAATCATTTAATTCATAAATCAAGCTTAGTTTCAGTAAAACCTTTCAAAACAACTTTAATAGTTTCAAATGAGTGATAAAATAGTAAGTAAAAATAATGGAAACATAAACAACCGCTCGGGAAAAACATGTATCATAAACCGCCCCTCGGGCATAATATCAACAGAACCAGCCCCTCGGGCTACCTTACAATCATTCGTAACCAGCCCCTCGGGCATAACATGAACCAAGAAATGCCCTTGGGCAACAATATGAATCAACAATAGCCCTTCGGGCTACATCATATCACTCACACTGGGTACCCGCGCTCACTAGTGGTGTACAGATTCCAGGAGGGGCCCCTTACGGCCCAAGCGCAATAACAAGCCATCTCGTGGAATAATCAAATAGGCTTTTGGCCTCATATCAAGCCACCTCATGACGTAACAAATCAAGCCCTCGGCCTCATAATCATGAATCAGTACAACACTGATGCGGCACGCAGCCCGATCCCACGGTATCCTCACAACACAGGCCCTCAGCCTCACTCAGTTAGAAATCTCTCAAGCCACTCGGGCAACAATAAAACATGATGATCAGCCCAAAATATCATTTAAAATATCGAAACGGAGTAAATATGGTTGAGTTATGAAAACAGTAGAATACAGCATGACTGAGTACAAATATGAAGTCAAAACAGTGAGGAATAGTAGTAAAAATTCCCTAAGGGTTCAAAATAGTTGGCATGAAGCCCAAATAAGGCATTCAACCCAAAGCATGGTAATAATTTCTAAAACACAATGATATCAAACAATTTTCAATCAAATACGTGACTTAATAGTCATACAGGACGGACTAAGTCACAATCCCCAACGGTGCACGACCACACGCTCGTCATCTAGTGTGTGCGTCACCTCAAAGTAGCACAACGATATGGAATCCGGGGTTTCATACCCTCAGGACAAAAATTTAAAATCATTACTTACCTCTATCCAGTCCAAACTCTAGCCCGCAATGCCTTTGCCTCTCGAATCGGCCTCCAGATGCTCCAAATCTATCCCAAAAATAGATGCATGACATCAAAATATGCTAAGGGAACGAAGCCCATGCAAAATTATCAAATTACAACACAAATTCCGAAATTGGCCAAACCCGACCCCCGGGCCCACATCTCGGAATCCGATAAAAATCACATCAATAGAATCCTTATTTTGCAATGAGTTCATTCATACAAAAAGTACCAAAATCGGACCTCAAATGGCCCCTCAAATCACCACTCAAAGCTCTCCAATTAACCAAGTCCTAACCCCCAATTCACCACTGATTTTCCCTTAAATGTTCATGCTAACAACGATAAAAATCACCATAATAATGAGCTTAGGAACCAAGGACCTTACCTCAATGAATCTCTCTAAAAATCTACCTTGAAATTGCTCCCAAAAGCTTCTTCCCGAATGAAATATTGAGAAAAATGGCCAAAAATCGCCAAGGGTGGAATTTATAGTTTCTGACACAGCAAAAATGCATCTGCGGTTAAATGGTCGCACCTGCGGTCCCAGGTGCGCACCTGCGAAATTCACTTAAACTCCAAGGCCGCATTTGCGCAAAGAAATTTGTACCTGCGCAATCGCAGGTGAAACCAAGACCTTGCTTTTGCGGTCCCAGCCTGCCTCTCTCTTGGCTTCTTCTGCGGCTCCAAAATCTGCTTCTGCGAGTCCGCACCTGCGGTCCCCTAATCGCAGGTGCGGTGATGACAGCAAAAGAAAAACTTCAGCTGCCAAACCCAACACAAAATCACTCGTTAACCACCCCAAATCACCCTGAGGCCCCCGGGACCTTAACCAAAAGTACGAACAAGTCATATACCACTATGCAAACTTATGCCAATCTTCAAAACACCTCAACCAACATCGAATCAACCAAATAGCATCGGATTCAAGCCTAAGGTTCCAAGAATCTTCCGAATTCCACTTTTGTTCAGAAAGTCTAACAAACCTCGTCCGAATGACCTGAAATTTTGCACACATGTCACATTTGACACAACAAACCTATTGCAACTTCCGGAATTCCATTCTGACCTATATATCAAAATCTCCCCTATCAACAGGAAAACACCAAAATTCCAATTTCACTAATTCAAGACTAAATTTAATTCAGACCTCTAAAACGTATTCTGATCACGCTCCAATGTCCCAAATCACCTAACGGAGCTAACCAAATCATGAAAATTCAATTCCAAGATCATATACTAACAAGTCTTCTTGGTCAAACCTTTCAAATTTTTAAGCTTCAAACTGAGAACTGTCATTCCTAATCCATTCTGATTACTGTGAAAACCAAAAACGATGACTTGCATAAGTCATAATACATAACAAGGGGCTATTCATGCCCGAGAATTAGCGAGAGAAGTGCAAGAACTCAAAACGACCGGTCGGGTCGTTACATCCTCCCTCACATAAACATACGTTCGTCCTCGAATGCGCCCAGAGTCATTCCAAAAACCATCAATCACTGAGAAACCTTACCATGCACATACCCGGGGGTGATCCCACGTCACACTATCTCATATAGGTCCGATAACACAATGTAACTGAAATTTCACAATCCAACCTAGCCCATAAACCTTAGAACCACATTTCCACTTCTGAAATCATCTGCAAGATCAGAATCTCACATCTATACTTTGAATAAGTCCAAACAAGCTGTAACAAACCATATTTGCAACCCTAGATGCAATCACAAGATATACCGCATAACTCAAACACTTGTAGCGATAACTTCTAATCACAACAGTTGTTCAAAACATCCGAATTTTGATAATAAACCTTATCAAATAAAGCCTCATTCCAACACTTTCGTATACTGCCAATGATAAATGAAACATGTAGAAAGTCATAACTATTCCTTAGATCAACCATTCGTGAAGCCACTTCTCCTTTGGCAAGGACCATAGCAAATTTCTGAGCCGAACATCGATATTATCCTTCCAACACACTGAAATCGAATCTGTTTGTATTCATTCTAGATCCCAATGATCTCATCTAATCCAACACAACTACTCTGGTGACATGATACATCAATACAATCTAAAGCCACAACTTATGCAATCTGCGCACCAATAAACAACAATCCAAACATACTCAAATCATGAGAATGACTCAAATAAGAGAGCTATACCGCAAGCTCATCGGTACCACCACAACACAATGCTGGGAACCAATCACACGTCGTAGAAACAGAACACACGAATCTAACCCGAAGGATCATACCTCCACATAACTTCGCTGCAACGCGCGACCCTATCCAAACACTGGTCCACATGAAACACCTCAAGTCATATGCTCAAAATCGACAACCACGCACAATTTGATGTCTAGAACCAAAGCAAATCATCATAACCATGGCAAAGCAATTGACATAACATAACACAAACCCGAAAGGACACCATCGATACGCCATCCGCCGAGCAATACCCAATACTCTTCCCGCTCGAATTCCACTGAGAGACCCCAATAAAACTGTAGCACATGTGCCTATAACCAACAAATCCCAATGCCTCGCAACACGAAAAGGTAACTCATAGATCTCCCCAGATCACTAATAAGCTTAACAACAATCGAATCAACACATCCCTCAACAATACAACTCGGAGTCAACCAAGCCAACTTAAGTTAGAACACACATCCACATTGGCCTACCCATGAACCCCTTATTAAGGAGTCCTTGAAGCTGCTCCTTCAACTCTTATAACTCCGTCGGTGCCATGCAATACGGTGCCCGGCACTAAATCAATATCGAAATCAACAAACCTATCCAGCAATATGCCTAGCAGCAGGAGACACATCCGGAAAGTCTCTCACTGTCGGAACTGAATCAATGGTAGGAGTCTACGCACCGACATCCATCACGAAGGCCAAATAAGAAATACAACCCTTCACAACCATCCGATGGGTCTTCAAATATGGAACCACCCTACTGGGAACATAATTCGTCGAACCTCGCCACTCAATCCATAGCATTCTCGGCATAGCCAATGTCGGCGCCTTAGCGCAACAGTCCAGAATAACACAACACGAAGACAACCACTCCATACCCAATATCTCACAAAAATCTAGCATACTAAGCAATAAGGATTCACTCGGGTCTCCAAACCTCCAATAGTTACCACACAAGACCGGTATACGCGGTCCACAACCATGACCTAACCTGTTTATGAGAACTCCCAGTCTCTAAATCCATACAGCATGCGAATTTACCATATTCGATCCCTACTCCACCGTTCGAATATACAATATACCTCTAATACCCAATCATCCCACGAGAGGTACTCCTATAATTCTTCTGTGCCACCAAGCAAACTTGAATATCAGCAGTCGATCCAACAAGAGAGTACCGCAATACTAATGAAGTATCATCAACTCAATCACATTGCCCTTTTTAGAAACGTATACCCTCATCAAGCCACACCAATTAGTAATATCATTTCCCTAATCATCTAAACCTGTCGGTGTTGCCTAAGAATTTTATGACCTTCCTTTCAGAACTAAATTGTGACCTTACACATGCAAATCTCAATCCTACATAACAAACCGCATATACCATACCATCCTAGGATAAATATGAGAACTTCATATCCCTTCCGAGCCACAAGCAACCACATACTCAACTAGCCAAGAACTTTCCATTGATCCCATCTAGAAGAAAATCGCTATACATCCCATGATCCTCACGCTCGTAGAAAATATACGTCTCTAACTGTGGTAGAAACCATCAAGAACCCTCTGAATTCTATTTGCATAAAACTAAACCGTCAGGACTGAATCCTTCTAACACAACCAAGCTACGAAGGCCACTAAAACCTAAGAGCATTGTCGTGACACACCTGAAGAAACTCATTACCTCGTAAGCACCCAAAGAATTAGTCATATCCATACCATGCCAATCCGTCCTACTACCAGGCTATCCCATCTATCTCAGTTCCTTTTGATTTACCTTCAATTTGATGCTTCTTCTCGCTATAACACTATAATCCTCCACCCAGACTCATCACACAAGACCCAAGCATAAAACTATACCGTCTAAGGCTCATAAGTCGTTGGATACTCCCATAAATATTCCCAAATACACCACATTCAAAATATCTACCCTGAAGTGACTCCCTGCTAACCCAAAGCCATTACCTTCACCTTCCTGATATTGATATATAGAATCCCATATTGATATAGAAATACCACGAGTCTTGACACCTTCCAATGCAAACCTCAATTTTTAGCCAATTATACAACTTGAAAATCTCCAAATATTACATGTAAAATCTTGAACTCATTAGAACCATTCTCGAGCGTCCTCCACTCTACACAAACCGCAATTAGACAGATCAAATGGACCGGACAACCTATGCTCCATTAGCACTTCCGATGCTGCAGAATGTAACCTCACCTTAGCGCAACCGAGTAACTTCCTATTTTATGCACCGTACATCCTTTACCAATAACAACTCAAGGTATTCCTTGATTCTCATACACCCATAAAGCATAACATAACCTTTATTGAAATTTCCTTTACTCGAGTCATCCTCGGTCTCAACCTCTGTAAGCCATAACTAATTCGCTAGTATGCCTCAAACTGGAACCAACATAGCATATAATCGTGCAATCGACTAATTAATAGTAGACTCTCCCACTTGACTCAAAGCCATAGGTCAAAACACACAATAAATCATAATGCATATACTCTATTACTACCATAATACCATAGTGAGATTAAACTCAATCCTTCATAAACTCGTGCAACATAGTCCACATAGTACTTCAAACATTCTGCAAATCCCGCATTCACCCTCGTAACAATCAAGCCCACTCTTTTAAGCGACCCAAATTCAAATCGCAACACATATATTTTACTGGTAATGGAGATCTTCCAACAAATATCATAAGGATCACACAAACTTCAGAACACTCCGCATGAGATAACCCACCTGCTTCGCCTCAAACTAACATCTCTTTATACCATTCCGCTGTCATAAACGTTATGCAGTCACTTAATCTTCTTGAGCCTGAACTCATATCACAACGTGAAATCTACTTCACTTCCCAACTAGGTAACATGAAAAGATCCTTCAACACGCCCACGACTCGGGCTATACATCAAATCATGATGGAAACCAAGCACCAAATAGTTCTTCTATCATCAAGAAGACCCTTCTCATCGCTTCCAAATCATATGAATACATCTCACAGTCATATCATACTCATCACATAGTCATCCAGCCATCACTTCTACTAATAGGGACACTACCGAACATATGAGTTCAAAAACATGTGCGCATCCCATCAGCACCTCGTTGCTCAAGCTACAGGCAAAAACACGGCCTCAAGTCCTCCAAACTAGCCCAACATCAATGTATAGAAATCATATCTCGCCCCTCAATCAGGGAATCACAAGCCATCAATGCACAGCTAATACCAAGCGCTCATGCACGCATACGAATGCGTGAAAGGAATTCAAAGAGTTACATTTAAAGCTGAATCAACGAGGCACGATAAGAATTCAAGAATGTGAAGTTTTTTTCCTAAAGGTTCGACAGCCTCCCAAGAATAAGTACAGACGTCTCTGTATCGATCCGCGAGACTCTACTAAACCTGTTCATGACTCGTAAGACCTATATAACCTAGGCTCTAATACTAACTTGTCACAACCCTAAAAATTAGCCCGGTCGTGATGACGTCTATCGTGAAATAAGGCTAGCCGACACAACTTCTGAATTAACCATTTATCAATAAAAGTCATTTTTAAGTCTTTACTTAATCAAATATTTCATAATGAAAGTCTAAATGAACAGCACAGAATAAATACACAAGCCTGACATCTGGGTGTCACAAGTCACGAGCATAAACTAAGGTCTGAATACAACGAAGAGTCTAAAAATGTACTAAATACGGTCTAAGGAAGATAAGAGGGAAAAAGGTAGTGCTGCGAATGTGAGGCAGCTATCTTGCTAACTCTGATGACTCTGCCACTGAGCTATCAACACCTGCTACCGGGTCCAGAAATACCTAAATTTACACATAAGGTGCAGGGAGTAATGTGACTACGCCAACTCAGTAAGTAATAAATGTAAATGAAAACTGAGCAATAAGAAAACACGTAAGCCACGTCATAACGCTACAGCAAATGCAATACATTTCCAAAATAGTATAGAATTCATTTAATTCGTAAATCAAGCTCAGTTTCAGTAAAACCTTTTAAAATAACTTTCAATAGTTTCAAAAGAGTGATAAAATAGTGAGTAAAAATGATGGAAACATAAACAGCCCCTCGGGAAAAACATGTATCACAAACCGCCCCTCGGGCATAATATCAACAGAACCAGCCCCTCGGGCTACCTCACAATCACTCGTAATCAGCCCCTGGGGCATAACATGAACCAAGAACCGCCCCTTGTGCAACAATATGAATCAACAATAGCCCCTCGAGCTACATCTTATCACTCACACTGGGTACCTGCACTCACTGGGGGTGTACAGACTCCGGGAGGGGCCCTTTACGGCCCAAGCGTAATAACAAGCCAACTCGTGGCATAATCAAACAGGCTCTCGGCCTCATATCAAGCCACCTCGTGGCGTAACAAATCAGGCCCCCGGCCTCATAATCATGAATCAGTACAACACTGCTACGGCGTGCAGCCCGATCCCACAGTATCCTCACAACACAGGCTCTCGGCATCACTCAATCAGAAATCTCTCAAGCCACTCAGGCAAAAGTAAAACATGATGCTCATCCCAAAATATCATTTAAAATATCGAAATAGAGTAAATATGGCTGAGTTATGAAAACAGTAGAATACAGCATGACTGAGTACAAATATCAAGTCAAAACAGTGAGGAATAGTATTAAAAATCCCCTAAGGGTTCAAAATAGTTGGCACGAAATCCAAATAGGGAATTCAACCAAAACATGGTAATAATTTTAAAACACAGTGATATCAAACAGTTTTCAATCTAATACAAGACTTAATAGTCATACGGGATGGACAAAGTCACAATCCCTAATGGTGCATGACTCCACGCTCGTTATCTAGCGTGTGCGTCACCTCAAAGAAGCATAACGATGTGAAATCCGCGGTTTCATACCCTCAGAACAAACATTTATAATCATTACTTACCTCTATCCAGTCCAAACTCTAGCCTGCGATGCCTTTGCCTCTTGAATTGGCCTATGGATGCTCCAAATCTATCCAAAAACAGATTCATGATGTCAAAATATGCTAAGTGAACGAAGCCCATGCAAAATTATCAAATTACAACACAAATTTCAAAATTGGCCAAACCCGACCCTGGGGCCCACATCTCAGAATCTGATAAAAATCACATTAATAGAATCCTTATTCCGCCACGAGTTCATAAAAAGTACCAAAATTGAACCTCAAATGGCCCCTAAAATCACCACTCAAAGCTCTCCAATTAACCAAGCCCTAACCCCCAATTCACCACTGATTTTCCCTTAAATTTTCATGCTAACAACAATAAAAATCGCCATAATAACGAGCTTAGGAACCAATGACCTCATCTCAATGAATCCCTCTAAAAATCTCCCTTGAAATTCCTCCCAAAAGCTTCTTCCCGAATGAAATATTGAGAAAAATGGCCAAAAATCGCCAAGGGTGGAATTTATAGTTTCTGACCCAGCAAAACCGCACTTGCGGTTAATGGTTGCACCTACGGTCCCAGGTGCACACCTGCATAATTCACTTAAACTCCAAGGCCACATCTGCTCAAAGAAATCTGCACCTGCGCAAACGCAGGTGCGACCATGACTTTGGTTCTGCGGTCTCAGCCTGCCCCTCTCCTGGCCGCTTTTGCGGCTCCAAAATCTGCTTCTGCGAGTTTGCACCTACGGTCCCCTAATTGCAAGTGTGGTTATGACAGCAACAGAAAAACTTCAGCTGCCATACCCAACTCAAAATCACCTGTTAACCACCCGAAATCACCCTGAGGCACCCGAGACCTCAACCAAAAGCACGAACAAGTCATATACCACTATCCAAACTTTTACCCATCTTCAAAACACCTCAAACAATATCGAATCAACCAAATAACATTGGATTCAAGCCTAAGGTTCTAAGAATCTTCCGAATTCCGCTTTTGATCAAAAAGTCTACCAAACCTCATCCGAATGACCTGAAATTTTGCACACACGTCACATTTGACACAATGAACCTACTGCAACTTTCGAAATTCTATTCCGACCTCTATATCAAAATCTCTCCTATCAATCGGAAAATACCAAAATTCCAATTTCGCTAATTCAAGCCTAAATTTAATCTAGACCTCCAAAATGCATTCCGATCACTCTCCTAAGTCCCAAATCACCTAATGGAGCTAACCGAATCATGAAAATTCAATTTTGAGATCATAAACTAACAAGTCAAAACTTGGTCATACCTTTCAAATTTTTAATCTTCAAACTGAAAATTGTCCTTCCAAACCCATTCTGATTACCCTAAAAACCAAAATCAACGATTTGCATAAGTTATAATACATCACACGGGGCTAGTCATGCCCGAGAACTGACGAGTGAAGTGCAAGAGCTCAAAATGACTGATCGGGTCGTTACACATAGGGTCTCTATTCCCTAGTTGATGCCAACATAACTTGATGCCAACATAGGGTCACCACTCCCTAGTAGATGATTTTCCAACGTAGGGTCTCCAATCCCTAGTTGATTTTATTTTGGACATAGGTTCTCCACTCCCTAGTCGCTTTTCCAACATAGGGTCACCACTCCCTAGTTTATGCCAATATAGGGTTCCCACTCCCTAGTTTATGCCAACAAAACTTGATGCCAACATAGGGTCACCACTCCCTAGTTGATGCCAATATAGGGTCTCCACTCCCTAGTCGCTTTTCCAACATAGGGTCTCCAATCCCTAGTTGACTTTATTTTAGACATAGGGTCTCCACTCCCTAGTCTCTTTCATTTTTAGATATAGGGTCTTCACTCCCTAGCCACTATTTTCTTAAGGTACACCAATCCCGACTTTTCATTTCTTTCAATAATGAAGTAGTATAGAGTTTTGTTACAAATAACTCACGAGATTTTCCTAGTAAAAATTAGGGCAGAAAACTTTTGTTTGTTTTGGTGCCTGATTAGGTTTTTACCTTGATGCACAAGTTTCAAGACGACCAAAAGAAGAAGTCTTAATCCAGAATTAAAAATAAAAGAAGAATAAAAGAAGTGAACCCAAAATGCAGAAGCGGAGAAAAGATGTGGATTGCTCAAGACACGATTGAAGTCACAAGCTTTGCATGTCCCGTCTTGATTCGAAAAAGTTGAAGAAGATTGAATCAGCACCTGCAGCTAACAAGCATCAAGTTTAGATTAGAGTCTGCATAGAGAACCAGCCAAGACTCAAGATCAAGCTTCAGAAGATTTATAGATAGGAACTTGTAACTCGTAGCTGATATGTTTAGTTAGTCTTTTCATTTTGATTTTTGTGTAATAAGGAACTTAGCAAGCAGTAACAGCAGCAACAACACGGAAATCACAACTTCTCGGGTAGTCCCAATGACCAAAAATTCTAGAACTATACTTACCTGATTCCTTTATAGCCAAGGATATGTAGGCAACCTCCGAAGCATGGTTCGGTCAAACTTTTTCAAAAATGCTTCCCATGGAGTATCCAATGGGCAAAACTATTCATAATTGCTCACTTTATCTTTGCCCAAAAACTCTTCATGTTTCCGAGCAAAGAAGGCAGCTGTGAGCACCTAATTTTTGCCTCACATGGAAATTACTCCTAAAAATCGTCCAAAAAATAATTTTTTATGATTTTATGAATTTTAGGAGTTTTCTTTGTTTGGTTTTACATTTAGTTGCATATTTAATAGCATAAAATCATAAGAAAATATTTAATTTATCATCTCATAGCATTTTAGACTTTAATTGCATTTAGGATTTAATGACATTAATTAAATGCATTATCAAACGAAAATCACAAAAAATACAAGTCATTTTTACATTTTTAACTTTTAGTATTAGATTAGTAATTTCCAATCAATAGTATTAAGTTAATTAATTGTTAGAAAATAGATAAGTAAGTTTAATGGTGAAAATTAGATTTAGGAGTTAATGTAGGTTAATTAGTTTAATTAGAAATTCAAATTAAAAAAAACAAAAAAGAAGAAAAAGGGCATTTTTCGGACCAAGCCCAAAACCTGTCCAGCCCATTAACCAGCCGGACCCCCCCCCCCCCCCCATTTAAAATACTCACTTTCAAAACCCTAATAAAGATATGAGGAGACCCCTCGCTTAACAGATCTAGCGGCTCTCTAACAAAGAGAATGAAAAATCGAACCCCTTCCCCCTAAGGCAAAAACCCTAGTGTCGTTTCCCCCTTTCTTCTTCCTCATCTCTCGCTCAACCTCATTGTTTCTCTTCCTCCTCGCCTCTCCCCCATTTGTGACAAGTCTTGGGTTTGGCCGGAAGGTACGTTAACTCCGGCAATCCATTGAAGATCTTGCCCAAAAAATCTGATCTTATTCACTCTCTCATCCGATCCCAGACTCCAAAAATGTGATGACCCAAAAGTTCATATCGTATTTTAGAACCTAATCCGGGGTTTCAAGGCCTTCAAGACCTCATTTTCTTTTCCCCTCGATTTGCGTGCGCAGTCCGGGCGCGCTTTCGGACATCCCTTATGTAAAAATTTGAGAAAAATGCTAATTTTGCCTTTAAATTTAAATTTAAATTGACTTCGGTCAATATTTTGGGTAAACGAACCTCGGACCCATGATTTGACGATCCCGAAGGGTCCATAGAAAAATATGGGACTCGGACGTATGCTCAGAATTAAATTCCGAGGTCTCTAGCCCGAGAAATAAGCTTTTGAAGAAAATTGTTTAACTAAAAAATATAAGAAGTTTGAAAATTGAAAAATGTTTGAATATGATGGTATCAGGCCCGTATGTTGGTTCCGGAGCCTGGTACATGTTTAAAATAATGTTTAAGTTGAATATGTGAAATTTGGTAAGAATCGAAGTTGATTTGATATAAATCGGACACTTAGTTGTGAAAATAGTAACTTTAGGTGTTCTTGAGAATTTCATTGATTTTGATGAAAAATTCATAGTTGTTGATGTTATTTTGATGATTTGATCATACGAGCAAGTCTGTATGATATTTTTGGACTTGCATGCATGTTTGGTTTGGAGCCCCGAGGGCTCGAGTGAGTTGGATAGGCTGCGGAGTGTTTTGAGACTTAGAGGAAACAGCTGTTGTGTTACAAATCTGCAGGCTTCGCACGCAAATTCAAGCATCGCATTTGTGAAGATCCATCGCAATTGCAATCAGAGGGCAGGGAGGGGACCTTCGCAATTGCAAAGTTCCATGTCGCAATTGTGACCCCAGCAGTCACCGCAATTGCGAACAATTACTTGCATTTGCGACGTTAGCAGCCCAGACCAAGCTTCGCATTTGCGATGCTTTGGTTGCATTTGCGAACCGATTATCGCAAATGCGATTACTGCAACTGTGTAAATTACAACTTAAATGGGATTTCAACTCATTCTTTCAAATTTCAAACCCCAAGCTCTCATAGGCGATTTTCCAAAGAAACGTTCTTTCCCAAATCGTAGTTAAACAACTTTTAACTCATTTCTTTCAATCTACTTCATCTTTTCACAAGATTTCATCACAAAATCTAGGGATTTCATCATCGAAATTGAGTCTTGGCTCAAGTTGAGGTTTAAATTGTGAAGTTAATTGTTGGAACGAGATTGGTTATAGCTGATTCCCTTGTCGGGACGTATTTATTTCTATTGTTGATTCCTATGCCAGGATGTATTTATCTCTATTGTTGATTCCCTTACCGGGATATTGTTGTTTCCACTATTGGGTGAAGAAAGAGTGATAAAGCACGAAGGGTGATGCCTTTCACATTCATACTTATGCATATGGTGAGGAATAGTGATAAAGCACGAAGGGTGATGTCGTGCACATTTACATTTATATTGATGCATATGGTGAGGAAGAGAGATAAAGCACGAAGGGTGATGCCGTGTACATTTATAATATTCATATGGTAAGGAAAAGTGATAAATCACGAAGGGTGATACCGTGCACATTTTCATTATTGATTGCATGGCGATGATTGAGAGTAAAAGCACGAAGGGTGATGTCGTGCATTCATTTTCTGTTTGCAGTGATTATTTGTTGTTATTGGTCCAAGTGCCCTAATTGTTTCATTTCCGTTATTTTTGTGTTTCCTTATTCTAGTATCACTCATATCATGTTGCCCCATCTCGTTACTTTCTAATTAGCTTCTATTACTATTATTCTGTTAGATATTTTTTAGCTGCACAGGTTATGATATTTGGTCATGTCCTAGCCTCGTCACTACTTTGCCGAGGTTAGGCTCGACACTTACCAGTACATGGGGTCGGTTGTACTGATGCTACACTCTGCACTTTCTATGCAGATCCTGGTACCAGAGCATACAGATCATAGTTAGAGGTTGTTGCCTTCAGTCCAGTGGAGACCCGAGGTAGTCCTGCAGGCGTTCACAGGCCTTGGCGTCCCCTTCTATCCTGTTTCCTTTCTGTTTTATCTATATCTGAGATAAAATTGTATTTTCTTGTTCAGACCACTATTTGTAGTATTCGTAGACAGTCCGTAAAATTTTGACACCAGTTCTGGGTGGAGTTTTATTATGAATTTCATATTAGTATTAAGTTAAACTGTTAAATTATGTTCTTCCGCATTTTGATTTTCGCTGATTTTCTCATATCATCTGGTAAATAGTTAAAGATAAAGGAAAAAGGAAAAATAATTAGTAACGTTGGCTTGCCTAACAGATTCAATGTTAGGTGCCATCACGGTCCCGACGGTGAGAAATTCGGGTCGTGACAAAAAATATGAAACAAAAAATAGAAAAATAAAAGGATTTGAAGGCTATTCGAATTTTTTCTCTTTTATTTCAATTCTTTTTGAATTTCGGGTGGTATTTGGGTTGTAGAAGTGTGATAAAGTCGTTGAATCTGTTGCTATTGCTTTGTCGAACTCCGCCAACTTCATTTCTGGTTGTTTTGGACATTTCAACTTCTGATTCGGGCATTAGGTACATATCCCTGAATCTCTATTTTCTTTTATTTGTTACTAAAATAAGAAGTGTTAAATTCACGGCTAGCTGTTAATTCACTGTTTTGTTGAGTTATTTTGCTATTTTCTTCGAGAAATTGCTTACTAGATCTGAAATACTCTTCAGTTATGTTACTTTGTTAGCTCTAAATGTACCTATGTTAGTATCAAGTTGTTAACTGTTGTTGATTTGAGTAGTATGTCTCAAATGATTCTGTGTTCTACCATTTTAATTGATTTTAGTAATTATATTGATATGGTTGAAGTTTGGTTCCTATTCCGAAATTAATGTGAGAGATTGGTGGCTCTAACTTTGGTCCTTGGTTTGCCTTAGTCAAGTTCCAAATGGATTGTTACAGTACTCAGGCGACTAAGTTCCAAATAGATTGTTACAATACTTAAGCCATTGAATTTGATTGAATTAAAAAACCAATTGGGCCAAGGAGAAGTGGACCTCTAATGTGGTAGGCTTCAGGTTTTGGATTTTATATTAATTAAAGTAATTAAGCTATACAATTCTCCCCAACAATTTGGTATCCATACCTCATAACTTTGCAATAATCTCAAAGTAGTTTAGGAAATAATTTGAACATCGTAGTTTGCTTCAGGCGCAATTAATAATTAAATCATCATGGCTATGGGTACGGTTCCTGTGGCATAGTTGTGATACATAATCCCCAATCACAACTTCAAATAATAATAAAATACACATGTAGTAGGTCGTGGGTACGGTTCTCGTGACACGGTTCAAAATGTGTACAAAAACAAACAAGTACGCGACATCGCGACTTGTTCAAACAAACTCCATAAATGAATAAAAGCAGTTATAAATTTAAAAATGCACAACATGTTTAAAATATGTAATAAATCAGATAACTATGCCAATTATTAATGGTTGAGCGACCGTGCTAAAACCTCGAATCTCGGGAATGCCTAAAACCTTCTCCCGGGTTAACAAAATTCTTACTCAATCTTCTGTGTCGCGGACCAAAAATAGAGTCAATTTCCTCGATTTGGGATTTTAAAATAAATCGGTGACTTGGGACACCATAAATATTCCAATTGGCGACTCTGAAAATTAAATAAACAATCTCATATCGATTAATGTCACTTTAATTGGAAAAACTCCATATCCCTCGAGAAAAAGTAGGTGTGATAGCTGCCTGTGAACTTATAAGACAAACCATGAAGATGGATGTACCTAAGAAGGAAATGAGCTTGGCACTCAGAATCACCGAAGGTTCTGATCTGGAAGATGATGAAATGGCTACGATCACCAAAGACTTCAAGAAGTACCTAAGGAGAGGGAAGTTTTCTTCAAGAAGTGAAAGCTACAGCAAGTCAAAAGCTCCTAAGAAGCAAACCAATAATGGTTGCTACAAGTGTGGAAAGACTGACCACCACATTAAGAACTGTCCTTTGTGGGAAATTGAATGGAAGATAGAAAGAGATGAACGAAGGAACAGTAAGAAGGAACAGGTTCAACCCAAGAAAAGCAACAACCAAGGATATAGTCTCTACTTAGGGAGAAATCTCAGATGAAAGCTCAGAAGAAGATGATGATGATTAACAAGCACTTATGGCCAATGGAGAATCTGATGAAGAAGCTGAGGTAAATGCCTTCTATCTCAAAGACAAGATTAAATTTTTGTTTAAAAAAAGTTATCTTACCTGCTACTAGAGCTAATTGATGAATCTGAGGATGTAAATAATGAAAAGGAACAGTTGTCAAAAGAATGTGTAATTTTGAAAGCTAAGTGCAAAAACCTGGAACTTAGGGCTAGTGAAACTGAAAGTGAAAATACTATGTTGAAGAACCATGTTCATGCATTTGACACAACTATCCTGAAACTTATATCTGAAAATCTAAAATTGAAATTAGGAACAAGCAAAAAGACAGCTGATCACACACAACTCACATTAGAAGAAAATGTAGGAAAAATGAAAGATGAATTGTACAAGAGAGATGATAGGTACGAATCCTAAAGGAGGATCTCAGCGAGGCCAATCATGAGCTAGACAGAACTTGTAATTGGAACAGGTTCTCTGATGCACTTTCATAGCCACAAGAACACTATAATAGCAATAGAAGAGGACTTGGCTATGGGAACCCTTCACCTAAGTGGGATCCCAATTGCAAGTACCTCACACTTTCTGAGAACAAGATTTGTACACATTGTGGTAACAATGGTCACTATAAAAGTGAATGCACTGCAAAAGAAAAGGCAAGTCAAAAGAACAAATATTTTGTTCAAGGGAAAAATAGGCTGCCAAGTTGGACTAAAAAGAATTTGATTAATCCTTTTGCTTATAGAAAGGGACCCAAACTAGTTTGGGTTCCTAAGACTAACCCCTGAATTCCTTTTGTAGGTCCAAGTGAAGGGAAGCAGTCAAATATGGTACATGAATAGTGGCTGCTCAAAGCATATGACATGAAGCAAGAACCAGTTTCTTTCAATTGAGGACCTTAAAGGAGGTAATGTCTCCTTTGGAAATAGGAAGAAAGGTGATATCATTGGAGTTGGAAAGGTAAGTACGACTGATTCTCACTCTATTGAGAATGTCTACTTGATAGATGGACTGAAGTACAGTCTAATAAGTATATCATAATTATGTGACAACGGTAACATGGTAGCATTCACCTCTATATGTTTTATGATTAACCTTACCACTAACAAGATAGTTTTGCATGTAAAATGAGCGAAAAAAATATATGTTGTGGATTTGTCCACACATTCAGATATGAACTCACTTGCGTAAGTGTGTTGGATAATGATCCCCTCCTTTGGCACAAAAGACTTGGACATGACAGTCTAAGCCAACTCAACAAACTAGTCTCCAAGAACTTGGTGATATGGTTGTCTACCATTAAGTTCAAAATAAAATTTGTAAGACTTGTGCAAGGGGAAATCAAGTAAGATCCTCTTTCAAAATAGAGAATAGTGCGCTCGGACTGCCCATCCGTCTGAGGGTGAAAACCTATGCTCAACTCAACCTGAGTACCCAACTCTCGATGCACAGACCTCCAAAACTGTGAAGTAAACTGAGTGCCCCTATCTGAAATGATGAAAATTGGGACACCATGAAAACGAACAATCTCACGGATATAGATCTCTACCAACCGCTCTGAAGAATAGGTAGTACACACAGGAATGAAGTGCGGAGACTTGGTCAACCAATCCACAATCACCCAAATAGCATCGAACTTCTTCAAAGTCTGAAAGGATCCCAACTACAAAGTCTATGATAATATGCTCCCACTTCCACTCTGGAATATCCATCTACTGAAGCAAGCCACCCGGTCTCTGATGCTCATATTTCACCTAATAACAATTGAGACACGAGCTACAAATCCCACAATGTCCTTTTTCATTCTCCTCCACCAATAATGTTGTCTCAGATCCTGATACATCTTTGCGACACCAGGATGAATGGAATACCGCAAGCTATAGGCCTCCTCTAGAATTAACTCCCGAAGCCCATCTACATGGGGCACGCATATCTGGCCCTGCATCCTTAATACCCTATCATCACCAATAGTCACATCTCTGGCATCGCCGTGCTGAACTATGTCCTTAAGGACAAGCAAATAAGGATCATCATACTGGCGCTCTCTGATGCAATCAAACAAGGAAGACTAATAAATCACACAAGCTAATACCCGACTGGGCTCTGAAATATCTAACCTCATGAACCGATTGGCCAAGGCCTGAAAAGCAACTGCAAGAGGTCTCTCCCCAACTAGAATATATGCCAAGGCATCGGCCACCATATTAGCCTTTCCCGGATGGTACAAAATAGTAATATCATAATCCTTTTAGCAACTCCAATCATCTCCACTGCCTCAAATTGAGATCCTTGTGTTAGAATAAGTGCTGGAGGCTACGATGATCGGTAAATACCTCACAAGACACACCATACAAATAATGCCTCCAAATCTTCAACGCGTGAACAATGGCAACCAACTCCAAATCATGAACAGGGTAGTTCTTCTCATGGGGATTCAACTGACGAGAAGCATAAGCAGTAACTCTACCCTCCTGCATCAATACACACCCAATAACAACTCTCGAAGCATCACAATACATGGTATATGAACCTGAAGCTGATGGAAAAGCTAACACTAGAGTTGTGGTCAAGGCAATCTTGAGCTTCTGAAAGCTCTCCTCAACTCATCTGACCACCTGAATGGAGCACCCTTTTGATTCAACTTGGTCAAGGGCGATGTGATAGATGAGAATCCCTGAACAAACCGGCGGTAATAACTCGCCAAACCAAGGAAGCTGCGAATCTCTGTGGCTGAGGATGGTCTGGGCCAACTCTGAGCTGCCGCTATCTTCTTTGGATCAATCTGAATACCCTAACTGGACACCACATGCCCTAGGAAAGCCACTGAGCTGAGCCAAAACTCACACTTGGAGAACTTTGCATAAAGCTTCTCCTCCCTCAATCTCTGCAACACAACTCTCAAATGATTCGCGTGCTCCTCTTGACTACGTGAGTACACCAGAATATCATCAATGAAAACTATGACAAATGAGTGCCGAAATACGCTGTTCATCAAATGCATGAACGCTGCTGGGGCATTGGTCAGCCCAAAACACATCACCAAGGACTCATAATGACCATATCGGGTCCTGAAAGATGTCTTAAGAATATCTGAGTCCCTGATCTTCAACTGGTGATAACTTGAACGGAGATCAATCTTGGAGAACACTCTCGATCCCTGAAGCTAGTCAAACAAATCATCGATACGAGGCAAAGGATACTTGTTCTTGATTGTTACTTTGTTCAACTGCCTGTAATCAATGCACATCCTCATCGAACCATCCTTCTTCTTTACGATTAGAACAGGTGCACCCCAAGGCAACACACTAGACCGAATAAACCCCTTATCAAGGAGTTCCTAAAGCTGCTCCTTTAATTCCTTCAACTCCATTGGTACCATATGATACGGTGGATTAGAAATGGGCTGAGTGCCCGGCACCTGATCAATAACAAAATCAATATCCCTATCCGGTGGAATTCCGGCAGGTGTGTAGGAAACATATTGGGAAAATCCCTCACAACAGGAGTAGAATCAATACTGGGAGTCTCTGCACCGACACTAGAACTTAGGATTTTCAAATTTTGGCAATTTGGACCTCGATTTAAGGTCCGATTTCAAAATAAATTATATATTTAAGTTCGTGGGTGAATGGGTAATCGTGTTTTGGTTCGAACCTCGGGTTTTGACCATGTGGGCCCGAGGTCGATTTTTGACTTTTTGGGAAAATCATTAGAAAACTTATTTTCATGCATTAGAATTGATTCATTTAGCATTTATTGATATCGTTCAGTAAATTATGGCTAGATACAAGCGAATTGGTGGTAGAATCGAGGGGTAAAGCAGTAGTTGAGGCTTGATTGTGTTTGTGGCATTGAGGTAAGTGTTTTGTCTAACCTTAGCTTGAGGGAATAGGAGTCATGGTCTTATTTGCTATATGTTAATTGTTGAGTAAAACGTATAGGTGTGGTGACAAGTACATATGCATCTGTGTCAAGCATGCTCGTGAGTCTTATACTATGATTGTTGTGATTCCGTTATGTGTAATCCATGCTTTATATGATGATTTCTAATGTTGAGCAAGGTTAATGGAAGTATTCTTGGTAATTGAACATTTTAGAGCATTGGTTCAAGTTGAGAATTGAGTTGTGGAGTACTTGTGGAAAAGAGAAGAGGTTTATGATATTATTTCCCTTGCCGGGATATTATTGCTTATGATATTATTTCCCTTGCCGAGATGTTATTGCTTATGATATTGCTTCCCTTGCCGGGATTTTATTGTAATACTATTGTTCCCTTGCCGGGATTCTATTGTGATTTTATTGATTCCCTTGCCCAAATTGCTTTGTGATTGTTTCTTGGGTAAGGATGAGTGTACAAGCACGAAGGGTGATACCGTGCATGATATTTGTGAGTGAGTGTTAATGAACGAAGAGTGATGCCGTGCCGATACTGTAAATGTAAAAGCACGAAGGGTGATGTCACGCCATGATATGAGTGATAATGCACGAAGGATAATGTCGTGCCATGATTATGTGATGTAAAAGCATGAAGGGTAATGTTGTGCCGATTATATTGATTCCTATGGTGAGAACGAGAGTAAAAGCACGAAGGGTGATGTCGTGCACTGGTGATTGTTCTCCTTATTCTTGCTTACAGTTGAATTTTGGTGCTCCATATGCTTCTTTACTGAATTTCTGTTTGTGCATGATATTTTCCCCCGAGCATGTTTCCCTTTCCCATCTTTAACTACTAGTTTCTGTCGTTATTATTTGTTGTATATGATATAACTGCACAGGTTTATTTGGTAGTCTTAGCCTAGGATCATCACTACTTCATCGAGGTTAGGCTCGACACTTACCAGCACATGGGGTCGGTTGTGCTGATACTACACTCTGCACTGTGTGCAGATCCCAGTGCTGGAGCTTTTGGACCATAGTGAGGTTGTTGCCTTCAGTCCATCAAGAGACTCGAGGTAGTTCTGTAGGCATACGCAGGCCTTGGCATCCCCTTCTATCTTTTAATTTTGTTTTGATGTAGTTCCGAGACAAATTTGTATCTTTCAATCAGTGGTATTCGTAGGTAGTCCGTGACATTGTGACACCAAATTCTAGGTAGAGTTGTATTTTGGATTTACGTAGTAGTATTTGGTGATATTATCAGATTTCGTCTTCCGTATTTATTTTATTATTATGGTTATTCCACTTTTGATTGCCTGTTATATATCGGTAAAAAAGGCTAAGTAAAAGGGTAATAAACTCTGGGCTTGCCTAGCTTTCATGAGTAGGCGCCATCACGACTCCCGAGGGTGGAAAATCCGGGTCGTGACAAGTTGGTATCAGAGCTCTAGGTTGCTTAGGTCTCACAATTCATGGACAAGCTTAGTAAAGTCTGAGGGATCGGTACGAAGACATCTGTATTTATCCCCCAGAGGCTACAGATTTAGGAAAAACTTCACATTTATTCTTTCATGTCGTGCGACTTGATTTCTCAATTCTAATTAAACTTCCACTCTGTTCTTTCGTAGATGGTGAGAACACGTACCGCTTCATCAGTTGACCAGCAGCCTGAGTCCCCAATAACAGCTCCGGCGAGGGGCAAAGACCGAGGCCGTGCTAAGGCCTGGGGTATAGGCAGAGCTCAATCCAGAGCTCGAGCAGCAGCACCAGAGGCGGAGCCTCAGGTTGAGTTTGACAATGAGGTCCCAGCCTAGACAGTTCCAGCAGGACCAGCTCAGGTTCTAGAGGGGTTCATCGCCACCCCGATACTTCAGGATGCTTTGGTCCGTCTAGTGGGCCTTATGGAGAGTGTCGCCCAGGCAGGCTTGCTTCCTGTAGCACTAGTCGTCTCTCAGGCTAGAGAATGATCCCAGACTCCTACTACTTGCACTCTGGAGTAGGTGGCTCCCCAGTTTCAGACTCCAGTAGCTTAGCTAGTTGGGGTAGTTTAGCTTGGTATTAGGGCACATACTGATGAGGGGCCAGCTATATTTGTTGATGCCTTGTGGAGGTTGGATAGGTTCACCAAGCTCTTTACTACTACTTTTGGTGGTACAACTTCTAAGGATCCCCAGGATTATTTGGACAACTGTCATGAGGTTCTACGGAACATGGGGATAGTGGAGACCAATGGGGTCGACTTTGCTGCTTTTCATCTATCTAGATCCGCCAAGACTTGGTGGAGAGATTATTGTTTGGCTAGACCAGCTGGGTTACCGGCTTTGACTTGGGATCAGTTCTCTCAGCTATTTCTAGAGAAGTTTCTTCCTATCACTCAGAGGGAGGACTATCGGAGGCAATTTGAGCGTCTCCAGCAGGGTTCTATGACTGTTACTTAGTACAAGACTAGATTCATTGACTTGGCCCATCATGCTCTTTTTATACTTCCCACTGAGAGTGAGTGAGGAGGTTCATTGAGGGACTCATTTAGCCTATTCGATTGCAGATGGCTAAGGAAACGGGGAGCGAGATTTCTTTTCAGGATGCGACCAATGTGGCTAGGAGAGTTGAGATGGTTCTATCACAGGGTTGGTCAGGGGTCTGACAAGAGGCCTCGTCATTTGGGCAGGTTCAATGGTGCCTCATCTGGAGGCAGAGATTCTTTTGGTAGGGGCCATCCTTCCAGGCCATTTCATTCAGCACTTCAGGCTTTTCATGGTGCGCCAGGTGGCCATGGTTCTCATATGCAGTATTCTAATCAGTTGCCCTACAATGCACCACCAGCTCCTATCATTGCACCGCCACTCCAGAGTTTTCAGAGTGGTTATTCAGGCCGTCAAGGCTAGCAACCGAGGCTTGTTATACTTGTGGTGATACAAGGAATGTTGCTAGATTTTGCCATCGAGCATCGAGCAGCTCTCAACATCAGGGTTCCTATGCCATGGACTAGGCACCGAGTGTTCCATCACCCGCTCAGCCAGCTCGATGTGAAGGTACATGTGCTAGATGTGGAGGTAGAGGTATTAGAGGTAGAGGTCAGGCCGCTAGAGGTGGAGGCCAGCCAGCAGGATGTCATCCCAGAGATGTAGTTCAGAGTGGTGGGGCCCAGCCTCGATGTTATGCTCTTCTAGCCAAGCCTGAGGCTGAGGCCTCCGATGTAGATATCACAAGTACTGTTCTATTTGTAGTAGAGATGCTTCATTTCTATTTGATCCAGGATCTACATACTCCTATGTGTCATCTTATTTTGCACTGTATCTGATCATGCCTAGTGATTCCTTGAGTGTTCTTGTATATGTGTCTACATCGGTGGGTGATTCTATTGTGGTAGATCGTGTCCATCGTTCATGCATAGTTGTGATTAGGGGTCTTGATACCCGAGTAGATTTGTTACTTTTGGATATGGTTGATTTTGATGTCATATTGGGATGGACTATTATTGCCTTACCACGCTATCTTGGATTGTCATACCAAGACCGTGACCTTAGCCTTGCCAGGTTTACCTCATTTAGAGTGGAGAGGGACTCTTAGTCATTCCACTCGTAGGGTTATCTCATATATGAAGGCTCGGCGTATGGTTAATAAGGGATGTTTGGCCTATTTTGTGCATGTTCGTGATTCTAGTGCTGAGGTTCCTTCTATGGATTATGTGCATGTTGTTTGTGAGTTTCCTGAGGTATTTACTTCAGACCTGTCAGGTATGCCACCCCATAAGGATATTGACTTTTGTACTGATTTGGCTCCGCGCACTTAGCCTATTTCTATTCCGTCGTATCGTATGGCCCCGCCTGAGTTGAAAGAATTGAAGGAGAAATTGCAAGACTTGCTTGATAAATGTTTTATTAGACCTAGTGTCTCGCCTTAGGGTGCGCCGGTGTTGTTTGTTAAAAGGAAGGACAGATCGATGAGGATGTGTATAGATTATCGACAGTTGAACAAGGTTACAATTAAGAATAAGTATCCATTGCCGAGGATTGATGATTTGTTTGATCACCTTCAGGGTGCCAAGGTATTTTCGAAGATTGACTTGAGATTTCGCTACCATCAGTTGAGGATTAGGGCATCTGATGTTCCTAAGACAACTTTCCGCACTCGGTACGGGCATTTTGAGTTCATGGTGATGTCATTCGGGTTGACAAATGCCCCAGCAGCTTTCATGGATTTGATGATCCGAGTGTTTAAGCCTTACTTAGATTCATTCATGAGTCTTCATTGCTGATATTTTGATCTATTCTCGCAGCCGGGAGGAGCATGAGCAGCATCTGAGAGTTGTTCTTCAGACTTTGAGAGATAGTCAGTTGTATGCCAAGTTTTTGAAGTGTGAGTTCTGGTTGAGTTCAGTTGAATTCTTGGGTCACGTTGTATCAGTAGAGGGTATTCAGTGGATCTGAAGAAGATAGAGGCAGTCAAGTGTTGCGCCCCCTTTTTCCCTCTTATGCAATTGGTAGATCGGGTTTATGACATTTTCGGGTGTAGGACAACTCGTTCCTTTTGGGAACTGGGTTTTGCATTTGAAGAGTCGCCACCTAATGATTTAAGGTGCATTAGGACACCTATAAGGGTTCACTTCTAAGTTTGTTTGATAACCAGAGATAGGGTAAGGGCTTGAAATTATCCCAAGGGGAAGGTGTTAGGCACCCCTCAGGATCCACTAGTGTGGTTCCCGGCCAAATAGTTTTGTGAATTTGTGCAATTTAGCAAATAGACAAGTATAGGCTCAAATAGTGGGGGATTTAAATTTAAACACATAAGAGTTCGAAAGAACAATTAAAAGAAGATTTTTGAAAAGAAATTAGCAAATAAAAGGGGAGGGGGTCCTAGGTTTATATTTAATATGGATCACATCAATGCGATACCCGGTATGACACTCCTCAAAAGAGGGGATACACGTGGTATTAGCGCACCGTTTATCATATCCATATCTATCATTCCCACCCCGTCAAGGGATTAAAGGGCGGATTGGTCTCGATCTCTATTGCATGTTATTACTCGTCCCACTCCTATTAGTCCCAGAGGAACTTAGGACTACTATTCCTAAAGGGGAGGGATATTAGGCTGACTTGGATTTCAAAATGTAAAAATCCAAGGCGACATACAAAACACATAATACTGCACGTTAGGGGAAGCATGTAAACAAATAAAAGGCTCATGTATACCTCCTCAAACAAACACATAAATACCATGGCTTGAACATATATTTAGGGTCTGAAATTTAAACTACTAAGGCAAAAGGGGAGTTCCAACCAATTTATTACATAACTCAGATAAGAAGTCTGAATCAGTCCTGCCTGCTGGTTGTAGCAATTACTACTTAACAGAGACGAAATTCATTTTTTTATTATCACCTAAAGCTTGCCTAAGCGTTTGGGGTGAGATCCTATGAACATGGTATCTACTATTGATTCAGCATGTGGCAAAGTAATAACAATTTTAAAAGAATGATTTGGAAATCTTATAGGCATGCTCTCTAAACTGCGTTAAATAAAGGAGTAAGGTCGTTAAAAACTGGTTCAGAGTCGAACTGATTTTAAATAGTTTCAGAACCTATAGGCAGGATATCTAGTATTGCTCTTTTCATTCCTATAGACATTATTTCTAAAAAAGGGGACTGGTTCTTAACCTTATGGACATGATATCTGATTTTAAGCATTTCTATCCTAAGAACATGGTGTCTAAATGTGACAATAACATGCATAATTTAAGCAAGTCTTATAGGCAGGTTCCCTAGATGTAGAACATGAAGAATTTAAATCCTATAGGCATATTTTCTAGATGCAGAACATGCAGAATTTTAGTGAAAACGGATCTTATAGACATAGTATCTAAATGCAGAGTTAAACATGCATAATTTAAAACAACAAATCTTATAGGCATGATTTCTAAATGCATAGTTAAACATGCAGAATTTAAAGCAATGGATCCTATAGGCATGATTTCTACCCTTAAGTATGCATAATTACCCAGCCCTTTTCACTAGCCAACCCTAGTGTTTATTACAAATTATTATAAACTGAATAATGAATTACATCAAGGAAGTATAAAAGAAAAGTTACAACCAGAGGAAGGCTGATTCTTGACTTTCTCTCTGAGTTATGGAATAAACCACCTCAAATGTCATTGTTTCAAAGCCTTTCTCAGACTTGAGTGTGTCAAAGTTCCCTAAGGGTCTCAAGGGGACCCCGGGCAGTGCTCAAACCCAAGTTGCATAACCAGATAGAGATGAGTGCAGTGTGGAAGGGCCATCCCTCATGTGTCCAAGTTCAGAGGGAGCTCATGGGTCCCAAGGCACGGCTCACATAAGAGGGCCAGAACTTAAGTCTAAGAATATAGTGGAAGTGCAGGAGTAGAGATTTAAAATTGAGTGGACAGTGGAGAGGGGAGAGGGGTAGTTTGGAAAGCAGTAGTAGTAAAAGCTAAAATTATACAGCATCAGTAATAGCACAAAGGGGGCAGGGGTTTGGGAATACATTGCAGGTGGCTTATGAACCTAAGAGGGGTCAAAATCTGGATATGCCCAGCAATAAGTGATGTTGGTATACCCATAAACCAGCCAGAGGATACACACATAAAGAGGATATGAAGTATGTGATCAGGGAGGGTCAGGTCTGGGTCATGCATAGCAATGTCTAATACTGGAATGCCCTCAAACCAACCAAAAAATACAAACACATAGGGGATATGGGGGGTTTGGGGTTCATAAGTGACTGATAGAATTCATACATATGGGAAACATGAATTTAGAAAAGGAAGGGGCAGATTTCAACATGCTTATCAATGCAACTTGATTAAAACACAAACAGAAATATGCAAGAGTGAGGGAAATAGCAAAGAAAACATGTTGTTATTGATGCTGGAAAGTTAATTAGAACATACCAGTAGAGAAGCAAATGCAGAAAGAAAAGTGAGCAAGTTCCCATAGCCTAGCCTTGGCTTTCAGCTGGCTACACAAGGCAGCAACACAAGCAGTAATAGAGAAAAAGAGAGAGAGAGAGAGAGAGAGAGAGAGAGAGAGAGAGAGAGAGAGAGAGAGAGTTTGAGTGAATTGTGTGTTCTGAACTCAAGTAGTTCGTGTCTGTTTGAAAGAAGAGAAAGTGCAGGGTATTTATAGCTTCTGAAAACGAGTGAGAAGTAAGGTAACAAGTAAAGTTTTAATACAAATATAGAAATAATCAACAGTCATAATCAATTACACAAGTGACTCCCTTTAATTAAGGAGTCACTGTTTAACGGGTAATGACAGATTCAAAATAAGGAAAGAAGATCAATTTAGAGACAAACTGATTATTGCCATAAAAGGAGTAGTAAAAGCATTGAGTAAGATAGCAAGTCTAAGTACAGAAATATGCTTATTTTGGGAAAAGATTCAGTAAGGCAAAATAAGGAAAGGAATCAATTAACTTTAACGGGCGAGTGAAAATTAGAGTTCATAAAAGAATGTTTTTGAAATCAGCCCCAAGATTGAAGATCAATCAAATAAGGAACCTCAGCATATAAATAGAGTTCACAAATACTAGATATGTGAAGCCAAACCTATTGGCAAAAGAAACAACATGCAATAGTAGCACAAAGTTTAATAGATAGCAAACATTCGAAGCATGATAGTCCAGTAGGTCGAGTCACATTGAATCAACAGTGAAGAAAAAGTAGAGTATCGGAAGAATACAAAGGGTCTCACAGTAACGGATGAGAAAACCTTTTGAAAAGATAGGGTTTCAAGTCGAGTTCAAAAGATAGTAAAACTTGGAGTCAAATAAGTCACATAAAGAAAATAAAGTCTAAAACAAAAGCTTTCAGTCGAGTCAAGTACTCAAACAAACAATTTCAGCCCCAAAGAGCTAGGGCTTTTCAACAACAATCCAGTTTTAAAATGTTAACACAAATAAATCAAACAAGAACGAGGAACATAATTAAACAAGTATACATTTAAACAAACAGCTTTAGGATTCGAATGAGACCCAAAAGAAATTACGGTTTTCAACATGCTGACTCAAGTAGAAGGAAAGCATAACAAACAGTTCGAGTCATAAAACAACATCGAGAATCAGAGAAAAGATTTTTGAAATAACTTAAAGGAAAACCCTAATCAGAAAAATGAAGAGTCTTTATGAAAATAACGTTGAAGAACCTTCGAGAAAAAATGCTTAACAGTTCATGGTAAGCACAGATCTAAGGTAGATCTTAGAGATTAGGATTTCAGAAAACCCAAAAGAAAACGAGAAAGATCTCGAGAGTTAACGATCTAACCAGAAAATGCCAAGGACCCGCCTTGAAAGGTCATGAATGGCCAGGAAAGGTCGTGGATGGTCGGAGAAAGGTCAGAGATGACCGGAGAAGGGTCATCGAGCAAAGACTAGACCAGGGTAGATTAGGATGGCGGTGGCTAGGGTTTGAGGGTGTTGTAGAGAGGATTTGGGAGAGGAGGGATTCAGAGGCGGCGTATGGTAACAAATGAAAGGGTTTGGGGGTAGTTCGGAATTAATTAAGGCAAGGGTGATTATTGGCCGTTGATCTGAATGATCAACGGCCCGGATTAAAACTGGTAAGTGGGTGGTTTAATGAAACTAGGTTTGGGTTGGTTTAAATTGAAGTTGGGTCGGGGTTCGATTGAGGTAGAATTAGGCTACAATTGAAATGAAATCTGGATAGATTTTAAATATCCATTTTTTCCATTTATTTTATAAAAAATAGTAAATTAAATTTTGGAAATAAATTGAAAGTACTAAAATGATTTGTAACACATAATTATCAATTTAAAAATACTGGACTTAATTTTTATAAATATAAACGCAATTAAATCTTAAAAGGGGCTAATATTGCAATTATATGCAATTTAGCTTTAAAAATATTAAATAACTTTTTAAAAATATGCAAAACATATCTTAGCTATATTTTAGTATAAATATGAGAATCCAATAAATGAATCACCAAAATGATAATTTGAAAATTATTATTGGGTTTTTTATGAATAAAATAGGGGAATAAATTGATTTAAAAACCTTTAAAAATTAAGGAAAAATAATAAAACATTTGGGCATACTTATATATGCATACATATACTATTTTGAAGGTATTTGCATATTGAAAAATATATAGGGAAAAATTGGGTATCAACAACTGCGCCTCTTTACTCGAGAAGGATGAAAGAGTTGACGGGTAAAGATATAATTACCAATTTTGACCGAACGGAACGGTTCGAAGAGGTATAGGCTGTGCCCTGGATTTTGAGCTATCTACATATCCCTAGCTTTACAAATTTCAGGCCACATGTAGTTCAGTATCCGTCAGTGGAGGATGCCGATGGAGACTTTCCAAAAATGGACGCAATATCCAAGACGGGGTAAATGGTTAAGCTCTGATATGGTTGTGGGAACTGGAGCGGAATTGCTCCTGCCGAGATAGTCGTTGCTCGCCGGTTTACCTGTAAATAAGCAATACAAGCATATATTGTGTGTAAATTTAAACATGATGCAAATTCCCGTTGAACCATGAAGGTTGTCTTTGGACGGTTAGGATGACGTCCTTAGACCATGATGTCCTGGGCCATGAAGCGTGCAATAAAGGATTCGCAGGCCATGAAATAATGCTCTCGAGCTATGAGGATGGTTCCTCCAAACCATGATGCCTTTGATTAATGATATGCGAAATTAAAAGGGATCCTCAGGCCATGGCATGGTGTTCTCGGGCTATGAAAATGGTGCCTCCGAATGATGACGCCTTTGGATAATTTGGCGAGCTTTCAGCCCATGAGATGTAGTATGTGGCGATCTTTCAGCCATGCAGATGTAGTATGTGGCGATTTTTCAGCCATGCAGATGCAGTATGTGGCGATCTTTCAGCCATGCAGATATAGTATGAGGCGATCTTTCAGCCGTGCAGATGTAGTATGAGGCGATCTTTCGACCGTGTAGATGTAGTATAAGGCGATCTTTCAGCCGTGCAGATGTAGTATGAGGCAATCTTTCAGCCATGTCGATGTAGATATGGTTATCTTTCAGCCATGCAGATGTAGATGTGGCGATCTTTCAGCCATGTAGATATAGATGTGGCGATCTTTCAGCCATGCAATGTAGTAGGTGGCAATCTTTCAGCCATGCAGATACAGATGGAGGTAGAGCTTAACCTCAGAAGGCAGAATGGTATTCTTATACAATGCGAAAATGCAGATGGAGATAGCGTTTAGTATCGGAAGGCAGAAAAGTAGCCTTATGCGATGCAGAAATGCAGATGGAGATAGCATTTAGTCTCGGAAGGCAGAATGGTAGCCTTATGCGATGCAGAAATGTAGATGGAGACAGCGTTTAGTCTCGGAAGCAGAATAGTAGCCTTATGCGATGCATAAATGCAGATGGAGACAGCGTTTAGTCTCGGAAGGCAGAATGGTAGCCTTATGCAATGCAAAAATGCAGATGGAGACAGCGTTTAGTCTCGGAAGGTAGAATAGTAGACTTATGCAAGAAATAAAATGGCAGATGGTAAAAGAACTTTCTTAGCTGATAGTAGATTGTGATATTGTGACTTCTGGGGACATTGTGACACACAGAATGTCACTGTGTGTATGGATAGCAAATGTTTGTAAATGCAACAATTCTGAGAGTTGTATTCCTGAACAATGTTTGTCTCATGAGTGTATAGTATGTTTGGTGATTTCGCAATCCAAGTGCCTGCATCCAAGAAAAAATAGTGAGTTTTGCAAAGGAGGGAGGTTAGTTTGTATCCCCGTTGGCTCTGCTTGACGTGCTCAGCTTTGATCTGGTGTTACTACATGTATTATTGGGGTAGGATTGCTAAACAAAGCAATTTTAGTAATATGTATGGTTTTGTAAAAATATGATATAATAATTTTTTAGATGAACCGACGACTGTGACGTGGTTCAGGACATTGCAACCTCTCTTGCTACAGAATTTTGAGGGTCCCCCTCAAAATGCTACCCCAGTTTAATGGGTCGATGCTTCTGACTATTGTTTGCGACAATCGGCTGAAATCACTTCGGAACTTTGAGGGTCCTCCTCAAAATTCTGGCCCGTTTCTAATTATGGGGGAAATGAAAATTTTATTGAATTATGACCGAACCCTTAGGGTTGCCTACGTATCTCCTCTTAAACGGGAATCAGGTCAGGCGTAGTTCAATTTACATCATACAAGGAAAGCATAAAATTACACATAGTAACGCTTGACTACATCTGAATTGATTGGTTTAGGCCATATTTCTCCATCCATCTCTGCAAGTATGAGGGCTCCTCCTGTCAAAACCCGGTGAACCATGTATGGACCCTGCAAGTTGGGAGAGAACTTCCCTTTGGCTTCATCTTGATGTGGGAAAATTTTCTTTAATACTAGCTGCCCCGGTGTGAACTGTCTTGGCTTGACCCTTTTGTTGAAGGCTCTGGACATTCTGTTCTAATAGAGTTGGCCATGGAAAAATGCGTTCATTCTCTTTCCTTCTATAAGGTCTAGTTGCTCATAACAACTTTTTACCCACTCTGTGTCGTCGAGCTCAGCTTCTTGTATGATCCTTAGGGAAGAAATTTCTACCTCAACGGGAATGACTGCTTCTGTACCATAAACCAACATATAGGGGGTCACACCGGTTGATGTACGGACTATGGTGCGATATCCCAATAAAACAAATGATAACTTCTCGTGTCATTGTTTATGCTTCTCTATCATTTTCCTCAATATCTTCTTGATATTCTTATTGGCGACTTTTACGGCTCCATTCATCTGAGGTCTATAGGCTGTGGAATTCTTGTGTTTAATCTTGAAGGTTTCACACATAGCTTTCATCAAGTCATTGTTGAGGTTGGAGCCATTATCAATAATGATCGACTATGGCACCCTGAATCCACAAACAATGCGGTCGCGGACAAAGTCTGCCACGACTTTCTTAGTTACTGCTCTGTAAGATGCTGCTTCGGCCCATTTGGTGAAAAAATTGATTGCTACTAAAATAAACCTATGTCCGTTGGATGCAGTAGGCTCAATTGGTCCAATGACATCCATTCCCCAGGCGGCGAACGGCAACAATGAGATTGTTGCATTAAGCCCATTTGGAGGCACCTATATCATGTTTACATGTACCTGACAGCGGTGGCATTTCCGGACATACTGGATGCAGTCCGATTCCATAGTCATCCAAAAGTAACCAGCCAAGAGTATTTTCTTGGTTAAGACAAAACCGTTCATATGTGGACCGCAGGTCCCAGCGTGAACTTCCTCTAGTAGCATGATGCTTCCTTTGCGTCGACATACCTTAATAATCCCAAATCAGGAGTCCTCCTATACAGGATTCCTCCACTGTGAAAGAAATTATTGGACAACCTCCGAAGTGTGCGTTTTTTAGTATGATTAGCAATCTCTGGGTACTCTCCTTGTGCCAAATATTCCTTGATATCATGAAACCAAGGCTTTCCATCCGCTTCTTCTTCAACGTGGGTATAGTAGGCTGGTTGATCATGGATCTTTACTGGAATGGGATGTGAAATTTTTGTCTGGATGTTGTATCATAGACGACAGGGTAGACAATGCGTCGGCGAACTCGTTCTGGATTCTGGGAACATGTTGGAACTTCGTCTTGGTGAATCTTTTCCTCAATTCCTGTACATGATGCAGATACGGGAGTATCTTGGAGTTCTTGGTTACCAATTCTTCTCGGACCTGATGTATAAGTAGTTCCGAATCTCCGATTACTAGCAACTCTTGAATGTTCATGTTAATAGCCATTTTGAGCCCTAAGATGCAAGCTTCATATTCAGCCATATTGTAAGTACAAGGGAACCTGAGTTTGGCGGATACCGAATAATGCTGACCGGTTTCTGATACTAGGACTGCTCCTATGCCAACTCCTTTGAAATCTGTCGCCCCATCAAAGAACATTCTCCAATCATCATAGGATTCTGCAATGTCTTCTCCTATGAATGATACCTCTTCATCAGGAAAATATATTTTCAGGGGTTCGTATTCTCCATCCACGGGATTTTCAGCAAGGTGATCTGCTAGTGCATGCCCCTTAATTGCTTTTTGAGTCATGTAGACAATGTCAAACTCACTCAACGGGATTTGCCACTTGGCTAGCTTGCTAGTGGGAATGGGCTTCTGAAAGATGTACTTCAAAGGATCCATCCTTGATATGAGATATGTGGTATAGGCACAGAAATAGTGCCTCAGCTTCTGAGCTACCCAAGTCAAAGCATAACAGGTGTGCTCCAACATAGAGTACCGGTCCTCGTACGGGGTGAACTTCTTACTGAGGTAATAGATGGCATGTTCCTTCCTCCTCGTTTCATCATGCTGCCCTAGAACACAACCGAAAGCTCTATCCAAGACTGCAAGGTAGAGTAATAAGGGTCTACCTGGCTCAAGTGGGACCAAGACTGGTGGTGTTGACAAGTACTCCTTGATTCTGTCGAAGGCTTTCTGGAAGTCATCGGTTCATATGGTGGCGGCGTCCTTCTTCAAGATCTTAAAGATTGGCTCATAGATAACTATAGATTGTGCTATGAACCGGCTGAGGTAGTCGAGTCTCCCCAGGAAACTCATCACGTCTTTCTTGTTCTTTGGCGGTAGTAGTTCTTAAATGGCTTTAACTTTTGATGGATCCAGTTCTATTCATCGGCGAATCACCATAAACCCAAGCAATTGTCTAGCAGGAACCCCAAACGCGCACTTCGCGGGGTTTAGTTTCAGATTGTACCTCTGTAGTCTATTGAAGAACTTTCTCAAATCTTCCATGTGATCAGTGGCCTTCTTGGACTTGATGATAAAATCATCTACATATACCTCTATCTCCTTATGTATCATGGAAAATGGTAGTCATAGCCCTCATGTAGGTGGCCCCTGCGTTCTTCAGGCCGAACGGCATCATCTTGTAACAGTACATTCCCCACCGCGTAATGAAAGATGTTTTCTCAGCATCTTCTTCATCCATCCAGATCTGATGATAACCAGCGAATCAATCTACAAATGACTACAGCTCATGCTTGGCACAATTTTCAATCAGGATATGTATGTTCGGCAAAGGGAAGTCATCCTTTGGACTGGCTCGGTTGAGATCTCGGTAGTCGACACAGACTCTGACCTTTCCATCCTTCTTTGTCGCTAGCATGATGTTGGCTAACCATGTCGGGAATTCTACTACCCTGAGAACCATAGCTTTGACCTGCTTAATGACTTCTTCCTTGATTTTCAAACTCATATCAGGCTTGAACTTTCTGAGCTTCAACTTTACCGGCGGACATGTTGGATCAGTTGGCAGTTTGTGAGCTACAATAGACGTACTCAGACTAGTCATGTCATCGTACGACCAGGTGAATATGTCCTCATATTCCCTTAGAAATTCTATATATTCCTTCTTTTCTGATGGCAATAAGTGAACACTGATTCGTGTTTCCTTGACATTTTCTGCATCTCCCAGGTTAACAATCTCGGTCTCATCCAGGTTGGACTTAGATCTATTTTCAAAACTCTCAACTTCTTTAACAATCTCTTCTGGTATGTCATTTTCCTCAGAATCAATATCCGCTTGTTGCGTTGTCTCGTTACATGTCACTGTCATTGGTTCATCAAGGTAAGTAACAACAATGTTGTATAAGTAAAGTAATGAGAGAGAAAAATAATAATGAGTGTTGATTCATAAGAAAAGTCGAAATGCTTTGATAAATTTCATAACTATTTTGAACATTGAAGATCTTATTGCGGGAATTAAAATGCGGAAGGAAAATCATTTAGCAAATAAAAACAGAGCTTGTTTTAGCCTTGCTACCTCGAGGCTCGTCGGGCTCTGGTTGTCCTGATGGTCCATTTATTGAGGTGTGCCCCTCTTCTTACAGCCTGTATAGAAGGGCCTTCCTCCCCTTCCTACTCGAGAATAACACAACAGCCCATGTCATTGTCTTCCAGGAACAAATTCTTTACCGCTGCAAGTGCTTCTTCTTCTTCTGACCCATAAACAATGTCAGCCTGCTGGAAGGTCTGCTCCAAATGTGGTATTGGTTGCTCCAGTGGATAGTAAGAACCGCGCCACGGTGGCGATCAGTTGTTGCATTCTTTCCAGGTGTACTCATATCCCGGATCGAAAGTGGTGCCATGTTACTTGAGTTTTATGGGCTTAATGATTCCTTGGAGGTTCTTTCAGAGTCCCTTGCCAGGTTCGTACCCACTCCAATTTAGTATGCTCTCGATTTTGTTATTCCACCATTTGTATTTGTCAACAATATTTACCCGTTCAATATAGTGGTAAGTCTTTCCACCTAGCTTCCTTCTTCCTTTGATTGATGGAATGGTCTAGCAATTGTATATATGGTTGCTACCATCGCCGTGAATGATCACCTCCTGGTGGTTCCATTCGAACTTTACGTCCTGATGCAGTGTTAACGATACAACCCTAGCAGCATGAATCCATGGCCATCCCAACAGTAGATTGTAAGATGTTGTCACATCTATTACCTGGAAATCAACGTCGAACCAGGTTGGTACCATTTGCAAGCATAGGCTGATCTCCCCAATGGTGGACCTTTGGGAGCCGTCGAAGGCTTTCACATTGATGGCTCCGTCATTTATCTCGTTTAGTCCTTTACCCAGCTTCTTGAGTGTTACCAGTGGACAAATGTTGAGACTAGAACCCCCGTCAATCAGGATCCTGGTGATGAAGTAGTCCTCGCATTGCATAGTGATATGCAGTTCTTTGTTGTGTCCTAACCCTTCAGGTGGTAGCTCGTCCTCATGAAATGTGATCTTATGACCCTCCAGCACTTGTCCTACCATGTTAGACATTTCTCCGCCAGTGATGTTACTTGGTACGTATGCCTCACTCAGTACCCTTAACAGAGCATTCTTGTGTGCCTTGGAATTTTGTAACAAAGCAAGAATGGAGATTTGCGTCGGTGTTTTGTTCAACTGGTCGATGCCTGAGTATTCCTTGACCTGTATATTTCTCCAAAGATCTTCTGGACCTGTCTCAACGATGGACAACCAATTGGAAGCCTGCTTACTTGACTTAGCCAGATATTCCGGGGTATAAACTCTACTAGCTCTTGTCATACCCTGTGCCGCAATAGTTTCTTCGAACCTAACCTTGCCTTTCCTCCTTGCCTCGGCTGTATAGTCCCATGGTATAGCCTTTGTATGGAATGGTGTCATGGTCGACATTGCCACTGGGATTGGCATAGATGTCCTTACTCCGAACGGAGCATACTCCTTGGGTGGTAAAATTGCAACTTCAAACGCTGCGGGTGCATTTGCCGGAGACATGAATTTGACCTCAATTATCGTTGGTGTTTTTGCAGATGATATTGCTTCAAACTCAAGTGGCACAGACATATTCACCTCGGCATCCCCATATGGTTGAATCTAGACTATGATTGGATTAAGAGTAACTATTGGCTTCTTTGGGTCATCTCCTTCTGCGATCAACCCGATTGATCCTTCGGGATCCCAATCATCCTGTATTTCAATCATGTGAATGCCTCTACCCTTATGATCGGGTAGAGGATTGTTGCGGACATTTGGAGCGGGTTCCTTTTCCACAATAATCTTGTTATCAATTAAAGTATGGATCTTGTCTTTCAAGGAACGACATTCGTCGATGGTGTGCCCTTTCATGCTGGAGTGGTATGCACAGGATTTGTTTGGGTTAACCCACTGAGAAGGGTTCTCAGGAGTTGCCGCAGGGATGGGGTGACATAACTAGCAGCTTTGAGTCTCTCGTACAACTGGTCAATAGGCTTAGCGATGGCTATATATTATTTCGGAGGTCTGTGATCAAAATTTGGCCGGGGTCTAGGGATGTTTTTACGGGCGGGAGGTGAGTGATAGTAGGATGGTTGAGCATTGTAAGTTTGGTAGACATGTGCGGGTTGGAAATATCTGGGCGAAGTAGGCTGACATGTAGGAGGTGGAGGTAATGGTGATTGATAAGGTGGTGGTGGAGCTTGGTAAGAGGGTGAGGGTGCTTGGTAGTTCGGAGTAGGCTGATATGTGAGTGAAGGTGTTGGGTAAGTTTGGTATTTGATAGGAGATTTGGTTCTTTGTGCAACCATCACGGCTCCTACGTCCCTTTTCTTGGACACACCACCAGATTGCAAGGCCTTATTTGTAGCTTGCAAGGCCTCGAAGTTTGTAACCATACCGCTTTTAATACCTTCTTCAATTCTTTCACCCAGTTTGATGATGTCGGAAAATTTATGGCTTTCAATTATCATCAGTCGCTCATAATACTGCGGGTCTTGGGCCAGGACAAAGAATTTGTTCATCTCTTCCTCCTCTAAGGCTGGTCTGACCTTAGCAGTTTCGGACCTCCAGCGAGTAGCATACTCACGAAATGTTTCTGTAGGCTTCTTCTTTAGATTCTGAATATAAAACACATCCGGCGCATTCTCTGTGTTAAACCTGAACCTGTCCATAAAATCGGACGTCATGCTTACCCAGCTTGACCACTTCTTCAAATCTTGGCTGATGTACCAAGACAAAGCATCTCCTTTCAAACTCTTCATAAAAAGCTTCATGCGGATTCTCTCGTCTTTCCCTACTCCAACCAGCTTGTCGCAGTATGTCCTCAAATGGACCCTTGGATCCCCTGTACCATCAAACATCTCGAACTTAGGAGGCTTGTACCCCTCGGGCAGTTTGACATCGGGCTGTATGCAAAGATCTTCATAGTTCAGCCCCTCAATTCCCTTGCTTCCTTCAATGCCTTGAATCTGGCTAGTCAATTTCTTAAGTTCCTCAACCAGGTTCCTGATGAGCAAGTCTTTATCGTCATACTCGAGTGTGCTTGAGATGGGTTGGGTGGAGTGTGGCACGGTCTCCACGTAGATGGAAGTGTTATGATGGGTGTGAAAGTGGTCATTTGTGGAGTTTTGGAGTTCTGGGATGAGTAGCGGAGTGTTATTTGGGGTATGGCAAGTATTGCATTGGGTCTTTAGTGGAACAGTGTGGGGAGCGGGATGATTTTGTTGCTTTGGGATGTTTTGAGGTGGTGTAGGGTTTTGAGTATTGGGAAAGGTGATATATCCGGGGTGCTGAGGGAAAATGATAAGCTTGCCAGATCCCGATCCTAATCGAGTTCTTCCTAGAATTTCAGCAATTTCTGTTCAAGTTGGGATACATTTTCCTTAGGAACCTGAGTACCATGACCATTGGTGGCCTCTACCCGTTCATTTGCATTCTCCTTTCTGACATTGTTCATATCTTCCATCTTTCATTTGTTCTTGTTTGTGACAGGACTAAGAGGAGGAGTGGGGGGAGGGCTCTTGGATCTCGTGGAATAGGATAATGTTGCTAGAGTGCACAAACTAACCTTTGGGGAGGGGAATAATAAAACAAAGAGTAAAAACAAAAAGGTAACAAGTTAGTGAGGATCATAATAAGGGTTGCAATATTTAAACACACAGTGTGGAATGTAAGACGTGTCTTAATTTGGGAACCTCTTTGTGCCCGAGGTAGGCCTAGCGACAAATTGATTTGGAGAAATTAGGATGCTAAATGCCTAATTTCATTGGTAAAAAGTAGACGAATCCCAAACACACACTAAATAAACAGGAAATAAAAACTACTAATGGCCATTGGCCTTATTACATTTGATAAAGCGGAAAGAGAAAACTCCTATTTACTTGGTCCCAAAAGGACCTTGCCCAGATTGAATGCTCTTGTTGATAAGATCCTCCAGTTTGCATAGGTTCACCCGTAAAAATTCCTTTGCCAGGTGTTCTCCTTCGTTTCCCTCAGCGTTCTGGCAGTCGGTGACTCTTTTCCTCACTTTTCCTTCCAATTCCAGTAGACTGTATTGTAGATATTCCAACTTTTTGCTAGCTTTGGCGGCCCTCTCTTTCCACTCATTGATTTGGTCATTTTATGGAAGACTCCTCCACCAGTCTAGCAAGAGTGAGGGTATGCTAACCATACTAAAGTTGGGACCTCGTTCTTCATTTTCTGCAAAACAAAAGGGTTAAGACCATATCCCCACTAGACTCGACTATTTAATTCCAACAATTAGCATGAAGCATTTAGTTCTCCAAATAAATGCGCAGAACGTGGTGATGTCCGTTTGGGTTTAGGAAAACCCAGTGGACTTTGGACAAGGCTATCTTAAAGGATCATTATGTGGACAACATAACTGACCCGGCTAGGTTTGACCATGATGCATGCACAACTTGAATAGAGTAAGGTTTCTATGGGGTTCTAGACTGGTACCCTTGAGTGGACAACTCAAGGGGGAAAGGCACGGAACCATCAATTGCACCGCTGATCGACTGGTTTTACCGAAAATATGCCTTTTCGGATTTAGAGGGTGATAAAATAAGAAGAGCGCAACCACTCATTATAAGTGTTGTTATGGTATTTGTTTGGCACGAGTGGAGTATGATGTTGACCATGGTTATGCAATAATTAAAAGCATGTTGACATGTATTTGCACATTAAGAAAGCAATAAATACAGTAGTTTCATAATTTAAAGCAGTAGTAAAGGAAAGAAACAAAGAAGACAAGTCAGTATTGCAGTTGGAAAGGAAATTGAATGCTTAAAGGAATTAAACAAGTAATTGCACATAAAGGAGGGTACAAATTCACAATAACAATCTGGAGTGGTAAAAGCCTAAATATCCCCAGCAGAGTCGCCATGCTATCGCGCCCCCTTTTTCCCTCTTATGCAATCGAGAGATCGGGTTTATGACATTTTCGGGTATAGGACAACTCGTTCCTTTTGGGAACTGGGTTTTTCATTGAAGGAGTCGCCACCTAATGATTTAAGGTGCATTAGGACACCTATAAGGGTTCACTTCTAAGTTTGTTTGATAACCAGAGATAGGGTAAGGGCTTGAAATTATCCCAAGGGGAAGGTGTTAGGCACCCCTCAGGATCCACTAGTGTGGTTCCTGGCCAGATAGTTTTGTGAATTTTTTGTAAAATTTAGCAAATATACAAGTATAGTCTCAAATAGTAGGGGATTTAAATTTAAACGCATAAGAGTTCAAAAGAACAATTAAAAGAAGAGTTTTGAAAAGAAATTTGCAAATAAAAGGGGAAGAGGGTCCTAGGTTTATATTTAATATGGATCACATCAATGCAATACCCGGTATGACACTCCTCAAAAGAGGGGGTACACGTGGTATTAGCTCATCGGTCATCATATCCATATCTACCCTTCCCAACCCGTTAAGTATTAAAGCGCGGATTGGTCTCGATCTCTATTGCATGCTATTACCCATCCCATTCCTATCAGCCCCGGAGGAACTTAGGTCTACTATTCCTAAAGGGGAGGGATATAAGGCTGACTTGGATTTCAAAATGTAAAAATCTAAGGCGACATACAAAACACATAATACTGCACGTTAGGGGAAGCATGTAAAAAAATAAAAGGCTCATGTATACCTCCTCAAACAAACACATAAATAGCATGGCTTGAACATACATTTAGGGTCTAAAATTTAAACTACTAAGGCAAAAGGGGAGTTCCAATTGTTGAGGCAGACGAATTTATTACATAACTCAGATAAGAAGTCTGAATCAGGCCTGCCTGCTGGTTGTAGCAATTACTACTTAACAGAGACGGATTTCATTTTTTTTATTATCACCTAAAGCTTGCCTAAGCGTTTGGGGTGAGATCCAATGAACATGGTATCGACTATTGATTCAGCATGTGACAAAGCAATAATAATTTTAAAATAACGATTTAGAAATCTTATAGGCATGCTCTCTAAACTGCGTTAAATAAAGGAGTAAGGTCGTTAAAAACTGGTTCAGAGTCGAACTGATTTTAAATAGTTTCAGAACCTATAGACAGGATATCTAGTATTGCTCTTTCTATTCCTATAGACATGATTTCTAAGAAAAAGGTGACTAGTTCTTAACTTTATGGACATGATATCTGATTTTAACCATTTTTATCCTAAGAACATGGTGTCTAAATGTGACAATAACATGCATAATTTAAGCAAGTCCTATAGGTAGGTTCCCTAGAGGTAGAACATGCAGAATTTAAATCCTATAGGCATACTTTCTAGATGTAGAACATGTAGAATTTTAGTGAAAACGGATCTTATAGACATGGTATCTAAATGCAGAGTTAAACATGCATAATTTAAAACAACAAATCTTATAGGCATGATTTTTAAATGCATAGTTAAACATGCAGAATTTAAAGCAACGGATCTTATAGGCATCATTTCTACCCTTAAGTATGCATAATTACACATCCCTTTTCACTAGCCAACCCTAGTGTTTATTACAAATTATTACAAACTGAATAATGAATTACATCGAGGAAGTATAAAAGAAAAGTTACAACTAGAGAAGCCAGATTCTTGACTTCATCTCTGAGTTATGGAATAAACCACCTCAAATGTCATTATTTCAAAGCCTTTCTCATACTAGAGTGTGTCAAAGTTCCCTAAGGGTCTCAAGGGGACCCGGGGCAAAACTCACACCCAAGTTGCATAACCAGATAGAGATAAGTGCAGTATGGAAGGATCAGCTCTCATGTGTCCAGGTTCAGAGGGAGCTCATAGGTCCCAAGGCAAGGCTTACATAAGAGGGGCAGAACTTAAGTCTAAGAATATGGTGGAAGTGCAGGAGTATAGATTTAAAACTGACTGGAGAATAGAGAGGGGAGAGGGGTAGTTTGGAAAGCAGTAGTAGTAAAAGTTAAAATTATACAGCATCAGTAATAGCAGAAAGGGGGCAGGGGTTTGGGAATACATTGCAAGTGGCTTATGACCCTAAGAGGGGTCAAAATCTGGACATGCCCAGCAATAAGTGATGTCGGTATGCCCATAAACCAGCCAGAGGATACACACATACAGAGGATATGAAGTATGTGATTAGGGAGGGTCAGGTTTGGGTCATGCACAGCAATGTCTAATGCTGGCATATCCTCAAACCAACCCAGGAATACAAACACATAAGGGATATGGGGGGTTGGGGTTCATAAGTGACTGATAGAGTTCATACATAGAGGAACATGAATTCAGAAAAGGAAATGGGCAGATTACAACATGTTTAACAATGCAACTTGATTAAAACACAAATAGAAATAGGTAAGAGTGAGGGAAATAGCAAAGAAAACATGTTGTTGTTGATGCTGGAAAGTTAATTAGAACATACCAGTAAAGAAGCAAATGTAGAAAGAAAAGTGAGCAAGTTCCCACAGCCTAGCATTGGCTTTCAGCCGGCTAGACAAGGAAGCAACACAAGTAGTAACAGAGAAAAAGAGAGAGAGAGTTTGAGTGAAGTGTGTGTTCTGAACTCAAGTAGTTCGTGTCTGTTTGAAAGAATAGAAAGTACAGGGTATTTATAGCTTCTGAAAATAAGTGAGAAATAAGGTAACAAGTAAAGTTTTAATACAAATATAGAAATAATCAACAGTCATAATCAATTACACAAGTGACTCCCTTTAATTAAGGAGTCACTGTTTAACGGGTAATGACAGATTCAAAATAAGGAAAGAAGATCAATTTAGAGACAAACTGATTATTGCCATAAAAGGAGTAGTAAAAGCATTGAGTAAGATAGCAAGTCTAAGTACAGAAATATGCTTATTTTGGGAAAAGATTCAGTAAGGCAAAATAAGGAAAGGAATCAATTAACTTTAACGGGCGAGTGAAAATTAGAGTTCATAAAAGAATGTTTTTGAAATCAGCCCCAAGATTGAAGATCAATCAAATAAGGAACCTCAGCATATAAATAGAGTTCACAAATACTAGATATGTGAAGCCAAACCTATTGGCAAAAGAAACAACATGCAATAGTAGCACAAAGTTTAATAGATAGCAAACATTCGAAGCATGATAATCAGTAGGTCGAGTCACATTGAATCAATAGTGAAGAAAAAATAGAGTATCGGAAGCATGCAAAGGGTCTCACAGTAACAAATGAGAAAACCTTTTGAAAAGTTAGGGTTTCAAGTCGAGTTCAAAAGATAGTAAAACTTGGAGTCAGATAAGTCACATAAAGAAAAGAAAGTCTAAAACAAAAGCTTTCAGTCGAGTCAAGTGCTCAAACAAACAATTTCAGCCCCAAAGACCTAGGGCTTTTCAACAACAATCGAGTTTTAAAATGGTAACACAAATAAATCAAACAAGAACGAGGAACTTAATTAAACAAGTATGCATTTAAATAAACAGCTTCAGGATTCGAATGAGACCCAAAAGAAATTAGGGTTTTCAACATGCTGACTCAAGTAGAAGGAAAGCATAACAAACAGTTTGAGTCATGAAACAACATCGAGAATCATAGAAAAGATTTTTGAAATAACTTAAAGGAAAACCCTAATCAGAACAATGAAGAGTCGTTTTGAAAATAACGTTGAAGAACCTTCGAGAAAAAATGCTTAAAAGTTCATGGTAAGCACATATCTAAGGTAGATCTGAAAGAAATCGCAAGATCTTAGAGATTAGGGTTTCAGAAAACCCAAAAGAAAACGAGAAAGATCTCGAAAGTTAACGATCTAACCAGAAAATGCCAAAGACCCGCCTTGAAAGGACATGAATGGCCAAGAAAGGTCGTGCATGGTCGGAGAAAGGTCATGGATGACCAGAGAAGGGTCATCGAGCAAAGGCTAGACCAAATCCCTTCAGAGTCTGGTCATGAGACCACAGAACCAAACACATAGAAGCCCTAGAAGGCTGGAATAGGTCTCCGATGACCTCGAAAGGCCATGGATTAGGGTGGCGGTGACTAGGGGTTTAGGGTGTTGTAGAGAGGATTTGGGAGAGGAGGGATTCAAAGGCAGTGTATGGTAACAAATGAAAGGTTTTGGGGGTAGTTCGGAATTAATTAAGGTAAGGGTAATTATTGGTCGTTGATCTGAATGATCAACGGCCCGGATTAAAACGGGTAAGTGGGTGGATTAATGAAACTGGGTTTGGGTTGGTTTAAATTGAAATTGGGTCGGGGTTCAATTGAGATAGAATTAGGCTACAATTGAAATTAAATCTGGCTAGATTTTAAATAGCCATTTTTCCCATTTATTTTATAAAAAATAGTAAATTAAATTCTGGAAATAAATTGAAAGTACTAAAATTATTTTTAATACATAATTATCAATTTAAAAATACTGGACATAATTTTTATAAATATAAACGTAATTAAATCTTAAAAGGGGCTAATATTGCAATTATATGCAATTTAACTTTAAAAATACTAAATAAATTTGTAAAAATATGCAAAAAACTATATTAGCTATATTTTAGTATAAATATAAGAATCCATTAAATGAATCACCAAAATGATAATTTGGGAATAATTATTGGATTTTTTATGATTAAAATAGGGGAATATATTATTTTAAAAACCTTTAAAAATTAAGGAAAAATAATAAAACATTTTGGCATACTTCTATATGAATTCATATGCTATTTTAAAGGTACTTGCATATTGTAAAATATATAGGAAAAAATCGGGTATCAACATCAAGAACTGGCCTAGACCCGCGTCAACTACAGAGATCCGGAGTTTCTTGGGTTTGGCGGGCTATTACCGTCAGTTTGTGGAGGGGTTTTCATCTATTGCAGCCCCAATGACCAGGTTGACCCAGAAGGGTGCCCAGTTCAGGTGGTCGGACGAGTGTGAGGCGAGCTTTCAGAAGCTCAAGACAGCTTTGACTATGGCACCGGTGTTGGTATTGCCTACAGGTTCAGGGTCATATATAGTTTATTGTGACGCATCTCGTATTGGACTTGGTGCGGTATTGATACAGGATGGAAAGGTCATTGCTTATGCTTCGCGACAGTTGAAGATTCATGATAAGAATTATCCAGTTCATGATTTGGAGTTAGCAGCCATTGTTCACGCTCTATAGATTTGGAGGCACTATTTATATGGCGTGTCATGTGAGGTGTTCACGGATCACAAGAGTCTACACTACTTGTTCGAGCAGAAGGATCTAAATTTGAGGCTATATACTGTAGAAATGGCGGTTCGATTTTACGATCATCAAGGCATCACGAGGATTTTCAGTGATCGACTCCAAGGGTTCTCGGTGATCGACTTCGAGATAGTGTAAATAACGACCGGCCTCGAGGCAATGTAAATTAGTAGTCTCGGTGGATCAAGGTGAAGTTCCCAAGGCGCGTACATATAGCTGCCCAAGTCTAGTGGACTAGTGAAAAAAGCGAATCAAGGCATTAAATGGATGTACCAGCCCCATATCTTTGTAACTAATGCATTTGCACTATGTTGGGATTCCCCCTCATATATAAAGTGGATCCTTGTCATTTTGTATACATCTGTTGCTCAAAATACACAAGAACATTCTCTCTGCTCTCTAACATATTCTCTTGGCCTCATTGCTTCCATTTATTGCTTACATTCATTGTGCTCTAGTTATTGTTCATCAGTTATTGCTTATCATCGATCATAATGAGCCATCATTTTAGCTCTCATAACTGTTAGTCCCCCCTCGATTTCCCTAAGCCATCCTCCAGACTCGACCTCGAGGCCTCGTATATGGCAGCCGTTTGGTTTGACTATTACCTCGCTTTAAGCTATAATCTTGTCTTCTAATCTTTTTAATTAGCATCCATTGCCTAACAACTAGTATAAAAATAGATCACGTACTTTTAGAACCACAAAATCAAATTTAATTATTATTACCATTTTCACGGTAAGTAGTTTGGCGCCCACCGTGGGGCTAAAAATAATAGTGATTATTTTCTTGCTGGTTTTACTATGTAATGCAAGTTATCTTTCACACTTTTTCTTGCCCAAGATCTTTGATTTCAGGTCAAAATGTCTGACTCAGTAAACAACAGTCTTGAGAACCATGGAGAAAATGGTGTGGATGTTCCAGGTGTTGGTGTACCACCAGGAAACCCTGACAACATGCCAGAACCAATTCCCGTGGACACAGTCTCACGCTATGCCCATCACGTCGATATAAGCACCCACACTACCAGGAGCATGCACCAAGGAGACCAACAAGAAGCTCAGAAAACCCTAGCTAGGGAAGAACGGGAGGTTAGCCTTCACGTTATTTTTGAAATGTTGGATGCACAATAGCTGGCGATTGCCCAGCTGCAAAGTCACTAGAAAACTCCTAGCACGGTAGCTCCAGGGATGGCTCCCTCAGCCGAGTAGGTACCGGAGAGATCAAGCAACAACGGGTCGGCAGCCAACCCCGCCATCGTAAAGATGCTTGAGGACCTCACGAGGAGGATCGAATCGGGTGAGAATAAGATAGAAACCAACGACAAGAAGGTCGAGACCTACAACTCCAGGGTCAACCAAATTCCGGGCGCACCCCCGATCCTAAAATGGTTGGATTCAAAGAAGTTCGTACAGAAGTCGTTCCCATAGGAAGCGGCCCCGAAACCCATTCCAAAGAAGTTTAGAATGCTAGACCTTCTGAAGTACAACGGAACCTGTGAGCACGTGATTTTTGCCCTATGTGAATTACTCCCATAAATTCAAGAAAAATAAATTATTTCCATTATTTGCAATTTCATAGATTTTTGTATCATTTTTCATTATTTGCTTGCATTTGTATGCGCACGTTTATTTTATTTAAGTCATGAAAAATACAAAAAATACACTGCATTTGAATTTGAGATTTAATTTGGCATTTTTGAATTAATTAGTAATTTAGTTGCTTTACAAAAATGGAAAAATCACAAAAATAACTCATTTTTACGCTTTTTAATTTGAGTTTCGAATTTTGGGAGTTTTCCTTTCAATTTGGTATTCAATTATTTGTGGTAATTGTTAGTTAGAGTTAATTAATTTATTGTGGTAGGATTAGTTGATTTAGGAATTAATTTAGGTTTTTATTTTTAGTTTTAATTTAAAGGAAAATTGGAAATTAAAAGAAGAGAAAAAGAATGACAAAGAAATCTGATTTTGGGCTTTTGCAATTAAAGTTCCCAGTCCAAGCAATTTTCCACCCAACACTCGGCCCAACCCACGCCTGACCCAGTCTGGATCCCCCTTCAAACTAAACGACGTAGTTTCGATCAGTGTTGATCTGAGCCATTGATCTCCACTTGATCGAACGGCTCGGAACTAAAGCCTGGGGAGTATATATATGTCCGAACGCACCCTACCCCCCCCCCCCTCATTTCATCGTCCCAACACCCCGCCTTCAGAAACCTGCCCACCAAACCCTAGTAGCCGCCCCAAAATTCTCCTACCGTCCGGTGGCGGTACCGGTGTCCACTCGCCACCAAATTAACACCATGAACTCCCTTCCACCTCCCCATCCCAAATCTCCAAACAGTTCCTCTCAAATCCCCCTCCATCGCCTCGAATCTCAGATCTGAGGTTAGCACCTGAAACCCTAAAAATTCCCAGATCCACCCAGAATCACACCATGCAACCCCTCATCTCCTTCCTGCCTCAAATACGTGTTTGTTTCATTTCAAAATGGTCCGTCAGTGGTAGAGCAGAGGTTCGGATAGCGAAGTCTCTCCATGGCTTCCTTTCTGGCTTAGCAAGGTTAAGTGAACCCAAAACCATCATTAATTGTTTGTCTTTTGTTAAGGACAACCAATTAATGATCGTCAAAGGTTCACTTTCTTCTTCAAGGTTGTTCGAGTTCATGCAGTTCTTGCCGAAGCAGGTTTGGGATAATTTCCTTTGCGTCGATTGGTTTCCTTTTGATCTCTTCTGTTTGTTTGCTTGGTTGTTTGTTTTTCCAGTTTTCGTCATTCAGAATTTTTGTTTCTTGCTTAATTGCATTATGTTCTAGTTGTAAGTTCGTTAGTTAGCTTGTTTGCTTAATTGTCAATGACAATCGGCTTCGTAAGGTTTGAGTTTAATTTGGTTTCAATTCATGAGATTTTCTTCTTTCCGCTAGGTTTCATTTCACATTTGTGAATTAATTTTGGAGCTAAAGCATTGAGATTAGTCAAGTATAGTTCATCGTTCGCATTAATTCTTATTTCAAGAACATTTTCTGAATTCATGTTTATGTGTGAAGGGTATTCAAGCTAGTTTTTCATAATTTCAATAGTTGTTTTGAATTTCAATTTGTTTGAAAGTGTCAGCTCGTTTGTTTACTGTTATTGTGATTGTGAGCATTCAGAATTTAAGGGGGGTAAGTGAATAATAGGGAACTTTAGGGGATAATTTTGGAGATTGTTTCAACTTGAAGAATCTTTAATAACTGATGGGAAGCTTCCTAAATGGACAGCTGCCCAAAATGGTTAAGGAAAACAGGCTGTAAATTGAAAATATCTGAAGAAAATGGACAACTGTCCAAAAATCAGTTTTAAAAGATGCCCTATGAGGGTAATTTGGAAAAATCTGACTGCCTTGCCTTGGAAGGCACACAGCAGACCCTCGGCCTTATAAAGGAAGCCTTCTTCTCATTCAACAGACAGTTTTTTTTACACCTTGGAGAGACCAAAAAGGCTGAAAATACAGGAGAAATCGGAACAACTGGAAAAAACAAAAATCACTTTTCCATTGAAAGTTTTTATGCAATTCTTGAGGCTCTCACTTCTAAAATGATCTCTGAAAAATCGAAGGCTAAAATGGTTTGAGCTTGGTTGGTTTTCAAAAGTTTGGTTCAAATTTTGGTTGTTTTTTGATTGTTGGGTATCAGTGGTAATTTCTGTTGGTTTAAAGTTGGGTTCAAGGCTGGTTTCATTGGTCATTTCTGAGCTTACTACTGTTGTTGTTTTTGTATACTCCCAGCTCGCTTTTCTTGTTGGTTTTTGCTGTTGTGACCAGGTATTACTCGGCCCTTTGGCATGTGAAATGGAAGAACACGAATTTATTTGATTAAGTTGCAATCTATGTTTATCAAATGTTGTTTCCTATATTCCTGAAAATTACTAGACTTTACAATTAGCTTAGTTTCTTTGTTATGTTTGATATTTTCTGTTTCAGTTTTGATTTGTAATAATGGCTGAATTATGATCTTTAGCCAATTAGCCGATATGAGTTTAAGTCTGGAATGGACCTGTTAGAGTACTGTAGCAAAAGGGTTCATACATGTTTTGGCTTTGTTGAAATTAGTGTTTGCTTGGTTTTGATTTCTGCCTAAGTCTACTAAATGTCACGCATAATTGGAATGGTTAGCAACTTTCAATTGGAATGCATATCAATGGTTGTAGCATGCTAATTAAAGTCATGTATTGCTTCATCTCATCGAAATATAATTGATTCATTTCTAGGCCAATAGTCAGTATTTGGTCAGTTAGTGTTTGGCTTCTACTGGGTTTTCTTCCTTAATAAAAGTCCGTAAGCATGAACTTTTCCTTGCAATGTCAGGTTCAAATCCATGTTAATAGGTTTGTTTTCTTAAAGTCATGTCAATATGGGGCTAAAATCTGACTGATTTTTTTACATTTGGTTTTCTTTTAGAAAATTTTAAGTCATGTAGTCTTGTTTAACGTGTTGATATGAAGTCCGAATTTAGCATGAGTTCAGATCTCAGAATTTCTATTATTAAATGATGAATAATTGGCGCGAAGGTTTTGCTATCATGTTGGGAAACTTATTTTCATTGTATAATGTATGTAGTATTCAAACGTGATGTGCATGTGTTTAAGGTAATCAACGTTTGGTTCAGATTCAAGGATTTTATGAAGGATACAGTGTTACCATCAATTTATTAGATTTGGGCTCAATTTGGGCCCAGAACTTTAGAACATTTGGAAATAGTACCTGGCAGGCCCTGTTACATGGATGTTGTCTTGTTGTGGCCGCTAATGGGCCCAATCGGCTTTAATAACTGGCCTAATCGCCCAATCGCTACAATTGGGTTGGGTCTTTAATTAATTAGCCATGCCCTCTAGAGTCAATTTAAATTCCCTTTTAAAATAGAGTCGAAGTGTGTTACGCCAGATAAAATTCCAAACGCGTAGTTGCTTTAGGCGCGTATTATAATAATATTACCTTCTTAAACTTGGGTGTGCATTTCATGTGACCCTACCATAATTGTGAATATTAAAAAGTAAACATGTTAAAATCCGGGGGTGCATTTCATGTGACCCGGTTCTAATTTTCAACAAGGTTAAATAGAGCGTGTCGTGAACCACGGGTGCATTTCATGTAGCGAGGCTTGCGATATGTTTTAAATAACTTTGAATTAATTCTTTAAATAATAAAAGCGATTAAAAGGTTAAATTTGCACATAGGTTCAAAATGTTCTAAAATCATATTATTAAGTCGATTCTAACAAATTGAGCGACCGTGCTAGAACCACGGAACTCGGGAATGCCTAACACCTTCTCCCGGGTTAACAGAATTCTTTACCCGGATTTCTGGTTCGCGGACTGTTAAATAGAGTCATATTTTCCTCGATTCGAGATTCAACCGGTGATTTGGGACACCATAAAACTCCCAAGTGGAGACTCTGAATCTTTTAACAATAAATCCCGTTTTGATTGTCCTTTAATTGGAAAAACTCCCTTATACTTATACTCCCTTTCGGGGGTGTAGGTGCAAAATGGAGGTCTGACAGCTCTGGCGACTCTGCTGGGGAGCGAACCTAGAATCTCTAGTTCAGGGTTCAAGAATTCGAGCTTAGAATACTTTTTATAGTTGACTTTATCCATTATCTGATTTTGTTACATGATTTGGGCCTAATGTGCTAATTGATTGCTTTTACCGCTTTGATATTCCGTGAGCTGTATATAAATTGTTGCGAAACCCCTCTTCTCTCTGAGTCTTCTAAATCATGAAGAAGTGTGCACTTCGTGTGACTTCTTTTCTGTTAGAATCATATTCCAAATTTAGAACGAGGTTCGGACAAGTTGCAAAGCCGGCGAAGCTTCTGTATTCCCGGTACGCTGCCCCCCCCTCCCCGGGCTCGAGCTGTCCGCTCGGGTAGGCCAGATCTAGAACAATAAACTCAGGTTTTGAACCTAGAATAACTCAGTCTCATGTCGGATCCCTAGTAGGCACGTTTGTTTGCATCATGTGCATTTGACTTTGGGGACTCAACACAGGGGTTGGGCCTGTCTAGGACAGGTATACCCGAAATAAAAAAGACCATCCTGATGCATCTTACTTGCTACTTGTGCATTTATTTATTTCGGACTTGCATGCTGACCGGCTTATTAATATTGGGAAAAGTTGAGGAAAGAGAAATAGCCGCATGAGAGTTAATCGCCTTTTCTGAAGAAAAAAAACAATATCCAAATAGTGTCGAAATTCTGCCGAATTTTTGAGAAAAAAAAAAGAAAGAAAAAAAAAGTTTTTGTTTTCAAAAAATAGTTTTATTTGCCAAAGCTTAAAAAAGGGAAAAAAAGAGTCTTGTTTTCAAAAATAGTTTGTTTTATTCGCCCGAACTACGCTAGTTTGATTCTCACAGGGTGTGAGATACGTAGGCAACCCTCATCGGGTCCAACTTCCTTTTTGCAAAAATAGCCCAAAAATTTTACTTTAATTTGAAAATAATTAGGATGATGCCACTCTTGTCAGAAATAGCTGAATGTCCCTAAAAGGGCGCCGGAAGGCTATTTTTGCAAGAACAACCACTTTTGTCACTTTCAAAGGTTTTGGCCGGTTAGCTGACACAGCCTTAAAATCTTCGTTTTTGAAGTGCTGAAAGGTCGTGTTGGCAAGGCCGGATGTTTTATGGAAATTTTGGGAAGTGGTCATTTCTCTTAAGTCAAAACGAGTCATGGTTTTCTTTAAATTAAAATCACCTTAATAAATGTGCAGGATGAGCACAAATCAAAATGAACCTTTCTCAGTCCGTGAAGAGATCCCTTTGGAGCTACATATGTGGTGGCATGATTTGGGGGACGATAGCAGAAAAATTGTGACAAAAGCACTGGGCAGTCTTATTGGGCTTTTAAAGGTCAATCCCATAAAAGACGTGATTGAGGCCTTAATACCGTTTTGGGACCCAGCACATAATGTGTTCCACTTTGCGGATTTCGAGTTAACTCCTACGCTAGAAGAGGTAGCAGGCTATGCCGGTTTAGAAAGGAATCTCAGAAGTCAATACCCGGTAGCACCAAGAACAGTGACCCCCCACAAATTTGAACTTGTTAAGCATCAGTCGGGATGTCAAAGACGGAAATTTGGCCAAAGGATTTTGTACCTTCTACTTTCTTACCGACGATACGGGAATCCACGTGGCTTCGAAACACCAGATACTGGTCTTACTCATGCTGGGAATCAAGACAAGTGGGAAGCTCGGAGAGGATTGGCTTTCATAGTGGCGTTCCTGGGTATTTTGGTTTGCCCGAGAAAAGATGGGAACATAGAGATGGGATTAGTAAGGATAGCTGACTTTATGGTGAAGAAGGCAAATGGGACTATAGTGCTGTTGATCTTAGCAGAAATTTACCGAGCTCTTACTCGCTGTCGAGAAGGAGCAAAGTTCTTTGAAGGGTGCAATATGTTGTTACAAATATGGATGGAGGAACACCTTTGCCACCGTCCCGGATACTTGAATTACGGTATGATTGGCCTCGAGTGCATCGGAAAACATGAAAAGCGAGTAGAGGGTTATGAGTTTCCATATGGTACGGAAGCATGGCATGCTCATTTGAGATCTTTGACCGCAAATAAGATCGAATGGATATTCGGGTGGCTCTCGGTCAACGAAGTAATCTATATGTCGGCTGAGGTGTGTTTTTTGCTGTTGATGGGTCTGCGGAGTATCCAGCCTATGCTCCACACAGAGTCTTGCATCAGTTGGGTCGGTACCAGACCATCCCACACAATGAAGATTTGAGTCAGCAAGTCATTGAGTTAGATCCAAAAGCTACCTTCCTAGAAGAAAAAGTGTGTCGGGTTTGGCATCAGTGCAGATTCTTAGGGCCTAACACGCGAGTATGAGACCTATCCAGAGGCAAGGTGGAGCCCAGTTATATTTCTTGGTATGGTAAAAGATCCCGAGTTCAACATGAGCCTGACAGGCCCGCAAAGAGACCCCATGTCCAGCAATTCACCGACGGAGCTCAGGTACAATGGGATTGGCTGACAAGAAAACGAGTACAGGGCTACCATAAGCAAGTTGGAAAAGCAAGTCAGAGAACTGCAATTCGAGAATAGCTTGCAAGTGGCGGCGGATGAAGGAGAAAAGAAAAGGCTAGCCAAAGAAAATGAAGCCCTTCGAGCTCAAATTTAGAAATTGAAAGTGGCGGTGGAAAATCCAGTCCGAAGTGACAGAGATGAAAAGCTCATAGCTAACCTGAGGCAGAAAGTGAGTGACTACAGTTTCGATTTGAATAAGGTAGAAAGTAAACTAGCCAAGGCTCAAAAACAATTGGCTAAGAACGCAGATGAATGGGTACACCTGGTTAAGGAGTTGAGAGAAGGTACGACGATGAGGTCGCAGTGTTGAAGAAGAGGGTCATCGCCACAGAAAATAAAATGATCAAGCAGGCAAAAGACTTCAAAGTTGAAAGGGAACACTGTTATACGGCATTGGCGCAGTTAGAAATAGACTTGCAACAACTTCAGGAACAAAATTATGCAGCTGAGCAAACTTTGGAGGCCAGGGCCCAGCGGATTGGGCGGTTGTTACAAGAAAAGGGCGTCATAAGAGAGAGAATTAGAAGCATCGCCAACTACATCGTTATGAAGTTGGATCTATGAGGATATGACTCGCACTACATTCTTTATAGCAGTGATGACCTTTGTTAAACAAATAATGAATGACTTGGACGGACTTCAAAAAGATCTTGCACATAGGCCCGTGGCGAGACCAAATGATGTCCCGCGGGCACCAGGAGCATTGATGTACTCGTGATTTTCCGTTTGAGTCTGTATTTCATTTTCTGTCAGAGTCTGTAAGTCATGTTGGGTTTGTATTTTCTTTCTATTTTTGAGTCTGTATTTCTTTGGAGTATGATAGCTTATTTTTGGAGTCTGTGTTTGTCTTTGCATCAGAGTCTGTAAGTCTTTTGGAAGTTGTTAGTACTGAGTCTTTGTAATCGAAGCATCTGTTTTTATAAAAACTGAAAATCCCAAAAAATATTTTATTTCGCACTTATCTACAAGAACTACGCTTGGTCTGATTCATGCGGGGTCATGATACGTAGGTAATCTCCATAGGATTCGACCGTAACCAAATAAAAGAGAGTAAAGAGAAGAAAAGAGCAGAAAAACAAAGGAGAAAGGAAATAAGAAATAAGAGAGAGTAAAGACAAAGAGAGAACAGAGACAGGAATGAAAGGAAAGGAAAGAAAAGAAAAGAAAGGGGGATGTTTGCAATTAAAAGAAGGAAAAGGCTGGGATGACGCATGCAACCAATCAAATACACAATAGAGACGGTTAACTGTTTAGGTGAATTCATGCCCAATGTTCAGTTGTCAATCTGTTAAAGCCTAATCGCTAACAAGGTTGTTTGTTTGATGTATTAAGTTCAGGCAGGTGGTTAGTTGACTGGCATTCTGGCAACTCACTCCTACAACACCCGATTGAAAGATAGGCTGAATATGGTCGACCAGGAACTAGAAACTAGTATTGTCAATCCATTGAAAGAGATGGAAGAAATGGACGTTAATGCAATGAGGGAAGAAATGTATAAGCTGAAACAGCAGATGGCTGAAATGTACCAAGCTTGGGTGAAAGGGCATCCACCACCGGTTTATCCCGCCAATCCTGCTTATATCCCACCATCAACCCAACCTCCGGAGCCTCCCACTGTGAACTCATCTCCAGCCTTCCCCCTCTACCAACAATGTCAAGGCACCACTTCCCATACTTCTCAAGCTCCACCACCCAAACAAGTCCCGTACCCTCCCCTACCAATTACACCTGTTTTTGTGGCACCCCCACCTGCTACATTACACAGATCTTCTAGTGAACTCCTGTTTCAAACTCATGACAACCAGTACTATCCCCATGAACCCACCTTCAAGGTTCCAGAATCATATCCTTACACTCCCCATCTTGATATCCCGGTAGAGACCGAGAAATCGCCCAAAAATCCCGAGCATGAAGAGATGATCAGAAAGGTCAAAAGCTTAGAGCAATCGTTCCAAGATATGAAGGGGTTGGGAGGCCAAGTGAGTGTGGCCTATAAGGATTTGTGTCTGTTCCCAGATGTTCACTTGCCAGCAGGGTTCAAAATGCCCAAGTTTGATCTGTACGATGGGCATGGCAACCCGGTAGCACACTTAAGAGGATTCTATAGCAAGATGAGAGGAGAAGATGGAAGAGACGAATTGCTGATGGCATATTTCAGCCAAAGTTTGAGTGGGTCGGCGCTAGAATGGTACACCAGACAAGATCATAGCAGGTGGTACACATGGGACGATTTGTCCCAAGCCTTCGCCTGTCATTTTCAGTATAATCTCGAAATCATCCCAGATCATCTGTCATTGATGAAGATTGAGAAGAAGCCCGGTGAGAGTTTCAGAGAATATGGGTTCCATTGGATAGAGCAAGCAGCGAGGGTTGACCCCCCGATGAAATAAAGTGAGATGGTTGATTATTTCTTGCAGGCTTTAGAGCCCACTTATTTTGGTCATTTGGTGTCAGCAGTGGGCAAGTCCTTTAATGAAGTTGTGAAAATGGGAGGCATGGTTGAGGAGGGACTCAAATCCAATAAGATTATGAGTTATTTAGCAATCAAAGCAACCACTCAAGCCATTCAAAACGGTACTGGGGGTGTGCTCGGAAAGAAGAAGAAAGAGGATGTTGCAACGATCGAGTCGGCAACTTGGGGTGGATCCAGGAACCTTCCATCATTCTACAACCAGCCTCGACCATATCCCCAAACATACCCCCACACTCTATATAGCCCACCACAACACTACTACCCACCGCCAAATCCCCATTTTTCTGTCTATCACGCACAAACCTATACCCAACCTCCCGCTCACGCGCAATGGCGTGCGCCAGTTCCACAGAGTCCCTACCAAGCTCCAAAAAATACTCATCCACCCCCAAAAGCCTACAAAAACCCCCGTGGAACAGTGTTTCGACCAAATCAAGCCTTTAAGAATGAAAGGGTGCAGAAGCAGAAGACTTTCACTCCATTGAGAGAATCATATACCAGCCTATTCCATAGATTGAGACAGTTGGGCATGTTGAATCTGATTGAGGCTAAAATGTCGAATCCCCTTCCCAGAAATCTTGATCGCTCGGTAAATTGTGAGTATTGTTCAGGGGCCCTGGGCCATGACACATAGAAATGCTAGAAACTAAAAATAACTGTACAAGAGCTCATTGATACTCATTGGATCGAGGTTCAAGCCCCAGAAACACCAAACATCAACCAGAATCCGCTACCAGCTCACCATGAGACCCATATGATTGAGTTGATACACAAGGGAGGGGAGGCTAAGAAACCCTCACAGACGGTGATGATGATCCGCTCCAGTGAAACCAATTCAAAGGAAAAGGTAAACAGTGGGAAATTAGTGGTCCAGTGGAAAGAGGTAGACAACAAGCCAGCTGTGGTAGCCGAGAAAGGGTCGTCAAGTACTGTTGCAGTGAACCCAGAGAAAGCTAAAGTGGTGGTACCAGGGGTTACAAGTAAACATGTCATGGTCGTGAAAGGTGCTCGCACAGAGCCTGTTATTATAAAACCAGTAACTCAGCTTCCAATGATCAGCAGCAAGGCGGTCCCGTGGAATTATGAACGAGTGACAGTAACTTACCAAGGGAAAGAGGTTAGAGAAGAAGTGTGTGATACCCATGGTTTGACTCGATCGGGGAGATGCTTTGCCCCCAAAGAGTTGAGAAAAGCTAAAACTTCCAAAGACAATCCAGTGTCGGTGAAGAAAGCTGTGTCCGAGGTAGAAGCAGAGGAATTTTTGAAAAAGATGAAAGTACAGGACTATTCCATTGTGGAGCAGTTGAGGAAAACACCGGCTCATATCTCGCTCTTGTCATTACTGATCCATTCCGATGAGCACCGTCGAGCTTTGATGAAGATCTTGAACGAAGCCCACGTTCCTGACAAAATCTCAGTAAACCACTTGGAAAAGATAGCTAACAAGATATTTGAGGTAAAACCGAGTCACCTTTTCCGATGATGAGTTGCCTGTGGAGGGCACCGAGCACAATAAAGCCCTCTATATGACGGTGAAATGCGAAGACTCCGTGGTTACTCGGGTATTGGTTGACAACGGGTCTAGCACGAACATCTGTCCTCTCGCCACATTGAACAAGCTGCAAGTGGAGGATGAAAGAATTCATAAGAACAGTATTTGCATTCGGGGATTCAACGGTGGAGGGAAGGATTCAGTCGGGGACATAGTGCTTGAGCTCACAATAGGGCCAGTTGAATTTACTATGGAATTCCAGGTGCTCGATATGGCTGTTTCGTACAATCTGTTGTTGGGACGACCCTGGATCCATGCTGCCAAAGCAATCTCGTCTACTCTGCATCAAATGGTCAAGTTTGAATGGGATCGACGGGAAATTGTTGTACACAGTGAAGATAATTTGTGTGTGCCCAATGATGCCATTGTTCCGTTCATAGAGGTCGACGACGACAAGGGGCCGTGGGTTTATTAGGTTTCCGACACAGTATCGGTAGAGAAAATTCCAGAAGGAAAGTGCGTTCCAACTCCAAAGATGGTTGCTGCATCAGTTATGGTAGCTGTTGAAATGTTGAACAATGGTTTCGTACCAGGCAAGGGTTTAGGTGCATCTCTGCAAGGTATTGTACAGCCAGTTTCTCTTCCAAAGAATCTGGATACTTTTGGTCTTGGGTTCAAGCCTACCGTTGCAAACGTGAGAAGAGCTAGAAAAATGAAAAAGAAAGCATGGGCACTGCCGAAGCCAATCCCGCGTCTTCCTAGGTCATTCGTCAGGCCGGGTACCAGAAAGCAACTGTTGTCAAAGGTCCCTGGACCACTGATTGGAGCCGATGGAGACTTGGAGAAGGGGTTCAAAAGGTTATTCGCTGAGGTTAATATGGTTCAGGTTGGGGAAGGGTCCAGCAAGGCAGAGGTGCAATTTGTGGGACCATGTGCGAAAGTCAACAACTGGGAAGCTACTCCTCTTCCTATCCGGGGGGAGCCTTGGTAGTGGGTTTTGATTTTCTTTTAGTTGTCTGGATTATTCCAGGGTCTATAATTCAGATATTATGTTCCGTCCGGTTGGATGTGTTAAAACCCTGTTATATTTATATTCAGTGAAATGTAATTGTTCCTTTTCCTTCATTTCTTCTAATTTTATTTTTGTTTTCTTCTTTTGTACAGTTCTTTTTATGCTGATATCAATGACATGACATGCGTGAGGAATGTTCGGCCCAGTTTTAAAAGCCAATCTAACTCTGAAATAATAATACAAGAAATCGAGTGTGATGACGAGTTGGAATTTGAGGATGATGAGGCCTATGAAGAAATTAGTAAGGAACTAAGTCATTTTGAGGAAAAGCCCAAACCTAATTTGAATGAAACAGAAGCAGTTAATCTAAGGGACCAAGAAAATGTCCGTGAAACTAAAATAATTGTCCATCTGGAACCTCAACTTAGGGAGGAGATAATTAAAGCACTGTTCGAATACAAAGAAGTTTTTGCGTGGTCCTATGACGACATGCCGGGTCAGAGCACTGATTTAGTGGTTCACAAATTGCCCACTGACCCGACATTCCTTCCTGTTAAACAGAAGCTGAGAAAGTTCAAAACAGATATGAGTGTAAAGATCAAAGAAGAGGTCACCAAGCAGTTCGATGCGAAAGTCATTCGGGTCACCCGGTATCCCACCTGGTTAGCTAATGTTGTGCCTGTACCGAAGAAGGATGGCAAGACCAGGGTGTGTGTTGACTATCGGGATCTCAACAAGGCAAGTCCAAAGGACAATTTCTCGTTGCCGAACATCCATATCTTGATTGACAATTGCGCCAAACATGAGATTGGTTCTTTTGTGGATTGTTACGCGGGTTATCATCAGATCTTAATAGACGAGGAAGATGCAGAAAAGACGACATTCATCACGCCATGGGGAACGTACTGCTATCGAGTCATGCCATTTGGTTTGAAAAATGCTGGGGCAACCTACATAAGGTCAATGACAACAATATTCCATGATATGATACACTAGGAAATCAAGGTGTACGTGGATGATGTGATCGTGAAGTCTAGAAAGCAGTCTGACCATGTCAGGGATCTGAAGAAGTTCTTCCGAAGGCTTCGTAGGTACAATCTCAAGCTTAATCCTGCAAAGTGTGCTTTTGGGTGACATCTGGAAAGTTGTTGGGGTTCGTAGTCAGCCGCCGGGTATTGAATTGGACCCATCAAAAATCAAGGCCATCCAAGAATTGCCACCTCCGAAGAACAAGACCGAGGTGATGAGTTTGTTGGGGAGATTGAATTATATCAGCAGGTTCATCGCTCAGCTCACGACAACTTGTGAGCCTATCTTCAAGTTGTTAAAGAAAGACGCTGCGGTCAAGTGGACAGATGAATGTTTGGAGGCGTTTGATAAGATAAAGGGGTATTTGTCAAATCTACCCGTGTTGGTCCCACCAGAGCCAGGGCGACCTCTATATTTGACGATATTGGACAATTCATTCGGTTGTGTACTGGGTCAACATGATATCACTGGCAGAAATGAGCAGGCCATATATTATCTTAGCAAGAAATTCACACCATACGAGGTTAAGTACACCCAGCTTGAGAGGACATGTTGTGCCCTAACTTGGGTGGCGCAGAAGTTGAAATATTATTTGTCATCTTATACTACTTACCTCATATCTCGCTTGAATCCATTAAAGTATATCTTTCAGAAGCCTATGCCCACAGGGAGGCTTGCAAAGTGGCAGATCCTGCTCACAGAGTTTGACATTGTCTACGTGACTCGAACTGCAATGAAAGCACGGGCCTTGGGGGACCACCTGGCCGAGAATCCGGTTGATGAAGATTACAAACCTTTGAAAACTTATTTCCCGGATGAAGAGGTGATGCACATTGATGAGTTGGAGCAAGTTGAGAAGCCGGGATTGAAACTTTTCTTTGATGGGGCTGCAAACATGAAGGGCGTGGGGATAGGAGCAGTACTTATTTCTGAAACAGGGTAGCACTATCCTGTTACGGCTCAGCTTCATTTTTACTGTACCAACAATATGGCTGAATACGAGGCCTGCATTCTGGGTTTGAGGTTAGCTGTGGATATGGGTGTCCAGGAAGTCTTGGTCTTGGGTGACTCAGACCTCCTGGTGCACCAAATTCAGGGAGAATGGGAATGCCCCAAGCAACAAAAGGCCATGGTGCAGACATTGTATGTAATTTAGATGGTGGAGAATGAATCAAATCTCCATGCACTTGGAACTGATGACATTTACGTACAAAACGGATGCAATCCCGCTCCATAGTGAGCCAGTAATAACCTGCTCGGAGAATCTTCTTTGCCAGAGCGTACCCACTCATATGCGGTCCACAAACTCCGGAATGTACCTCGGTCATGATAGCTGTGGCCTGTCTTACATCTATGCATCTTAGCAATCCCAGATCTGGAGTTCTTTTATACAATACCCCTCCACTGAAGAAAAATCCACTGGCCAATCTTCGAATTGTTCTTTTTTGATCACCTGTGGCCTGCAACGGATATACTCCCATCCTGATGTATTCTTTGATATCATGGAACCATGGCTCCCCATCAAGTTCTTATTCTACCATATTACAGTAAGCATGCTGGTCACGGACCTGAATCTGCAGAGGGTCCACATAAGCCTTATCTGGATGATGTAGCATTGATGCTAGAGTAGCCAAAACATCGGCAACTTCATTATGGATCCTTGGGATATGCTTAAATTCTATCGACTAGAACCGTTGACAAAGGTCATGCAAACATTGTTTGTACGGTATGAGTTTCAAATCCCGTGTATTTCACCAAGTGGGTTGAAGCGAAAACTTTCAAATCTATGACCAAGAAAGCAGTGGTCGATTTTGTGCATTCAAATATCATCTGTCAGTTTGGGATTCCGAAGGTAATCATCACGGACAATGGCGCTAACCTCAACAGTCATCTGATGATAGAGACATGTCAGCAGTTTAAGATTATACATCGCAATTCTACCTCATATAGCCCTAAGGAGAATGGAGCAGTCGAGGCAGCCAACCAGAATATAAAGAAGATACTTCGAAAAATGGTGGAAGGTTCTAGGCAGTGGCATGAAAAATTGTTGTTTGTGTTGCTGGGTTATCTCACTACTGTCCGCACTTCAGTAGGGGCTACTCCTTATTTGTTGGTGTATGGCACGGAGGCAGTAATACCCGTAGAAGTTGAAATCCCATCCCTTCGAATTGTTGCTGAGGCAGAAATTGATGACGTTGAATGGGTCAAAACTCGCTTGGAGCAGTTAAGTCTGATTGATGAAAAGAGATTGGCGGCAGTATGTCATGGCCAATTGTACCAACAGAGAATGGCAAGAGCATATAACAAGAAGGTACGTCCACGGAAGTTCGAAGTAGGTCAACTAGTATTGAGACGTATCTTGCCTCATCAGGCAGAAGCAAAAGGAAAGTTCGCCCCAAACTGGCAGGGGCCATTTGTTGTAACTAGAGTGTTGTCCAATGGCGCGTTATATTTGACAGATGTAGAAGGGAAATGTGTATAAATGGCTATCAATTCCGATATAGTCAAGAGATACTATGTATGATTTCTTTCTTTGATTGTACTTTTTTGTATTTGGCATATTTTGAAGATTGAAATGACGAAGGCATTTTTTTCTGCTATCTAAACACTTTATCCCTTGTCACCCCTTTTAAGCCTTATTTATTTCCTTTCATACCCCTCTTTCGGGATCAACGGCACAATTCAGAAATGCAAGTGCGGAGGATAAGTAAGTGAAAAGAAAAAGAAAGAATGAAAAAGAAAGGAAAAGGGGAAGAAAAATGAAACGAGAGAAGAAAGAGAAAGAAAAGAAAAGAAAAGAGAAAAGCAAGAAAAGAAAAAAAGAGAAAAGAAAGAAGAAAAGAAGAATAACAGAAGAAAAAGAGAGAGAAAGAAAAGAAAGAGAGAAAAGAAAAATCACAACAACAAAGTAATTTCTATGACATGAACTACGTTCAACCTGATTCCTTTTAAGGATAAGTAGGCAGCATCATGGTTCGGTCTCATCAAAACAAAAGTCCAAAAGTCCCTAAGCAAGGAACTGGGGCAAAAGTTGCGGATGTTGTGAGAAACCTGATTCCGAAAGTTGTAAGTCTAACCCATTTGAATTGTTTTGAGCCTTTTCTACCCTTTCTTTTTAACCCCATCCAAAACCCACATTACGGTCCAAAGAAAGACCTTCTGATCAGTCTTTGAGAAATGCCAAGTCAAGCAGGCAAAGATAATTCATGTCAGGGGCAACACTCTAGTTCAAGCAGAAAAAATAAAAAATGAGAGTCTTATTGGTGAAAACCTTCAAGGCACCATAAGGCGACGGGAGTTGAGAGAAATTAAAATGAGAGAGTCTTATTGGTGAAAACCCTCACGGGCACCTTGAGGCGAAAGTGAGTTGAAAGGTCAACAAGTGAGAAAGGTCTGCTGGTGGGAAAACTGTTTCAAGGCACCGCAGGACGAACAATGTCAAGGTTTGGGTGAAGTAATCAGGTCATGGAAATTCTGGGGCAACAAAGTACGGCAACTAAAAGTTGATTGGTTGGACAGATTAGGCCGATTAATCCGAAATGCATGTCATGATCATTGGTACCAATTGTTCCACTCAGATAAGTTTCTTTTTCTTTTTCCCTTTTGTAGCAGTCATCTGGTTTTGGATTCTTCTTATCCTTAACCCGCAAAGTCATCGCATTTCATTTCTTTTGGGATTATCTATCTAAGATGTTTCAATGTCAGATGCTTCAATGTCAGTCTTGTTCAAAGCAAGTCAAAAATCACTACCAACTTCCAAATTGCAAAGCACATCGTGGTCGAAGCATACTAAGGATAACACGATGTAAGGGGAGGGTATAAGGAATTACCGGAAGTCTCATTGGTGGAAGGGACTGGTAATATCATGGGGGATGCAAAGGTTCAGATAAAGGGGTCAGAGACAAAACAACGGCATGAGTATAGAACACTCGATTCGTCGAAGGTCATGGGGTGTGAAAGTCAGTTAGAAAGTCAAAGTGGTTCAAGGCCAGTTCGGGAAAGTCAGTCAGAACAAAACAATGCAGCGGAAAGATCTTCAGCAAGAATGCCATCAGCTAGCCACCATTTTAAACTGACAAATTTTCTTTGATTGAAATAGGGGCAAAAAAGTTCGTTTATTTCAGAGGAATTCTCCATGGAGAAAGGCAGTCACCAAACAGGTTTGATTTTTTGACTTTCAAAACCCTCCTGGAAAATGGGACCTAGTTTAAATGTTCAGAAATAGCATAATCTAGCATAAAGGTATCCCAAAAGAATATAAGTTAGCTTAGAAGTTTGCATGTTCGAGATAGGATTCAATTAGGAGTTTTCAGGACCCTCCTGGATAATGGGACTTAGCTTTAAGATTTCGATCAGATAACAACATCTAGCGTAAAGTCTGTTGTAGGGTAGTATAATTCAGCCATAAAAGTTGTCACTCTTAAGATAAAATTGGACTTTTGATTTTCAGGACCCTCCTGGATAATGGGAAATAGTTTAAAGATCCTCTTGGATAGCAAGATTTAGCAGAAGTCACACCTGTAGAAGATATAACTTAGATTTTAAATTGTCGTTTAGTTAAGAGTTGTCAAGACCCCCATGAATAATGGGACCTAGCTTTCAAATCCTTAGTAATATTTGGTAATATGATTTAGTTTTACAATCACATCTGTCCCTAACCACCAAACTGGGGCAGAAAATTTTCTTTGTTTTTGTCTATTTTGTTAAAGTCAGAAGCCCGCCTGGAGAGAAGGGAATACATTTCAAGTTAAAGTCAGGAGCCCGCCTGTAGAGCAGGGAATACTTTCAAGCGCAGCAGTCAGGAGCCCGCCTGGAGAACAAGGGAGTATCATTTAAGTTTAGCTTTCAAATTCTTTGTTTTGTCAAGTTGAAGTCAGTAGCCCGCCTGGAGAGCAGGGAATACATTTCAAGTTGAAGTCAGGAGCCTGCCTGGAGAGCAGGGAATACTTTCAAGCGCAGCAGTCAGGAGCCCGCCTGGAGAACAAGGGAGTATCATTTAAGTTTAGCTTTAAAATTCTTTGTTTTGTCAAGTTGAAGTCAGGAGCCCGCCTGGAGAGCAGGGAATACATTTCAAATTGAAGTCAGGAGCCCGCCTGGAGAGAAGGGAATACTTTTAAGTGCAGCAGTCGGGAGCCCGCCTGGAGAACAAGGGACTATCATTTAAGTTTAGCTTTAAAATTCTTTGTTTTGTCAAGTTGAAGTCAGGAGCCCAGGGAATACATTTCAAGTTGAAGTCAGGAGCCCGCCTGGAGAGAAGGGAATACTTTCAAGCGCAGCAGTCGGGAGCCCGCCTGGAGAACAAGGGAGTATCATTTAAGTTTAGCTTTCAAATTCTTTGTTTTGTCAAGTTGAAGTCAGGAGTCCGCCTGGAGAGCACGGAATACATTTCAAGTTGAAGTCGGGAGCCCGCCTGGAGAGCAGGGAATACATTTCAAGTTGAAGTCAGGAGCCCGCCTGGAGAACAAGGGAGTATCATTTAAGTTTAGCTTTCAAATTATTTGTTTTTTCAAGTTGAAGTCAGGAGCCCGCCTGGAGAGCAGGGAATATATTTCAAGTTGAAGTCAGGAGCCCGCCTGGAGAGCAGGGAATACATTTCAAGTTGAAGTCAGGAGCCCGCCTGGAGAACAAGGGAGTATCATTTAAGTTTAGCTTTCAAATTCTTTGTTTTGTCTATGTTGAGGTCAGGAGCCCGCCTGAAGAGCAGGGAATACTTTCAAACGCAGCAGTCAGGAGCCCGCCTGGAGAACAAGGGAGAACCATTTAAGTTTAGCTTTCATATTCTTTGCTTTGTTTATGTTAAAGTCAGGAGCCCGCCTGGAGAGCAGGGAATACATATCAAGTTCAGCAGTCAGGCACCCACCTGAAGAAGGGGAAAACATCTCAGTTTACAATTCAAGGTGGCAACAAACGGATGTCTCCAAAAGAATGGAGAACAACAAGGCAACAAGAAGCACAAGATCAATTTTGAAGATAGATAGGATTTTTGTAATCCATAGATCATAGTCTAGACTAGCTTCTTGTTTTATTTTGACATGGTGTAATAAGGAGGTTCAGCAAGCAGTAGCAGCAGCAGCAGTGAAATCCCAACTTCATCGTAGTCCCAGCTACCGAAACTTCTCGAACTACACTAACCTGATTCCTTTATAGCCAAGGATATGTAGGCAACCTCAGAAGCAGGGTGCGGTCAAAACTTTCAAAAATGCTTCCCATGGAGTATTCGAACGGGCAAAAATCGCTCGTATCCGCTCACTTTATCTTAGCACGAAAACTCGTCGTGTTTCCGAGAAAAGAAGGGCAGCTGTGAGCACGTGATTTTTGTCATATGTGAATTACTCCCATAAATTCAAGAAAAAAGAATTTTTCCATTATTTGCAATTTCCTAGATTTTTATAGCATTTTTCATTATTTGCTTGCATTTGTACGCGTACGTTTATTTTATTTAAATCATTAAAAATACAAAAAATACACTGCATTTGCATTTGAGATTTAATTTGGCATTTTTGAATTAATTAGTAATTTAGTTGCTTTACAAAAATGGAAAAATCACAAAAATAACTTATTTTTACGCTTTTTAATTTGAGTTTCGAATTTTGGGAGTTTTCCTTTCAATTTGGTATTCAATTATTTGTGTTAATTGTTAGTTAGAGTTAATTAATTTATTGTGGTAGGATTATTTGATTTAGGAATTAATTTAGGTTTTTATTTTTAGTTTTAATTTAAAGGAAAATTGGAAATTAAAAGAAGAGGAAAAGAATGACAAACAAATCTGAATTTGGGCTTTTGCAATTAAAGTTCCCAGCCCAAGCAATTTTCCACCCAACACCCGGCCCAACCCACGCCTGACCCGGTCCGGATCCACCCTCAAACGAAACGACGTCGTTTCGATCACTGTCGATCTGAGCCGTTGATCTCCACTTGATCGAACGCCTCGGAACTAAAGCCTGGGGAGTATATATATGTCCGAACACACCCTACCCCCCCCCCCTCATTTCATCGTCCCAACACCCCGCCTTCAGAAACCTGCCCCCAAACCCTAGTAGCCGTCCCAAAATTCCCCCACCGTCCGGTGGCGGCGCCAGCGTCCACTCGCCACCAAATTAACACCATGAACTCCCTTCCACCTCCCCATCCCAAATCTCCAAAAAGTTCCTCTCAAATCCCCCTCCATCGCCTCGAATCTCAGATCTGAGGTTAGCACTTGAAACCCTACAAATTCCCAGATCCACCCAGAATCACACCATGCAACCCCTCATCTCCTTCCTGCCTCAAATACGTGTTTGTTTCATTTCAAAATGGTCTGTCAGTGGTAGAGCAGAGGTTTGGATAGCCAAGTCTCTCCATGGGTTCCTTTTTGGCTTAGCAAGGTTAAGTGGACCCAAAACCGTCATTAATTGTTTGTCTTTTGTTAAGAACAACCGATTAATGACCGTCAAAGGTTCACTTTATTCTTCAAGCTTGTTCGAGTTCATGCAGTTCTTGCCGAAGCAGGTTTGGGATAATTTCCTTTGCGTCGATTGGTTTCCTTTTGATCTCTTCTGTTTGTTTGCTTGGTTGTTTGTTTTTCCAATTTTCGTCCTTCAGAATTTTTGTGTCTTGCTTAATTGCATTATGTTCTGGTTGTAAGTTCTTTAGTTAGCTTGTTTGCTTAATTATCAATGACAATCGGCTTCGTAAGGTTTGAGTTTAATTTGGTTTCAATTCATGAGATTTTCTTCTTTCCGCTGGGTTTCATTTCACATTTGTGAATTAATTTTGGAACTGAAGCATTGAGATTAGTCAAGTATAGTTCATCGTTCGCATTAATTCTTGTTTCAAGAACATTTTCTGAATTCATGTTTATGTGTGAAGGGTATTCAAGCTAGTTTTTCATAATTTCAATAGTTGTTTTGAATTTCAATTTGTTTGAAAGTGCCAGCTCGTTTGTTTACTGTTATTGTGATTGTGAGCATTCAGAATTTAAGGGGGGTAACTGAATAATGGGGAACTTTAGGGGGTAATTTTGGAGATTGTTTCAACTTGAAGAATCTTTAATAACTGATGGGATGCTTCCTAAATGGACAGCTGCCCAAAATGGTTAAGGAAAACAGGCTGTAAATTGAAAATATCTGAAGGAAATGGACAGTTGTCCAAAAATCAGTTTTAAAAGATGCCCTATGAGGGTATTTTGGAAAAATCTGACTACCTTGCCTTGGAAGGCACACAGCAGACCCTCGGCCTTATAAAGGTAGCCTTCTTCTCATTCAAAAGACAGTTTTTTTTTACACCTTAGAGAGACCAAAAAGGCTGAAAATACAGGAGAAATCAGAACAACTGGAAAAAACAAAAATCACTGTTCCATTGAAAGTTTTTCTGTAATTCTTGAGGCTCTCACTTCTGAAACAATCTCAGAACAATCGAGGGCTAAAATGGTTTGAGCTTGGTTGGTTTTCAAAAGTTTGGTTCAAATTTTGGCTGTTTTTTGATTGCTGGGTATCAGTGGTTATTTCTGTTGGTTTAAAGTTGGGTTCAAGGCTGGTTTCATTGGTCATTTCTGAGCTTACTACTGCTGTTGTTTCTGTATACTCCCAGCTCACTTTTCTTGTTGTTTTTGCTATTGTGACCAGGTATAACTCAGCCCTTTGGCATGTGAAATGGAAGAACACGAGTTTATTTGATTAAGCTGCAATCTATGTTTATCAAATGTTGTTTCCTATATTCCTGAAAATTACTAGACTTTACAATTAGCTTAGTTTCTTTGTTACGTTTGATATTTTCTGTTTCAATTTTGATTTGTAATAATGGTTGAATTATTATCTTTAGCCAATTAGCCGATATGAGTTTAAGTCTGGAATTGGCCTGTTAGAGTACTGCAGCAAAAGGGTTCATACCTGTTTTTGGCTTTGTTGAAATCAGTGTTTGCTTGGTTTTGATTTCTGCCTAAGTCTGCTAAATGTCAAGCACAATTGGAATGGTTAGAAATTTTCAATTGGAATGCATATCAATGGTTGTGGTATGCTAATTAAAGTCATGTATTGCTTCATCTCATCGAAATGTAATTGATTCATTTCCAGGCCAGTAGTCAGTATTTGGTCAGTTAGTATTTGGCTTCTACTGGGTTTTCTTCCTTAATAAAAGTCCGTAAGCATGAACTTTTCCTTGCAAAGTCAGGTTCAAATCCATGTTAATAGGTTTGTTTTCGTGAAGTCATGTCAATATGGGGCTAAAATCTGACTGATTTTTTTACATTTGGTTTTCTTTTAGAAAATTTTAAGTCATGTAGTCTTGTTTAACGTGTTGATATGAAGTCCGAATTTATCATGAGTTCAGATCTCAGAATTTCTGTTATTAAATGATGAATAATCGGCGTGAAGGTTTTGCTATCATGTTGGGAATCTTATTTTCAATGTAGAATGTATGTAGTATTCAAACGTGATGTGCATGTGCTTAAGGTAATCAACTTTTGGTTCAGATTCAAGGATTTTATGAAGGATATAGTGTTACCATCAATTTATTAGATTTGGGCTCAATTTGGGCCCAGATAGTACCTGGCAGGCCCTGTTGCATGGATGTTGTCTTGCTGTGGCCGCTAATGGGCCCAATCGGCTTTAATAACTGGCCTAATCGCCCAATCGCTACAATTGGGTTGGGTCTTTAATTAATTAGCCATGCCCTCTAGAGTTAATTTAAATTCCCTTTTAAAACGGAGTCGAGGTGTGCTACGCCAGATAAAATTCCAAACGCGTAGTTGCTTTAGGCGCGTATTATAATAATATTACCTTCTTAAACTTGGGTGTGCATTTCATGTGACCCTACCATAATTGTGAATATTAAAAAGTAAACATGTTAAAATCCGGGGGTGCATTTTTTGTGACCCGGTTCTAATTTCCAACAAGGTTAAATAGAGCGTGTCGTGAACCACGGGTGCATTTCATGTAGCGAGGCTTGCGATATGTTTTAAATAACTTTGAATTAATTCTTTAAATAAGTAAAAGTGGTTAAAAGGTTAAATTTGCACATAGGTTCAAAATGTTCTAAAATCAGATTATTAAGCCGATTCTAACAAATTAAGCGACTGTGCTAGAGCCACGGAACTCGGGAATGCCTAACACCTTCTTCCAGGTTAACATAATTCCTTACCCGTATTTCTGGTTCACAGACTGTTAAACAGAGTCATATTTTCCTCGATTCGGGATTCAACCGATGATTTGGGACACCATAAAACTCCCAAGTGGCGACTCTGAATCTTTTAACAATAAATCACGTTTCGATTGTCCTTTAATTGGAAAAACTCCCTTATACTTATACCCCTTCCGGGGGTGTAGGTGCAAAAAGGAGGTGTGACAGAACCCCAGACCCCAACGAGCACGTCACTGCCTACACTTGCACAGTGAAGGGCAACGACCTAAAGGATGACGAGATCGAGTCCGTCTTGCTAAAAACGTTCGGGGAAACACTCTTGAAAGGGGTCATGATGTGTTATCACAACCTAGATCCTAACTCTATAGACTCATTTGCCATGCTGGCAGTTTCTTTCGTAAAGGCACAGACTGGTGCCATCAAAGTAGCAACAAGGAAATCCGACGTCTTCAAGATCAAGCAGAGGGAGAATGAGATGCTGCGAGAGTTCGTATCTCGCTTTCAAGTGGAACGAATGGAACTACTGCCAGTCTCCGACGACTGGCCAGTGTAGGCCTTCACTTAAGGTTTGAATGAGCAAAGCTCAGTGGCTTCGAAGCAATTGAAACAGAATCTGGTTGAATTCCCTACCGCAACCTGGTCGGACATTCACAACCGATATCAATAAAAAATTAGTGTTGAGGACGACCAATTAGGATCCCCCTCAGGCTCGGTATACCCAAGTAGGCTTCTGGCAAAGGAGTCGAAGCCGAACAAAGAGAGATACCAACCATGCACCGAAGAAAGAATAAACGCCCCAAGGCACAACATACCCCGCAATGATCGAAAAATGGACCGAGGGCAGAACCCTTGGGGACTCGTCAGCGGAGCCGTGTTCGATAGGTACGCAGGACCGACGGAGGCACCCCGCTTATCGGAATACAACTTCAACGTCAATATTTCAGATATCGTGTTCGCCATCAGTAAAATCAGAGACACTAGGTGGCCGAGGCTTGTACAATCAGATCCTTCACAAAGGATGCATAACTTAGTGTGTGAATTTCACAACACACACGGTCACAGGATTGAAGATTGTTGGCAACTCCGGGAAGAGGTAGCCCGACTACTCAGCAAGGGTCATCTCTGGGAATTCCTCAGCGACCAAGACAAAAATCAATTCCGGGAAAGAGAGGTGACCAAAACGAACGAAGAAAACGAGCCACAACATGTCACCCATACGATATTTTAAGGTGTCGGTGCCCTGCAGAAACCCACGGCCAGGAGAACACCCCTCACTAGGAAAAAGCGAACTCGAGGCTCTATCTCAGCCCCATAACGATGCACAAGTAACTTCTTTTCTTGTGAATACATTTCAAATTAAACATGTGTTTGTGGATCCAGGTAGCTCGGCCAATATTATCAGGTCGAGGGTAATATAGCAGCTCGGACAGCTTGACAAAATTATGCCCACCTCTCAAGTCCTCAACGGATTCAACACGGCTAGCGAAACAACGGAAAGGGAAACCACCCTACCAATCAATGTGGCCGGCACAACCCATAACGCCAATATCTCCACCATTAAAGGAATTGAAGGATAAACAAACAGTGAAATAGCGACCACAAGGCATGTTCTCAACTGTACCCAAATGAACAAACAAAGGGTCATACCGTGCCCTCAGAGCAAATATTGGAGGCTCACCAAAGCTCAAAGCGCCATCATCACTAAGGTATAACCATCTCCCTTTTAATTTACACCTCATACTAACCTTTATGCAGACGTCCGACTAAGACAGTCAAAGTGCTAATCCAGCTTGAAAACCTTAAGGTAATAAAGCACACGTTACACTCTTTTCCTTCGACCGAGTTTTTATCCCGAAAAGGGTTTTACCAGTAAGGTTTTTAACGAGGCAACATCCATATTCTACCTAAGGAATACTCAACAAGTATTCAAAACTTCTTTTGCAATCAACCTCGATATTGGGGGGCATCCCCCGGAAGGTCACCTACTCGGAGAAGCCAAGATACGCCAAATGGGGTCTTGATAAATGGTAAGCACTACCAGGATGGTAGAACTGGTTCATATGGATCTTTTCGGACCAATGAGAACATCGAGCAGAGGTGGTAAGAGATATGTTATGGTGCTTGTTGATGATTAATCTAGGTTTACTTGGAAATTATTTTTAAAATCTAAAGATGAATCATTTGACATGTTCACCTCTTTAGTTAGAAAAACTCAGAAACAACTAGGTAATAAACTTGCATCAATTAGGTCTGATCACGGTACTAAATTTGAGAGTACTAAATTTTTTGAATTTTGTGATGAGCATGGCAAAATCATAATTTTCCTTCTCCTAGGACTCCACAAAAAAATGAAGTAGTTGAAAGAAAGAATAATACATTGGAAGAAATAGCTAGGACTATGCTTCTTTATAATAAACTGCCTCATAGCTTTTGGGCAAAAACTGTGACCACTACATGCTACATCATAAATAGATGCATGACCAGACCTCTTATTAAGAAGACTCCCTATGAGTTACTTAAAGGGAGAAAGACAAATATATGCATTTGGATGTAAGTACTTTGTGCAAAATAATGGTAAGACTCCCTAGGTAAGTTTGATCATAGAAGTAATGAGGGAGTATTCTTGGGGTATTCTTCATATAGTAAAGAATATAAGATTTATAACAAAAGAAATATTTGTGTAGAAGAAAGTGTACATGTGGTTTTTGACGAAACTAACATTCTTTCTGGGAGGCAGGACCATGATAATGAAACAATCGGGCTGGTAAGAAACTCAAATGAAACCACAGCCTAGACTGAAGCTACACCAAAGGAAGGAATATGTGATGGAACAGATCTTTCCACCCAGGGCAACCTGACAAGGGGAACTGAACAAAGAGGAATTGATCCTCATACCTCGAGGAACATGTTCCTAAGCAACAAAACATTGAAGGAACATCTAGGGGAAACCAGTTGGTTGTGAAACCTTACAAGTATCAAAGTTCTCATCCCATTGAGAACATAATTACTGATCCAACCTCTGGAATCAAAACAATATCTTCTTTGAAGAATATTTGTGCTTGATGTTTTTTATCTTTTATTGAACCTAAAAATGTTGTTGAGGCCTTGCAGGATGCAGACTGGGTGAATGCAATGCTAAATGAACTCAACCAATTTGAGAAAAGTCAAGTTTGGCATATGGTACCAAGACCCCAGGATAGATCAGTAATTGACACAAAATGGGTCTTCAGAAACAAACTTGACAAAGATGAAACAGTTACAAGGAATAAGGCAAGATTGGTGGTTCAAGGATATAGTCAAGAGGAGAGCATAGACTATGATGAGACTTTTGGTTCAGTTGCAAGATTGGAAGCAATTTGACTTCTTATAGCCTTTGCTACTTATATTGAATACACTCTCCATCAGATGAATGTCAAGAGTGACCTCTTCAAATGGCTATTTAAAGGAAAAAGTGTTTGTCAAGAAACCTTCGGACTTTGAAAGCAAGAAATGTCTAGATCACGAATACAAGCTTGACAAGGCATTTTATGGGCTCAAGAAATCTCCAAGAGCATGGTATGAATGATTGTCAAAATTCTTGCTTGAGCATGGCTACAAAAGAGGTAAAATTGATAATACTTTGTTCTTGAAAGAAAAAGTTAAAGATCTCTTTGTAGTTCAGAGATATGTTGATGATATAATCATTGGAGCAACTACTAATAAGCTAAGTAAAGAATTTTCTAAAATAACGGACAGTGAATTTGAAATGAGTTTTTGGATTGACAAGAAGCTTTCTTGCTATGTCATTCTGCCCCCCACTCTGCCAGTTATGATAGATTAGCTTAATTTCTTTTAAGCTTAGAAATTAAACAAAATTCTAATGGAAATATGATCCATCAGCAAAAGTATGTTAAAGAGTTGCTTAAAGGTTTAAAATGGAAGACTCCAAAGAAATTGACACACCTATAGCAACAGCTACAAAATTGGATATAAATGAACCTAGTTCATCTGTTGATCAGAAGTTGTATAGGGGAATGATTGGCTCTTTGTTGTATCTTACTGATAGTAGACCAAACATTGTTTTCACTGTAGGCCTTTGTGATAGATTTTAGGAAAATCCAAAGGAGTTTCACTTAACTGTTGTCAAGAGGATCTTGAGATACCTAAAAGGCACCACTAACCTCGATCTATGGTATCCAAAAGGTAGCGATTTCAACTTAGTGGGATATGCTTATGTTGATTATGCACGTTTTCTTTATGGATAGAAAGAGCACCTCAGGTATGGCACACTTTCTTGGGTCATGTCTTGTGTCTTAGTCCACCAAAAAGCAAAATTCCGTGGCATTGTCTATTGCTGAAGCTGAGTATATTATTGTTGCCTCATGTTGTGCTCAATTTGTATGGATCAAATAGTAATTAATGGACTTTGGAATTGATATAGGTTGTATCCCCATAATTTTTGATAACACCAGTGCAGTTAGTATGACCAAGAACCCGGCTCATCACAAAATAACTAAGCACATAAATGTTAGGCATCACTTTTTGAGGGACAACTATGTAAAGGATTTGATCACTGTGGAATTTTGTGCTACTGAAAAGCAAATAACTGACATATTCACAAAAGCTCTAAGTAGAGATCACTTTGAAAGAAATATGTTAGAATTAGGTATGATTAAGATCACGTAAAAGGAACCAGTTCTAACTCAAAAATTGGTTAGACAATTTGTGAATTTTGTACATAATTAGATTAGATTTTGCTCAATATCATACTTTTACTAGTGTACTCTTGTGCCATGTGATAACATGTCTCATTAATCTCTAATGATATTATTTTTATTTTCTTGGAAAATTCAGACTTACATAAGAGATTTCTCAATAAAGAACCTAGTTCATCAATATTACATGGTGCGTACTCTCCGCTCTGCATATTTTGAGATAATTATATTTAGATTATGATAAAAAGGAGAGTACCATTTAATCCTAACCTTCCTTGAGCTTATCAGCTACAAAATGTACCAGTTTCACCCAAGGAGAGTTCCCAAATGCAATAAGTGCCTAGATTCTAGGGAGATTCCTCAATGACTTTTCAAACTGACTCACAGTTTGATGAGACTTATGAGATTCTGAGAAGCTGTCATCACCCAATTAAATTCTCCCACCTTAAATTGATTTGGCCTTGCCCATTTTTCATTCTAAACTCTCTTGCCATCAAAAATTTCTCTCTATCTTCTCTCATCTTCTCAACACTCATACTTCGTCTACAACCATCAATAGTCAATCTCTCTGAAAATCCCTCTTCACTACCCAAGGAAACTATACCCACACTATCTATCACACCTTCAACCACACCCGCCTCTAAGAAAGGAAGGTTCAAGATGATGCTCGCAAGGTAGTCACTGGAGGAGTACAAATCAAGAAAATTAATGATCAATTAAAAGCAAGTCGGGAAAAAGAACCCCAAAAATATGAAGAATCATCTAAGTCTGCAACTGAGGGGGAAGAAAATGTTTCATCTGAAATAGAGCAGGTAATATCTGGTCCTAAAATTACATCTGAGACAATTTTTGAGGTTGCTGAAAATCTGGAAAGTATGTTTGTTTTGGTGGGAACTATGGTTGGGGTTGAAACCACTGAATTTGGGAAAATTGGTGGTAAATATAAAAAGGAAAAAGAAAAAGAGAGTGAGGTTTCTCAAGGTGATGTGAGGGGAATGGGAAAAGAAGGGGTGGCTGAATCTTTACCCAGTCCTGTTGGTTTGACTGAAGAAACAGGAGCTATGTTATTATGGAGTGAGGAATCTGCCGAAGAGGAAGAAAGATTAAGAGAAAAAGGGGTAGTGGGTCTGGAGATGCAAGTGTTGTTGAGGAGTTGATAAGGCTGAGGAAGAGGTTCCAAGAACCTGTTCCATCTGTGAAGGAACCCTTCGAAAACCTATTGAAACGAGTGTCTCACAGTTACAATCCTAAACAGAAGAAGAGTTAAGGAGTTAAAATCCTTGGAACTACTAGGGCAAACAAGAAGAGAAAGGCTACCTCTTCTATCCCTGTAGAGACTTCTCCTACAAGAGGAAGAGCTAGAAGGAGTCACAAGAAACAGAGTGAGGCTGAACTGGAAAAAGCCCTAGAAAAGAGTAAATGAAAAGTTGTTGCAAAGGGAAAGAAGAAAGTGGTTGAGCCTGTTCGCAGTTGAAATTGAGGAGATGGACCAGGTTCTTTGTGATGAAGACAAGTAGAGGGGAAGAGGTTGTGACTCCAAAACAAAGAAAAGAACGACTTTTAAAAAGAAGTTTCCTTCAAAGACAAAGTCTCTAGAACCTTATACCTTGGTAAAAAGAACCAGGTCTATCGTGAAATCTAGAAAAGTGAAAGTAGTGGAGGAAGAAGAGAGTGAAGAATAAGAAGAAGAAACCGATGACGAACATGACAAGAAAGAGAAGTTTGGTATAATAACCATCTTGAAAGGTAGACTCCTTAGGGACTTGGAGGAGAAATGCATGGTCATGCTACTACAAAACTACAACTGCAGGGTTGGAAGGACATGTTCCTTCAGATGGATGGAAGGCTTGCTATAGCTGAGACTGTAGAGTTCATGGAAAACTGTAATATCAAAAATGGCAGTCACCAGTGTGGTGAAGGGAGTGACTGTGAGCTTCAACGACAAGGAATTGGGAGAGATTATGGGGGTACATGCTGAACAGTACAATGATTACAAAAAGCTCAAGTGGCCAAGCCTAGAGAACCTTCCTACCTCCCTCACCATTACAAGAAATTTTGCTAACAATGAGTTAGAGCTATAGGCCAAGGCTATATACAAAAATGAGATGAAGCAGCTGTTGATACCCAATGTTTTCTCTATATATTTTCAATATACAAAATACTTTCAAAATAGCTTATACAGGCATATATAAGCATGTCCAAGTATTTTATTACTTTTTCCATAATTTTAAAGTTTTTAAATCGATTTATTTCCCTTTTTTATCCATAAAATCTCAATAATTATTTCCAAAATTATTATTTTTGGTAATTCATCTATTGAATTTTCATATTTATGCCAAAATATGGCTAAAATAATTGTTACATACTTTTATAATTTCATTTGGTATTTTTAAAGCTAAAATTGCACATAATTGCAATATTAGCCATTTTAAGGTTTAATTGTGTCTTATATTTATAAAATTGAGTCTAATATTTTTAAATTGTTATTTCTGAGTTATAAATCATTTTAGTAGTTTCAATTTATTTTCAGAAGCCATTTACTATTTTTTATAATCTGAAAAGAGAAAAATTGGCTATTTAAATAATAGCCCATTTGTATTTCAATTCTAACCTAATTGAACCCCAATTCCCCAACCCAATTTTAATTAAACCCGACCCTAACCCAATTTTAACCCTACCCAAACCTGGATCTCCACCTACCCCTTTTAATCTAGGTCGTTGATCATTCAGATCAACAGCCACCATTGCCCCTTACCATTTTTAACCCCTAAACGACCCCTTACCCTAAATCATTTTTCACCACCCGCCACCCTTGAATCCCTTCCTCTCAAACTCTCTCTGCAACTCCACTCAAGCCCTAGCCGCCGCCATGTGAATCCACTCTAATCCCCTTCAATCCCCACCTAATCCATGGACTCCCGTGGCGGTTTGAGACGTGTACTCGTCTCCTATGTCTACTGGTTACCTATTTTCGTGATTCCATGGACAGATCTCGAAGAGATCTGGTCCGGTCCTTGCTCAACCTCTATCTCTAATCTTTTTCGGGCCACCTATGACCGTTTGAGTCAGATCCACAGCTTTTCTGGCTAGATCAGTAACTTTCAAAGTCTTTCTCACTTTTCTGGGTTCTCTGAAACCCTAGCTTTAAGAACTTTCTGATTTTCTTTCATATCTGTCTTAGATATGTGCATGTTATGAACTTCTTAAGTGTTTTCTCTAAGGTTCTTCGATTTTCTTTCAAAGTGACTTCTCGTTTTCAACGATTAGGGCTTTTCTTAAACTCTTTTTAAAAAAAAGTTCTCTTCTCTGATTTTAGTGTTGTTTTATGATTTTACTATGTTCAAACAATTTGTTTATGCTTTTGTTCTACTTGATTCAACATGTTGAAAATCCTAAATAGTTTGGTTCTGTCCGGGTTCTGAAACTGTCCTTGTTTGTTTTGAGTGTATACTTGTTTGATTAAGTTCTTTGTGTTTGAATCCTTTTTCCTTGTTTGTCTTATTTTATTTTGAGTTCTTACTATTTTTTAAACTTGACTATTGTTGAAACCCTAATTTCTTAAAAGGTTTTCCTCGCTTACTACTGTGAGTTCTTTACTTGTTTCTAACTCTCTTTACCTGTTAGACTGGTTTCTTCACTTTGGCTCTACGTGTGAGCCCTGACTGCTTGACCTTGTTGATTACCATGCTTTTAATAGTCCCTAGCCTATTCATGACACTCCTGCCCATTTATATTCATCTATTTTGCTCCTTTTGGTCAATATATTTGACCCTGCATGTCTAATATGCCTGTTCATTCCTTTGTATTTATATGTCAAAGTGCAGAGTCATGATTCTTTCTTGATTGATCTTGATTTCCTCAAGGTTATGACTGATTGCAAAGGGTTCTCTTATAAACCCTAATTTTTACTCATTTGTTTAAAATTGATTGATTACCTTCCTTTAATTACTGTGATGTTTCACCTTGCTGAATCATTTCCCAAATTAAGTATATTTTGTATTTAGACTCAAATATTTACCTTATACTTTTACTACCTCCTTATATAGAAAGAATCAATCTGGCTCAAGCTGATTTCCTTCCTTAATTAACCCTGTTAGTATCCGTTCAAGCTGTAATTCCCTGATTAAAGGGAAGTACTTGTATTGATTGATTCTGATTGTGATTATTTCCATGTCTGTGTTAAAACCTTACTTGTTACCTTATTCTTTACTCGTTTTTAAAACTATAAATACCCTACCCTCTCTTCTTTAAATAGACGAAGAATTGAGTTCAAAAATACACTTACACTCAAAACTCTCTCTTTTCTCTGCTAGAACTTATGCTACTACTTTGTCTAGTCGGCTGAAAGCCAAGGCTAGACTATGGAATCCTTCTTACTTTACCTTTATACACCTTGCTTTCTCTACTGGTGTGTCCTAGTTAATTTTTTCAAGCCTCAACAACAACATGCTTCTTTAGTTGTTTCAGTTTCCCTCATTCTTGTCTACTTCTGCTTGTGGTTCTGCAGTCAAGTTACATTACCAGCATGTTATAATGTATCCCCTTCCCCTTTAGATTAATGCACTCCCCTACATGTGTTCCAAGTCATGCTCTGTTAGTCACTTAATGTGTACTTGCTGTCTTATGAATCCCAAATCCCCATATCCCCTCTATGTGTTTGTGTTCTTTTGTTTGGTTTATGACCATGCTAGTATCAGCTATTGTTGTGCATGACCAAACCAGACCCCTGTTGGGGTCATGTGCTTACAGACAAGTATCTCCCCAAAATCCCTTGACCCCCTTTGTATGACTACTGATTCTGTGTGTGATCCCATCTTGGAAACTTGAGTTTTGCTTACTACTACAATTTCTTTCAATCACCTCTGTTACTGATTACTTTCAAAATGGACCTGTCAGTCCAGTTTTAAACAAACTCTTTTTTTAAAAAAAACTATGTCAAGCACTCTCACCTACTCTTAGAATCTAGGTTCTGCCCCTCTTGTGTGAGCCTTGTCTTGGGACCCTTGAGGTCCCTTTGAACTTGGACACATAAGATTTGGCCCTTCCACACTACACTCATTCTGTTTGGTTATGCAAATCTGGGTGTGAGCACTGCCCGGTATCCCTTGAGGTCCTTAGGGAACTCTGGCACACCTATATATGAGAAAGGCTTTGGAATAATACTGGCATTGAAGTGGTTCATTACATAACTCAGAGAGAAAGTCAAGATCAGGCTTCCTTTGGTTGTAATTTCTTATTTTCGCACTTCTTTTGTAATTCAATCATATGGTCTGTAATAATTTGTAAACAAGTATGGGGTTGGCTAGTGAAAAGGGCTGGGAAATATGCATGTTTTAGCTATCAAAAGGGTAGAAAGCATATTACTAGGTTTACATTCCTACTTGCGTAATAGAATTCATGCTTAGGACTCATTTCATGCATTAGAAATCATGTTCCTACTGCCATGCACACTTAGAGATCATGTTTTAGGCTAAACAACACTAACAAACATATCCTCTCTATATATTCTGGAAATCAGGTTTTAGACGTTGAAATATTTGTGCATATAAAAATCCTACTTAGGATTCTGCATATACATCATTCTGCACCTCTTTACATTTAGATACCATGTCTTTAGGATCTCATTTATATTCGCTTAAGCATACTTAGGCTAACTATGAATGCATAAAAGGAATAAAGCGATCTCATTTAGTCTTTACAACTAATTGGCCATAATTCTGTGTGTTGAACACCTAAAATAGCATGTTTAGGTAATAAGAATAACCTCCAAACGTCTTAATGATTCTGAATAATTACTGATTACTACTTGCGCCTAGGCAAGCCTTAGGTAATTACTCAAAAGAAAAACTGGAACTGCCTTTGTTTAATTATCAACTACTACAACTAGCAGGCATGCCTGATTCGGACTTCTTTTATGAGTTATATAATGAATATGGTTCTGACTGAAACACCCTGCTTTAGGATTTTTAATTATCAACTGCTACAACCAGCAGGCAGGCTGATTCAGACTTTTTTTCTGAGGTATACATGAGCCTTCTAATTGCTTACATGTTTCCCCTTTAAATGCAGTCCTACGTGTTTTGTATGTCGCCTTAGACTTTTACCTTTAAATCTAAGAGTCAGCCTAAAGCCTCCCTCTTCTAGGAATAGTAGTCCTGATTTCCTCCGGGACTGATAGGAATGGGACGGGTAACAGTACGCAATAGAGGTCGAGACCAATCCTCGCTTTAATACCTTCACGGGGTGGGAAGGGTAGATATGGATATGATGACTGGTGCGCTAATACCACGTGTATTCCCTCTTCTGAGGAGTATCATATCGGGTATTGCATTGAGGTGATCCATATTACAAACAACCCTAGGACCCCTTTTATATTCACAAGCATGTGTAGATTGTAACTCTTTTCAAAACCCTTTTTTAATCGTTTTCCAAACGTTTGTGTATTTAAACTTAAATCCCTTATTACTTGAGCCTTTATTTGTTTACTTGCTAATTGCAGAAATTCACAAAAAAACTATATGGTCGGGAACCACACTAGTGGATTCTGAGGGGTGCCTAACACCTTCCCCTTAGGATAATTTCAAGCCTTTACCTAATCTCTGGTTATCAAACATAGTTGTAGTTGAACCTTATAGGTTCCCCCCTAACACACCTTTAAATCGTTAGGTGGCGACTCTTCAAAAAATCCAATTCCCAAAAGGAAATAAGTCATTACACCCCATGAATGTCGAAACCCAGACTCCTCTCTGATGGAAAGGGAAAAAGGGGGCGCGACAACCACTCCACAAAATATTGTTTGAATTTGTTAATAATGTCGGGCTGCCTAGGCAGGAAAGAAGGCACATTACTACATTCATAGACTTGGTCCTCATGGAATACCTAGATAGTGGGAGGCAGATTAATTGGCCTGGGTTTATTATCCGGCTCCTTGATAGGGTTCTAAATGGAACCAAATCTCACGCCATACCCTAAGTTTTCATTCTCACCACCGTACCGGATCATTTCAAGGTTCCCTTGAAGAAATGGGATGTGAGTACAAGAAAGGATCACTTTGGGAAAAATACCTTGACTGCTTGTGACTATGAAGTCCATGATACTGCTAAAGAACATGGTTCATCCAAGAAGGTGCCTGTGAACAGCAAAGTGAGAGCCTTGGTGCAAGAGAGGGGGGCTAAGGATGTTGATATTGAAAGGCTGAAGAAGAGCCTTAATGCTCTCAGGGATGAGCTTGTAAAGGAGAAGAATGAAGGCATTCTTCAAGAGATGTTGAAGCTACTTCAGGCCAGAAACCAAGAACCTGGTCCTTCCTAGACTTGAAACCTTCCTAGCCTAGTTAGACAAACTAGTAACCCGGATGGGATTTTTTTGGTTCTTTTTTTTTCTTATGATCCAGTATTTTTTTTGTTTTATGCTTTGTGGATGACTAGTATCAATGATAATCAATTATTTTTATGCTCTAACTGTTTGTTGATGCTTTTTAGATGGCTAATATCATTAGGTTAATAAATGATGTTTGACTCGATGCTTGCATTTGAAGTAGCCCCAGTGGCCATGAGTGATATCTATTAAAATCGGATTATCTAACATAATTATGCAACTTTTCGATGATGCCAAAAGGGGGAAGATAGGTTATGATTTTTACTTTGGACTATGATGTTTATAACCTAATGAACCTGGTCCTTGATGATTTGTGATTTGTGACTTTAAAATGGGAAGTGTTCTAACAGTGTGTTGATGTTGAGCTGAGTTGAAAGAGATCTTATGCTTATGAAAAGCGCAGAGTTTTTCATCATCAAAAAGGGGAAATTTGTTGGCCTAAGTGGAGTTTGTTTTGATGATTGACAAAGGAACTCAAGCATGAATTAGGTCCATATACAGTGTACACAGACACGGGCAGATTTGAGCAGAAGACATGCACGTGAAAAAGATAAGCTTAAGTGGTTATATTTGATATCTCCTGAACGAAAAGATTGCATAAGTGATAAGGAGAAGGACTCCTTACTTGAAGAGAACTCTATCCTAGAGAAGAGAGGAGTTAAAAGTTGAATATAACTAGAACTCTTCCACCAAGGAAGAATATAACATTAAAACTCTAGTTATATCTTATTCTACTAACTCCATATTTTCAGAATGTTCTCATTTTACAGGCACGCACAAACGCTGAAGTTAAACGTGAGTTGAGAGCAAAATAGCAAGGCATTTTGCAAGCAATTCCTGTGTGATTCAAGTGTGCGAGCCTGAAGCTACATGAAACCGATAGAAGAACCAGTTCCAAGTATCTGCCTTTTATTCTAGCTTCATTATAGTAAGGCTTTTGAGTTGTACCTTTCACCTTTATCTAGAAGCAATTGTACTAGGTATTCTAAGTGTTGTATTCAAGCTAGAGTTAACTTGAAGTTGTCGCAACAGCTAGAGGTTGATTGCCACAAAGGGTTAGCGGTAATCCTCAGGTTTACAAAGAGTTTGTAAATGTTGCTTTTGGCTTAGTGATTTAGTAAAGTGTTAGAAAAATCCTACTAGGTAGTAGGTCGTGATTTTTTTACCTTTTTGAGAAGGTGTTTTTCACATAAAAATACTTTTGTTATTTATTTTCTCCATTTATTATTCCGCAACAGTAAGGAACACATAGAAGAACCATGTCCTTTTATAATTTGTGCACACAAAAAATTGGACACCACATAAATCACCCCTTTTGTGTGATATTGAAGTATAAAACATCAATAAGGTTTCAATGCATATAAGATAGATCATTAAAATATCATGAAAAGTTCAATGCTAATAAAGTTTCACTCAACCTTAGTTATAATTTTACGTAATAGCTTAATATGATAAAACTATAATATATTATTCAATTTTTTTAATAAAGATGAATATGATACATGTAGCAATAACCGTGTGAATGCGTGGGCATGTTATTGGGTTCCATTTTTATGGAGTTTAAGTTGTAACCATTCACATGCGGTACATTTAGAATTAACATCAACAAGTATTCAATCTCATTGAAATATTCTTTAATCGCATGCTCCTGTTTATATCACTTTTACAAAACGCAAAGCATGAAACTGAAGAAATTCTGTTGGAAGCCAAAGCCGACGCCGTCCACAATGGCATCCATCAGAGCTTAAAAAGTACAATGCTCCCGAGAATTAGTTCGAGTGATCAACTTGAATTTGCATGCTTCAATTTGAAGAAGAATGACCAAATTGTAAATTTGTTAAAGTGAGCTTAGAGCCTCAAATCATTCTGATAGAAAACTTAGCATGAAAGATCATTCACAGAGGATTTAACAATAATAGTATGTATTTTCATTAAAACAAAAAGTAAAGGGAAAATAAATTTTTAAATTTACCATTTTACGATATAATGTATAGAATTAGAATGGAGCTCCAACATTGTTAGGGAGAATTCCACGTGTTAAAATATTTATGAAAACGGGACAATACTTAATGACCCCTCAAACTAGTCCCTAATTTTCAATTACGAACTTAACGCTTGCATGGATCCTAGTATCCCTCCCCTCTCCCCATCGAACAACTAACAAGTTATATTATTACTCCCTTTCACGCTATCTAGCGGGGTTGCTCTGATGGTAAGCAACCCTCACTTCCAACCGAGAGGTTGTGAGTTCGAGTCTCCCCAAGACCAAGGTGGGAAGTTCTTGGAGGGAAGGATTATACTGGGTTGTTGTTGTTGACGCTATCTAGCATAGAGAGCATATGTCACTCTCTTAAAGAGCGTGAGGAGAATATTTATTTTACAAGTTTTTTATTAAATATTTTTTTATATTTTATTTTACCGTCTTCCCTGTTCTTTTTTCGTCTTCGCTATCTCCAAAATTGTCGTTCGTCACTGGTAGTACCACAATCCATTGTCAATATCTGATTCTGATGCTATGGATTGGCCCCACATGGCTAACTTTTTCTATGAATCATTACTGACTCTGTCTATGCATCAGCATTGTCACCAGGAGAGAGTTAAGAATGGTTATGGGCATGGAAGAGAAAGGGTGGAGAAGCTGAAAGGCAGATAGTGCTGGAAAGAGTTGGAGGGATGTTCGTAGAGAAGGTGGAGGAGTCAGGGAAGGAGCAGCGCTTGGAGAGAATGGAGGAGTTGGGGGAAGTAATACTCGAGAAAGGATGGGGAGTTGTTTCGGAAAGGGGTGCTCCAACAAGGTTAGATGATGTGGTGATCACACCCAACTCTAATCCTAAAAAGATAAGCGGTCGCTGCAAATTTAATCTGGTCTAAGAATCCGGAGTCGAATCTCACAAAGAATTAAGATTTAACTACAACTGTTTATTATCACCAAGAATACAAGCTAGAACAATTCCTAAATTATAAATATTAAGATTCTTTTGTCTAAGTCTAACTAATGAACTAACAAATTTAAGAAGTAAATTAAAAACTAATTAGTTGAAGATAAGATTAAGGAGGTCTAGAGTTATATTTCCCTAATTGTCGAAATTTTTCCCGTTGCATCTCCTATAATATCGCCTAAGTATTCTCTACCGATCGTGAGTACTTTTGGTGTCGTAATTCTCTTTTGAGCAACTACCATAATTTACTAGACGTATTCTTTCAAACTATGCTAGCTGGCACGAAATCACCGCTCACTAAGATCGCAACAAGGTTTCATTATTTCTAGTCCCCTTGAAACCCCTCGTATTGATTTCTCGCGTACGTTAGGAGTGATGTTATTCAACGACTATCTAAATGTGTATCATTTTTCAAGCAATACACACTAAATAGGCAAAGTCAATTGATGGTCATTCAATCAACAACAATAAACACGTAGTTGAACAAGTAAAAAAATCTAATGGCTCAATTATATAAAAATATAGCAAGAATTTATCCTACAAAAGGTTCCATCAAAACATTAGATAACAAATTAGCTATTCATAATAGTATCAAAAACTACAATAAGAAAATTCATAACCAATAATGGAAAATTGGAAGAAGAAAGTGAAAAACTCGTAAAAGAATTTTTCGCCTTGCTCCTAGCGTGTCCTTGCCTCCTTAGGTCAAACTTCCTCTCAAAAACCTCCAAACCTCCCCCCTAGACATATTTAGGGAGTAATAGTAGGTTAGGGTAGAAGTCTCCAAATCCAAAATTGAGTAAAAAATATTTTATTTGCGGACTGTGGGACCAGGCTATAAGCAAGACGAGGCCTAGTCTGTAGCTCGCGATAAGCCAGGCGAACCTGGTCTAAAGCCTGGTGGAGCCCGCCTTAAGCCAGGCGGGGCGAGGTCTATAGCAAGGAGCAGCGTGGTATAGAGCTGGCGACGCCTAGTCCGGCGCCAGGCTTGGGTACTTCATGCTTTTGTGCTCTTTTCTTCTCTTTTCACGCAACTTTCGCTCGTCTTTATCTTCTGATGCTCCTACACATAAAACAACATAATTTAGCTCAAATGCCGCATAATTAACCACTAAACTAACAATATGTAAAGCGAGTAATGTACTAAAAATATAGCATTATGGCCAAACATCACTACCCTAGACTTAAACATTGCTCATTCTCGAGTCAACTAATTCATATTAACTTTGAGCACTTTATTTTCGTTTATCACATCCGAAGTACACCATATCTATGACTATGGTTGATAACTTTAGCATATGCCTTCAACACTCACTTTCCTTTACTTTATGTCATACTTCAAATATTTATTCAACACCAAGACAACATGATCATAATAATCCTAGCCTCACAAACCTACTCAATATCACAATGCATTTATGGCTTGAATACTCAACATCGAATAGAAATCTAATAACGTAACATATCCATCGTGAAATCATGTGCCCTCACAACAGCATCAAGGAAAGTAAGTAGAATCCACATATCCGAATCTCATGATCAAATATATTTAAGGACTCAGGTATTTCAAAAAAATCGCTCATTCTCACAAAGAAGTCACATGCATGCAGAAGATACCATAGACTTGCCATTTATGTAAACCTCCACTAATGTACGCTTGCTCGATCTAAAATCAATTAGGACTTTTCATGGTTGTAATGTGGGTTAAGGGACGTGTAGGATAAATTTAAAAATAGTAACTCCTCCTAAACACTTTAACACATCACAAAATTAACTTTAAGCGCATATTTCTTCAATCCCAACTTTAATTTCACAAACAATATCATCCCAAGAGCATTCCCTTTTTCCTTTAGCACTACTTTACTTCACACTTATTAGCAAGGACAATATATTAATTTATTCATCTACATATTTTTTTTTCTTTTTTTTTTCAACTATGTATTATTATTATTATTTTGCAACTTTTCTCTTCTTTACAATTCCCACTAGTAGTTTATTCAAATACAAAACACGTGTACCTTTGCTCTAGTGGTTCCACTCAAAAGTCACCCAAGTTCCTTCCTTACTTCTTCTGGCACTCATTTTATAATTAAAGTGTTTTAAGAGGTACAAGGATCAAAATAATAATAATTAAGAATAAAGGGGTATAGGCTTGTAATGTCATTGCCAAATAAAAGTCTGTAGACTTAAAAAGGTTGACTATGGATAATTTTTATTTGTAGTAAGCATTGAGCTCAAAAAGATCAAAGAAAACCTAAAATTATTTTTCAAATTGAGCAAAGCCTACGATTTTGCTTCAACTCACATGTCGGGCAAGTTCTAGACTCTAATGCAATGACACGGACTACACAAATTCTCACCACACATGGCACATGACTCACTAAGGATGATTTCATTCCGACTCTCAAACTAATACAAGTTTTCACGGAGCCACATGATATTAAGCATTAAGCACAAAGTGAATATAAGCCAAAAAAATGAGATATAGGTGTCAATAAAATATGCTATCCAATTCACCAAGGCATCATGACAATTTTAAAACATAGTAAAGATACTAAACATGCCAAAGCCTAAATATGCTACTACCAAACAAGTCAAAAGGCGTCTAGGAATCTCATCTTCTCCCTCCGTTTAGTTTTACATCCTAATCTACTCTAAAAATAAAATAAAAAACTACGACTCGGTTCAAACTAGATCCCATGGAAAAGACTCGAGGCACAAAAAAATCACGGGGGATTATTACTACTAAAAAAATAAAAGACGTCTTTTTTCTATTTTTTATTGTGTTTTTAGTTAGACTTTAATCACTCAAGAAAACTGTCTAGGAGATCCATCATCGGAAAAAGTCCAACGTTTATCTATTTTTCGAAAAAGAATCTTCAATTAAACTAACACAACTAAAATAGCATAGAAAGTCACCCAGACAACCTCCTCACTCCACAGTTAAAATTATGCATTGCCCCAGTACACACCATTAAGAGGGTAATAAAAACTCCCTAGTAGGCCAAAGGTCGAGGCACTAGCAGCTCATGGAGTATTCAGACTTCTCCCAGGGTATTTTTCTTTGTGTAGGCACCCGACACTTAGTTTTAACCATCTGGCTTGTTGTTGCATCCTTCCAATGATTTTCCTTTTCATGCTCCTACATAAGCAAAAACGACACTACGAAAATAACACATTTTTTTAAAAAAAAAACAAAAAATAAAAGAGAAAAGCAAAGTTGGGTTGCCTCCCAACGAGACCTTGATTTAACGTTGTAGCACGACGTGAACTACTTTCTGCCTCCACCTCGAGATTATAAATTGAACCCCAAATTTTGCTTCAAGTTTTCAGTTATGCTCCAGAGGTAGTGAAACAAATCTAATTGGCCTAAGCAACTACTGAACTATTCTACACTTCTTGGTCTTTAGATGTGGTATGTAATCATGTCTTTTTAGCACAAAAAATTTCAGAATGTAGGGACCTTGCTCCTCATTCTTTGATTTCTCAATTGGCTCGGATAACTCTATTTTCATATCACCATCCAAATACAATGTAGAAAAATTCTTGGAGTGAGGACCAATGCACTCAAATACATAAACTTTCGGACTTTCAACATCCTCAACATCAATCATACTAGTATCAACAATATTTATATTCTCACTGTCCTTGGCTGACTCCAGTATCACATCTTCAACATCGGCATCCTCAAATTCTAATTGGCTAGGTTGTTGGTATTCTACTCTGACCTCCCCAATTAAAGTGTCAACTGCTAACTCTAATTCACATTGTTTTTGGCTACTATCCACCATATTGACTTGTTGAACATTCAAGCTTCTACCACTTGACTCACTTGAGCCTTCAAGTCCTGAATAGTTGTCCCTTGCCTTTGTATCCTTAATTGTATGTCATTATTTTGTTCCACAAGGAATTTTAGCATATCCTTGATCTCTTTCAGGTGATCATCCCGGGGTTATTTATTCCTATTAGTTAGGGGAGGATAAGACATATAAGCACAACTATGAAAGTGACTATTTTGTTCACCACACACATCACACACATTTCACAAATAAGATTGAGTTGATGCAGATAACTCGCTATCGAAAATATTTTAATAATTTTTTACGGGTGGTTTCCTTCACAATATGTATGAGGATCAAAAATTGAATTACCAATACCTAAACTCTCATAATTCCAAGATGTCATGTTTCTCAAATCAACAAGTAAAATAGAATAAAAGTAAAAAAAAAATTCAAACTTGAAACCCAGCAATATGTACACCTACAGCTACACCGTTAGTTCCCCGGCAATGGAGCCAAAATTTGATCACACCAACTCTAGTCCTAAAAAGGATAAGTGATCGTTGCAAATATAATCTGGTCTAAGAGTCCGAAGTCGAATCCACAGAGAACTAAAGTTTAGCTACAACTATTTATTAACACCAAGAATACAAGTTCGAACAATTTCTAAGTTATAAATATTAAGATTCTTATGTTAAACTAATTAACTAACAAATTTAAGTAGTAAATGAACAACTAAAGATACTAAGAGTTGGAGACAAGATTAAGGAGGTCTAGAGTTATGATTTTTCCAATTGTTGGAATCTTTCACGCTATGTCTCCTATAATAACGTCAAAGTATTCTCTACCGATCATGAGTATTTTGGGTGTCGTAGTTCTCTTTCGAGAAACTATCACAATTTACTAGATGTATTCTTTTGAACTACGCTAGCTGACACTAATTCACCACTCATTATGATCATACCAAGGTTTCATTTTTATTCCGCCTTTAAACCCTCCGTATTGATTTCTCACATACCTTAGGAGTGATGTTATTCAACGACTACTTAAATGCATACTTTTTTTCAAGCAATACATGCTAAATAGGCAAAGTCAATTGATAGTCATTCAATCAACAGCAATAAACACGTAGTTGAACAAGTAAAACAAATCCAACGGCTCAACTATATAAAAATATAGCAAGAATTTATCTTACAAAAGATTCCATCAAAACCCTATATAACAAATTAACTATTCATAATAGTATGCAAAATTACAATACTAGAATTCAGAACCAATAATGAAAATTGGAAGAAGAAAGTGAAAAACTCGTAGAAGAATTCTCCGCCTTTCTCCTAGCATGTTCTTCCCTCTTAGATCTAATCTCCTCTAAAAAACATCCAACCCCCCTCTTAGACATGTTAGGGAGTATTTATAGGCTAGGGTAGAAGTTTCCAAGTCCAAAATTGAATAGGAAATAATATTTATTCGCGGTCTCGGGGACCAGGCTATAAGCCAAGCGAGGCCTGGTCTGTAGCACGCCATAAAACAGGTAAAGCCTGGCCTAAAGCCTGGTGGAGCTCGCCTTAAGCTAGGCGTGGTGAGGTCTATAGCAAAGAGCAACGTGCTATAGAGCTGGCGACGCCTGGCCTGGAGCCAGGCTTGGGTACTTTGTGCTTTTGTGCTCTTTTCTTGTATTTTCGTCCTCTTTTAATGCAACATTCACTCGTCTTTGTCTTATGATACTCCTACACATAAAACAACATAATTTAGCTCAAATATAGCATAATTAATCACTAAACTAATAACATCTAAGACGAGTAATGTACTAAAAATATAGCATTATCGCCAAATAACATGTGGCCATACCAAAATAAAGAAGAATAGGCGGGTCCTGAAAAGTACAAACAAGAAAAAAATTAAAAAAATATTTAAAAAATTAAATAACATTGGCAAGTAAAGATTTATGAATGACAAACACTTTCTTTTTTAAAACTAGGATTGACCAGAAAGGATAATAGCACTTAGAAGTTGTTTAATTGTCACGACTCAAAATTTAACCATGGTCGTGATGGCGCCTATCGTGTTACAAGGCAAGTCTATTTCTCAAAATAATACTACTAATTAATTTTATGGATTTAATAAAATAATACCAACATTCAAATTTCTCATAAACTAAATCAACTCTAAGTATAATTAATACAAAAATACGGAAGCTAGCCCCAAATATCGGGGTGTCACTAAGTCATGAGCATCTAACACTATGAACTAAGATATATAAACTGTCTAACTGTCCAAAGAAGAAATGACAAAAGGAGTAACAAGGTCCTGCGGACGCTAGCAGCTACCTTGCAATCTCCACAGATAGCCGGCCTGAACTCAACAATCGACGCGCTCTAACTCACCTGGATCTTGCACATAAAGTGCTGGGTGTAATATGAGTACAACCGACTCTGTAGTAATATAAATAACTAAGGAACTGAGCAGTAGTGACGAGCTAAGTAAAACAGTCCAATTATTTATTTTCACAATTTTAAAAAAACTAGTATCTATGAACGTGCGTTGCACGTTAATACTGGCACGTGATGATTTAAATATTTATTTATATGAAGGAATAATAAAATTTAATTAATGAGAGAAATTTTATGTATAATAATACTACAATCATCTAAATGTCGAAAAATATTATTACATTAGCATAATACATGAGTTTAAAATAAAATGACATCATCAAAACTTACACAAATGATCAATTTTGTCATGTTAGTTAGATAATTATATATTATATGTCACGATCCAAAATCCACCAAGGGTCGTGATGGCGCCCAACACCGTTGTCAGGCAAGCTAACGCGGAAGTATTAGTAAATTCTTATTTTACTTACCCGAATCGGTTACAACATTTCCTAATTTGAAATTAAAACAGGTGATGATAAGCAATATTTAATAATAATTATACAACCCAAAAGAATTGTCTACTAATATGTGTGCCAAGACCTGGTGTCACAAGTAGTGGGCAACTAGAAGAATGTACAAAAGAATAATACTATCCTACTGTCCGGGATAGAATAGACAACAAAAGTAAAGAAAGACCCCATCAAGCTGTTGAACGGCACAGGAAGGGAGCAGCTCACCGTGGAAGTCTCGGTCTATGAATCAGGGGCGCGCACCAGTCTGATAGCCAGATATACCTACCTCAGATCCTGTACAATTAAGTACAGAAGTGTAGTATGAGTACATACACAATATGTACCCCGTAAGTATCCCATCTAATCTCGAAGAAGTAGAGACGAGAGGTCGACTTGATACTCACTAAGGTCAAATAATACAATGAAGTGTTACACTAAGCATGGAAGTCACAAATAATCAACAGTTTGTAGCAAGAGGTAATATGTTATGTTCTTAACAATTTTACAATTAGCCATTTATATTTCAAATATTTAGCTAGTCAAGTCATGGATAAGATTTCACATAGATATCATGTGCACATTATGCCGAGGTCGACGACCCGATCCAACGGAAAATAAACTGTACACTGCCAGAGGGTCGAATGGCGCAAACCATAGATGCATCTATTTCTACCAAGGCGATCGGCCCGATCCACAAATATCAATTAATATCAAGAAAACACATGAATGCCCATTTAATTCCAAGTAAATTCATACAAGTGTCCAACAAGTGTATACATTTGCTTATATTCCTTTCCAAGTCTCTAGCATGCCCTAAGTGGTCACATTAGCAAGAAAATATAGAGACATTCACAAATGTAACATGATACGGGTCCTAGACTATCCGGACAATTAACATAATAGTAGCTACGCACAGACTCTCGTCACCTAGTGCGTACGTAGCCACCACATTTAGCAGCCAATTATTCAATTATTGCACCTATGGGGACAATTCCCTCTTACAAGGTTAGAAATGAGACTCACCTCGCTCCAAAGTGCACTTCCAATACCACGAACGAGCCCAAACTCTCAATTCGGAGCCGAACGATCCAAAACTAGTTAAATGAGGTAGGAACTAGTCAATATAAGATCACAAGATCGAATTCTTGCTATTTAAGCCATTTCCCAACCATTAATACAAATTTCCTAAAATCCGACCCCGGGCCCACGTGCCCGAATTCCGAAATTTCTCAAAGGAAGTTGTTCTCTATAACCTAAGGATCAATAATATATAATTTCTAAGTCATTCCATAATACAATTCGTGGTTAAATCTAATTTTTATTAAAACCCTAGGTTTTGCTCTAACCCCTTGTTTTTACCTAAATTCTAGTGTTTAATCTACCTAAGACACAAGTATTAAACTAAGAATTAGTGGGATAAACTTACCTCAAGATGCTAGATGGAAGTCTTCTCTCAAAAGCTCCCAAAATCTCCAATGGAGGAGTGAAAAGTGGTAAAAATGACTTAGAACCCATATTAAATGAAGCTCAATGCTTCAGCGATTTCTGAATCTGCGGTCAAGGGACCGCATCTGTGGTCCCGCTTCTGCAAGGAAGAGACTGCATCTGGGAAAATGGGCCAAGCGGGCTGGGACCGCTTTTACGGTCTTGAAGCCGCTTCTGCGGCCTGGGAGTGCTTCTGCGGTTCCTGGCCTGGCCTGCCTTGGCTGCAGCTGCGATAGAAGGACCGCTTCTGCGGTCTCGCACCTGCAGTCAACCAACCGCAGGTGCGATTATGACAGAAGCAGATGCTTCAGCACTTCTCAAAAATTCCAACTTCACTCAAGCCTCGTCCGATTGACGCTCGGGGCTCCCGGGCCCCGCCTGAATATACCGATAAGTTTGAAATCATGAAATGGACCTACTCGAACATTCAGAACGCCAAAACAATGCTAAATCTAATAATCACTCCTTAAAACCAATTGAATCAAACTTATGAATTTCAAGTTCTTAATTTTCCTCCAACGAGCCGAAACGCCCTTAAACTACTCGGATTGACACCAAATTTTGCGGTCAAGTCTTAAAGGATATATCGGACCTGTACCGGACTCCAAAATCAACATACGAGCCCGATACCCATGAAATCAGTCATTACTTAGTTTTTGTAAATCTTTAAAACTTCAGATTAACAATTTCTAATAAAAATTCATTACTCAGGCTAGGGACCTCGGAATTTGATTCCGGGCATATGTCCAGGTCCCATATTTACCTACGGACCCTACGGGACTGTCAAACCACGAATCCAGATCCGTTTGCCTAAAATATTGACCAAAGTCAAACTTAGCCTTTTAAGAAAATCCTAAGGAATCAAATGGGCATATTTCATTCCAAACTCTTCCAAATCCCGAACCCACCATCCCTACAAGTCGTAAATTAGTTAAAGCTAGCGCAAAAAGTTTTATTTAAGGGAACGGTGTTCTAAAAGGCAAAATGACCTGTCAGGTCGTTATATTATAGATTAAAAGTATTTAATATGATGATATCTTAACGAACAATTCTTTGTGGACAATATTATTTTTTGGATATTTCTTCCTAATGCTTTGGTTGCTCTACCTTAACCAAAACTCTTGTTTTCGATCTTGATATCCCTCTTGAAAGTGCAACATACAGTTGTTCATGCAAGAAAACATATTGCGATAAATATAGTACAATATTTAGGATGTTTGTCCTTGTGCTTTATTTATTATATTTGCAAAACATGAACATACTAAAAATTATTTTCACACAAATTTAAAAGGATATTTCTTAGTTTCGAAAGACGAAAGCTGAATCCAGGAATAAGAATATACATAGAAGTACATTGACCAGTATCATAATTTTTGCATGTATGACGTTATTGTCAAAATTTCTATATACCATTGTGTGCTATTACATAAGCTATTTGGCATATCTAAGTTTTTCAGTAGCATGACGGGCATATTTTTCTTCAAAATCAACCTATATACAGTGAAAAATCAATTTTAACTTAGTCTATTATATACGGTGACACTAACATATGTAGGAAATAATAAACTTGACAACAAACATGTATGGTAGAAGGCCATTTAGTATTAAAGTATTTAAGTATTCTCTTGGTAGTAATTATTGATATCATTTTTTGCTGAATCAAAAACAGAAAAATATTTTGTTTATTATATAAAATTTTGCAATCAACCTTTTATTTAGTTGATCAACATATTCATTGCTGCTAGCTAAGATATCTTTTAATTCTATCATGCGATTTGCACACATTGCGTTTTAGTCTAATGATCTCTAATTAAATGCACTACTATTACCATTGGGATTGATAACCAAGTGTTCAGAAGAATCAAATTATTTTTTATTAGATGATCTTCTTCGTTTCCGACACGAAGCAAGAAGACACTGAATACTGGATCTGTTCTTACTTTATATTTCTTACCAATACAGAGGATTTTTGTAAAATTGATTTTGTTAAACCTTCCTACATCTTTTTAATAAGAATTTAATAGATAAAAGTTTATTAATTTTAAATTATTAAATATTAAAAATTAGCATAAAAGGTATTGTAGTCCAAAAAATAGGTAATTGCAATTATGTCCTTTCCCTGTGAGTTCTTCCGTTTAATATTTTAGGGCTATTTTGGTATATTAATATTGTATTTATGCTTTTATAATAATATAGGGTCTCCTTTTTCTAAATTGATTTGGACAATATAATACATTCTCAAATTAAATTAGTAATAAGGCATTAGAATACGTTTTCAAATTAAATTAGTAATAGGAATTTTTATGAAGTATGTCCTAAAAGTAATAGGATTACGTGACTAAATAATTACTATTTTTCCTGGCAATAATTACTTTTTCTATGCTAATGGTGATACTAATTGTAGAAATATTTGACGTAGTAAATTATAAAAATAGAAAAGTATAATTTAACAACCAAGCTTTTAAGTAATTACTTATCGATTTAAAATTAAGAATGACAAATAGTTTGCTGTGAAAGAAAATATAGAGGCAAACCTAACCTTGTATGATTAAAATATTAGGACAAAGAACACATAAGTTATCGTGTAGTTCTATTGTTGGAAAAAGTAGGATATAGTTTATTCATACGTTTATGCTTTTACATGATTTTGTGTTTTAATTCATATTTTTAGATTGTCGATGGTTTTCTTTTTTCGTTTTAAATAATTTATATGAAGTAAAATTTTAATTAACTTTAATTAGACAACCTAAGAAAGTAATAATATTAATAGGATTCCTAAAAGTAATCATGTAGGATTCATAAAGTGTAGTATTATATTCTACAACTAATAGGATTATAAGACTAATATCTAGAATTTCGGTTATGTCCTTTTATTATGAGTTATTATACTTAATATTATAAGGTTATTTTTGTAAACCGACATTATATTCATGCATTTATAATAATATAGATAAACAGAAATAAACAGGTAAATTCCATAACTCAGTGAATGCCACAAATAAATTTAACAGATAAATGCAGCAACAACACAAATAAATACAACCTCACAGCAGTGTCACTCTATCACTCATCACTCGCACTCAACACTCAAAACACTCAACACTCTGCGCTTACTGGGGGTGTGTATAGACTCCGGAGGGGCTCCCAAAGCCCAAGCGCTATGCACGGACAACTCACATGCCATCATATCAATACCTGGATCTGCACGGTCAACTCACGTGCTACGCGGACAACTCATGCGCTATGATATCAATACCTGGACCCGCACGGTCAACTCACGTGCTACACGAACAACTCACGCGCTATGGTGTTAATATCCTCACAACCAGGCCCTCAGCCTCACTTAATCAAGTACCTCTCCAGCCTTACAATGCACCACCAATAAGGAGACACAACCCACATCAAGTATCACAACATATCAGCAAAATAATAGAGACTAATATAAACATGTACAATAATTTCTATCACTGAGTACAAATAATGTGAGCATGAATAAAGCCTAAGCATGATCTCTAACATGAAGGCAAACAAGTTCAACAACAAGTAAACACATAACCACAGATAATAGCTATTAGGCCTCGCAACCTTACGGGACGGACCAAGTCTCAATCCTTCGAGGTATACACCTGCACGCCCGTCACCTAGCGTGGGTATCACCTCTAAACAATCACATGATATCAAATTCTCCAGGTTTATACCCTCAAAGAAAGAGTTAAAACTGTTACTTACCTCAACAGCGTAAAATCCTACTTCGGAATGCCCTCGTCTCTGGACTTGGTCTCCAAAAACTTCGAATCTATCCATAATAAGAATACTATTATCAACATAGTCTAAAGAATCGAATTCCACAATAAAACTACATAAATATGCCAGAAATCCAAAATCGGCCAAAACCCGGCCCCCGGGCCAACGTCTCGAAATCAATCAAAATGGCTGAATAATAAACCTCATCCTCTCATGAGTCTAACCATATAAAATTTATCAAAATCGGACTCTATTTGGTCAATCAAATCCCTATCTAAAACTCTCCAAAACTCAAGCCCTAACTCCCTCAATTTCACTTTGAAATCATCAATCAAATCCCAAAAACGAAGACGGATTCATGAAATATAACCAAAACCGAGTAGCGAACACTTACCCCAATCCCTATGGTGAAAATCGCCTCCAAATTGCCCAAATCCAAGCTCTCCAACTCAAAATATGACCGAATGAACAAACCCTTATTTTATATATTTTATGCCAGTTATTTTGCCTCGTTTCTCATGCCAAACAATCCCGAAACTCGCTTTTTATGCCTCTAGTAGATTCATTGTGCAATTCTAGTTAAGTTAGGCTTTTGAATCACTCAATTTTACCTTATAATGAATGAGATATGTTGGTTTCAATATTTGCAAATAATTCAAATTTTTAAATACGCCGTCAGTGGCAATTTCGTAATTAATCTGAAAAATCTGGCAACCTAATTCTTAGTAAAATGACAACAAAATCCTCATACGATGTCCAAATTCGACCATTCTTTTTGTTACGGGTCCGTAATTACGATACGGATCTAATGCTTCATTCAAAAAAGAAATCAGAGCTCGTTTGTTCAATATGATATCATTTATGCTTGAAGAAACGACGTCGAAACATAAGAAAAACGAGCGCAACACAATCCAAACCTATCTGAAACTTACCCGAGGCCCTCGGGACCTCAACCAATAATTCCAACAAGTCATATATTCTACCCGAACTTAGTTGAACCTCCGAAACACCCAAAACAACACCAAAACACTAAATCAACCTTGAATTCAAGCCTAAGAACTTCTAAACTTCTAACTTTCGCCAATTCAAGCCTAATTTTACCATGGACCTCCAAATTACATTCTGGACGCACTCCTAAGTCTAAAATCACCCAACGAAGCTAATCGAATCATAAAAATCCAAATCTGAATTCGTTTACTCATAAGTCATCTTCCATTTGACTTTTCTAACTTAGCTTTATAACTAAGAGACTAAGTATTCATTTCACTCCAAAACTACTCCGAACCCAAACCTACCAACTCGATACAACTTAACACAGCTGAACAACATATAAATAAGCATAGATAAAGAAATGTGGCTATAACTCTTAGAACAAACGATCGGGTCAATACATTAATAGGGTGCTAGCACCCCACAAACCTTAAGGAGAATGATTTAAATTTATCTTTTCGAAACTTCATTAGAGTCAAGGAAAAAAATACTAGACGTACTGCTATAGCTACAAGAGTGTGAATAACCATAAAGTAGAACAAATGATAAACTTAAGTGAATTATTATTGACTAATTTTTAGAGCTCAAATTTTTATAGCCTTTGTTATCACAAGTTTTTTCCCATTACTACCACATAATCCAGCAATTACCTTATTTCATCAAAACAACATGATCTACTAACAACCCCGACATACTCTTCTAGTATATTCATCCGTTGATCACTTCATATCCTTCAACAGTTTATACACATTCACGTAAAAATAATACAAGCACACAAGTTGCCTATATTTATCATTCTTTAATTATTTTTTCCATATTAAATCGCCATAGCACCACCTACTAATAAGTAACAATATCAAAATAAAATAAAATACATAAGACACGTAAAATAGAGGGACCGACTAATGTTTTTATTCTCCATTCAAACCTCACTTCCGTTTCAATTCAAGAATACTCCTTCAGCAATAAAAGATGGACGAATACTGAAACGAAAAGTTTACTAGAGATATAATTTGACTAAAGTTCAATTTTCGCTCTTTAGATCGATTTTTGGAACTTTAAAAGAGAGAGAAAGAGAAAAAAAATATTTTTTAATATTAGTCAATTTTTAAAATGGAAATTATCAATTCATGCTCGTTAAGGGAATGTACATCACACATTTTATCCAACCTATTTAAAGCAATGTCCCATAAGCTCGGTTGATGATTAGAGGTGTTTAAAACACTCATTTTGTATAAATTCAGATATCTATTTGAAATACCGTGAAGTTGTGAGACCAGAAACACGATTTCGTACCAAGTACGTGTGCCAATTTGATTATTTGGCTTTGTCCAAACGAGGTACTTGGGTAGTTGACATTTAGCACAAAACGGAAAAGAAAAAGAATAAATAAAAAGGCAAAAAACAAAAAAGGCAGTGAAAAAAAAAGGTAAAAATAGAAGAAGAAAATATCAGGAATAGCAGTGAATCGAGAGAGAGCGGAGAATGTCGTCGGAACCACCGCCATTCCAAGAAGCTTCGCGTTGTGATGTCTGCAGTTGCAGCTTCAACACTTTCCGTCGACGGGTACGTAATCCTTTCCGACATTTTCATCTTATTATTTCTCTGTCACAACAGTTTGATCTGATGACTCAAGTTTTTGCAATTTTAGTAATTTGATTTCTGCGTAGCAGATTAATTTTGTCAGCCGATACTCATCTTTCAATTATGGTTGATCTTTTCTTCTTGGGCAAAAAAGCTGAGTTATCCCCTTTTCAGCAATAAGAGCTTCTTCTTCATCTTCTGACGCACTGCGATGACTGACGAATAGGTCAATGGAATGATCCGTTTGGGAACTTATAATAATTGCTATAATGAAAAGTTCTGTAATGTACCCAATTTACCAGCAAATTGAGACAGTTACGAGTATTAGTAATTAGCTTGTCAATAAGCATTTGCCCAGCCAAGAAGAAAGAGTGGATCAGCAAGGAGAATCGCTGGGAAGTTGGGGCTGTACTTTTAACGGTTACTATTACTTTAGGGCGCACATATTAAGCGAATGCACGGCATAAGAAAAGGGAATGAGGAATTGAATTATGTCTTGTCGTTCTTGTAGTTGAGTTCAAGAGGCAAGATCAGTAAGTTGTTAAAAGTATAGTGTTGAAGTGACCTTTATTTTGTTTTCTAGGGACATTGGGTCTCATTGGTTAGTTGAAGTTTTCAAGGGTAAGATTGTTATTGCTAGGCGAGGAATTACCTTTGAATGTCGAAAATGAAGGTTTAGGGCACTGAAAGAGTTTCAAAAGGTTGTGTGGATATCTTCTACAACATCATCAGCACCTACGCCTCAATTCCAAATAAGTTGTTCTCTACTATATGAATCCTCATTGACCATGTCACTCATTTAAGCTCATCTTAGGCCAATATAACACGTGCCTAGGTGAGCACGTCCGAATGATATATTGTATTATGATGATTTATCATAAATTGGATAGTTTATGGTGGCTACCATCCTATCACAACCCTCCTCCTCTATCCGGGCTTGGGACCTGCAATGTACGCAAGCTCATGCAGGCAGAGTTGCTGTATGGATCTAAAATGCCAAAAATTTGGTTCAAACTGGAATTGCTAGCAGTAACTCTAGTACATTGATACAACAAAAGGCTATCTTAGAAGCCAACTCACAGCTCCATTCTAATTGAAAGAGCAGTAGCCATCGTGATTTTTGTTGATTTGACAAGTTGGACCTAAATGAATAATTATAAAAGAAAGGTGGGCCTAAATGAATAGCTCATGATCCACCAAATCCATAAGATTGAGGTCAATCTATAGGACTGCATTTCCATGTCTCTATATCCCCTATTTTCAGTTCCATGCTTAGGCGATAAGTAGACTACTACTGAAGAAGGTCATCCTGTCGACAACAAGAAAAGAGGGAAGTGCCATGGATGCTGTGAATATCTCTGCCTACAGCTGTATTATTAATGGTCTTAACTTTCTTCAAGTGACAATCCTCTAACGTTAGCGACTATGACTATATGCTCTTTTCCTTGTGGTTCATGCATTAATTTAGCATCTGAAGTTACAAAGATTTAAAATATTATGCATGTCAAGTTCTCTGGTTTGTTATTTGACTTGGTATTCTGTTTTTGGTAATTCCTATCTTTCTGTTCCTTTTAGACCTAATGATTTCTTTTTTACTCCTTCGCTATGTCATCCCTATTTTGAAGCCTTTTCTTATCACCTGCAGGGACTTAGCATTGTTTCAGCTATTAGTTTAAATTAGTTAAGATATTGTAATCAATTTTTAATCCGAAAAGACAAAAGAAGAGGGGAAAAAAACTAGTTCCAGATATTGTATCTGACTGCCTTCATCCTTGGGATTGTTTCTATAGCACCATTGCAGATGTTGCGGCCGAACATTTTGTGCTGAACATTCAGCAAATCAGATGGTGAGTTCTATTTGTTATATGCAGCTTTTCTTAAGCATCTTTTATGTTTTTTGGTTGGCTTACCTTTTTGCTTATGCGCAAAATTATTTCAGGCCTTACCACAATTTGGTCTTCACTCAAGTGTTAGAGTTTGTGCAGATTGTTTTAATAACTCCTCTCGGTAAATTTCTGCCATTATGACTAATGCAATATCTTATACTTCTCAATATTGAAGGCCAAAAAAGTCTTTAGTTTGCCAAATTCTGGAAGCGAGAGATGCTTTGACGCACATGTTCTCCACTTTTTCAATCATTAAGAATTTTTTTGTTTAGGAAGCAATATTATGCTCACATTAGCTCGTGGATGATTGGTGACTAGTAAATGAAATACTAGAAATCTGCTACGCTTCAGTTAACACTTAAGTTTGATTATACATTATCAAAACTAAACAGAAAAAGAAAAAGAAAAAGAAAAAGAAAAAACAGTCACAAATGTTGAAGCCTTTATTGGTGCATCATTGTGAGAATAGAATCTAGTGACAGTAGCATCTGTTCTTACATTGTCAAAGAATGTAGAGAGTCGGAAACCATCTGAAGAGTTGCTTGCAGTACCATCAGTATCAAGGACTTGGGAAATAACAGAAACGGTAAAGTTTTGGGAATTATGCTTTCTTGGCTCTGTTTGGTTAAAGATTGATCCAAGGATCATCATATTTCAGTACTGCAATATGTTAGAAGGGTATATTTTAGTCATCTTTGAGGTGTGAGGCCGTTGATTTATTCATCTGTACCTCATTGAATTTTATTTTATGAGAGTGAAAGGTTATTCGGATATATCTGTTGGTGATAGTCTGAGGTGAAACCCAAACCCCACTTGTGGGGCTACACTGGGTTTGTTATTATTGTTGTTGTATAGTCTGAGGTGAAAATTATCTTCCTAAATACAGCATGCTTTTGTTCTCCTCATACATCATTTAATACAATTCCTTATTACAATCATCTTTATTCTGCTTGAGGAAACTAAAAAGTCTTACATCCTATTACTAACTCATCTTAGTAGACCCATTGGAGATGGCATGGTAGCTGCTTCAGATGAAGTCAGTGCCCTGAAAGATTCATTTTCAGCTTTAGATGTTGGTGCCGTTGCAGATATCAAAACTAAAGATACTGACAAGCAAACTCCTGCAGTAGACATCGCAGAATGCAAATGTGGGATGCCTTTGTGTATATGTCAAGTGACAGCTACACCAACAACATCCGTCACTCCACAGGAAAGGACATATTTACTGGCCTTCAAATGCTTTTTGAGCAAATGGCATCCCCTTACATTTTCTTTTGATTCCAGCAGAGTAAAACTATGCCAAATCCAACAGTAAACACAAATCCAAAGCCAAAGAAGGAAAATAGAATTCCAACAAGTAGAGGTTCAACATCAAACAACAAGCAAGGGTATGTATATGATGTATCTAGTTGTCCTTTTGGAAAAATATGTCCAATCTTTTTTCTTCAAAAACAGATTTGCTTTTCTTTATAGCCGTTGTAACTGTGTCAGATTGAGCCAAGTTATGTTATTCGTTCTAGAAGGATTGCCATTAAATGTGTCATTGAAGCAATACTCGCCTGAGACCGGCTCAAACACATACTCAATGGATAAAGACGTGTGTATGTGAAGGAAGACAATAGATCTAATAAGAAGGAAAATATTACTACCCACCATAAAGGAAACTTTACCTATATATTAAACATTAGGAAAACTAAATAGACCCGAGTTTTGATCTTCTCAATGTACTTAATTCTTCTAATCTAACCCTTAAAAGGCAAACCGTGTTCGTCAGATATTCCCATGCCTACTAATTGGATACCTACAGATTCAACATTCACCTTAAAACTTACATGCAATCAAAAACAGGACATTCATGGACAAAGGGAGTAACAGATTTCATCTTAAGTGCTCATCACAAGAAAACATTAGCTGCATTTTTGTTCGAGTCGTTACTTCTTTTAGTGACTCTTTCTGTTGTTGGTTTCCAATTGATTTAGGATGTAGCTTATGTTATTTTTTCTTTAATAAGTGAAGTATTGATCGACTAATGTTAGAATCCTTGTTTTGTCGGAACTAGAATTTTGGGTTGTCACTTTGGAGAATCGTAGGTGCTTGGGATGTCATTTTTGTATAATCACAGGTGCTCTAGCATGTTGTTAACCTCTTACTATGTGATATATATCTCTTTTGACTCTTAAATTCTTCTAAATAACTCAGAGTGCTTGTTTGGTTCAAGGAATTGATAAAGCAGATAGGTCATCCCTAAAGGAATTATCCTCAACTATGTGCTTTATTTATGCAACATATAGCTTCAAATACATGTCGTAGTCTATTACAGATTCCTTTTGATGCTTGGTTGTATCAGATAAAGACCGGAGTAAAACTAGAGTTCATCAGAATATCCATTAATTATAATCAGCGAACAACAACTATGTCTCAGTCGCCAACTGGTTGGTGTCGGTTATGCGTTTCGTTATTTTTCTCAATAGTCCTTTGTAATCCTAAATCTAATATAGTTATATACTTGGTTTTGAGGTTTTATATATAACAACTATATAACTCAATTTAATCTGACTCATTACTGTTAAATACTACTCGCTCCATTCCAATTTTTGTGTTTCGTTTGTTTAGGACACAAATATTAAGGACACAAATATTTAAGCTAAAGGGGTCACATAGTGCGTCAAATGTTTTGCTGCTAATACAGTGGTAGGAAGAGAGTGGGCATATACTGCCACAGTTTCGCTTTGCATTTTCCAAAGAGGTCGTTTCCATGTATCGAACCTACGGCCAATAGGTCACACTGGAGCTACTCGAGTGTTACGCCAAAACTTGCCCACTATTATATTTAAATAGAAGTGGGTTCAAATTTAGAGATGAAGAGAACTTTAGATATTATGCTTTGCCTGAGCCGAAGGTCTATCAAAAAAAGCCTCTCCAACTTGGTAGGGGTAAGATTGCGTACACAGTACCCTTCCCAGACCCTATTTGTGAAATTACATTGGGTTTGTTGTTATCGTTGAAGAGAACTGTAGACATTGTTTAGAATGACTTGGATTCTAAAGTTTCTTTTTGTTACTCGATAATGAAAAGGTTTAAGAAGTGCCGTAAAAAGTCCTTTTATGAGAACGTGGACAAAAATATACTCGAATGAATGGTGGGATTAATTAACATTTATATAGCAACTTTAAATGCATATTTAGTGCCATGCACAATTTTGGTGAACTTGCATGAAAGATTAGCAAAATAAAGTAAAATAAAGCACCTAAGAGTGTTTGCCTAGTGGTTAATGAAGTGGGAAGAACCATGAAGTCTCAAATTCAAATCCTAGTGGAGTCAAAATTGCTAGGTGATTTCTTCTCATATGCCCAAACCTTTGTAGACAGTGTTACCCTATACTTATTCTAGTGGGAGGCAGCAAGTAACCGATGAAATTAGTTGAGGTGTGCGCAATCTGGCCCGGGCACCAACATCGTCAAAACAACAACAACAACAACATAAGTGAGGGTTGGCTATATGAATTCTCACTTCTATTTAAGCTCAACTCATGTTATCATACTACCATATCCAAAAAAAAGAAAATTAGCTTGAAGGTATTATTGTAGCTTGTGAAATCAAATCAAGGCCATGTTGGTCTTTTAGACTCTTCTATGATGAGGCTTTCTTGGCTGGATAGTTAATTCCACCTTCCCTCATGGTTAAATAGTCTCATTTTTTTGAGTGTCGCAATCACTGTATGAGTTACTCCATTTTGTAATAAAACTCCAAGGAGTTTGATTCGTATTCTCTGTAGAGTGAATTATGTATAAGCCCCAAAAAACCTTTCCCCCCAAAGTTCTAGAGAAAGTTCCAAATATAAAGTGACTTTAACATATAACTATCAAAAATTTATTTCCTCCCTTCAACTTCTGTTATTTTCTATTTAAGCCAGACAAGAGGAATGAGAATTTATTCGCAGATTTCTGTCACGTCCTTAGTTGTTAACTAAGTACACGTGCGGCACTTGACAACTCGCTCACGGTCTTGCACAACTTGCTCACGTTCTTGCTATGTCAAGTCAGCCTTACTACACTCAAGATCGCTAAGAGAATGGAAGAAAAAACACAAGAGAATTGTTAAAGGAAGCTTTGTATTAGAGAGAACTTGAATTGTTTGCTTGGTTCATGAATTACAAATGAATGCCCCCTATTTATACTAATCACCTAGAGGCTAGTATGTAAATAACAATTGTTCTACAAGTTCTTACATATTCACAACTAAGTCAATTCTCTAGAATATTCTATACAACTAGATTCTTCTAAGGACTTTCCTAACAATTCTATAGGGTTCTAGGGTCTTCCTAAGGAAACCTCTATATTTCTCTAGAACCTTCCTACAAATGCATAAATATCTAGAACTTTTCTAAGGAAATTCTCCATAGTTCTAGAATATTCCACCAAGATCTAGTCCCTAACTTATGTAACCATTCCATATGACAAAAATATATGTCAAGTGGCACCTACGTGGCATGATGATGTGGCGGGTCATGACACTCTCCCCCACCCAATTTTGTGCCGCCCTCGACACATATGCGCGCACCTCGCCTTGGCGTCACCAAAGATCTTTGTCCATTAGCCATGATGCCCTATGAAGCGGTTCTCCCTCCCATTTCACAAGGTACTGACTACCTTTCTTCTTACGCCGTTTGTACTTTGGACAACTAGCAATGATGGCCTCCATCCTTCGCCCATCGGATGCCCCTCCTTGCTCTTGGCCCGAATCTTCCCATGACTCAACCAAGTCTAGCAGCTTCTCAAGCATCGAGTCCATGCTTCTACTCCCTATTTGGCTGCCCTCCGTGGTCCAGCCTTACTGGCAAACTTGAACCCTCTGCTTGGTGCATCGTCTGAGTCCGATAGCATGCCATCACTTTATAACTCGCCATCCTCTTCAACTATGTCCGTCCAACTTTTCTTGCTGCCACCATGCTCCATTTACATGGTGCCAAGATAGGCTTTGGAATCCCCTACTTTCGGCTTAGATTCCAAGCGCATCCCTCCAATACGGGAGGTTCCCCCTGTGTCATCCTTATGTGCTTGAGCAAAGTTCCCTATCATTGTTGCAAGCTTCCCCAACTCTGAGCATTCACTTGCCCGATGTGATCCTTCACAGAAGTAGCACCCTCCCTTAGGCACGTACTCCCTACCATTTTTTCGGCCCCCTGCCGTTTCTCTTGGACCCCTGTCCGTTATGGATGGCCCCTTGCCATTACCCTTGTATACCTCGGCTATGCATTTCCCGTTGTCCTCATCATGATCTCCCTCATCCCTCTCGGCATTGCCTTCTTTGGACTTGGCAGGCTCCATTTTGAAGTCAACAAGTGACTAGGCTACTCTGATGGTCCCGTTCACGTTGGCTATTTGGTGTTTCTTAACTTATGCTTTGCCCAATTTTGCAACTCATCCATGAAGTAGAAGAGGAAATCTTCCTCGGACAATGACGAGATTTGCAACATTAAGGTAGTGAACTCGCGTACATATTTCCGAATTGTGGCCTCTATCGGAGCTCCCTTAGCTTCCGCCAGTCTGCCACCTCGCGTGCAGCCCGTGCACCACCATACTGCTTTCGCTTAGGGACCTTCGCGTTAATCCCTTCTGCAAGTACCAAGCCCTTGGTAATTCCGGCCATGGTTCCCGACAAAATTTCCTTCTAAAAATCTCCTATATTCTTTCTAACATTCCTTAGTCATAACCTTTGCTCTGATACCACGTTGTCACATCCTTAGTTGTTAACTAAGTACACGTGCGGCACCTGACAACTCGCTCACGGTCTTGCACAACTTGCTCACGTTCTTGCTATGTCAAGTCAGCCTTACTACACTCAAGATCGCTAAGAGAATGGAAGAAAGAACACAAGAGAATTGTTAAAGGAAGCTTTGTATTAGAGAGAACTTGAATTGTTTGCTTGGTTCATGAATTACAAATGAATGCCCCCTATTTATACTAATCACCTAGGGGCTAGTATGTAAATAATAATTGTTCTACAAGTCCTTCTATATTCACAACTAAATCCCTTCTCTAGAATATTCTATATAGCTAGATTCTTCTAAGGACTTTCCTAACAATTCTATAGGGTTCTAGGGTCTTCCTAAGGAAACCTCTATATTTCTCTAGAACCTTCCTACAAATGCATAAATGTCTAGAACTTTTCTAAGGAAATTCTCCATAGTTCTAGAATATTCCACAAAGATCTAGTCCCTAACTTATGTAACCATTCCATATGGCAAAAATATATGTCAAGTGGCACCTACGTGGCATGATGATGTGGCGGGTCATGACATTTCACCTTTAAATTTTTCCACTTTCACTTTCTTATTCTTTCAACTTACGTTAGTTTATAAGAAGTTTTTTCAAAATCCATAATCTTTGGTGCTCTCCCATATTTTACCTGCTTAGGCCTACGAATTTAATAACAGAACTAACTAAGCAAATTTTTTTTGCAGTACAACTTTCAATACTGGTCCAGCTACCAACTGCAGTATGGAGACAATGTCAGCGGATTATGAAGTCAGTGGGGAGGTATTGTTTTTTACCTTGGTTTCCCAGTGGTGACCTTGAATTTCTCACAAGGACTACATCTTCAGATTAGGTTAAGTAGGCTGGTTCTGCAGAAATTGAAGTATTGTAGGAAGGCGTAGGTTAAGAAGCAGGGAAGCACAAAATTTGACACCTAGTCATTTCATAGATGTTTGAAGCCAAATGATTTATCAACCGTTTAGTTACATGGAACACAAGGTAACTGTAAAAACATAGGAAAAAAATGACAAAGTAGGTCCTAAATAGTAGCGAAGCTTATTGGGAGCATAGTGTCGTAGATGCACTTAAACATTGCTAGATTGTGTGCTTGAAAAAGTCAAGATTTTCTCCTTCATTTTCCCTAAATGATAGGTTGTGGGGGCCAATTTTGTGTAGGGTTTAAGAGAAGCAATAAAAAATGGTGATGTGAGTGCGGCAAAGAAGCTCCTAAATCAGGTAATGTTTACTTTCTTTCTCTCTCTCTCTCTTTTGGGATAAGATAGGGTAGTTTACTTTCTTTCTCTTGTATTTCAATATAGCATTTTTCAGGCTTACTTTTTTATCTCAATTTTATCAGGGAGTTGATGCAAATTACCTTGACAAGCGAGGATCATCATTGTTACATCTGGTTCTCTTATCTTATACTCAACTACATGATTGTACAATTAGCATATAATATCTCTATTTTAGAGTGTGACAATTATAATTGACATTGGCTAATGTAGGCGGCTGTATTCAATCGAACTGAAATAGCATTTGCCCTCATGGAGAGTGGAGCTAGTTTGTACTGCAAAAATTCACAAGGTAAAAAGATATCTAAAGCATAGAACTCTTTTAGTCTAGTTCGAGCTGCAAGATAGCATCTTGAATGTGATTAGTGGAAAGGAGGTTGAGGTAGTTGTTTCTATATTTTGAAAGAGCATCATTTAAACCAATATTTGATCTGCTCCTGTTAAAAGAGTATACTTTGTCATGCTGTTTATTGTGTGCTATGCAAATATTTTATATATATATATATATTCGAGAAATCTCCTGTGAGTTAGCTGGTCCAACCCCAGTTGGCGCACAGGTTCGGGACTTGGGGAATGCAAATGTTCTGGTTCTTAACAGTAAAAATCTTTTGGTGAATCTGTTTGTCATTCTGATGATTCATTTCTATCTATTGCTGTTGATTTTCAATAAGGTGAAACACCACTGGATTGTGCTCCTGCCACATTGCAATTCAAGATGAAAAAGAAGATGGAAGAGGGTGGGCAGTAACTTTTCATCCGAAAGCAACACTTCTCCAAATCAGGCTACAAGAAGTTCAAAGAAGGGTGAACTCTATCCTATTTGTGTGTCATATCTTTGTACCCTAGCAAACGGCTACAATAAGATGTCAGCAGTTTCAAGGAAATAATCTGTCCTTTTTATGTGTGTCATATATTTGTACTTACGCAATAGACGACTCAGTTTCAGTTTCTTGGTTAATCTCGTATTGACGTTACCTTAAGTTTACGACTGCTGGGAGTGGTTCTTTTCAAAATTATCCTCCACCTACCATATCAAGATTTCCTAGTTTTCTCATTCTCTTTCTTTTTCTTTTTGTGTTTTTGCCTTTTCTCTTGTGGGATTACACTGCATTGTTGTTGTTGTTGCCTTTTCTCTATGCGCAGTTGTGCATTTCAACTGTTGCAAGATGAAAAAGAGCACGGGGAAAAGACCATAGGCATTGTGGTCGTTTTAATGAATAGATACTTGCATAATTTGTCTCAGTTACCTATGAGTTATCCCTTGAAAACAAAATGTAATTGTATGACGTATTTACCGTGTTGTAGTATAAATAAGACCCAGTTGATCTGGATAGTTATGGTCTACTTTTAAATTGGAGGTTGTGAAATTGAATTACACTCAGCAACGAGATATCACGGCCTTCAAGAGTTTTGATTTATTTGCATAGTTTTGAATTTCTACTAAATTCTGATGGTTAGCTAAGGCCTAAGTTTAAGATTGTCCTCTATTCAATTCTCTATTAGGAACGGCCCTGTATGCAATAATTAACACCTAAAAGATCTTTCTAAATTTCTGTCACTAGATCTCCCATATTACCAACATCACATATTAGAATATCTATGTGATTGTACTTTCATGAAAAAGCAAAGACACATTTGCTTTTGGTAAAATATATAGACGGGAGAATGCACAAATACCTGATTTTGGGGCAATGGTTTAAATTGTACTCTAAGTTTGATTTTTTTTTTTTTTTTTTTTTGGCATACACAACTCAAATGTATGTGACTGAAGTAGCATAATCCGTGTCAGGATTAGGAAATTCAGCTGCAGCGTTAAGGAAAGAGGAAGAAAGGAAATGAAATGAATTAGGAAAGTGACACTAGGGTTTGGATAGAAGGGTATTAGTTTAGTTGATAAGATAAGACACGTTGCACAACGAGATAAAAGAAAGTGAAGGCACGTGGGAGATCTTAATCATAAAGATCAGATGAGGTGCAATATCAAAATTAGTTAGAGATCAACGGCTATGATTAGAAGAGCTGAGAATAAATAACAACTCCAACTAGGAGCTAAGGCAGTTATGGTATCCAATATTTTCCTTTCTTGCTGCTCTCTTCTTTCCTGATTCTTTTTTCTTCTTCTTCTTCTTCTTTCTTGATAACGTCCAAATCCACTCCTCAAAGAGTAAGTGTATACCGTCATATGGAATATAATTTACCCAACTATGAGTTGGGATCGAATCCCAAAAGGAACAAAATGTAGGTGATAAGGGAAGTAAGAGAATTATCGTTTTTTATGCTAAGCAAAACACTAATAGGGTTTTTGAGATAAGTTTATAACTAATGCGGAAATATAAACTAACCTAGAAAGCAAGTAAAATGAACAATGGCTACAAGCGTGGATACAAGAGGAATGCCATTCAAGTCCAATTTACGATTTTACAAATATGTGCGAGTTTATGTTAATTAGCCTCGAATATCAATTCTATATTAGCTTCTTCCGAAGACTATCAAGACTTCCTAATTGAATTATCCATAATAAAATTAAGAGAATTAAGTACACTCTGCTTACCGTGAAAATGGTAATAACAATTAAATTTGTTGATGAGACTCTAAAAATACGTGATCTATTTTTATGCTAGTTGTTAAGCAGTTGATGCTAGATATGTGAAGAAAAAAGAGGAAATGCGAGCTAAAATAGAATTATAATCGAACCGGGGGGGGGGGGTTTGCTATTCGGGCCTCGAACCGACCGATAAAGGTCCTCAAGGTCGATGCCTGGGCTCGGACTCGAGCTATCAGGGATAATCGGGAAGGGGCTAACAGTTAGGATATGATTAAGTGAGGCTCTTTATGGCCAATGACAAACTATAAATGAAGAACAAGTATGAAGGCAATAAATATGAACAATAGTGCCGGGAGAATACGTTAGAGAGAAATGAGAGAGAGAGAGTTATTATTTATCTCATGTAGAATAGTCGGAGCAACAGGGTTTACAAAGTGCCAAGGATTCCACTTATATAGGAGGGAAAATCCCAACATAGTACAAGATACATTAATAGTAAAGAAAGCGGGATGAGACAGCTGACTAGCTTCATGATGCAGGCGCAGACCAGCTTTTAGACTAGCCTGATAGACTTAACCGGCCCGGCTGCATTCTTCGAAAACTCCCCATGCCCATTGAGGTCTCGGCCAACATTATCCCCAGGCCGGGTGTCGATAGATCTCGAGGGGGGGGGGGGTACTTGGTCTGTGGTCTCAAGCCTCCGAGGTGACCTCCCGAAATGCCTTATTAATGAGAAATTGGTTCCCCAGATTTCACCATATACAGATAGTCCCCGCATTTCTTAGAAAGAAGTGACAAGAAATAATTTTGACATCCTACTCTTCGGGCTTCCCGTAATGACGTCGCACTGATGACACAAGCTTCCATGATTACCGAAACGTTTTGTGATTTCACTTTTCCAGGATCATTTAATGCATTGCGGTTTCTCATTCTTTAAAGCCATAATGTCGCCGTCGATTCAGCTCCCATGGACGCATTTAATGCGCCTGTCGTTACATTTTTCGAGGGCAATAATAGCGTCGTCGGTTACGTTACCCCTCTTTCTATAAATGGGAGTTTCCTAGGATCAGCCTTTTACCCAAATATCTTTCCATACCTATCCATTCCTCCTTTCTCATTATCTTTATTCTTTGTCGTTCACCATGTTTGGGGCCCATGGCCTCAAGATTTTATGGCGATATCGGGCATGCAATGGCCTATCTCATGGACCTTCTCTGGTCGAGCGAGATTATGCTATTTTTTTATTGTTGTTGTTGTTATCATCTCCATCGGCTTGGGACGACGAAGTAGAGGGACGATTCCCTCCGACCAAGGAAATATTTGGATCATACACCACTACTGAAGAGGGGGCTCAGATTATACACCGCTGCTCACCCTCCTCCCCCAGCTTGGCACATTACACCCTTTTTAGATTTCTTGGGGTGTGGCGGCACTGTCTTCTAACTGTTGCCTCCCATGCCGGGGCAACATCTCAAGAAGTGGCTTTTCAGTAATAGCCTGGCGAAATCCATACTAGCTAGATTTTTCACCCAACCACTTCTTCATTCCTTCCTACCTTTTCCGCGTCACTTTACTCTTCTCCATCGATTTTCCCTTCGTCTTCTCTCCTTTTGAAGATGCCATTCAGGGGAATCGAGATAAGACTCCCGAGGGGATTGCGCTTGGAAGATATTGTCTTTGAGGACGCGTGCTTGAGGAGATGATAGCGAAAATGTTGCTATTGAGGACACACCTTTGAGAATAGGTTAGGTTCTTAGGTTTTTATTGTATGTACACTCTTCTGCTTCTTTGTTCCAATGTAAGGACCCCTCGTGGGCTTTTGTAATCATATGTAAGGACCCATTGTGGGATTTTGTAATGGAATATTTCATGAATACAAAGATTTTTTCCCAATTTGTCTTCGATGCATGCGACATTCTTTTATGTTTGTGGAGACTCCGAATGCATGACCCTGTCTGTTGTTGCTAATACCGAACCCGGATGCGAGTATACCTTCCGCCTTTGGTTGATAAAAACGGCTTCGTGCAGAATCCTTTGTGATCCCTTGGATCGAACCTAAATAGGGTCGATAGACTCAGGTCGCCGGGACCTTGACTTCGAGTAAAATGAGAATAATGTTTTGGGCCTTGGAATCGTGACTTACTAGTTAAACTCCGTCATAACCTTTGAAAAGAAATTTGCTCGGGGGCCCGTGGACAGGGGCTGCCTTTGATCTCTTGAGGGCAGTCCCCGAGCGAAGATTCATTCAAATTCGGACCACCTGGAAACACGCTCTGGGCTTAGTGTGAATATCTTTATGGTGTTGTAGATAGATTTTGAAAGAGGGTTTGTTCGATCTTGGACGGTACCCGGGGCTAAGCCCATACGGGTGGAGCTCAAATGCTTGTTTCTTTGGAGCCTGATTCCCTTTTGACAAAAATCCCCCGAGGTCGAGTATCACCTCGGTTCTTGTCATGATGCTATTAGCTTCCTGGAGCCTACACTTCCCTTTGATGGAGATCCTCGAGTTTGGGTACCACCTCGGTGTTGGCGAAGGCGTCATCAGCTCCCTGGAGCCTAGCCTTGTATTGATGGAGGTCCTCGAGGTCGGGTACCACCTCGGGACTGGAGAGGGTGTTATCAGTTAGTGTTCTTAACCGGCTTTGAGGAAGGCGAATCGTCGCCGTTTTTTCCACATATAAATAGGGTTGTTTCTGCCTTTTCAGGGGTTACCCCATTTTAAGCAGTTGTCCTTCTCTTTCTGTGCCAGCCCTTCGGCACTCTAGCACTAATGCGTCTGCACATATTCCTGCTTTTTTGTTCTCTAATTTTGTGACCGCCACGACAACTACTGTCCGACAGGGAGGGGAGAGCTCCGCCTCTAGTCTTCAGGACCATCGAGGTCTGCTAACTTTGCGGTGTCGATCAACTACGCCCTTTGTTGTTGTTGTCGAGGAAAACGGAGACCGAGTATGGATGAGTCGCTTCATCTGCGTGCGGACCGCTGACATTGTACCCGAGGAGTTTATTCCATTCACTGAGGAATGGAGCTATACTCGTAAGTGGTGCATCTCGTGCTTTATCAGTTCTGTTTATGACGAAAGCTGGTTTCGTAATCATGCCTTCCTCTCTTCCTCTGCAGTGATTTCACGGGCACCGGGCGACGTTCATGATCTGCTGGACTGGGTCCGAGAATTGGCGGCCCACTCGACCTGTGAGGAAAGTGAGCAGCGAGCTTTGTCCCGGGGTAGGTGGGAAGCAAAATATCATGGTGAGTGTTGTGCTATTCCTTCCTTGCTATCACCCTCCTTTTCTATTGACGACATTTCGGGAGATACTAGAAACCCGTGGTCATATACACCGAGTGACCGTGCTTCAACCAGAGCAGTCATTTTTAGGGCCGAAGGGACTGGATTGGCAGGTGTGCGTTCGGCCTTCGAGGAAGCCCAACGACTTTACTTTGCGGTGAGTTTCGGTACAGGTTTTTCGGGCTTTGCGCCTTCCTTTCCTTACTGAGTTCTCTTCGGCAGGCATCCGACAAGCTCGAGTCCGGGATGCTTCATTGTAAAGCCATGCTATGGAAAGCTCTAGATGAGGAGAGATCCCTGGGGCTACTTTGTGAAAAAAAAGAGGTCGAGTTGGTGCATTTTGCAGTGTGAGGCGAGCCAGAACTTAAACTGCGAAAACCACCTAAATGAGCGGGTAGTTTTTTATCCCGGATGAGTGTGCATTCCGTCTTCTGGCTCCTAGGGCTAATACTTAGTTTATTTTAGTTGTAGAAAATACGGAGGCCCTGGAACGCCTTTGAGGTGAAGTTGGTCGGGCCAGGTGTGAGCGTGATGAGTTGAAAGCTCGGGCGGAGGCTCAGGCTTTAGGGGGGGATGAATGCTCTGGCCAAAGTTCCTGCTTTTAGAGCTAAACTTCGCCTAGCTCGCGACAATGATTTGGCTCAAACAGAAATGATTATAGATCTCGAGTCCGAGCTTTCAAAAGTCAGGGCTGAGGTCGTTGATGCCCGGGCAGAAGCTACAATGAGCCGGACTGAGGCTGACCAGGAGATGGCGATCTATTCAAAGGATGCTGCCGATGATCAAGCCGAGCTGAGAAGGATCCTTGATCGCGAAGAGAGGATTGAAGAATATGCTCGTTGCAAGTCTTGGAGACCCTTGATAGGGGTTTCGCCCTCCCGGAGGAGCTGGCACTAGCAAATGCGGATGAGCATGATGCTTGATTGCTTTCGCCCGATGCCGAGGAAAGCGAGGATGAAACAGGCAGGCCGTAGCCCCCGGGGGTGAGGGAGGGCATAGATTTTGTCATATGTATGTAACATTTCCAAAGCATGTTTGTAGCTGGAGGTTGCATCTCTTGCATGTGTATGAAAGAAAACCTTGTTGCTTTACTCCTTTCGCATCTCTCTTTGGCCTGATCTTGGCAGGCGAGTTGGTTCTTGCGTTGGTAAAATCCTCAGGGTAGTGATGTGGCCCCGAGTCTCATTGGATTGGCGACAATGGCTCTCACGCTTTGGGTCGATGCGACCTTTAGTGTAAGCCGGCATTAGAGCTCTTATGCCTTTGCTCAACTGTTTTGGTTTAGTCTCTGAGTTGGGCTTTGACCCTCAAGCCTTTTTGTTTGCATGGGCGGGCGACAATGGCTTTTACGCCTTGGGTCAAAGCAACCTTTTATATGTACGACCCTGAGGCTCATTAAGCTGGTGACCATGGCTCTTACGCTTTGCCCTTAGGCATGGATAGTTAGCTATTTTGGGTCCGGTCTCTGAATCGGGTTACGACTCGAGCTCATTTTGACCCTCAAGCTTTCAAATTTTAAGCTAGCGACAGTGGCTTTTATGCTTTTGGTCGATGCGACCGTTTAGTGTGTGTGGCCCTCAGGCTCATTAGGCTGGCGACAATGGCTCATACGCTTTTCCCTTAGGCATATGTAGGCTTTATTTTCCTCTCGTTAAGGACTTTTTGAAATGATTTTTCCTGACCCGTCGTCGTTTCGGGAAGAACCTCGATTTCAAGTTGTTTGCAACGATGTTCGAGCACCTCAGAAGGTTTGGCTCGTAGGCTGAGTAGCTCGAAGCCTTGTGATTTGGAGCTGACATGGTCGAAGCTCTTTTTCCTGTCAAGGGTTGCCTTTTTAACCGGTTCTTTTCGAAGTAGATTCAAAGTAATGGCCTATGATTTGTAGTGACGGTCGGGCGTCCCTGAGTCACGTTAATTCGGATGGTACAACCGTATAAGCGTAGTTATTTGTGTTTGGCCGGAGCCATTTTTGGTCCCGAGTGTAGTAGTTTGGGCGTCTATATCGAGGGTATGCCTTTTTAGAGGTCTTACAAATTCGATATATAGCCTAAACTTCGGGATCGAGTTTATGGCTGTAGTAAGGTCTTACAAAATTTTCATGCCGTTTAGGTCTTATAGTTTTTTCATGCCGTTGAGGTCTTACAGATTTTTCATGCCGTTGAGGTCTTACAGTTTTTTTCATGCCGTTGAGGTCTTACAAGTTTTTCATGCCATTAAGATCTTACAGGTTTTTCATGCTGTTGAGGTCTTACGGTTTTTTCATGCCATTGAGGTTTTACAGGTTTTTCATACCGTTGAGGTCTTATAATTTTTTCATGCCGTTGAGGTCTTACAGTTTTTTCATGCCGTTGAGGTCTTACAGATTTTTTATGCCGTTGAGGTCTTATAGGTTTTTCATGCCATTGAGGTCTTACAGGACCGAGTCTGCCCGCTCGGGGTCTTATGGCCCCGTTTTTTGATGAGTCAATGGAGGTGGCGTTTTGACAGCAGTCCCCGAGTCGTCGAGAGTTTCTTGACTTAGGAGCCATTTTTTGTAAACTTTGCATTGCCTTACAATTTTGAAGATCCCGATCCTAAGGTCGTGCGCTTTTCTTTTGAGATTTTGACGCCAGTCCCCGAGTATTCGAGGTGCTTTTGGCATTGGAGATGTTTAGCAATTTCTGCGTTGCCTTATCTGAGGGCTTACGATTTCAGAGTCCCGACTCGGAGGTCGTTTAAGTGTTGAATTGTTGACGCCAGTCCCTGAGTATTCGGGACGTTTTCGGCGGAGGAGTTGTTTTTGCGAAGGTGCCGAGTCTCTTTTGGAGCATGAGATGCCGTGACAAAATATGTTCTTCGACTATCTAATACAAGCGTACATGTATTCACCATCGGGGGCCCGGCTATATGGACATGGTTCGTTTGACCGTTTGTCCTGGTACATTGCTTTCCTATAGGGACCCCATTCGGCATTTCTTGGTTTTTTCGAGCAGGTAGCTTCTCGGGGGGGGGGGGGGGGGAGGGAGGGATGCCCCCCAATGTTCGGGGTTGATTTCAAAAGAAGCCTCGAATATTTTTGTTGAGTTTCCCTTAGGTAGCATGCAAATGTTGCCTCGTTAAAAACCTTGCCGGTAAAACCCTTTTTCGGGATAAAAACTCGATCGAAGGAAAAGAGTGCAACGGATGCTTTAAAACCTTAAGGTCTTCGAGCTTGGTTAGCATTCTGGCTGCTTCGATCGAGCGCTTGCATGAAGGTTAGTCTGAAATACGAAATGAAAAGAGAGATGGTCGTACCTTAAAGTGAGACGCACCGATGATGTTTTGAGGATCGATATGTTCCAATCACTGGAGATGAGGACGCGGTACGGTCCTTTATTTCGTTTAATCGATCTTGATTGAGGGTGTGGCTCGATTACCTTTCGGCTCGTTTGTAGGCGGAGGTGCGAGCGGAGGTGCCACGTCGTGCACCGCAAACATTTCCCTTGCCGCATGCTGTTCCCCGTTTACGATTTTAATTCCGTACTTTGTTGGGAATTTAATCATTTGGTGAAGAGTATATGATACCGCTCTCATGCAGTGTATCCACGGTCATCCGAATAAGGCGTTATACCTCATGTCTCCTTCAATAATATGGAGTTTGGTGTTTTGGGTCGTGCCGGCCACGGTGACCGGGAGGATGATTTCTCCTTTTTTTGTTTCACTTGCCATGTTGAATCCGTTGAGGACTCGAGTGGCGGGCAAGATTTGGTCGAGCAGTCCGAGCTGCTCTATCACCCTTGACCTGATAATGTTGGCCGAGCTACCTGGATCCACGAGTACACGTTTTATTTGAAAAGAATTTATAAGGAAAGAGATTACCAGTGTGTCATTGTAAGGTTGAGACAAGGTCTCGATGTCCTCTTCGCTGAATGTGAGGGCATCCTCGGGAATATATCCCTAGGTCCACTTTTCTCTGGTGATGGATATTTTTGTCCTTCTCATTACGGGTTCCTGCGGGGCATCGATGCCTTCCATGATCATGTGGATTACATGTTGTGGCTTGTTTGCCTCGTTCTTCTTGGTCGCCTCTCTTTCCCGGAACTGATTTTTGGCTCGATCGCTGAGGAATTCCCGGAGATGCCTTTTGCTAAGTAGTCGGGCTACCTCTTCTCGGAGTTGGTGGCAATCCTCGATCCTATGGCCGTGTGTGTTGTGAAACTCGCACACTGAGTTGTGATTCCTTTATGAGGGATCCGATTGTATAGTCCTAGGCCACTTAGCGTCTCTAATTTTACTAATGGCGAACATGATGTCCGATACATTGACGTTGAAGTTGTATTCTGACAAGTGAGGTGCACCCGTTGGACCTGCGTTCCTATCGAATCTGGATCTGTTGATGAGTCCTTGAGGATCCTATCCTCGCTCTATTCTCCGATCGTTGCGAGGTAGGTTGCGCCTCGGGGCGTTCCTCCTATCTTCGGTGTACGACTTATATCTTTCTTCATTTGGTTTTGGTTCCTTTGCTAGGAGCCTGCTTGGGTATACTGAGCCCGAGGGGGATCCCAATTGGTCATCCTCGGCTCTGATTTTTGACTGGTATCGATTGTGGACGTCCGACCAGGTCACAGCTGGATACTCGATCAAATTATGTTTCAACTGTTTTGAAGCCATCGAGCTTCGTTCATTCAGACCTTGAGTGAAAGCCTGCACTGCCCAGTCATCGGAGACCGGCGGTAGCTCCATCCATTCCATTTGAAAGCGAGACACGAATTCCCGCAGCATCTCGTTCTCCCTTTGCTTAATTTTGAAAACGTCGGACTTCCTCGTCGCTATTTTGATGGCATCGACATGTGCCTTTACAAAGGAGTCTGCTAGCATGGCGAATGAATCTATGGAGTTTGGAGCCAAGTTGTGATACCACATCATGGCCCCTTTAAAGAGTGTTTCCCTGAACCTTTTCAGCAATACGAACTCGATCTCATCATTCTTTATATCGTTTCCCTTTACCGCGCAAGTGTAGGCAGTAACATGTTCATTAGGATCTGAGGTCCCGTTGTACTTTGGGAGTTCCGACATTCTGAACTTCTTTGGAATGGGTTTCGGGGCCGCTTCTTCGGGGAACGACCTTTGTATGAACTTCTTCAAATCCACACCCTTCAAGACTGGGGGTGCGCCCAGGATCTGGTCGACCCTGGAGTTGTAGGTCTCGACCTTCTTATCGTTGGCTGCTATCATTTTCTTGCCCGATTCGATCCTTTTGGTGAGGTCTTCGAGCATTTTTACGATGGCAGGATCGGCTAATGATCCGTTGTTGCTCGATCTCCCCGGTACCTGTTCGGTCGGGGGACTAGCTTCCAGTGCTACTGGTTGGGAGTCTTCGGGTGGCTTTGTAGCAGAACGATAGCTAACTATTGTGCCTGCAACATTTCAAAAATAACATGAAGGCTAAATTCCCGTCCTTCCCGAGCTGGGGTTTTTTGGGCTTCCTGTTAGTTGCCATGTTGTATGCTCCTGTCAGTGTGTGAGGTTTCGTCGACCTGCTGTGCGTCTTGTGATCCCGCGTCTGCTGGAATCAGTCCAGGTGCGTTATTGGGGTTTTGTGGTGGCGCGCCAATAATTGGAACAGCCACGCTGTTTTATCCGCGGTTTTCAAGGTTGTCGTTCTCAACTCTGTTCACTGAGCCAGACATTTTGACCTGAAATTGAAGATCTTGGACAAGAAAAAGTGTGAAAGATAACTTGTGTTGTGTATCGAAACCAGCAAAAAAATAATCACTATTATTTTTAGCCCCACGGTAGGCGCCAAACTATTTACCGTGAAAATGGTAATAACAATTAAATTTGTTGATGGGACTCTAAAAATACGTAATCTATTTTTATGCTAGTTGTTAAGCAGTTAATGCTAGATATGCGAAGAATAAAGAGGAAATGCAAGCTAAAATGGAATTATAATCGAACCTGGGGGTTTTCTATTCGGGCCTCGAACCGATCGACAAGGGGCCTTGAAGTCGATGCCTGGGCTCGGGCTCGAGCTATCGGGGATAATCGGGAAGGGGTTAAGAGTTAGGATATGATTAAGGGAGGCTCTTTATGGCCGATGACAAGCTATAAATGAAGAACAAGTATGAAGGCAATAAATATGAACAATAGTGCTGGGAGAATATGTTAGAGAGAAAAGAGAGAGAAAGAGTTATTATTTATCTCGTGTAGAATAGTCGGAGCAACAGGGTTTACAAAGTTCCAAGGATTCCCCTTATATAGGAGGGGAAATTCCAACATAGTACAAGATACATTAATGGTAAAGAAAGCAAGATGGGATAGCTGACTAGCTTCATGATGCAGGCACAGACCAGCTTTTAGACTAGCCTGATAGACTTAATCGTCCCCGGCTGCATTCTTCGAAAATTCCCCATGCCCATTGGGGTCTCGTCTAACATTATCCCCAGGACGGGTGTTGATAGATCTCGAGGGGGGGTACTTAGGTCTGTGGTCTCGAACCTCCGAGGTGACCTCCCGAATGCCTTATTAATGAGAGATTGGTTCCCTCGATTTCACCAGATACACACTCGAATGTGGCTACAAGTAGTTCAATCTTATCCCTAGATAGAATCGATAAAATGAGAGTTAACACCTCAAGTTCTTGCTAATTAATCTTTTCCAACCCTAAGTTTGCCTTTTCTAAGATTAATTTGAAGTTAATGGGTGAATCCTAGGGTTAGCTAATCCCTTTGTAAATATTAAAGAACAAGAATAATTAAAGAAAAAATTAACTCACTTTATAATTAATAAAAATTATTCAATACATAAGCATAACAAGAGATTTAATTTAAACTTTAATAATGAATATTTCCACAATCATAATTCAAGTAATGGAATTAAAAAACTACATACTTAGATATTCAATATAAAACAAGAAATTGAAGAAATGAGTAAAAAAGTTCAAAAAATCTCATCCAAAATCTTCAAATCTTCAACTCCCAAGTGTGGTATAAGAACCCTAGCTCTCCAAAACTTATATTTTCTGCGAAAGATATGTTTTTAAGAAGTTATGCAAAGTTTAATGTGGGTTTGAGATCAAGAAAATGTGAAATATCGAATATGTCCAGGTTAGAAGCCCATGGCTCGCATTTGCGAAGAAAGGCTCGTATTTGTGAACTTAAACTTTGCTTTGGACCATCGCAATCATGACACAAAGGTTCACATTTGCGAACTTGTCCTTTACTGTTGTCTATCGCAATTGTGATACATATGTCCGCATTTGCGACCCTTGACTTCTTCTCTCACCTTCGCTACTGCGATCCAAGGGTCTTTATTTGCGAACATTGGCTGGTATGGTGACTTCAAATTTGTGAGCCTCTCTTCCCATTTGCGAACTTTGACTAGTCTGGTTGACTTCGCAAACGCGAAACTCAGTTAGCATTTGCGACATCTGAGGTTGTTTTTTCAGATTTTTTTTCTTTACTCTTTTTTGCTAAATTCTACTTCATTTGACCTCTATTCTCTTCATGACCCGTTGTATCTGAAATAATAGTGATACATACCATAAATAGCCTTATTTTATAAATAAAAGATATAAAAATCAAAGTAAAGAGACTAGATTAAGTGGTAAAATGCCACGAAACAAAACAACCAACCGGTCGTGATAATGCCTAACTCACTTGCTATGAAAGTCAAACATAACAAAAATGGAACATAATAAAGGAATTAAATCCAAAGCCAACTGACATAAATAATTGTGTCAATATATAAAATCCCCCAAAATTGACAATACAGAGTCATGAGCTCTAAATAGAGATACGAAGTCTGAAAATACTAAATAAAAATAATGTCTTAATAATAACAACAAAAACTGAAATGGAAAGAGACACCAAAGACTGCAGTCGAAATGCAGCTCTACCTCGTCTTTCGGCAAACTCACAACAACAATCACAATGGCTCTCGGCTCGGCCCAACACCTAGATTTGCACAATTAAGTGCTGAGTGTAGTATGAATATAACCGACCCCATGTACTCCACAAGTATCATAACTAACCTCGACGAGATAATAGAGAGCAGAATTATCAATGATACTCCATAATAACCTGCTGAGTTCATAAATTTCACAAGTACACATCAATAATATCATTAAATCATGAAAACACAAATAAAGTCATATCGACAAGAGATAAAGTGCCAAGCTCTGTGTCAATTAACAACCTAGCATATAGAGAATATATATACACAAAATAAGTATACAACCAAGGAAAATTACAAGTGGAGAAGAAATGCAATAATCAAATACTGATCAGTGTTTCCTCATACCGCGTGTACACCATCAAGAGAGAAACATAAGAGGTGACCCTAGGGGATGGGTCCTTATCTACACGTTGTATGGATAACCCACGAGCCATATATATATCAACCGCATGGACAAACTCATGTGCTATCATATCTCAATCGCACAGATAACTCACGTGCTATCATATATTAACCGCACGGACAACTCACGTGCTATCATATCTCAACTACACGGACAACTCACGTGCTACCAGTCTAGTCCAGATCATACAAAAAGAAGATATACAAGATTATATGCACATGAATAATAGATATCAAATTACATACTCATGGACTGGTGTAAGTGACATGCTAAGGTGTATGCATGTGCGAAGTGTGCTACCATAGCTCAAATTAGGCAATTACATTACGAAAGTAGCAATTATCATGTTCAATCAGGAGATTAATCTATATGTAACCTCAAACATGATTCAAATACCTCACAAAGGGTTACAAACATAAAAAGCATAATAGCATGAAACTTAGCAATCAATTCAAGATATATCATAACCTAAGCACTACCCCGAGCAAAATAATACCCCAGTACATGCATATGACTCAACCCATCACATGTGCGCCATCCATAGCACGTAGCCATCACTAACTCAGGAAACTAGTGTCTCAACCAAGTTTAGGTAAGTTACTTACCTCAAATAAGCAAAATCAATACTTTAGAAATCCCTTCCCTCATGAATCGGCTTCCGAACAGCTCGAATCCAGCTAAAATAACTTAATAGCATCAATATAAGCCATAATAAATAACCACAAACAATAAAGCTATGATCTTGATACAAATGCACAAAGTCAACCAAAAATTCAACCCCGGACATGCACCCCGGAACCCGACAAAACTCACAAATGTCGAACACCCATTCCAATACAAGTCAGAATATATGTGTTTTATCTAAATCCAACCTCAAATCGACCAACAAATCACCAATTTTCACTCTCCAAAAACCATAGCAAAAATCTCCAAAATTTACCTTTAAATCATATAATCTAGGTGCAATAATCCGTGATAAATCAATATCTAACATCAAAATCAAGTAGAATTTACTTACCCTTCAATTTGTAGTGAAAAATCCTCAATTATCACCCCTGGTCGAGCTCCAAAACTCCAAATAATGAGAAATAATATAAACAATTGAATAATATATTTTGTCCAACAGTTCCGCATTTGCAGACCAAAATCCCGCTTCTGCGGTATCGCATCTGCGAGAATCACTTAACTCCCGACCATCCGCTTTTGCGGACCTCTCATCGCACCTGCTCATCCGCTTCTGCGGAAAGACCTTTGCTTCTGCACAAGCGCATATCTGCTAAACCAGCCGCTTTTGCTGTCCTAGCCTTCCTTTGCATCTGCAGCCACAGGTTCGCTTCTGTGGACTCGCACCTGTGGTAAGACCCTCGTAGGTGAGATAACACCATAGCTGGTGTGCCAAATAACATGGACATGATTCGAAACTCATCCAAAACATACCCGAGACCCCCAGATCCAGACACACAAATAAGTCCCAAAAGATAATACGGACCTACTGTAGGCCTCAAATCACATAAAATAACATCAAAATCACGAATCACACCTCAATTCAAGCCTAAGGAACCAATCACCCTTCCAACTTTCCAAAACTCATGCCGAACCACATCTAACCAACTTGGAATGACCTCAAATTCTTGCACACAAGTTCCAAATGATAAAACAAATCTATTCCAACTCTTATAACCAAAATCTAAATCTGATATCACTAAAGTCAACTCTCGGTCAAACGTATGAACCTTTTAAACCTTCAATTTTCAACTTTCAACAATTAAAGATAAATCAACCTAGGAACCCCCAAATCCAAATCCAAACATACACCTTCTAAGTCTAACATCACCATACGAACCTATCAGAACTATCAAAATACCATTACTGGATCGTCTGCATAAAAGTTAAACTCCGGTCAACCTTCACAACTTGAGCTTCCAACCTCGAAACTAAGTGCCCCAATTCAATACCAAACTTCTTCGAAACCAAACCAACTGCCCCCGCAAATTATATAACGACAAATACATATGTAAAGCATCAAATCGGGAAAACATGGCTAAAATACTCAAAATGACCGCCCGGGTGGTTAGATTCTCCCTCTCTTAAACAAACGTTCATCCTCGAATGAGTTTAGAGTCATACCTGAAATGCCAAAGAGGTGAGGATATCTTCTCCACATATTATACTCAGTCTCCCAAGTCGCATCCTCGACCAGTTGACCCCTTCATTGAACCTTTATCGAAGAAATATTCTTCGACCCCAGCTTGTGAACTTGCCTATACAAAATGGCCACTGGCTCCTCCTCATAAGTCAAATCCTTTTCCAACTACACCGAACTAAAATCTAACACATGTGACAGATCCTCATAGTACTCCCGGAGCATGGAAACATGAAGCACTGAATGAACTCTTGATAATCTAGGTGGAAAAGCAAGTCAGTAAGCCACCTCACCAACCCTGTCCAAGACCTCAAATGGACCAATATACCGAGGGCTCAACTTGCCCTTCTTCTCAAACCTTATCACACTCTTCATGGGAGAAAATATGAGTAGAACCTTCTCACCCATCATGAATGCCACATCACGAACCTTCTTATCAGCATAACTCTTCTGCCTGGACTACATTATAAGTAGCCTCTCCTAAATCAATTTTACCTTCTCCAAAGCATCACGAACTAGATCAGTGACCAACAACCTAGCCTGCCAGTCTCAAACCAACCAAACGGAGAATGTCATCACCTCTCATATAAGGCCTCATACGGAGCCATCTGAATACTCGACTGATAGATGTAGTTGTAGGCGAACTCTGCTAATGGCCAAAACTGATCCCACTGGCCCCTAAAATCAATTACATAAGCTCGTAACGTGTCATTCAAAATCTGAATAGTACGCTCTGGCTACCCGTCCATTTGGGGATGGAATATTGTACTCAACTCAACCTATGTGCCCAACTCATGCTGCATTGCTCTTCAAAAATGCGATGTGAACTGAGTGCCTCGATCCGAGATAATCGACACAGGCACACCATGAAGGAGAACAATCTCTTAAAGATAAATCTGAGCCCGCTGATCTGAAATGTAAGTAGTTATGACTAGAATGAAGTATGCAGACTTGGTCAGTCTTTCTATAATGACCCACACCGCATCAAATCTCCTCAAGGTCCATGGCATCCCAACCACAAAATCCATAGTGATACACTCCCACCTTCACTCCGGTATATCTAGCCTATAAAGCAATCCACCAGGTCTCTGATGCTCGTACTTAACATGCTTATAGTTCAAACACCAAGCAACAAACTCAACAATATACTTCTTTATCCTTCGCCACCAATAATGCCGCCTCAAATTATGGTACATATTCGTGGCACCCGGATAAATAAAATACCATGAACTATGGGCCTCCTCAAGAATCAACTCTCTCAAACCATCCACATTAGGAACACATATTCGACCTTGAAGCCTTAATACCCCATCATCACCAATAGTCACCTCCTTAGCATCACCGTTCTGCACCGTGTCCCTAAGAACAAACAAGTGGGGATCATCATACTAGCGCACCTTGATGCGCTCAAACAAGGACAACCGTGATAAAACACAAGCAAGAACCATGTTAGGCTCCAAAATATCCAACCTCACAAACTTGTTGGCCAACACCTGAACATCCAAAGCTAACGGTCTCTCCTTAGCTGGAATAAAAGCAAGACTCCCCATGCTCTCCACCTTCCTACTTAAGGCATCAGCCACCACATTGCCATTTCCCGGATGATAGAGAATGGTAATATCATAGTCTTTCAATAGCTCTAATCACCTGTGTTGCCTCAAATTCAAATCCCTTTGACTAAATAGATGCTAAAGACTCTTGTGATCAATGAACACCTTGCAAGACATGCCGTAAAGATAATGACTCTAAATCTTGAGTGCATGAGCAATGGTTGCTAACTCTAAATCGTGCACTGGGTAGTTCTTCTCATGGGGCTTCAACTGACGCGAAGCATAAGCTATCACTCTACCATCCTGTATCAAAACACATTCAATGCCAACCCTTGAATCATCATAATAAACTGTATAAGAACTCGATCCCCAAGGCAAAACCAGAACTGGAGCTATAGTCAAGGCAGTCTTAATCTTCTAAAAACTCTCCTTATACTAATCAGACCATCTGAGTGGGGCACCTTTCTGAGTCAACCCATCCAGTGAGGCCGCGATAGATGAAAACCCCTCCATAAAATAGAGATAATACCTAGCCAACCTTAGGGAATTCCGGATCTCTGTAGCGGTAGAAGGTTGGGACCAACCCTGAACTGCCTCAATCTTCTTCGAATCCACCTTAATTCCCTCACTAGACACCATGTGACCTAAGAATGCCACCGAGTCCAACCAAAACTCGCACTTGGAGAATTTAGCATATAGTTTCTTCTCCCTCAAAGTTTGGAGTATAATCCTCAAATGCAGCTCATGCTCCTCCCGACTACTCGAATATAAACACAATGACAAAGGAATCCAGATAAGGCTGAAATACGATGTTTATCAAGGCATGAAAGTTGTTGGGGCATTAGTCACCCTAAAAGACATTACCAAGCATTCATAATGTCCACAACGAGTCCTGAAAGTCATCTTAATAATATCTGAAGCCCTGATCTTTAACTGATAGTACCCCGATCTCAGGTCAATCTTCGGGAATTCCCTAGCACCTTGAAGCTGATCAAATAAATCATCAATAGATGGTAGTGGATATTTGTTCTTGATAGTAACCTTTTTCAACTTCTTGTAGTCAATGCAAATACTCATAGAACCATCTTTCTTCTTCACAAATAGTACCGGTGCACCCCAAGATGTCACACTAGGCCTGATGAAACCCTTATCAAACAATTCCTGTAATTGTTCCTTCAACTCCTCCAACTCCGCTGGTGCCATGCGATATGGTAGAATAGAGTTGGGTTGAATGCCTGACACCAAATTAATACCATCAATATTCCTATCTGGTGGCATGCCCGGCAAGTCTGTAAGAATTATATCTGAGAACTCCCTCACTACCGAGACTGACTTGACAGTAGGAGTATCAACACTCACATATCTCATGAAGCCCATATATGCCAAACACTCGTTCTCAACCATCCATTGAGCCTTCAAAAACGAAATCACTCTACTAAGAGTGTGACCAATAGGACCCTTCCACTCCAGCCTCAGCAACCTCAGCATACCCAACGTCACAATTTTAGCGTGACAATCAAAAATAGCATGGTACGAAGATAACCAATCCATACCTAAAATCACCTCAAAATCAACCATGCTGAGCAATAAAAGATCAACTCTAGTCACATAACCCCTAATAGTAACCACACAAGACCGATATACATGATCCACCATAATAGAATCACCTACCGGTGTAGATACATGAACATGAATCTCAAGATAATCACGAGGCATATCTAAATAATGGGCAAAATATGATGACTGATAAGAATAAGTTGAACCATGGTCAAATAATACTGAAGCATCCCTATGGCACGCTAAAACAACACTTGTGATCACGGCGTCGGAAGCAGCTGCGTCGGGCCTAACTGGAAATGCATAGCAACTGGCCTATCAACCCCCTCTAGGACTATTCCCGTCCGTCCTCCACCCTTAGCTGGATGTGCAGGTGGAGTAGCAATTGGAGAGGGAACCATAACCTGAGTACCCTATTGCGGTCCACCCCTCCGAAGTCTGGGAGAATCTCATATAGTGTGCCTAGTATCACCACACTCAAACAACCCCTTTGCAGGCGTGGCTGTTGGTACCGAGTCTGCACCAGACAACTGGAATAACCACTGTAGGAATCCTGTGCAAAAGGTGCACTAAACGATGGCTGTCCGATATGAGTACCCTGGGGTCCCTGGATAGCTGGAGCACTATGGGTAATCTGAAGTGTAGACTGCACTTATCGGCTGATATGACCTCTGGTATGATGGAGCTTGCCCCCAAAGTAGGATCCCCCAAATCCTCCAAAAACTACGAGACTTCTTAGCCTCCCTATCCTCCCTCTCATGACTACAGATATGCTCTAAACTCCGAGCAATCTCCACAACCTGATGAAATGGAGTCTCAGTCTCCAACTCCTGTGACATCCCAAATCTGAGGTTGTAGTCAAGTCCCTCAATTAATCTACAAACTCTCTCTCTAATGATGGAAACCAAAGCAGGTACATGACGAGATAACTATGCCTTATAGCATAATCAGACACAGTCATACCCCCCTCCCCTGGCATAACTGCTTAAACTCGGTGCGCAACACATCTTTACTGGTATGTGGAACAAACTCTCCCAAGAAAAAATCAGAGAACTGGACCAAGTAAGTGTTGCACCACCTATATGCCAGCCCCGTCAGCTAAAAAGTAGTAAGGTCGGCCCTTCTTGGCTCCACTGCACCCATAGTTTGCAGAATATGGTGACACTGATCCAAGAAATCCAGTGCATCCTCAGAATCCCCTCTACTGAACTGGGGAGGATGGAACTTTCGACACCTCTCCAAACTCCTCTACCCCTCAGTTGACACAACTGGCCCTACCTCGGGCTAAACTACAGCTATTGGTTGTACCGCCATAACACCCGGTGTTTGATAAGCATGAGCTGACTGCTCTGATGGACAGGCTGCAGGAGTCTAGGCTCCTCCCCCAGCCTATGAAGTAGATGGTGGAATTGGAATTAACCCTACCTTAGCCAAAGCCCCAAACTTGCTCAGGAAGTATACCAAGGTCTCTTAAAGCCCCGATGTAGCAATAGGCTACCTAGGTGCCTTCTCAACATGCTAAGGCTCCCGATCCTCTACTAGAGTTGCTGAAGGCTCTATAGTTTCCGCTCTAGAAGATGCTCTAGCTGTAGCACGTGCCTCTCCTCGGCCTGTACCTTGGCCCCAGACTCTTGTGACTCTAGCAGGGGTGCTGGTGTCTGATCAACCGATCCGATAGAGCATGTTCTCTCTATATGTGAGAGAATAGAAAAATAGAGGCTAAACTCCAAAATCAATAATGCGCGTGATAAGTGATGAAAGAAATGAAATCTTTCTAATAGTTTCGTAGACTCTCGAAGATAAGTACATACGTCTCCGTACCGATCTGCAAGACTCTACTAAACTTTCTCGTGATTCGTAGAACCTATGAACCTAGAGCTCTAATACCAACTTGTCATGACACAAATCCCACCATAGGGGTTGTGATAGAACCTAGTCTCTAAAATTAGGCAAGCCTATCACTTATCAATATTTAAATCAATAAAACATGATAGAATAAACCAGAGTTTAATACAAATGCGGAAATAAAGGTGATACAAGCTAAAACGACGATAATCACAAACATATCCCAGAACTAGGTAGTACAGAGTCACGAGCACTAACTGAATACACGAGAATATCTCAAAATACAGTACTGTTTGAAATACATAAACAATATAAATAAAGTAAAGAGGGTGACTTTGAGTCCTGCGATAGGAACATGTAGGGATACCTTGAAGTGTCCAATATGCAGGATGTACACTGAAGATTAGCCCGATCAAAAGTACCTGGATATGCAAAAAACAATATAAAGAAGAGTAGATTGAGTAAACCACAATCGGTACCCAGTAAGTATCAAGGATAACCTCGATAAAGTAGTGACAAGGTTCAAGTCATATGATACTCACTAGTCAAACAATCTGTGCAAAATCTCAAAGAAATTAACAACAACAAGTATAATTGAAAGCAATAACAGCAATCCCTTAGTACGTGTGATAACAAGTCGATGTAGAAAAACCCATCTTTTCAAACAAATCATCAAATAGGGGTGGAGCATGTGATAGCATGTCAAACACAACCAATAACTCATAGAGTGCAAGACAGAAACTTTATGAGAAAAAGTATGTGATCAAATATCAACCCTGTCTCAACACAAAAATAACATTAATAAAGACACCTCAAAATATCACATAACATCATCAACAATGTCACACCTCCTTTCTACCTACACCTCCCGAGAAGGGGTATATAAGGGAGTTTTTTCCAACTTAAAGTGACAATCGAAACGGGATTATTTTATTTGAAATTCAAAGTCGCCACTTGGGATAATTTATGGTGTCCCAAGTCACCGATCCGAATCCCGAGTCGAGGAAAGATTGACTCTGTTTTACAGTCCACAAACTAGAAATCCGGGTAAGGAATCCTGTTAAACTGGGAGAAGGTGTTAGGCATTCCCGAGTTCTGTGGTTCCAGCACGGTCGCTCAACTGTTATAATTGACCAATTATCTGATTTTAAATACTTTTGAACCTATATGTAATTTTAACTTTTTAACCGCTTCTATTCATTTTTTAAAGGAAGATTGCAACGTCATTTAAAATATGTCTCGAACCACGTCACATAAATGCACCCGCATTCCGCAACACATTTTATCTAATATTGAGATTTGGATTTGGGTCACATAAATGCGCACCCGAGTTTAGGAAGGTAATTATTAAAATAACGTGCCTAAAGAAACTATGCATTCTTAACTTTGCGAGGGCCATGGAAATTCAACTAAATGACACGCCTCGATTTCTAAGGATTAAACTAGTTGATTAATTACAAGGCTAAAGGGATTTCGAATTTATCTAAAGCAAATGCCTAAGCTCAATTGGAAATCAGTGAATTGCAATTGTAAAACTACTCAATCCATTTCGATATAACTTGGGCCAGTAGCAATCCTCAACGGAGATGACCATATCGAAAGGAAAAAGGGTCGTATATGATAAATCAAACAACGGCCTAATCCACAAAGGCCTTCAGGCTTGGGCTCAAATGAGCCCAAATTGGTGAAGCAGTAAGCACCTCACGAGGTTGTGCAATTGAATCCGAATTCGACTGTTATTCAGCTGGGCTAGCGTTGGGCCCAGTTCTTATGATCCAAATGGTTCATACCCAAATCAAATGATGCAAATCAAAATAACGTTAACATGGAACATGAAATCGAATTGACAAACTTAAACCATGATTTTAAGCATTTAACACAAATTAACTAAGCTAAATTTCTAATTTTATCTTTTATGCATTTTTGGGTCAAATCTGCTTCCAGAGCAATCCAGCAGCCAGACGAATGAGCTATTGGGCTCAATAAACAAGCCCAAGAAGCAATAGTAGGCCATCTTACCTTGCAAATGACCTTAGAATCCAATGCTCAATGAGACCAAACCCTGTAAAGAACAAGGTTGAGGACTCCAACCTTGACATCGAGTCCATGCTAAAGCTAAACGACCCTTTACACTCAAACACAGACTGATAAATCTCATCATTACCCAATAACTAGTACACCAGGAAACCTTGAATACTACTAAGAACGCATGCTCGACTTCAAACTAACAAGCATTCATGCTTGGATTCAAACTTGAGCTAAACTTACAAACACAACATGGAACTTCAAACCAACTAACTCTTTCTCAATACCAAACAGTAAAACAATCTAGAGAATTAATCAGCTCCCAAACTCTTAAAGAGCACACATTCATTTATATAGGCATACTAAAGCCATGGAACAACTAAGCTAACATGTATGATTCAGCAATTATCACAGAACACTAAAGAAATAAAAGAAAGTGAGTGTAGAATTCAAATGTGACTCATATTCAGTCAGGTACCAACTCGAAATACATTATTTGTTGACTATGATTTGGAGAAATACCTGAATATAAGAGGGAAACAAAAAGAAGTGAGGATTCAGTGAACAACAAACAGCAGATCAGAGCCTCAAGTTCAGCAGTAGAGCAATAAAAACCGCTTAAGAACAATTGATGAAATAGTAGATGAACAACAAATCACAACCTAGCTTCAAACCAAAATTTAAACCATTTCTCAAAACCAGAAGTGTAACTTTGGAAATTTTTAAGAGTTTTAGCTAGCAAAAGAGAAATCAGAAATCCAAAACAAGCAGAATTTTTGGTAGTTTCCACAATGGAATGCAGGATTTCAGAAGTTTTCTCAAAGAACTCAGCCGTCTCAGCTTTTCAGGAATTTTCTCTAAAAAAACCCCCCTTGCTAAAGAAGAAAGGATACCTTTATAGGCAAGTCTTAGGGTAGCCTAAAAGTGATTCAGATTTGCACTTTTAACCTTTCTGATTTTTCATTTTTGCTCAAATGCACAGGGTAAAAAATCAGATTTTCGATCCAGTCCTAAAGGCACCTTCTAGGCAGCTTCCTATTCAGTTAACAGATATATTCCCTAGCCTAAATTCCCAAATTAACCCTCAATACCCCTGTTTTTACTGCAGAAATCTCATGGGTCAAGTTGACCCGATGGTTTAGCCATACATGGGCTCAAATCCGTCCCACGAACCCAAACAATCATGTTGAAGTGAAGTCTAAATTGGCCTCAAGGCCCAAGAAGCAAAGACAAACTAAATTAAATCAGTAAACAAACAGAAGGAGAACACTTAAATGATTTCGAAAAATAAAACCTACACTAATTGACTGATTGATACGGAATTAACTAAGCTAACCAATTGAAATAAACATAATTAAACTAAACTACGAGACTGAAATAACAAGGCAAAATCAGAAGTTAAAACCTAAAACTAAACGAGTAAACAAACGAAATCAAGCACAACTTTTAAAAATTGAAAGTAAAGACTAAAAATGAATGGAAATAAATACGACCAAACAAATTAACCTACATGTAGGAACTGGGCTCGAAACTAATCGCAATTTTAGTCAGAAGACAGACCAACCAGAATACTTGGAGAAGAGAAGAAAAAAAAGAACAAGAGGTGAAACAACAAGAACGGGAAAAAGGATGAAGAAAAACTCACCGATCAAACTTGAAATCGAAACTGATATTCTGATTTAACCCCAAATAATGTCAAACGCTTGTTCTTTGTCAAGAACAAGTGAACAACATTATTTGTGATAAATCCAACCTTGAATACTCAGGAAAATTTGGAGAAACAACCGTGTATGTATAGATTTAATTTTGGGCTTTTAGGGCTTCAACTTTGATTTAAGATTCGACGAGTTATGGAGAGATTCGAGGGAAACCAGTTAAGGACTGGGAATGAGGGAGCCATGGGGGTTTTATGGTGTTGTTTTGGGGTTGATTGGAGCGCCGCTGCCATCGGAGAACGCTAGAGCGGTGCTAGGGTTAAAGGTTTGTCTCTGAAGAGGAGGATGAGAAGTGAGGGCAATGAAATGGGGGGAGGGGGGTCGGTCCTTCAGACCGTTAAATATAACAAAAGCCCAGTTCTCGACCGTTTGATTTAATGGGATCAACGGCTCGGATCGAAAGATATAAAATGAGGTTGCTTGGCTTAGTGGCGGGAACAGACCGGGTTGGGGTCTGGGGTTGGGCTGGGTTTAAACGGGATTGTATGGGCTATGACAATGATTTTGGCCCAATTTTCACAAGACAAGTCAATTTTCCAACTCCTTCTATTCTTAATTCCTTTCTTCTCCTTTTTGTTTTTATAAATTCTTTTCTTTTCAAAGTAACAATCTAAATTAATTCTTAAACCAAATTATCCCACCAAATTAGATGAATTACTCAAAAATAATACTTACCACAACTAATTAATTACCAAATTAAAAAAAACCGCAAAATTTGAAATTAAATGCAACATGAGTTATTTTTTGTGATTTTTCTATTTTTTGTAACATGACTAAGTTACTAATTAATTTTAAAATGTAAAATTAAATCCTAAATGCAAATGTAATGTATTTTTGTATTTTCATGAATTAAATAAAATAAACGTGCACAGACAAATGCAAGCAATTAACTACAAATGCTATAAAAATCCACGAAATTGCAAACAATGGAAAAAAAATTTATTTTCTTGAATTTATAGGAGTAATTCATATAGGGTAAAAATCACGTGCTCACAGCTGTCCCTCTTTGCTTGAAAACACGAAGAGTTTTCGTGCAAAGATAAAGTGAGCGGATACGAGCGATTTTTGCCCGTTTGAATACTATATGGGAAGCATATTTGAAAGATTTGACTGCACCCTACTTCCGAGGTTGCCTACACATCCTTGGCTATAAAGGAATCAGGTCAGTGTAGTTCGGGAAGTTTTGGTAGCTGGGACTACCATGAGCTATGATTTCACTGCTGCTGCTACTGCTTACTGAACCCCTTATTACACCATGTCAAAATAAAAAAAGAAGCTATACTAGACTATGATCTATGCAATACAAAAATCCTATATATATCTTCAAACTTGCTCTTGTGGTTCTTGTTGTCTTGTATTCTCCTGGTGAAATCCCTTTGTTGCCAACTTAAATTATAATTTGAGATGTTTTCCCTTTCTCCAGGTGGATGCCTGACTGCTGAACTTGAATTGTATTCTCGTGCTACCCAGGTGGGCGCCTGATTGCTGAACTTGAAATGTATTCCCGTGCTCTCCAGGTGGGCGCCTGATTGCTGAACTTGAAATGTATTCCCGTGCTCTCCAGGTGGGCGCCTGACTGCTGAACTTGAATTGTATTCCCGTGCTCTCCAGGTGGGCGCCTGATTGCTGAACTTGAAATGTATTCCCGTGCTCTCTAGGTGGGCACCTGATTGTTGAACTTGAAATGTATTCCCATGCTCTCCAGGTGGGCGCCTGACTGCTGAACTTGAATGGTATTCCCGTGCTCTCCTGGTAGGCGCCTGATTGCTGAACTTGAAATGTATTCCCATGCTCTCCAGGTGGGTGCCTGATTGCTGAACTTGAAATATATTCCCATGCTCTCCAGGTGGGTGCCTGACTGCTGAACCTGAGTTGCTTCTCTCTATTCTCCAAGTGGGTACCTGATTTCAATAAAAATAGACGAAACAAAGAAATTTTTTTTCCCCAGTTTGGTAGTTGGGCACATATGTGAGTGTTAAACTGAATCATATTACCAAATATTACTAAGAATTTGAAAGCTAGATCCCGTTATCTAGGAGGGTCCTGACAGCTCCTAATTAAATGACCGTTTTAAATCTAAATCATATCTCCTAAAGGTATTACCTTCGCTACATCTTGTTATCTAAGAGGGTCTTAAACTACTCCCCATTATCTAGGAGGGTCCTGACGACTCTTAATTAAATGACAATTTTAAATATAATTTATATCTTCTGAAGGTAAGAAAGTATTAAAGCTACATCCCATTATCCAGGAGGGTCCTGAAACTCCTAGCTGAATTATGTTTTCTAAAGGTATGACTTCCGCTAAATTTTGTTATCTAAGAAGGTCTTAAAACTACATCCCATTATCCCGGAGGGTCCTGCAAATCAAAAGTCAAGTTTTATCTTAAGAATGACTATTAATGGCTAAATTATATTACCCTACACTAGAACTTACGCTAAATCTTGTTATCTAACGGAAATCTTAAAGCTAAGTCCCATTATTCAGGAAGGTCCTGAAAACTCCTAATTGAATCCTATCTCAAACTTGCAAACTTTGAAACCAACTTATATTCCTTTGTGGTACATTTATGCTAGATTATGCTACTCATGATTGTTTTGAATTTTAAACTAGGTCCTATTTTCCAGGAGGGTCCTGAGAATTTACAGTCAAACCTGTCTTATGCTTGCTTTTACCTATGGAGGGTTTCCCCGAACAATCGGAAACTTTCTGCCCCTATTTCAATCAAAAAAAATCTTGTCAGTTTAAAATGTGGTGGTTAGTTTGTGGCATTCTTGCTGAAAGTCTCCCCGCTGCCATGCTTTGTTTTGACTAGCTTCCCCGAACTGACTCTGAACCTCTTGACTGTCTGACTAGCTTTCAGCCCACATGACCTCGGATGACCTGAGTGTTCTACACTCGAACCGCTGTTTTACACCTCTGACCCCTTTTACTGAACCTCTGCATCTCCCATGAAATTACTAAATCATTCCATCGATGGATCTTTTGATGGCATTTTATCCCACTTTACATCATGCTATCTTTGGTATATTCTGGCCACACTATGCTTTGCAATTTTTGAAGTTGGTAGTGAGCTTTGAAATCCTTTCTTATTTTGCTTGACCAAGACTAACATTGAAACATCTTAGAGAAATGAAACCCAAAAGAAATGAAATCCAATGACCTTGAGAGTTAAGGATAAAGAAAATCCAAAACTGGATGACTTGCTAAAAGGAAAAAGGAAAAAGACTTATCTGAGTGGAACAACTGGTACCAATGATCATGACATGCATTTCGGATTAATCGGCCCAATCTGTCCAACCAATCAACTTTCAGTTGCCATACTTTTTTGCCCCGGAGTTTCCATAACCCGACTTCTTCGCCAAAACCTTGACCTTGTTCGGCCTACGGTGCCCCTGAAGGGTTTTCACCAACAAGCCTCTCTCATTTGTTCATCTCTCAACTCACTTTCGCCTTACGGTGCCCGTGAGGATTTTTACCAATAAGACTCTCTCATTTTTGATATCTCTCAGCTCCCATCGTCTTATGGTGCCCGTGAGGGTTTTCAGCAATAAGACTCTCATTTTCAACATTTTCCTTATTTGGACCAGAGTGTTTCCCCTGACATGATTCCTTTACTCGCTTGACTTGGCATCTCTCAAAGACTGATCGAAAGGTCTTTCTTTGGACCGTAACATGGGCTTTTGGATAGGGTTAGAAAGAAAGGGTATCAAAAGGCTCAAAACAATTCAAATGGGTTCAAGATTACAACTTTTGGAATCAGATTTCTTGCAGCAACCACAACTCCTGCCCCAGTTTCTTTGCTTGGGGACTTTTGGGATTTTATTTTGATAGGACCGAACCGTGAGGCTGCCTACGTATCCTTAAAAGGAATCAAGTCAAACGTAGTCCATGACATAGACGTTGCTTTGCTGTTGTGATTTTCTCTTTCTTTTCTCTCTTTTTGCTTTCTTTTCTCTTCTTGTTGTTTTGTTATCTTCTTTTCTTCTTGTTTTTCTTTTCTCTTTTTTTCCTTTTTTCTCTTTTTTATATATTTTTTTTCTTTCTCTTTTTTCTTTTCTTCTTTTCATTCTTCTCTTTTCTCTCTTTTCCTTTATTTATCTTTCGCGCTTGCGTTTCTGATCTTTGCTACTGATTCCAAAGAGGGGTATGAAAGGAGGTAAATAAGGCTCAAGGGGATAACAAAGGACAAAGTGTTTCGATAGCAGAACAAAATGCCTTTGTCATTCCAATCTTCAAAACATGCCAAGTACAAACAAATATAATTTAAACAAAGAAATCATACATAATATCTCTTGACCGCATCGGAATTGATGGTCATTTCTACACATTTGCCTTCTATGTCTGTTAAATACAAAGCACCGTTGGACAACACTCTCGTCACGATGAACGGCCCCTACCAATTTGGGGCGAGCTTGCCTTTTGCTTCAGTTTGATAAGAAAGGATACGCTTCAATACTAACTGACCGATTTCAAAATTCCGTGGACGCACCTTCTTGTCATATGCTCTTGTCATTCTCTGTTGATACAACTGACCATGACAAACTACTGCCAATCTCTTCTCATCAATTAAACTCAACTGTTCCAAGTGAGTTTTGACCCACTCATTATCATCAATTTCGGCCTCAGCGACAATCCGAAGGGACGGGATTTCAACTTCCGCAGGTATCATCGCCTCAGTGCCATATACCAACAAATAAGGAGTTGCCCCTACTGAAGTACGAATAGTAGTGCGATAACCCAGCAATGCAAAAGGCAACTTTTCATGCCACTGTCTAGAACCCTCCTCCATTTTCCAAAGTATCTTCTTTATATTATTGTTGGTTTCCTCGACTGCTCCATTCGCCTTGGGGCGATACAGGGTGGAATTGCGATGCGTGATCTTAAACTGTTGACATACCTCTTTTATCAAATGACTGCTGAGATTAGCACTATTATCTGTGATGACTACCTTTGGGATCCCAAACCAGCAAATGATATTTGAGTGCACAAAATTGACCACTGCTTTCTTGGTCACAGACTTGAAAGTTTTAGCTTCAACCCACTTGGTGAAATAATCAATGGCCACCAGAATAAACCTGTGCCCATTGGACGTTGTTGGCTCGATTGATCCAATGACATCCATGCCCCATACAACAAAAGGACATGGTGCTGACATTGTGTGCAATTCAAATGGTGAAGAATGAATCAAATCTCCATGCACTTGACATTGATGACATTTACGTGTGAAATTGATACAATCTCGCTCCATAGTGAGCCAATAATAACCTGCTCTGAGGATCTTCTTTGCAAATACGTACCCACTCATATGTGGTCCACAGACTCCAGAATATACTTCGGTCATGATAGCTGTGGCTTGTCTAGAATCTATGCATCTCAACAATCCAAGATTCGGAGTCCTTTTGTACAAAACCCCTCTGCTGAAGAAAAATCCGCTCGCCAACCGCCGAATTGTTCTCTTTTGATCACCTGTGGCTTGTACCGGATACACCCCCATCCTAATATATTTCTTGATATCATGAAACCAAGGCTATCTATCAAGTTCTTCTTCTACCACATTACAGTAAGCATGCTGATCATGGACCTGAATATGCAACGGGTCAACATAAGCCTTATCTGGGTGATGTAACATTGACGTCAGAGTAGACAAAGCATCGACAACCTCATTATGGATCCTTGGAATATGCCTGAACTCTACTGATTGAAACCGCTGACAAAAATCATGTAGACATTGCCGGTACGGTATGAGTTTCAAATCTCGTGTTTCCTATTCCCCTTGAATCTGGTGCACCAGAAGGTCCGAGTCCCCCAAGACCAAAACTTCCTGGACACCCATGTGTGCAGCTAACCTCAAGCCCAAAATGCAAGCCTCGTATTCAGCCATGTTGTTAGTACAGTAGAAGCGAAGCTAAGCCATAACAGGGTAGTGATGTCCTATTTCAGAAATCAATACAGCTCTTATCCCAACGCCTTTCATGTTAGCAGCTCCATCAAAGAAAAGTTTCCAACCTGGCTCTCCAACTTGTTCCAACTCATCAAGGTGCATTACCTCTTCATCAGGGAAGTAAGTCTTCAAAGGTTCATATTCTTCATCCACTGGGTTCTCAGCCAAATGGTCGGCCAATGCCTGGGCTTTATCGCAGTCTGGGTCACATAGACGATGTCAAATTCCGTGAGCAAAATCTGCCACTTTGCGAGCCTCCCTGTGGGCATAGGCTTCTGAAAAATATACTTTAATGGATCCAAATGAGAGATGAGGTAAGTAGTGTAAGATGACAAATAGTGTTTCAACTTCTGTGCTATCCAAGTTAGGGCACAACATGTCCGTTCCAAGTGAGTGTACTTAACCTCGTAAGATGTGAACTTCTTGCTGAGATAATAAATGGCATGCTCCTTCCTGCCGGTGATGTCATGCTGACCCAACACACAACCAAATGAATTGTCCAGGACCGTCAAATACAGAATCAAAGGTCTTCCTGGTTCTGGCGGCACCAATACGAGTAGGTTTGACAAGTACCCCTTTATCCTATCAAATGCTTCTTGACACTCATCTGTCCACTTGACCGCAACATCTTTCTTCAACAATTTGAAGATAGGCTCACAAGTTGTCGTAAGCTGAGCAATAAACCTGTTGATGTAATTCAACCTCCCTAATAGACTCATCACTTCAATCTTGTTCCTTGGAGGTGGAAATTCTTGGATAGCTTTAATCTTTGACGGGTCCAATTCAATACCTCGGCGACTGACTATAAATCCCAACAATTTTCCAAATGGCATACCGAATGCGTATTTTGCAGAATTGAGCTTAATATTGTACCTGCAAAGCCTTTGGAAGAACTTTCTCAAATCTCTGACGTGGTCAGACTGCTTTTTGGATTTTACGATCACATCATCCACATAAACCTCGATCTCCTTGTGTATCATGTCATGGAATATGGTTGTCATTGCCCTCATGTAAGTTGCCCCAACATTTTTCAAACCAAAAGGCATGACCCTGTAGTAGTATGTTCCCCATGGCGTGATGAATGCCGTCTTCTCTGCATCTTCCTCATCCATTAGGATCTGATGATAGCCCGCATAGTAATCCACAAAGGACCCAATCTCATGTTTGGCGCAATTGTCAATCAGAATGTGGATATTTGGCAGTAGAAAGTTGTCCTTGGGGCTCGCCTTGTTGAGATCACGGTAATCAACACACACCCTAGTCTTGCCATCCTTCTTTGGCGTAGGTACTACATTGGCTAACCAAGTGGGATACCGAGTGACCCGAATGACTTTTGCATCGAACTGCTTGGTGACCTCTTCTTTGATCCTCACACTCATATCAGTTTTAAATTTTCTCAGCTTATGCTTGACAGGAGGGAATGCCGGGTCAGTGGGCAATTTGTGAACTACCAAGTCAGTGTTTAAACCCGGCATGTCATGACCATGCAAAGACGTCCTTGTACACAAACAATGTTTTAATTATCTCCTCCCTAAGTTGAGGTTCAAGATTGACACTTATCTTAGTTTCTCTGATGTTATCTGGGTCCCCTAAATTGATTGCTTCTGTATCACTCAGGTTAGGCTTGGGTTTTTCTTCAAAATGGCTCAGTTCTTTACTAATCTCTTCAAAGGCCTCATCCTCATCATATTCCGATTCACCATCACACTCTATTTCTTGAATTACTATTTCAGAATTAGATTGGCTTTTAAGACTGGGCCGAAGATTCCTCATGCATGTCATGTTATTGAAACCAGTATAAAAAGAACTGTACAAGGTAAAGAAAACAAAAATAAACTGCCAGGATTGAGGAAAAAGGGAAATTGCATTTCATTGAAACTAAAAGATAACAAGGTTTATACATCCAAACGGACGGAACATAGAATCTGAATTACAACCCTGGAATAATCCAGATAAACTGAAAGAAAATCAAAGCAAACTACCAAAAATCCTTCCTGGTGGGGAGAGGAGTAGCTTCCCAATTGTTAATCTTTGTACTGGGCCCAACAAATTGCACATTCGCCTTGCTGGAACCCTCTTTAGCTTCTACCATGTTCACCTCGTCGAATAACTTCTCAAACCTTTCGGGCAACTCCTTATCGGGACCAACCACAGAACTGGGAACTATTGTTACTGGGCATTTCTTGGTGCCAGGCCTGACAAATGATCTGGAGAGCCGTGGGATGGGCTTTGGGAGGACCCATGTTACACCCCAAGTTTTCATACGTGAGAGTACGTCGTAAGTCATTGATGTAAGATCGGAAATGAGATTATATTTGGAAGAAAATAAAGTAAGTTAATCATGTTACCTTGAGTTTACAAATATTTAAGATCATGAATAATGAGTACCAAGAGGGTTGGAAATCTTAGAAGCTAAACCAATTGAAGAAAATAAGTTTCGTCAAAAGTCGACAAGTTTGGAATGTTATAACATGTACTTTGGGGTAAGACTAGGGTTCTTAACATGATAAGGAGGTTATTCTATGAGTTATTTTAGTCGTATGATAATCATTTTCTACATTTTGAAGGCAAGCAAGTTGTGGAACAAGAGTTGGCAAAGGTCATCACAAGTTACATTCATAAATTTGCTGAAATATTGGTCAAATGTATTTGAGCATTTCTCCAAATATACTTGAAATAATGGGGTGTTCTACCTACCAAATTGAAGATCTACGAGTCTAGTTTTTAACGCATTAAACCGTTTGTCAATACGACATCGTAGTAGAGAGATATTCAAGTTTTTGCGAGACCGCGCAAGCAGCTCCCAACGGGACCCACTTAGGCGGTTGTTGACCTACTTCAATTTATAAACGATTTGGACGCCTATTTTTGCTTATTTTTCAACTAATATTCGTCTCCAAACTTCTCCTAACCCTCCTAAACATATAACACAAGGGTTTGAAGTGATTCCAAAGTGATTACACCATATTTCAACATCAAAACTTAGTTCTAGTGAAGAACAACACCTCTTTGAGGTTGTGTTGTCATTGAGGATTGCTGTGTGCTGTATTTGGATGAAATTCCAAGTTGTTGCTGCTGTATAAGGTGAGTGTAACATCCTACTAATTGTTCTTAATCTTTCTTATATGTTGGTTAAGTTGTTAGGATGATAAACTACAAGATAATACTTGGATTAGCTTAAGTCACTTCTATGGTGTTGTATTGCTATTGAGGGTTGTTGTAAACTGAATATAACTTTGATTTTGACTTGAAGTTACTGTATAAGGTATTTATATTGTTATCTTGCTTGTGCCTAAGGTTATCTTGATGTTGATTAAGTTAAATGGATGGGCTAGACATGCACTAGTGAATAAAGTTGCTAATTGAGGATAGTTGAAGTTGTGGATTATTTTTGTTGTTATAAATATATGGTTTAAGGCTGGAATCATTGATTAATGACTTCATTATCATGTTAATGATACTTTTATGTTGAATTAAGAAGTCTATAAGGATTGATAAGGGGTATACGGATTCCAATCGGAGCTTGCCGCTCGTCGTAATGTAGTTGTGACTTGTTGTCGTTATATGGTGTCTTGATATTGATAATTATGTATTGATGGATTGCTCTGGTCATTGTTGTTTGTATATGGTATTGGAGGAGGCCTTTGTTACAAGGGAGATGCTGCCAAAATTTACGTAAACGAGCTACTAGCTTATGTTATAGACTTAGCCTTTGCTCAGCACTGATTTTGAATCTCCTTATACTATGATAGATTGAGTTGACTTGTTTGAAGAGTTGCTTGGAAGTTATTAAGGACTCAACGGGTTTAAGGTATGTTAAGTCACTTTCTTCTTTCTTTTGGCATGATCTAAAGTGAAATGAATACGCTACTTCATAACGGATCTACTCCTAGTAACTAAGGTTGTCCATGTTGTTCTTTCCTTATAAAATTATTCTAAGCAAGTGTGTATGATCCTTGAATCCTACTAAGGTTCATATTGAGGGTATAGATGTCCATAGTGTTCTTAAGTCACTCCAAAAGGTTTAGAAGGTGATTCCATGAGTCTAGCATGCATTATATATAGTATCTATTTTACTCTACCGAGCCGCTCTATAGTCGGCCGGGTACGGCACCTATTGTGCAACCACTGATCAGTTGGGTTTACCGAGCTCCACGTGGCCGGGTACGATTCTACCGAACCTTATGATGGTCGGGTACGCTTTTACCGAGTCCTCTTTGAGGCCGGGTACGATATGATGATGATGCCCACAAAGGCGAATGTTTTAAAAAGTTTATGTATATATATGTATTATGCATTTCATATCAGTAACCCCCAGAGGCACTCTGATGTTACAGGTTGTATCTCCTCTATCTCTCTCTTTACATTACTGTTCTTATGTATGCTTTCCTGCCTAACATACTCGGTACTTTATTTGTACTGACGTCCCTTTTGCCTGGGGACGCTGCATTTCATGCCTGCAGGTTCCGATTGATAGGTTGATAGTCCTCCTAGTAGGCTATCAGCTCAGCGAAGGTGTTGGTGCACTCCACTTGCTCCGGAGTTGCCTATTTGGTCAGTATGCTTTATATATGTATTGATTGGTATGGCGGGACCCTATCCCGACCTTTATGATTTGATGTACTCTTAGAGGCTTGTAGACAGATGTCAGGTGTATGGATAATTGTATGGCCTTGTCGGCCTATGTTTTGAGTTTACTAATGGTCATGTCGGCCTTATAGGCCCGTATGTCACATATATTAGTTTGTATATCATGTTGGGTCTTCATATGTTGAGTATTCCCTTATGTTTTATTCTTGTTATCTCATGACGAGTTTTCTGGCTCATTTACTCATGATAACATGATAAGAAAGATATGTTACGTTGGTACTCGGTTGAGTAAGGCACCGGGTGCCCGTCGCGGCCCTTCGGTTTGGGTCGTGACAGAAGTGGTATCAGAGCAGTTCTATCCTAGGGAGTCTACAAGCTGTGTCTAGTAGAGTCTTGTTTATGGGTGTGTTGTGCACCACACTTATAAGCAGGAGGCTACAGGGCATTTAGGTCTGTCACTCTTTCTTCTTACTCTAGATCGTGCAGTAGAGCTCAGTTGTAAGAATTCAAACTCCTAAATTCGACTTTAGTCGTAATACAATGATACCTACATCCACAACGACAGTTGGTAAGAGATTGCATGTGGATGTGGAAGAGTTGAGTCAGAGGAACTCGATTTCACATCATGCTTATGATGAGTAAATGTGAGGTCTTCAATAGATCATGTGTGTACTAAGATGTGTATGCTTCTTAATAAGGAGCCTTAAGGCAAGGATATCTATTAACGAATATGGTGAAAATCTATGAGGGATTCAGAAGCTAGATACAAGTTTCAACAAGTAAAAGAAGTAATGTGAAGAGGGGTACAAGGCACCCAGATAATGAAGATTATCAATATTTTCAAATCAGATAGAGAAATATAAGCATTTTGGTACCTTCATCAATGACAGAGGTAAGTACAATTGGCCACACCCATCTCAGTTATGTTCTATGAGAGCTAACAGATATTATTTAAGAGAAAGATGGGATATCAGGATCTAGTTGGAGTTAGAGTAACCCAAAAAATTGTGGATAGGTTGTTATCATTAACAAACGTTTCCGAAAGATGGTGCAAATGTGGTAATAGATCTCCTTCTAAGACACCCAGATGGTGAACTCTAGAGTAGTACAATCAGATACGAATACTGGAATATTCAGAAATTTCAGAAGATAGGCAGTGGGATCCTAGAAGGGACAAATATTTACCTTAGTATGACTCTAGCCCCGAGTAAAAAAAGAATGTTAGGCATTCCCAAGAGCCAGTGAGATGAAGCTAGGGGAGCTTATAGGGAAAGAACTTTTTGTTGAAGTTTTCAGAATAAAGTGATAGACAAAAAAATATTATCCGGAGAATAAGAAGAAAATAAATGAAGCATCATGAGTAAGATGTGATATATGGGTGATAACAGTAAATCAAAATATGACACGATGACAGAGTCTATAGTCAAGTGAAGGAAAATATAAGAGGTGACAAGCCTTAAGGCAATAAAAGAGTATAAGCCATAAAGTCATATTCTTATTTTGAGAAATGAGATGGTGACTTCAACGTGATTACCAGGAGGTAAGGTTAGACCCCAGAGTAATAAAAATCAGTATGGGCTGGTGAACAAGATAAAACCGAACATGAATTAGGGACCAGAGGATTTGATAATGGTCGACATCGTGAGAATTTCAAAGATCGTGCTCCAACAATAATAGAATAAACAACAGACGAATAACATTTAAAGGTTATTTAGGAAATCGCTTACCTAAAGCAAGCACTCTGAGCAGAGTTAATCTTAAGGGACTAAGTGTGCCAGTTACCGTAGGTGTCACCTTCGTGCGTAAGAAATTTAGTTATCCCTGGTACAGAAGGTTACCATAAGGTGATTAAGGTTCATTGATAATGTGAAAAGACGCCGAATATGAAAAGGTAAAACAACTATAGGTAGATCATCGTAGTACTAAATCTTAGTACTCCCCTAAAGGGGGAATATGGTGTGATATGATATTAAGTCGGAGTTAAGCGGTTCAGTTAACTATGGAATGGTAAAGAAAGAATGTGGTAAAAAGGAGAAAGGGATGATGTTGCATTTATTCAGTTCCTGCAGATATGTTGCGACTCCAGAACCTTATACAAGCACGACACAGGAGAGAGGCAGTAAAAGTTTCCGGCCAGGATATTATTGATAAATAAGTGTGAATGGACACTTGATACATCAGGAGCTAGTGGCAAGAGATAAGTTAAGACAAAGGATATATCCCAAGAGGGATTATGCAGAATATATATATGAGAATGGACCAACGAGTAATTAGTAGTTGATTCAGGAAGAGCCCAGTTATGGATTCAGGAAGAGCCCAGTTATGGCTATACAAGAGGTCACAGATAAATCAATAGATCATGCAAGATAAATGTAGTGAATCACAGCATAGTGAATTCAATCTCGTAGATACGAGATCACAATCATTTGAAAAAAATTTCAGATAGGAGTTGAGGCAGTTAAAGGTACTATTTTTAAGGTTTATGAAAATAAAAGAGAGTGCCACTAAGGAGACAATAAAAATTTGATCTTAGAAGTAACCCTACGAGCACAAAGGCATAAATTTATGTAACTAAGGATTATTATAGGCAAGTAAGAATAATGAAAATTACCTTCGGGTGTACGATATATCAAGCTCGCAACTTTACAAGAGCCAGAAGGTCTCCTTAAGTACTACAATGAAAGACTAGCTGATGAAATAAGGAAGAAGGTTTCCACCTAAGCATAGTGAGCTAAAGAGTAAATGATCCTGTAACAACAGTCTCACTACAATATTGTATACACTCCATAAGAAAGTGGCACCTATCATGGCTAATGAATGGTAAAAAAAAGGCCATCAAAGGTGATGTTTGAGATCATATGAGGTACAGGAAATTATAGTATTTGTGGGCAAAAAGACAAGCCAAGTATTCATGCAACAAGTGATAGAATGACCAGCAAAAGTAATTGCTTACATTTAAGGACAACTGAGAAGGCACGAAAGGAAATTTATGGTGCTAGCAAGTTAAAGGAAGGTTGCGAGTAGTATAAATAGATCAGTATAGGTCCTAAGGTAAAGTATTGTAGAGCAACAAGGTTTTAGATAGATAGGAGTAAGGATATGAAAAGGTGAGTGAGAAGGTGACGAGAATATGTATGTCCTCGGGATTAAACCCATCAAAACAAGGGAGTTGATGATTTCCATATGTAATAAAAAGCTCGGTACAGCATGAATGAACACAGAGGAGTCTGAGACTAGGTGCATTTAGAAGAGGTGGAATGCTGCTCTAGCAGTAGAATAAGGGTGTAATTGTGATAGATAAGAGGATTATGCTTAGGCCTTTGATTGAGTAATAATTTAACGAGAAAGGGATTTCATTAATTGCACGGGATTAGAATACCCCCATAAGATGAATCGCGTTGGGATGAAATGAAATACGGTTATTGAAGTATAGTATTATCCCTAGGTGGATCAGGAAAATCACTTCATATGTTCCCCGATAAGATGTGAGCCCTAGTGACAGTGTATTATGTAAGAGGTTGCAAGTTATCAGTGATAGATTATAGATCAACATTAAGGTGAATAAACAATAGATGGGTACAAGTTCCAAAGTACGAGATGAGATTTGTTTGTTATTCTTAGATGAATAATAATGAGGAAGCACTAAAGGACTTAGATTTATACATATAGGATAAGCAGCGAGAGAGTAACCTGGAGCTGGGTAGCAAACCTCGGTAATAATAAAGTGAGGCTTAGAGAATGGCTAAAAGATGGAGGAAAAAGAGAATACGACTCGCTAGGCGCTCATACAAGGACACAAATCATACATACTGCATGACATAAGGTAGCAAATGTTACGATGTTGGAAGAATTCCGACCACATGTCATGGCGTGACAAAGAGGCCTAAAAGGGAGGAATGCCCAAGCGTTTAGATTTATTCACAAAACAGTGGATTAGATAGAAAGATGAGCATTAAAGTATTCGTAAGAGCTATAGTTTATGAAACTGATAAGTGCATCAATCAACATTCGAGGACGAATGTTCCAAAGGGGGGGAATGATGTTACACCCCAAGTTTTCATACGTGAGAGTACGTCGTAAGTCATTGATGTAAGATCGGAAATGAGATTATATTTGGAAGAAAATAAAGTAAGTTAATCATGTTACCTTGGAGTTTACAAATATTTAAGATCATGAATAACGAGTACCAAGAGGGTTGGAAATCTTAGAAGCTAAACCAATTGAAGAAAATAAGTTTCGTCGAAAGTCGACAAGTTTCGAATGTTATAACATGTACTTTGGGGTGAGACTAGGGTTATTAACATGATAAGGAGGTTATTCTATGAGTTATTTTAGTCGTATGATATTCATTTTCTACATTTTGAAGGCAAGCAAGTTGTGGAACAAGAGTTGGCAAAGGTCATTACAAGTTACATTCATAAATTTGCTGAAATCTTGGTCAAATGTATCTGAGAATTTCTCCAAATATACTTGGAATCCTGGGGTTTTCTACATACCAAATTGAAGATCTACGAGTTTAGTTTCTAACGCATTAAACCGTTTGTCAATACAACATCGGAGTAGAGATATATTCGTGTTTTCGCGAGACCGCGCAAGCAGCTCCCAACGGGACCCACTTAGGCGGTGGTTGACCTACTTCAATTTATAAACGATTTGGACGCCTATTTTTGCTCATTTTTCAACTAAAATTCGTCTCCAAACTTCTCCTAACCCTCCTAAACATATACCACAAGGGTTTGAAGTGATTCCAAAGTGATTACACCATATTTCAACATCAAAACTTAGTTCTAGTGAAGAACAACACCTCTTTGAGGTTGTGTTGTCATTGAGGATTGTTGTGGGTTGTATTTGGATGAAATTACAAGTTTTTGCTGCTGTATAAGGTGAGTATAACATCCTACTAATTGTGCTTAATCTTTCTTATATGTTGGTTAAGTTGTTAGGATGATAAACTACAAGATAATACTTGGATTAGCTTAAGTCACTTCTATGGTGTTGTATTGCTATTGAGGGTTGTTGTAAACTGAATATAACTTGGATTTTGACTTGAAGTTACTGTATAAGGTATGTATATTGTTATCTTGCTTGTTCCTAAGGTTATATTGATGTTGATTAAGTTAAATGGATGGACTAGACATGAACTAGTGAATAAAGTTGCTAATTGAGGATAGTTGAAGTTGTGGATTATTTTCGTTGTTATAAATATATGGTTTAAGGTTGGAATCATTGATTAATGACTTCATTATCATGTGAATGATACTTATATGTTGAAGTAAGAAGTCTATAAGGATTGATAATGGGCATACGGATTCCAATCGGAGCTTGCCGCTCGTCGTAATGTAGTTGTGACTTGTTGTTGTTATATGGTGTCTTGATATTGATAATTATGTATTGATGGATTGCTCTGGTCATTGTTGTTTGTATATGGTATTGGAGGAGGCCCTTGTTACAAGGGAGATGCTGCCAAAATTTACGTAAACGAGCTACTAGCTTAAGTTATAGACTTAGCCTTTGCTCAGCACTGATTTTGAATCTCCTTATACTATGATAGATTGAGTTGACTTGTTTGAAGAGTTGCTTGGAAGTGATTAAGGACTCAACGGGTTTAAGGTATGTTAAGGCACTTTCTTCTTTCTTTTGGCATGATCTAAAGTGAAATGAATACGCTACTTCATAACGGATCTACTCCTAGCAACTAAGGTTGTCCATGTTGTTCTTTCCTTATAAAATTATTCTAAGCAAGTGTGTATGATCCTTGAATCCTACTAAGGTTCATATTGAGGGTATGGATGTCCATAGTGCTCTTAAGTCACTCCAAAAGGTTTAGAAGGTGATTCCATGAGTCTAGCATGCATTATATATAATATCTATTTTACTCTACCGAGCTGCTCTATAGTCCGCCGGGTACGGCACCTATTGTACAACCACTAAGCAGTTGGGTTTACCGAGCTCCACGTGGCCGGCTATGATTCTACCGAACCTTATGATGGTCGAGTACGCTTTTACCGAGTCCTCTTTGAGGCCGGGTACGATATGATGATGATGATGCCCACAAAGGTGAATGCTTTAAAACGTTTATGTATATATATGTATTATGCATTTCATATCATAGCCCCTAGAGGCACTCAGATGTTACAGGTTGTATCTCCTCTATCTCTCTCTTTACATTACTGTTCTTATGTATGCTTTCCTGCCTAACATACTAGGTACTTTATTTGTACTGACATCCCTTTTGCCTGGGGATGCTGCATTTCATGCCCGCAGGTCCCGATTGATAGGTTGACAGTCCTCCTAGTAGGCTATCAGCTCAGCGAAGGTGTTGGTGCACTCTACTTGCTCCGGAGTTGCCTATTTAGTTAGTATGCTTTGGATATGTATTGATTGGTATGGCGGGACCCTGTCCCGACCTTTATGATTTGATGTACTCTTAGAGGCTTGTAGACAGATGTCAGGTGTATGGATAATTGTATGGCCTTGTCGGCCTATGTTTCGAGTTTACTAATGGTCATGTCGGCCTTATAGGCTTGTATGTCACATATATTAGTTTGTATATCATGTTGGGTCTTCATATGTTGAGTATTCCCTTATGTTTTCTTGTTATCTCATTACGGGTTTTCTGGCTCATTTACTCATGATAACATGATAAGAAAGATATGTTACGTTGGTACTCGGTTGAGTAAGGCACCGGGTGCCCGTCACGGCCCTTCGGTTTGGGTCGTGACAACCCAGGCCCTCTGTTTCAACTTTCTAGCTCTTTTCACGTCCGCAACTGTGGGCTTGAACCCCAAACCAAATGTATCCAAGTTTTGGGGAGAGACATCGGCTGTACGATACCTTGCAGAGATGCACCCAAACCATTGCCCAGTATAAAACCATTTTTCAACATTTCAATGGCTACCATGACTGATGCAGCAGCTACCCTCGGCGTTAGAACGCATTTCCCTTCTGGAATTTTCTCTACCGACACCGTGTCAAAAACCTAATAAACCCATGGCCCTTTGTCGTCTTCAGACTCTATGAATGGAACAATGGCATCGCTGGGAACATACAAATTATCTTCGCCGTGCACAAAAATTTCCTGTCTATCCCATTCAAACTTAACCATTTGATGCAGAGTAGACGGGACTACTTTGGCAGTATGAATCCAGGGACGACCCAATAGCAGATTGTAAGAAACAGCCACTTGGAGTACCTGGAACTCTATGGTAAATTCAACTGGCCCTATTGTAAGCACTATGTCCCCGACTGAATCTTTCCCTCCACCGTCGAATCCCCGAACGCAAATATTGTTCTTGTGAATTCTTTCATCATCCACCTTCAATTTATTCAGAGTGGAGAGAGGGCAAATGTTCGCACTAGAAACATTGTCGACCAGTACCCGGGTAACCATGGAATCTTTGCATTTCACCGCGAGATAGAGGGCTCTATTATGCTCAGTACCCTCCACAGGCAACTCATCATCAGAAAAAGTGACTCTATTTACCTCAAATATCTTGTTAGCTATCTTTTCCAAGTAGTTTACTGAGATTTTGTCAGGAACATGGGCCTTATTCAGGATCTTCATCAAAGCCCGCCGGTGCTCATCTGAATGGATCAATAATGACAATAGTGAAATCTGAGCCGGTGTCTTCCTCAACTTCTCCACAATGGAATAGTCCTGCACTTTCATCTTTCTCAATAATTCTTCTGCTTCTTCCTCGGTCACAGCTTTCTTCACTAGCACCAGGTTGTCTTTGGAGATCCTAGCTTTTCTCAACTCTTCAGGGGCAAAGCATCTCCCCGATCGAGTCAGACCATGGGTCTCACAAACTTCTTCTTTAACCTCTTTCCCCTTGTAAGTCACTGTCACCCATTCATAATTCCACGGGACCGCCTTGCTGTTGACTATCGGTAATTGAGTTACCGGCTTGATAATGACAGGATCTGTGCGAGCACCCTCCACAATTACAACAGGCTTGTTCGCCACTCCTGGCACAACCACTTTTGCTCTTTCTTGTTTTACTGCTACATTACTTGGGGTCTCCTTCTTGACCACCGCAGATGGTTCGCTATTTGCCCTGCTCAACCTGATCACTAATTTCTCACTTGTCGACTTTTCAACCGGCTTGGCTTCACTGGACCGAATCATCATGACGGTCTGCGAAGGCTTCTTGGGCTCCCCTCCTCTATGCACTATCTCGATCATGTTTGTCTCAAGATGGGCCGGCAACGGATTCTAGTTGATATTGGGTGCCTACGGAGCTTGGACCTCAATCCGATTAGTATCAATAAGCTCTTGAATAGTTGTTTTAAATTACCAGCACTTCTCTGTGTCATGCCTCGGAGCACCAGAACAATATTTGCAACTCACAGAGTGATCAAGATTCCTCGGGGGAGGATTTGGCAGTTTTGGCTCGATCGGACTCAGCATACCCAATTGTCGCAAACTGTGGAACAAATTGGTATAATATTCTCCCAATGGAGTGAAGGTTTTCTTCTTTTGCAACCTCTCGTTCTTAAATTCTTGGTTGGGCCAGAAACCTGATCCAAGAGAGTTTCGGTAGGCTCTTGGGGGTGGATAGGCATTTTGTGGAGCTGGGTACGTATTTTGTGGGACTGGTGCACGCCATTGTGCGTGGGCCAGAGGTTGGTTGTATGTTTGGGCATGATGAACAGAAAAATGGGGGTCTGGTGATGGGTAGTAGTGTTGTGGTGGGCTATATAGGGTATGAGGGTAGGTTTGGTGGTGGGGTCGAGGCTGGTTATAGTAATGTGATGGGCCCCTGGGTCCGAACCAAGCTCCTGAATTGATCGTTGCTACATCCTCTTTCTTCTTCTTTCAAATTACTCCCCTAGTTCCGCTTTGAATGGCCTAGGTGGTTGCCTTAATAGCCGAATAACTCATGATTTTGTTTGTCTTGAGCCCTTCTTCTACCATACCGCCCATCTTTACCACTTCATTGAAGGACTTACCTATAGCTGATACCAGATGACCGTAATACGTAGGTTCTAAGGCTTGCAGAAAATAATCCACCATTTCACTTTCTTTCATTTGAGGGTCAACCCTTGCTTCCTGTTCTCTCCACCTAAAACCATACTCCCTGAAACTCTCATTGTGCTTTTTCTCAAGTTTTGTCAAAGACAGACGATCCGGAATAATCTCGAGATTGTACTGGAAGTGGCAAGCAAATGCCTGGGCTAGATCATCCCATGTGTACCATCTTCCGTGATCCTGCCGAGTATACCATTCCAGTGCTGATCCACTCAGACTTTGACTGAAATATGCCATTAGAAGCTCGTCTTTCCCGCCAGCTCCCCTCATTTTGCTACAAAAACCTCTCAAATGTGCCACTGGATCACCGTGCCCATCATACAAATCAAACTTGGACATCTTAAACCCTGCAGTCAATTGCACATCTGGAAACAGACATAGGTCTTTGTAGGCCACACTTACTTGACCTCCCAACCCTCACATGTCTCTGAATGACTGTTCCAGGCTTTTAACTTTCCTGAAAATCTCCTCCTATTCGGGATTTTTTAGACGGTTTTTCGGTTTCCGCAGGGAGGTCAAAATGAGAAGTGTAGGAATAGGGTTCGGGAACCTTGAAAGTGGGCTCCGGGAGGTAATACGGGTTGTCGTGAGTCTAGAACATAGGCTCACTGGAGGATCGGTGTAATGCAGCAGGTAGGGGTGCCGCAAAAACAAGAGTGACTAGTAGAGGAGGGTACGGGACTTGTTTGGGTGGTGGAGCTTGTGATGTATGGGAAATGGTGTCGTGGCATTGTTGGTAGAGGGGAAAGACCGGAGATGAGTTCACAGTGGGAGGTTCCGGGGTCTGAGCCAATTGCAGGATAAAATCAGGGTTGGCGGGGTAAACTGGCGGTGGGTGCCCTTTTGCCCATGCTAGGTACATTTCAGCCATCTGCTGCTTCAGCTTATACAACTCATCTTTCAGATTAACCTCCGATTCTTCCACCTCTTTTGACGGATCGACAATACTTGCCTCAAGTTCTTGGTTGGCCAAGTTCATCTTGTTTTTGGACCGGGTGTTGTAGGAGTGAGTTGCCAGAATGCCAATCAAACTAACCACCTGCCTGAACTGGACGACAACAGAAAACTTGTTAACGATCAGGGTTTAACAGATAGGCAACCACACATTTGGGGAATGAGCGCACCTAAGCAGTTAACCGTTTCTATTATGCATTTGATCGGATGCTTGCGTCATCCCGACTTTTCCATATTTCCATTTGCAATCTCTCTTTTTTCTCTTTTCATTCTTGCCTTTGCTTTCTCTTTGTTTTTATTCTCTTATTTCTCTTTCCTATTTTGCCATTGTTTCCTTCTCACTGTTTCTTATTTTCTTTTTCTTTTCTTTTCTCTCTTGTTTTTCCTCTCTTTCTCTTCTTCTTCATCTTTTTTATCACTCTTTTTTTCTTTCTTTTGGTTATGATCGAATCCTATGGAGATTTCCTACGTATCATGACCCCACATGAATCAGACCGAGTGTAGTTCTTGCAGATAAGTGTAAAAATAAGTAATAAAATATTTTGGGATTTTCAAAAGAAAATTATAAAAAAAGGAAAATGCTTTGATTACAACGACTCAAAAACTAACAGACTCAAAAGAAACTAACAGACACTGATGAAAAGATGAAAATATAGACTTAAAAGCAAACTAACAGACTCCAAAAAGACGAAAACACAGACTCGAAAACGGACTAACAAACTCCAATGAAAATTATGAATACATCAACGCCTCAACTGCTCCTGGGGCCCGCGGGACATCATTCGGTCTCACCGCGGGCCTACGCACTAAATCCCCTTGGAGATGGTAGAGATCTTCCATTATCTGGCGAACAAAGGTCATTGCGGTGTCAAAGAACATGGATCTAGTCATATCCTCACAACTACTACATTTCATCGTGATGTAGTCGGCGATCCTTCTGACTCTCTCTCTTATGACACCCTTTTCTTGCAACACACGCCCAATCTGCTAGGCCCTGGCTTCCAAAGTTTGTTCGGCTACATGATTCTGTTCTTGAAGTTGTTGCAAATCTCTTTCTAACTGTGCCATCGCTGCGTAACATTGTTCCCTTTCTGCCTTAAATTCTTTTGCATGTTTGATCATTTTGTTCTAAAAAATGGTAACTCTTTTCTTCAACCCCACAATCTCATTGTCATATTTCTCTTTTAACTGTTTAACCAAGCACGCACGTTCTTTCGCATTCTTAGCCAATTTTGTTCGAGCCCTGGCTAGTTCACCCTCTACTTTGTTTAAATCAAAACCATACTCATCCACCTTCTGCCTAAGGTTCTTTATAAGTTTTTCATCCTTTGCACTTCTGGCGGGATTTTCAGCTGTTGTTTTCATTTCTCGAATCTGGGCTCGAAGGGCCTCATTTTATAAGGCTAACTTTTTCTTTTCACCTTCATCCGCCGCGGCTTGCAAACCATTCTCGAACTGGAGATCCCTGACTTGCTTTTCAAGTTTTCCTATTGTGGCCCTGTACTCATTCTCCTTGGCTAACCAAGCTCACTGTTCTTGCGAAACCTCAACGAATTCCTGAATGTGAGGCTTTTTGGCTGGTCTTTCAGGTTCAGCCCTTGTGGCATTCTTCTTTCTATACCAGGCAAGATAGGCGGGTGAGACCTCGCCTCTAGATAGGTCATGCACTCGAGTGTTCGCTGTCAAATACTGGCACTCGTTCCAAATAGAACGAACTATTTCTTCATGAAATTGGCCGTCAGAGCTAACCTCAACCGCATAAACACTAAGATCTTCATCTGGGTGCATAACCTGACACCTTCCTAACTGTCTCATCACCCGTTATGGAGCATAAGGTTGAATGCCTCGAACACCCATTAAGAGGAAGTAAGGACCGGTGGCGGGCATATACACAATTTCTTCAATAGGAAGCCAACCTGGTGTCAATTCTATTTGCCCCGCAGTAATGGAGCGAAGGCAGGATACCCAATCTCCAAACCCCTCTGGGAACTTTAACCCTAAAATGCTTGTGTCGAACTCTTTAATGCAACTTTTCTCTGCGGACCCATAACACATATACTAAGGGCGATGACACAGGTGTTCGATCATCCATATTTGTAGTCGTAAATTGCATCCCTCAAAGAAATCTGCCTCAGCTTTACAAGCTGTGAGAGCTCGGTATATCTCGGATACTATCATAGGGGCAAGGGTGCTCTTGGCGTTGGTAATCAAGGCTTTGACGACTCCAACCACCCGCAGATCGATATTCCCATCTTTCCAGGGAAACACCACGAGGCCTAAGAAAGCTACCATGAAAGCGAAATGCCTATGCTCATCCCATTTTGCTTGGTTCCCTTTGCAACACACCCCACTTTCCAGGTTGTAGAATCCTCCTACATGCCCGTACCTTTGGTATATAAAACGTAGAGTGGAAAAACTATCCTCCAACTTGGAGTACGAGACTCCCTTGCTTATTTTTAGAAAATCCATGAATTTGTGAAAGTTAACGGCTCTTGGAGCGATCAGATACTTATGCCTCAGACCTTCAGTACTTCCCATATAACCTGCTATCTCTTCTAAGGTGGGTGTGAGTTCAAAATCCGAGAACTGCAAGACATTGTGAGCTGGGTCCCAAAACGTAACCAACGCCTTTATGATGTCTCCTCTAGGCCTGATCTTCAACAACCTGGTGAGGCCTCCCAAATGTAGATTGACCTTATCTTGCTCTGATTTACCCAGATCCTCCCACCACATATGCAACTCTAAAGGGATCTTGTTCATGATTGTTATTGGCAAACTTTGGCTCGTGCTCATTCTGCACATTTATTAGGGTGATTTTCATTAAAAGATAATTATGACTCATTTGACTCAAGAACAATGACCATTTCTTTTCAATATTTTCACCAAAATATCCGGCTTTGCCAATACGGCCTTTCAGCACATCGAAAATGAAGATTTTAAGGCTATGTCGGCTAACCAGCCAAAACCTTTAAAAGTGACTAAAGGTGGTTGTTCTTGCAAAAATAGCCTTCCGGCGCCCTTTTGAGGGACATTCAGCTATTTTTGACAAGAATGACATCACCTTACTTATTTGCAATAAACATAAATTTTTGTTCTTTTTGGGCTATTTTTGCAAAAAAAGAAGTTGGACCCGATGGGGGTTGCCTACGTATCTCACATCCGGTGAGAATCAAACTGGCGTAGTTCGAGCAATTTAAAACAAAAACCAACTTTTTTTTCTTCTCTCTCTTTTTTTTCAAAATAAAACAAAAAAAAATTCAAAATTTCGGTAGAGTTTCAGTACCATTTGGACATTGGTTTTCCAAAAACAAGCATTTATCTCTCTTAGCCCTCACATTGACTTTCCTTCTATCAACCTTTCCCCTATAAGCCGGTCTACATGCAAATCTAAAGCAAATGAATGCACAATTAGCAAGTAGGATGCATCAGGATGGTCTTTTTCATTTCGGGTACACCTGTCCTAGACAGACCCAACCCATGTATTGAGTCTCCAAAGTCAAATGCACATGATGTAGATAAGCATTCCTACTAGGGATCCGGCATGAGGCTGAGTTATTCTAGGTTTAAAACCTGGGTGCATTGCTCTAGACCTGGCTTACACGAGCAGACAACTCGAGCCGAGAGGGGACTGTGTACCGGTAACCAAAAGATCATCCGAGTTTGCAAATTGTCTGAACTTTGTTCTATTTGGGATATGAAACTAACAGAAAGAAGTCACGACCAGCGTGCACTCCTCGGGAGAGAGAAGAGAGGGGTTTCGTAGCAGTTTATGTACAGTTCAGATAATATCAAAGCGGTGTCGACACCCCCTTTTTCTATGGGTCGAAATCAGGTATACGACATTAGGAGGACAACTCTATTCCCTTTCGAGAATTGGGTTTTGGAATTTTGAAGAGTCCCCACCTAATGATTATAGTGCATTAGGACACTTTAAGAAAGGTTTGAGTTGGAAAAAACCAGAGTTCGCGTAAGGGCTAGAAATTATCTCGAGGGGAAGGTATTAGGAACCCCTCAAGATCCACTAGTGTGGTCCCAGCCATGTTACAATTGTGACTTTACAAGTAAACAATCAAGGCTCAAATAAGGACTTGCATACAACATTGCAATTACGTTGAAAACTTTTGAAGGTAAGTAGAGAGGACAGAAATTTATGAAAAAAAGATTTGAATGGTTTCACGAGAAGAGATGAAAGAAAATAAAGGGAGGGGGGTCCTAGGTTTACGATTAATATGGATCACTTCAATGCAATACCCACCAATCACTCCTCAAAAAAGAGGGGTCGCACGTGATATTAGCGCATTGGTCATCATCTCCATATCTACCATTCCCACCCCGTTAAGGTATTAAAGCGCGGAATAGTATCGTTACTTATTGCATGCTATTACCCGTCCCAATCCTATCAGTCACGGAGGCATATGGGACTACTAATCCTAAAGGGTAGGGAGCTGGGGCTTTTGCAGTTTTTTTAAAAAGGATAAAATTCTAAGGCGACATTCAACACATATACAGCAAGTATTGGGAAAGCAAGTAAGCAGATATGGCTCAAATAAACCTCCTTAAATCAGATAAAATCATATAGTTTAGCATGTCTTACACGTACTGATTAGGTCTGAATTAAACTTAAACATTAAGGCAGGCGGATTTATCACATATTTTCAGATAAGAAGTCTGAATTAGGCCTGCCTGCTGGTTGTAATTATCAAAGATCGATGCAATTATAGTTTTTACCCTAAAGCTTGACTAGGTGTTAAATGGAACCTATAGGCATGATATATATTAGTTTCAGAAATAAAGAAGTAGACTGATTGCAGAAAAAAGAATTGTCAATTATAGGTACATAAGATCTGCAGGGGTTAAACATTATTGCTACTGATTTTAGGCTTATAAGCGAGTTGACGATTCAGGTTTAGTTGATAGCTCCTATAGCCATGCTTTCTAGGCGTTACTGATTTTAAGCATTGTTATTGTCATGCAGAAATCCTATAGGCAGGTCATCTATATGCAGTTAGTTATTTAAATCTTATAAACAGATTTGCCTAGTGACAGATGCATATGCAAAATGCAGGAAGTCCTATAGGCATATTACCTATATGATATGCAGAATTTCAAAAACGACTTATAGACATGGTATCTATATGAAGTGCAGAAAAACCTATGAACATGGTATCTACATGAAATGCAGAATTTCAGAAGTATAGGAATTCCCTATGAACATGGTATCTACATGAGATGCAGAATTTCAGAAGTATAGTAATTCCCTATGAACATGGTATCTACATGAGATGCAGAATTTTAGAAGTATAGTAATTCCCTATGAACATGGTATCTACCCATTTGCATGCAGGACTGACCCTCCCTTTTTCACTAACACCCCAGCAGTTTATTACAAGATTATTACAGACTAGAATGAATAAGAAAAAGATAAAAAATATATCAGAAATTAAAGATTCCAACCAAGGAGAGCCTAATTCAGACCCAAGGTTTGAAATATGATATAAACCAACTTCCAAAGATCAGATTTCCAAAGCATTTCTCTTATTTGGGATGTGTCAAAGTTCTGAGGAGCTTCAAGAACTCCAGGCAATGCTTACACCCCCAAATATCATTGCAGAATCAGATTATAGTGCAGTGTGGAAGGGCCAGCCCTCAAATGTCCAAGCTTAGAGGGAACTCAAAGTCCCAAGGCAAGGCTCATATGAGGGGCAAAACTTAGAGGCTAGGAGTAAGTGCAAGTGCAATAGAGGAGAATTAGGGGAAGTCCAGGGTAAACTAGTGGTCATACCCAATAATAAGGAGTGTTGGTACACCCTAACCAGTCTACTAGGCCACATGTTGGGAGTTAAGATCCATTGAGGATCAGGTTCAGACCTGAGCAGCAATTTGGATACTGCCATGCCATAAACCTTAACTCAAACACATAGAAGGGAGTAGGGGTATGGGGAATTCACAATAAACAGCAGATGCAAAGAGAGAGTAGCATATTCAATACAGAACATGAACAGGAAAGTAGCTAAGAGTGTAGCAACTGTAAAGTAAACACATAGGGATGATGCTGGAATCAAAATTAGGACATACCAATTTCAGGGAAACAAATAAGTGAAAGCAGAAGTCTTGTAAGCCAAATTGCAAGCAAGCACTACAAAAGATCTCAGAAGAGAGTAGAGAATTGAAAGAGTATTGTAATTGAGAGTGTGTGTGTAAGAGTATGCAATTCAAAGTGTGTTCAAGTGCAGAAGGGTAGTCCCCTTTTATAGTGCGAAAAACAAGTAAGAAAAGGTAAGGAAATAGTTTGCAATCACTCACATAAAGTCTCCCTTTGGTTAAGGGATTCTGATTTCGAACGGGCATAAGACAATTAAGGAAAGAATTTGATTAAAACCTTTTCCAAAGTAACATAATAAGGGTAAATACACAGGGTTTATTTAAGGCAAAAGTCCAATGGTACATGGTTTGTGAAAAATAAGGAAAGGGAATCAATCAAACATCCAGTAAAATCAAAGCTGCAAGCTTTGTTCGAATGAACCAAGTCAGAAAAAGGGCAAAGAAAGGTTCAATTAGGGAAAATCAGTAACAATCAAGTAAACACCATTAAAGGAATTCGGAATCAATTAGTAGTTGGCAAAACCTTTTGAAATAAGAGTTCTCATACATAAAGCAAACAAATATGTGAATCAAGAAGAGGCTGTCAAATTATTTAGAAGAGGGTTTAATCGAAGAGAAGTTCAGAATCATAAGAAAAAAGATACAGGTTCAATTTGCAGACTCATAGTGAGTCTGAGAGTTGAGGGTCCCAAAGTGGAGCCTTAACTCGAACACAAAAATCAAAATCGTCAAAGGAAACCCCCCAAATCCTAGGGTTTCAAAATTGAATCAGACATGGAAGTGAGAAAGCAAGCCATTTGTTTTAGAGTCTCAACAAAACAGATATGATAGCATGTTTGAATGACAAAGGAAGAAAAATCATGAAGAACATATTAGAGAAAACTTGGAAGCTAAACAAGTTCAGAATAAGAAGATAATACAAACGTGAACACAAGTAGATGAAGCATGTAAGAACATGAACAGAGTCCAGTAAACAAGATCAAATAACTTAACGGTAAACACACATAGTAAAAGAGTAAAGAAAACTAAGCAGGGACTAACAAAAGTAACATGCATAGCAGGAAAAAAAAGGTAGAAGACAGTACATGCGTAATAAAGAGTAATCACACCAGCAGAGTTTGGACAAACACACATAAAGTAAAGAAGAAGAAAAATAAGAAAGATTTTTCCCAAAAAATCCTTTCAGAAACCCTAAAATCGAAGAGAAACGATTTTGAAAAGAAACTTTTGGGGAAAACACTTTAGATGGCAAGAAAAGCATAGATACAGTATAGATCTAAGCAAATAACGGTGAAAGGACCTTGAATAGATTAGGGTTTCAGAGAACCCCTAGAAATAAGAAAGGCTTGGAAACAGGTACGATCTTGAGTCGGAGAGGTCAAGAATCAGGCTCCTGAGTCTTGAATATGCCGGAGCATGGCCGGAGGAGCCATGAAATCAAAGGTCTGAGAAGATCAGAGAGGGAATCGTCGAGGTCAGGCCTTGAAGCTTCGAACAACCCTGGCTTACTGGTGAAGATAGGTGAGTACCAACTATCCATGGCCTGAGAAGCCATGGATTCCGGTGACCGGTGGTTGAAGGGGGTAGGAGGAGGCTAGGGTTTCAGAGAGTTTTTGAGAGGATTTGAGAGGGTTTGGGATTTAAAGGCGGGCCAGGTGAGAATGATGGATTAGGGTAGTCACCTGTGTTTAATTATGGTAGGGCGAATAGTGGTCATTGATCCGAATGATCAATGGCCTAAATTTAATAAGGTAGGTGGGGAACCGGGTTGGGTCGTTTGAGTTGGGTTAGGGGTTGGGTCAAAAGGAATTGGGCTGGTCCGAATTTGAGTTTGAAATTGGGTCAATTTTAGGCTAAAATCGCGAAATGTAATGGGGCTACAATTGAAATGAACTGAGGCCAAAATTTAAATAGCCAGTTTTCCCTTTTTATTTTATAAAAATAGTAAAAAATGATTTTGAAAGAAAATTAAAAGCACTGGATCCGTTAATAGTATATAAATATTAATTTAAAAATATTAGAACCAGTTTCATAATTATAAAATGCTATTAAATCTTAAAGCAGGCTAAAATTGTAATTATATGCAATTTAGCTTTTAAAATACCAAATTAATTTGTAAAATTATATGAAAAGTAACCTACCTATATTTTGGTATAAATATGAGAATAAAATAAGTTATTTACCAAAGTGATAATTTTGGGAATAATTATTGAGCAATAAATCAATTTAAAAATCTTTTAAAAAATTGGAAAAATACTAAAACACTTGGGCATACTTATATATGTATGAATATGATATTTGAAAGTATTTGCATGTAAAAGAAATACATAGGGAAAAATTGGGTATCAACGGCTGCCCCTCTTTACCCGGGAAGGATGAAAGAGTTGTCAGGTAAAGATATGATGGCCAATTTTGACCGAAAGAGACGATTTGCAAAGAATTCTGACCGAGCTTTGGCTCTTGAGCTGCTTACATATCCCTGGTCTTACAGGAATCAGGCCATATGTAGTTCAGTATCCATCGGCCAAATATGCTGATAGAGTTATTGAAAAGAACGGACACGATGCTTAAGTTGAGAAGGATAGTTGAAGTCTGATAGGCTGCGAGAACCGGAGCGGGATCGCTACTACTAAGACGGCCGTTTGCTAGTCAGTGTACCTGCAAGCGGGCAATACAGCATAGATTGTACATAAATTTAAACGTGATGCAAGTTCTCATTGGACCATGAATGTTGTCTTTGGACGGTTAGGATGACGTCCTTGGACCATGACATCCCGGGCTATGAAGAGCGTAAATAAAAATATGCAGGCCATGAAATGATGTTCTCGGGCCATGTAGATGGTGCCTCCAAACTATGATGCCTTTGAATAGGTTGGCGATCTTTCAGCCCATGAAATGCAAAAGGTGGCGATCTTTCAGCCGGTACAGAATTTAAATGAAGGTGGCGATGTTGCAGCCATGCGAGAAAAGTAGAGAGGCAATATTTCAGCCATGCAGGATGTAGACAATGCTTAGTCTCGAAAGTCAGATAGAGTAGCCTTATGTAGATGGAGACAGGTCTTAGTCTCGAAAGGCAGATAAGTAGCCTTATGCAGATGATGATGGAGGTAGAGCTTAACCTCGGAAGGCAGAAAAGTAGTCTTATGCAAAATGCAGATGGAGATAGGGCTTAGTCTCGAAAGGTAAAAGAGTAGCCTTATGCAGATGATGATGGAGGTAGAGCTTAACCTCGGAAGGCAGAAAAGTAGCCTTATGCAAAATGCAGATGGAGATAGGGCTTAGTCTCGAAAGGCAGATAAGTAGCCTTATGCAGATGATGATGGAGGTAGAGCTTCGGAAGGCAAAAAAGTAGCCTTATGCAAAATGCAGATGGAGACAGGGCTTAGTCTCGAAAGGCAGATAAGTAGCCTTATGCAGATGATGACGGAGGTAGAGCTTAACCTCGGAAGGCAGAAAGGTAGCCTTATGTAAAATGCAGATGGAGATAGGGCTTAGTCTCGAAAGGCAGATAAGTAGCCTTATGCAGATGATGATGGAGGTAGAGCTTAACCTCGGAAGGCAGAAAAGTAGCCTTATGCAAAATGCAGATGGAGACAGAGCTTAGTCTCGAAAGGCAGATAAGTAGCCTTATGCAATGATGATGGAGGTAGAGCTTAACCTCGGAAGGCAGAAAAGTAACCTTATGCAAAATGCAGATGGAGACAGAGCTTAGTCTCGAAAGGCAGATAAGTAGCCTTATGCAGTGCAAGAATGTAAAAGGACGATTAGTAGTAAGATCTCTTAGCTGATAGCCGATTACGACAATATGACTGCTGGGGAGATTGTGTATGGATAGCAATTGCGGGCAAGTGATGATTCTGAGAAGTTGCATTCTTGGGAAAGTATGCATACATAAATATACTTAACGATACTGCAAGTCGAGTGCCTGCATCCAAAGAAAATCGTGAGTTCTGTAAGGGGAAAAGGTTAGTTCGTCTTCCCCTGGCTTTTGACGTTGTGTGTCATTGGGGTAGCGTCGCTAAACAACAGCAATTCGGATAATAGTTATGCATGATTTAGTAAATATAACGTAAGTATATAATCGAAAATAGTTTTCTTTAGATGAACCAATGACTGTGACGTGGTTCAAGACATTGCAACCTCTTTCGCTCCGGAATTTTGAGGGTCCTCCTCAAAATTCTGCACCAGTTTGCTGAGCAGACATTTCTAACGGCTGTGCTGAATGACTAAAAAAATTGTCTTTAGAATTTTGAGGGTCCTCCTCAAAATTCTGCCCCAGTTTACTGGGCTGGCACTTCTGGCGATGCATGGACTAAAATCAACTTCAGAATTTTGAGGGTCCTCCTCAAAATTCTGCCCCAGTTCCAATAGCGGGGAAAATGGAATTTTTGTTAAATTGTGACCGAACCCATAGGGCTACCTACGTATCCCCTCTTAAACGGGAATCAGGTCAGGCGTAGTTCAAATTACATCATAAAGGGAATCATAAGTGGTTACACATAATATCGTTTCACTGCATCTGAATTGATTGGCTTCGGCCAGACTTCTCCATCCATCTCTGCAAGAATAAGGGCTCCTCCCGTTAGAACCTGGTGAACCATGTACGGACCCTGCCAATTGGGAGAGAACTTCCCCTTGGCTTCATCTTGATGTGGGAATATTTTCTTCAACACCAGCTGCCCCGGTGTAAACTTCCTTGGCTTAACTCTTTTGTTGAAGGCTCTGGACATTCTGTTCTGATACAACTGACCGTGGAAAACTGCATTCATCCTTTTCCCATCTATATGGGCTAACTGCTCGTAGCGACCTTTTACCCATTCTACATCATCCAACTCTGCTTCTTGTATGATCCTTAAGGAGGGAATTTCTACCTCGGCGGGGATGACCGCCTCTGTACCATAAACCAGCATGCAGGGAGTTGCTCCGGTCGATGTGCGGACTATGGTGCGGTATCCCAATAAGGCAAATGATAATTTCTCATGCCATTGTTTGTGCCTTTCGACCATCTTCCTTAGTATCTTCTTGATATTCTTGTTGGCTGCCTCTACAGCTCCATTCATCTGAGGCCTGTAGGCTGTAGAGTTCTTATGTTTGATCTTTAATGTTTCACACATTGTTTTCTTCAAGTCGTTGTTGAGATTGGAACCATTATCGGTGATGATTGATTTCGGAATTCCGAACCGACAAACAATGCGGTCGCGGACGAAATCTGCCACAACCTTCTTAGTGACCGCCTTGTATGATGCTGCTTCGACCCATTTGGTAAAATAATCGATTGCCACTAAGATGAACCTGTGCCCATTTGATGTGGCAGGCTCGATAGGTCTGATAACATCCATTCCCCAAGCGGCGAATGGCCATGGTGAGCTTGTTGCGGTAAGCTCGTTTGGAGGCACCTTTATCATATCTGCATGTATCTGACAGCGATGGCATTTGCGAACATACCGGATACAGTCTGTTTCCATAGTCATCCAAAAATACCCTACTCGGAGTATCTTCTTTTCTAAGACAAAACCATTCATGTGCGGCCCGCAGGTCCCTGCATGCACTTCGTCCAATATCCTGGATGCTTCTTTTGCTTCGACACACCTTAGTAAACCCAAATCGGGTGTCCTCCTGTACAGGATTCCTCTACTGTGAAAGAAGTTGTTGGATAACCTACGAAGTGTGCGCTTCTGAGTAGCGTTGGCAAGTTCTGGATATTCCCCTGTTGTCAAGTACTCCTTGATGTCATGGCACCATGGTTTTCCATCCGTTTCTTCCTCAACGTGGGCGTAATAAGCTGGCTGATCATGAATCTTTACTGGGATGGGATCAATGAAATTTGTATCTGGATGTTGGATCATGGACGATAAAGTAGCTAATGCATCAACAAACTCATTCTGGACTCTTGGGACGTGCTGAAATTCTGTCTTTGTGAACCTTTTCCTCAACTCCTGTATATGATGCAAGTAGGGAAGTATCTTAGAGTTCTTGGTTGCCCACTTTTCTTGAACCTGATGTATGATCAAGTCTAAATCCTCGATCACTAGCAACTCTTGAACGTTCATGTCAATGGCCATTTTGAACCCCAAGATGTAGGCTTCATATTCGGCCATATTATTGGTGCAAGGGAACCTGAGCTTGGCGGATACCGGGTAGTGCTGTCCGATTTCTGATACTAGGACTGCTCCTATGCCAACTCCTTTGAAATTTGCAACTCCATCGAAAAACAACCTCCAACCATCATAGGATTTTGCAATATCTTCTCCTATGAAAGATACCTCTTCAGCGGGAAAATATGTTTTTAGGGGCTCGTATTCTTCATCCACGGGATTCTCAGCGAGATGATCCGCCAAGGCTTGCCCTTTGATTGCTTTCTAGATCACATAAACAATGTCGAATTCACTTAGCAGGATTTGTCACTTGGCGAGCTTGCTAGTGGGCATGGGTTTCTAGAAGATATACTTCAAAGGGTCCATTCTGGATATGAGATAAGTAGTGTAAGCACAGAAGTAATGCCTCAACTTCTGTGCGACCCAAGTCAGAGCACAACAAGTGCGTTCTAAAAGAGAATACCCGGCCTCGTACGGTGTGAACTTCTTACTGAGATAGTAGATGGCTTGCTCCTTTCTCCCTGTTTCATCATGTTGTCCCAGAACACAACCGAATGTTCCATCCAATACCGCAAGGTAAAGCAATAGGGGTCTTTCTGGCTTAGACGGAACCAAGACCGGCGGCGTTAACAGGTATTCCTTAATTCTGTCAAAAGCTTTCTGACAATCATCAGTCCACTTGGTGGCAGCGTCCTTTTTCAACATTTTAAAGATAGGTTCACAAATGACCGTGGACTGAGCTATGAACCGGTTAATATAGTGTAGTCTCCCCAGGAAACTCATCACGTCCTTCTTGTTCTTTGGCGGTGGGAATTCTTAGATATCTTTGAACTTTGAAAGATCCAATTCTATTCCTCGACGACTCACGATAAAACCCAATAATTTACCAGCAGGAACCCCGAATGCACACTTGGCAGGATTCAGTTTCAGATTGTACCTCCTCAGTCTGTTGAAGAACTTTCTTAGGTCTTCCATGTGATCCCTGGCTTTCTTGGATTTGATGATGACGTCATCCACATATACCTCGATCTCCTTATATATCATGTCATGAAAGATGGTAGTCATGGCTCTCATGTAGGTAGCACCAGCATTCTTCAAGCCAAATGGCATCATTTTGTAACAGTACATTCCCCATGGCATGATGAAAGCCATTTTCTCTGTATCTTCCTCATCCATCCATATCTGATGATACCCAGCGAAACAATCAACGAAAGACTGTAACTCATGCTTGGAGCAGTTGTCAATTAGAATGTGTATGTTCGGCAAGGGGAAGTCGTCTTTAGGACTGGCCCGGTTAAGATCCCGGTAGTCAACACAAACTCTAACTTTCCCATCTTTTTTTGGCACTGGCACGATGTTGGCTAACCATGTCGGATACTCTAATACCCTGAGAACCTTGGTTTTGACTTGCTTGGTAACCTCTTCTTTGATTTTCAAACTCATGTCGGGTTTGAATTTCCTAAGCTTCTGCTTTACCGGCGGACATGTTGGATCTGTTGGCAGTTTGTGAGCTACAATGGATGTACTGAGACCAGTCATATCATCATATGACCAGGCGAATATGTCTTCATATTTCTTTAGGAAATCCGTGTACTCTTTCTTTTCTGATGGTGACAGGTGAACACTGATGCGCGTTTCTTTGACATTCTCTGTATCTCCCAGATTAACGACCTCAGTTTCGTCCAAGTTAGACTTAGGCCTATTCTCAAAATTTTCAACCTCTCTGACGACCTCTTCTGGTATATCATCCTCTTCTGAATCCATATCCGTTTGTTGCGTTGTCTCGTTGCAAGTCACAATCGTTGGTTCATCATCAAGGCAAGTAATAGTAATGTTGTGTAAAATAAAGTGAATGATAGAAAAAATAATAAGAGCGAGATATATAATAAACTAAAATGCTTCGATTGAATTCATAATTGTTTTGAATATCAGAGCTCTTTTCAAAATTAAAGACAATGCGGAAATAAAATCAGCTAGTAAAAAGTAAAAATGTGATGCATGGTGCTTTTGTTTAGCCTTGCTACCCCGAAGCTTTCCAGGCCCTGGTGGTTCTGATTGACCAATTGCCGAGGCGTTCTCCTCGGTTCACAGCTTGTATAGAAGGGTCTTCCTCCCCTTTCTCCTTGAAAATAAAACAATAGTCCATATCATCGTCTTCCAGAAACAGATTCTTCATGGCTGCCAATGCTTCATCTTCCTCTGATCCCTATATGATGTCTGTCGGCTAGTAAGTCTGCTCCAGGTGAGGTATCAGATGCTCCAGTGGATAGTAGGGACCGCGCCATGGTGGCAACCAGTCATTGAACTCCTTCCAAGTGTATTTATACCCCAAACCAAATGTAGTACCATGTTTCTTCAACTTGATGGGTTTGGTGATTCCCTGGAGGTTTTTGCCGAGTCCCTTTCCAGGTTCGTACCCACACCAATTCAAGATAATTTCAATCTTGTTATCCCACCATTTATCCTTGTCTACAGTGTTGACCCTTTTAATGTGGTGGTATGTTTCTCCGCCTATTCTCCTTCTGCCTCCAATCATCGGGATGGTCTGGCGACTATATATGGGTTTGCTACCATCGCCATGAATAATCACCTCTTGGTGATTCCATTCAAACTTCATTGCCTGATGCAGGGTCGATGCTACAGCTCCAGCGGCGTGGATCCATGGTCGTCCCAACAGCAAGTTGTAGGATGCTGGGACATCTATCACTTGAAAGTCAACGTCGAACCAAGTTGGTCCTATTTGCAGGCATAGGATAATCTCTCCAATAGTAGACCTTTGGGACCCATCGAAGGCTTTGACATTGATGGCTCCATCTTTGATCTCGTGCAGGCTCTTTCCCAATGTTCTGAGAGTGATCAGTGGACAGATGTTAAGGCTGGATCCTCCATCGATCAGGACTCTAGTGATGAAGTAATCCTCGCATTGTGTAGGGCCTTGTTGTGACTCAGTCCTTCTGTTGGCAGCTTATCTTCATGGAAGGTGATTTTGCGGCTTTCCAGTATTTGCCCTACCATATTTGCCATTTCGCCTCCAGTTATGTTGCGGGGCACATAAGCTTCGCTCAATATCTTCATCAAGGCATTTTTGTGTGCGTCAGAGCTCTGTAGAAGAGCTAGGATGGAGATCTGCGCCGGTGTTTTGTTCAACTGCTCAACGGCTGAATACTCCTTAGCTTGTATTTTCCTCCAAAGATCATCGGGCCCAGTTTTAGTAGTCCGTCCAGAGGCTTGCTTATTGGACTCAGCTAGGTGCTCTGAAGTGTAAACCCTGCCTGTTCTGGTCATACCCTGCGCAGCAATTGCTTCTCCCGTCTTGGTCTTCCCTTTCCTCCTTGTTTCAGCTATGTAATCCCATGGTATGGCATTTGAGTGGAACGGTGTTATGTCTGACATTGCTACAGGAATAGGTACCCTTGGTGGTAATACAGCAACTTCGAAAGGTGCAGGTGCCTTCGGGACTCCAAACTCAACCTTAATTGGTCCGGGCGCCTTTGCAGAAGAAGGTGCTTCAAATTCGAGAGGTATATACATATTTACTTCATCGCCCTTGGAGGGTTGATTCTGCACAACAATCGGTTAAGCGTGACTGCCGGTTTCTTTGGCTCATCGCCCTCAACAATCAATCCTATCGACCCCTTGGGGTCCTAGTCATCTTCAATCTCGATCATGTAAATGTCTCCACCTTTTTTATCAGGCAGAAGGTTGTTGCGGATATTAGGAGCAGGCTCCTTTGCTACGATAACCTTATTGTCGATCAGAGTTTGAATCTTGTCCTTCAACGAGAGACACTCATCAATGGTATGTCCCTTCATGCTGGAGTGGTACGCACAGGTCTTATTAGGGTTGACCCACTAGGAAGGATTTTCTAAAGTTATGGCAGGGATAGGGGAGACGTAACCAGCAGCTTTAAGTTTCTCATACAGCTGGTCAATTGGCTCAGCGATGGCTGTATTTTGTCTAGGAGGTCTGCGGTCAAAATTTGGTCTGGGTCTAGGGAAATTTTGGCGAGTAGGAGGTGATTGGTAGTGAGAGGGTTGGGCATTATAAGCTTGGTAAACAGGTGCAGGTTGAGAGTATCTGGGTGAAGTGGGTTGATATGTGGGAGGCGGAGATGATTGGTAAACGGGTGGTGGATTTTGGTAAGAGGGTGTGGGTGCTTGGTAATTAGGGATAGGCTGATATGTAAGTGGAGGTGACGGGTAAGTGTGGTATTTTAGTGGTGATTTGGCTCCCTGTGCGACCATCACGGCACTCACATCCTTCTTCTTAGACGTGCCACCAGACTGTAAAGCCTTGTTGGTGGCCTGCAATGCTTCAAGATTAGTAACCATACCATTCTTAATGCCTTCCTCAATTCTTTCTCCCAGCTTGATGATATCGGAGAATTTCTGGCCCTCGATCAGCATCAACCTCTCATAATATTGTGGATCTTGAGCTCGGACGAAGAATCTATTCATTTGTTCCTTTTCTAAGGCCGGCCTGACTTTAGCAGCCTCTGATCTCCAACGAGTAGCATACTCGCGGAATGTCTCAGTATGTTTCTTCTTCAAATTCTGGATGTAAAATACATCTGGTGCATTCTCTGTATTGAATTGGAACCTATCCATGAAATCCAATGCCATACCTACCCAGCTTGTCCATTTCTTGGGGTCATGACTGATGTACCAGGATAAAGCATCCCCCTTTAAACTTCTCATGAAGAGTTTCACACGAATTTTCTCATTCCTTCCGACTCCGACCAGATTATCACAATATGTCCTCAAATGGACTCTGGTATCTCCTGTGCCATTGAACATTTCGAACTTGGGAAGTTTGTACCCCTCTGGAAGTTCAACATCTGGCTGAATACAGAGGTCCTCATAATTCAGCCCCTTTATACCTTTGTTTCCTTCCATGCCCTAGACTCGGCTGGTCAACTTCTTGAGTTCTACTGCCAAGTTTCTGATAAGAGAGTCCTTGTCATCAGACTCAGGTGCACTTGAGATTGGTTGAGTGTAGTAGGGTATGGTATCTAAGTAAATGGGAGTGTTGTGGAGGTGGTCGTTTGTGGTGTTCAGTAGTTCAGGAATGAGTAATGGAGTGTTGTTTGGAGTGTGGCATGTGTGCAGTGTTGAGCATGAGTGGGTTGTATCTGTGGTTGTGGGGTGTTCTGTGGAGGTGCGGGATTTTGAGCATTTGGAAAGTTGACATCAGGAGCGGTGAGAGAGAATGATAAATTTGCCAAGTTCTGAACTTGGTCCAGTTCTTCTCGAAACTTCAATAATTTCTGCTCAAGTTGGGCAGCAGTTTCCTTAGAAATCGGGGTACCCTGAGGAATCTCAATTCTTTCAATTTCCTTTCTGGTGCTTGAATCTCCCATTCTACCTTTGTTCTTGTTCCGGATAGGACTCGGGGGAGGAGGAGGTGAACGGCCCTTGGATATTGTACTCTATGATGATGGGGCCAGAATGCACGAACTAACCTTTAGAGAGGGGAATAATAAAAAAAAGAAAAACAAAAAGGTAACGTTAGTGCGGATTATGAGGTAAAAATGTTGCAATATTTAAACATATTGTGCAAGAATATAAATCGTGTCCTAATTTGGGTGCCTCGTTGTGTCCGAGGTAGGCCTAGCGACAAGTTAATTTGGAGAACTTATAATGCTAAATGCCTCATTTTATTGACAAAAATAAGACAAATCCCAAAACGGCACTAAAATAGCGGAAAGTAAAAATGTCACTAATAGCCATTAGCCTTATTACATTAAAAGCGAAAACAAAGACTCCTAACTACTTGGTCCCAGAAGGACCTTCTTCAGGTTGAATGTTCTCGTTGATCCAGTCCTCCAGCTCGCGCAGATTTTCTAGTAAAAATGCTATCGCCAGACGTTCTCCTTTGCCTTCCTCATTTTGACAGTCGATGACTCTTTTCCTCACTTTCCCTTCCAATTCCAGCAAGATGTACTCTAGGTATTCTAGCTTCTCACTAGCCTTGGTGACTCTCTCTTTCCATTCGTTGAGTTGGTGCTCGATGGGAGGTTTCTCCACCATGTCTGCAAGAGTGAAGGCATGTTTACCATACCGAAGTCAGGAACTTTGTCATTCATTTTTTGCAAAACAAAAGGGTTAAGACCTCACCCCCACCAGACTCAACTATTTAATACCAATAATCAGCATAAAAAGCATTTAGTTCTCCAAATAAATGTACAGAATATGGTGGTGTCCGTTTGGGTTTCAAGGAAACCCAGTGGACTTCGGACAAGGCTATCTTAATGAGTCATTATGTGGACAACATAACTGACTCGGCTAGGTTTGACCATGATGCATGCATAGTTAAACAGAGTAAGGTTTCTATTGGGGTATTAGACAGGTACTCTTGAGCGGACAACTCAAGAGGGAAAGGCATGAAACCGTCGACTGCACCGCTGATCGACTGGTTTTACCGCAAATACGCCTTTGCCAACTTTAAAGGGTGATAATATTGGAAGAGTGCAACCACTCATTATAAGCGTCGCTATGGTATTTGTTTGGCACGAGTGGAATATGATGTTGAAGATGCAGTTTACAAGAATGAAACAAAGTGACATGTATTTCCACGTTCATAAGATAAATGATTACAATAATTGCAGTAATCACAATAGTATTGAAATAAAGCAGCAAAGGAAAGCAGTTAAAGGAAAGAAAAGACATGAAGAGCCAAGTCAGTTTCGTAGTGAAAGAATAAAAGATAGTAAATAAAACAATTAATGAGATAGTAAAGTCACAAGCAACATGCAATGGTAAAATCCTAAAGAAGTTCCCCAGCAGAGTCGCCATGCTGTCGACGCTCCCTTTTTCTATGGGTCGAAATCGGGTATACGACATTGGGAGGACAACTCTATTCCCTTTCGAGAATTGGGTTTTGGAATTTTGAAAAGTCACCACCTAATGATTATAGTGCATTAGGACACTTTAAGAAAGGTTTGAGTTGGAAAAAACCAGAGTTCGGGTAAGGGCTAGAAATTATCTCAAGGGGAAGGTGTTAGACACCCCTCAAGATCCACTAGTGTGGTCCCGACCATGTTACAATTGTGACATTACAAGTAAACAATCAAGGCTCAAATAAGGACTTGCATACAACATTGCAATTAGGTTGAAAACTTTTGAAGGTAAGTAGAGAGGACATAAATTTATGAAAAAAAGATTTGAATGGTTTCACGAGAAGAGATGAAAGCAAATAAGGGGAGGGGGGGGTCCTAGGTTTACGATTAATATGGATCACTTCAATGCAATACCCAGCAATCACTCCTCAAAAAAGAGGGGTCGCACGTGATATTAGCGCATCAGTCATCATCTCCATATCTACCCTTCCCACCCTGTTAAGGTATTAAAGCGCGGAATAGTATTGTTACTTATTGCATGCTATTACCCGTCCCAATCCTATCAGTCCCGGAGGCATATGGGACTACTAATCCTAAAGGGGAGGGAGCTGGGGCTTTTGTAGTTTTTTTAAAAAGGATAAAATTCTAAGGTGACATTCAACACATATACAGCAAGTATTGGGAAAGCAAGTAAGCAGATATGGCTCAAATAAACCTCCTTAAATCAGAGAAAATCATATAGTTTAGCACGCGTACTGATTAGGTCTGAATTAAACTTAAACATTAAGGCAGGCTGATTTATCACATATTTTCAGATAAGAAATCCGAATTAGGCCTGCCTGCTGGTTGTAATTATCAAAGACTGATGCAATTATAGTTTTTACCCTAAAGCTTGCCTAGGTGTTAAATGGAACCTATAGGCATGATATCTATTAGTTTCAAAAATAAAGAAGTAAACTGATTGCAGAAAAAAGAATTGTCAATTACAGGGACATAAGATCTGCAGGCGTTAAACATTATTGCTACTGATTTTAGGCTTATAAGCGAGTTGACGATTCAGGTTTGGTTGATAGCTCCTATAGGCAAGCTTTCTAATTTTAAGCGCTGTTATTGTCATGCAGAAATCCTATAGGCAGGTCATCTATATGCAGTTAGTTATTTAAATCTTATAAACAGGTTTTCCTAGTGATAGATGCATATGCAAAATGCAGGAAGTCCTATAGGCATATTACATATATGATATGCAGAATTTCAAAAACGACTTATAGACATGGTATCTATATGAAGTGCAGAAAAACCTATGAATATGGCCTCTACATGAAATGTAGAATTTCAGAAGTATAGGAATTCTCTATGAACATGGTATCTACATGAGATGCAGAATTTCAGAAGTATAGTAATTTCTTATGAACATGGTATCTACCCCTTTGCATGCAGGACTGACCCTCCCTTTTTCACTAACACCCCAACAATTTATTACAAGATTATTACCTACCAGAATGAATAAGAAAAAGATAAAAAAAAATATCAGAAATTAAAGATTCCAACCAAGGAGAGCCTAATTCAGACCCCAGGTCTGAAATATGAAATAAACCAACTTCTAAAGATCAGATTTCCAAAGCATTTCTCTTATTTGGGTTGTGTCAAAGTTCCAAGGAGCTTCAAGAACTCCAGGCAATGCTTACACCCCCAAATATCATTGCAGAATCAGATTATAGTGCAGTGTGGAAGGGTCAGCCCTCAAATGTCCAAGCTTAGAGGGAACTCAAAATACCAAGGCAAGGCTCATAGGAGGGGCAGAACTTAGAGGCTAGGAGTAAGTGCAAGTGAAATAAAGGAGAATTAGGGGAAGTCCAGGGTAAACTGGTGGTCATACCTAACAATAAGGAGTGTTGGCACACCCTAACCAGTCTACTAGGCCACATTTGGGGAGTTAAGATCCATTGAGGATCAGGTTCAGACCTGAGCAGCAATTTGGATACTGTCAGACCATAAACCTTAACTCAAACACATAGAAGGGAGTAGTGGTATGGGGAATTCACAACAAACAGCAGATGCAAAGAGAGACTAGCATATTCAATACAGAACATGAACAGGAAAATAGCCAAAAGTGTAGCAACTGTAAAGTAAACACATAGGGATGATGCTAGAATCAAAATTAGGACATACCAGTTTCAGGGAAACAAATAAGTGAAAGCAGAAGTCTTGTAAGCCAAATTGCAAGCAAGCAGTACAAAAGATCTCAGAAGAGAGTAGAGAATTGAAAGAGCATTGTAATTAAGAGAGTGTGTGTAAGAGTATGCAATTCAAAGTGTGTTCAAGTGCAGAAGGGTAGTCCCCCTTTATAGTGCGGAAAACAAGTAAGAAAAGGTAAGGAAATAGTTTGCAATCAATCACATAAAGTCTCCCTTTGGTTAAGGGATTCTGATTTCGAACGGGCATAAGACAATTAAGGAAAGAATTTGATTAAAACCTTTTCCAAAGTAACATAATAAGGGTAAATACACAAGGTTTATTTAAGGCAAAAGTCCAATGGTACATGGTTTGTGAAAAATAAGGAAAGGGAATCAATCAAACAACCAGTAAAATCAAAGCTGCAAGCTTTGTTCGAATGAACCAAGTCAGAAAAAGGGTAAAGAAAGGTTCAATTAGGGAAAATCAGTAACAATCAAGTAAACACCATTAAAGGAATTCAAAATCAATTAGTAGTTGGAAAAACCTTTTGAAAGAAGAGTTCTCATATATAAAGCACACAAATATGTGAATCAAGGAGAGGCTGTCAAATTATTTAGAAGAGAGTTTAATCGAAGAGAAGTTCAGAATCATAAGCAAAAATATACAGGTTCAATTTGCAGACTCATAGTGAGTCTAAGAGTTCAGGGTCCCAAAGTGGAGCCTTAACTCGAACACAAAAATCAAAATCGTCAAAGGAAACCCCCCAAATCCTAGGGTTTCAAAATTGAATCAGACATGGAAGTGAGAAAGCAAGTCATTTGTTTCAGAGTCTCAACAAAACAGATATGATAGCATGTTTGAATGAAAAAGGAAGAAAAATCATGAAGAACATATTTGAGAAAACTCGGAAGCTAAACAAGTTCAGAAGAAGGAGATAATACAAACGTGAACACGAGTAGATGAAGCATGTAAGAACATGAACAGAGTCCAGTAAACTAGATCAAATAACTTAACGGTAAACACACATAGTAAAAGAGTAAAGAAAACTAAGCAGGGATTAACAGGAGTAACATGAATAGCAGAAAAAAAGGTAGAAGACAGTACATGCGTAATAAAGAGTAATCACACCAGCAGGGTATGGACAAACACACATAAAGTAAAAAAAAAGAAAAATCAGAAAGATTTTTCCCAAAAAATCCTTTCAGAAACCCTAAAATCGAAGAGGAACGATTTTGAAAAGAAACTTTTGGGGAAAACACTTTAGATGGCAAGAAAAGCATAGATACAGTATAGATCTAAGCAAATAACGGTGAAAGGACCTTGAATAGCTTAGGGTTTCGGAGAACCCTAGAAATGAGAAAGGCTTGGAAACAGGTCCGATCTTGAGTTGGAGAGGTCAAGAATCAGGCTCCTGAGTCTTGAATATGCCGGAGCATGGCCGGAGGAGCCATGAAATCAAAGGTCTGAGAAGATCGGAGAGGGAATCGTCGAGGTCAGGCCTCGAAGCTTCGAACAACCCTGGCTTACTGGTGAAGATAGGTGAGTACCAATTATCCATGGCCTGAGAAGCCATGGATTCCGGTGACCGGTGGTTGAAAAGGGGGTAGGAGGAGGCTAGGGTTTCAGAGAGTTTTTGAGAGGATTTGAGAGGGTTTGGGATTCAAAGGCGGCGGGGTGAGAATGAGGGATTAGGGTAGTCACCTGTGTTTAATTATGGTAGGGAGAATAGTGACCGTTGATCCGAATGATCAACGACCTAGATTTAAGAAGGTAGGTGGGGAACCGGGTTGGGTCGTTTGAGTTGGGTTAGGGGTTGGGTCAAAAGGAATTGGGCTGGTCCGAATTTGAGTTTGAAATTGGGTTCAATCTTAGGCTAAAATCGAAATGTAATGGGGCTACAATTGAAATGAACTGAGGCCAAAATTTAAATAGCCAGTTTTCCCTTTTTATTTTATTAAAATAGTAAAAAATTATTTTGAAAGCAAATTAAAAGCACTGGATCCGTTAATAGTATATAAATATTAATTTAAAAATATTGGAACCAGTTTCATAATTATAAAATGCTATTAAATCTTAAAGCAGGCTAAAATTGCAATTATATGCAATTTAGCTTTTAAAATACCAAATTAATTTGTAAAAATATATGAAAAGTAACCTACCTATATTTTGGTATAAATATGAGAATAAAATAAGTTATTCACCAAAGTGATAATTTTGGGAATAATTATTGAGCAATAAATCAATTTAAAAATCTTTTAAAAAATTGGAAAAATACTAAAACACTTGGGCATACTTATATATGTATGTATATGATATTTGAAAGTATTTGCATGTAAAAGAAATACATAGGGAAAAATTGGGTATCAACAAGCAGTAAAGGCAACATTTAGCACATTAGGCCCAATCATGTAATAAAATCATATAGTAAATAAAACCAAATATAACAATTATTCTTAGCTCGAATTCTTGAACCCTGAACCAGAGATTCTGGGTTCGGTTCCCAGCAGTGTCGCCAGAGTTGTCACACCTCCTTTCTACCTACACCCCTCGGGAAGGGGTATATAAGGGAGTTTTTGTCAACTTAAAGTGACAATCGAAACAGGATTATTTTATTTGAAATTCAGAGTCGCCACTTGGGATAATTTATGGTGTCCCAAGTCACCAGTCTGAATCCCGAGTCGAGGAAAGATTACTCTATTTTACAGTCCGCATACAAAAAATCCAGGTAAGGAATCCTGTTAACCCGGGAGAAGGTGTTAGGCATTCCCGAGTTCCGTGGTTCTAGCACGGTCCCTCAACTGTTATAATTGGCCAATTATCTGATTGTAAATACTTTTGAACCTATGTGTAATTTTAACTTTTTAACCGCTTCTATTAATTTTTTAAAGGAAGATTGCAATGTCATTTAAAATATGTCTCGAAACGCGTCACATAAATGCTCCCGCAGTCCGCAACACATTTTATCTAATGTTGAGATTTGGATTTGGATCACATAAATGCGCACCCGAGTTTAGGAAGGTAATTATTAAAATAACGTGCCTAAAGCAACTACGCATTCTTAACTTTGTGAGGGCCATGGAAATTCAACTAAATGACACGCCTCGATTTCTAAGGATTAAACTAGTTGATTAATTAAAAGGCTAAAGGGATTTCGAATTTATCTAAAGCAAATGCCTAAGCTCAATTGGAAATCAATGAATTGCTATGGTAAAACTACTCAACTCATTTCGATATAACTTGGGCCACTAGCAATCCTCAACAGAGATGACCATATCGAAAGGAAAAAAGGTGGTATATGATAAAAGCAAACAATGGCCTAATCCACAAAGGCCTTCAGGCTTGGGCTCAAATGAGCCCAAATTGGTGAAGCAGTAAGCACCTCACAAGGGTGTGCAATTGAATCCGAATTTGACTGTTATTCAGCTGGGCCAGCGTTGGGCCCAGTTCTTATGATCCAAATGGTTCATACCAAATCAAATAATGCAAATCAAACTGACGTTAACATGGAACATGAGATCGAATTGACAAACTTAAACCATGATTTTAAGCATTTAACACAAATTAACTAAGCTAAATTTTTAATTTTATCTTTTATGCATTTTTGGGTCAAATCTGCTACTAGAGAAATCCAGCAGCCAGACGAATGAGCTATTGGGCTCAAGAAACAAGCCCAAGAAGCAATAGCAGGCCATCTTCCCTTGCAAATGACCTTAGAATCCAAGGCTCAATGAGCCAAACCCTGTAAAGAACAAGGTTGAGGACTCCAACCTCGACATCGAGTCCATGCTAAAGCTAAATGACCCTTTACACTCAAACACAGGCTGATAAATCTCATCATTACACAATAACTAGTACATCAGGAAACCTTGAATGCTACTAAGAACGCATGCTCGACTTCAGACTAACAAGCATTCATGCTTGGATTCAAACTTGAGCTAAACTTACAAACACAACATGGAACTTCAAACCGACTAACTCTTTCTCAATACCAAACAGTAAAAAAATCTAGAGAATTAATCAGCTCCCAAACTCTTAAAAAGCACACATTCATTTATATAGAATACTAAATCCATGGGACAACTAAGATAACATGTATGATTCAGGAATTATCACAGAATACTAAAGAAATAAAAGAAAGTGAGTGAAATAGATTTCAAATGCGACTCGTATTCAGTTAGGTTCCAACTCGAAATACATCATTTGTTGACTATGATTTGGAGAAATACCTGAATATAAGAGGGAACCAAAAAGAAGTGAGGATTCAGTGAACAGCAAACAGCAGAACAGAGCCCCATGTTCAGCAGCAGAACAATAAAAACCGCTTAAGAACAATTGATGAAACAGTGGATGAACAACAAATCACAACCCAGCTTCAAACCAAAATTTAAACCATTTCTCAAAACCAGAAGTGTAACTTTGGAAATTTTTAAGAGTTTTAGCTAGAAAAAGAGAAATCAGAAATCCAAAACAAGCAGAATTTTTGGTAGTTTCCACAATGGAATGCAGGATTTCAGAAGTTTTCTCAAAGAACTCAGCCGTCTCAGCTTTTCAGGAATTTTCTCTAAAAAATCCCCCTTGCTAAAGAAGAAAAGATGTCTTTATAGGCAAGTCTTAGGGTAGCCTAAAAGGGATTCAGATTTGCACTTTTAACTTTCTGAATTTTCATTTTTGCTCAAATGCCCTTAATGTAAAAAATCAGATTTTCGATCCAGTCCTAAAGGCACCTTCTAGGCAGCTTCCTATTCGGTTAACAGATATATTCTCTAGCCTAAATTCCCAAATTATCCCTCAATACCCCTATTTTTACTGCAGAAATCTCATGGGTCAAATTGACCCGATGGTTTAGCCGTACATGGGCTCAAATCCGTCCCACGAACCCAAACAATCCTGTTGAAATGAAGTCTAAATTGGCCTCAAGACCCAAGCAGCAAAGACAAACTAAATTAAATCAGTAAACAAACAGAAGGAGAACACTTAAATGATTTCGAAAAATAAAACCTACACTAATTGACTGATTGATACGGAATTAACTAAGCTAACCAATTGAAATAAACATAATTAAACTAAACTACGAGACTGAAATAACAAGGCAAAATCAGAAGTTAAAACCTAAAACTAAACGAGTAAACAAACGAAATCAAGCACAGCTTTTAAAAATTGAAAGAAAAGACTAAAAATGAACGGAAATAAATACGACCAAACAAATTAACCTACATGTAAGAACTGGGCTCGAAGTTTCAGTCAGAAGACAGACCAACCAGAATACATGGAGAAGAGAAGAAAAAAAAGAATAAGAGGTGAAACAACAAGAACGGGCAAAAGGATGAAGAAAAACTCACCGATCAAACTTGAAATCGAAATTGATATTCTGATTTAACCCTAAATAATGTCAAACACTTGTTCTTTGTCAAGAACAAGTGAACAACATTATTTGTGATAAATCCAACCTTAAATACTCAGGAAAACTCAGAGAAACAACCCTGCATGTATAGATTTAATTTTGGGCTTTTAGGGCTTCAACTTTGATTTAAGATTCGACGAGTTATGGAGAGATTCGAGGGAAACCAGTTAAGGACTGGGAAAGAGGGAGCCATGGGGGTTTCATGGTGTTATTTTGGGGTTGATTGGAGCGGCGGCGCCACCGGAGAATGCTAGGGCGGCGCTATGGTTAAAGGTTTGTCTCTAAAGAGGAGGATGAGAAGTGAGGGCAATGAAATGGTGGGGGGGGTCGGTCCTTCAGACCGTTAAATATAACAAAGGGCCCAGTTCTCGACCGTTTTATTTAATGGGATCAACGGCTCAGATCGAAAGATATAAAACGGGGTCATTTAGCTTAGTGGCAGGAACGGACCGGGTTGGGGTATGTGTTTGGGCTGGGTTTAAACGGGACTGTATGGGCTATGACAATGATTTTGGCCCAATTTTCACAAGACAAGTCAATTTTCCAACTCCTTCTTCTATTCTTAATTCCTTTCTTCTCCTTTTTTTATAAATTCTTTTCTTTTCAAAGTAAAAATCTAAATTAATTCCTAAAACAAATTATCCTACAAAATTAAATGAGTTACTCAAAATAATACTTACCGCAACTAATTAATTACCAAATTAAAAAAAACCGCAAAATTCGAAATTAAATGCAACATGAGTTATTTTTGTGATTTTTCTATTTTTCTGACATGACTAAGTTACTAATTAATTTAAAAATGTAAACTTAAATCCTAAATGCAAATGCAATGTATTTTTGTATTTTCATGAATTAAATAAAATAAACATGCACAGACAAATGCAAACAATTAACAACAAATGCTACAAAAATCCACGAAATTGCAAACAATGGGAAAAAAAATTATTTTCTTGAATCTATAGGAGTAATTCATATAGGGCAAAAATTACGTGCTCACAAACAATGCCACCCATATTTTGGTGCATGTGCACATAACAATGAAATGCTTCCCTTATTTTGCCACATGCGCATATCGCCATCCTTATTTCGCTACGTGGTAGACCGATATAGTGCCACCCTTATTTCGCCCCACGCGTACAATAATAGACACAATCGCACGGCAAAGGCCTCGTTCTGACACCCTCAATCAATCTGCTCAGCATGTCCACAAGTGCCACAATATCACAAAGCAATAATATCGAAGTTTATCAAGATATAAGCTCAAATCTCATCAATAAGGTGCACAAGGTTAACAATAACAAAAAATCCGAGGGATGTTCAATATATAAAGCATGACTATAGCTAAGTCAATATAGTAATCAAGATCAAGTAGTCACAAAGTGGTCTCAACATGTTTCATACGAAGTTCATTATCAAATTAAAGCATATTAATAGTCTACGGTCTAATGCGGTCAAAGGCCACACATAACACCCGTATGCACGCTCGTCATCTCATGTACACGCCATTTTTCACATTATAGAAATAAACAATTAAGGCTAAATCCCAAGGGGGTTTTCCCACACAAGGTTAGGCAAGATACTTACCTCAAACAAACCAAATCAATATTCTAAGAATCCCTTCCCGCGTGAATCAACCTCCCGACAGCTCGAATCTAGCCAAAATAATTAAATAACATCAATAAAAGCCATATAAAACAATCCAAAATAATAAAGCTTCGATCTTGAACCAAAATAAAAAAAAAAGTCAACCCAAAAGGTCAATCTGTACCCGCCTCCCAAACCCGACAAAACTCACAAATTCCAAACTTCCATTCAATATGAGTTCAAACATATGTGTTTCATCCAAATCGACCCTCAAATCATCAATTTTTACTTTAGAAAAGTTTTTGCCAAAATCCCTAATTTTTCTTACTTAGATTCACCAATGACACGCTAAAATCTAGGTTGGAATCATGAATAAAAATAAATCAGAGTAAAAATACTTACCCCAATCCAAATCTTAAAAATCCTCTTCAACATCACCCAAACCCGAGTTCTAGATATCAAAATGTAATAAAATAACCAAAACCTTCGAAATGGAGTACTTAAGTGATTCTACCCAGTTATGCACTTCGTGATCGTGGGACATATGTCGCGATCGCGAAGACCAATCCCATGCCCAGCTGTTGTCCCTTCTCCGCGAATATGAGGCCATCCACATGAACGTGATGCTCGAATTTGTTGGCCTACGCAAACGCGGTAGCATGCACGCGAACGCGAAGACTAAATGCATGCCATCCCTCGAGCTGGACTTCCTCTACGCGAATACGAAGGCTACTGCCACACATGCCCTGCGAATGCGACCAACCCCTTGCGAACGTGAAGAGAAACCATCACCTGCCCCCAAAACACTCTCCACGATCGCGACACACCATACGCGATCGCAAAGCACACCAGAACATTAGAAAATCAACAGTTCCCAAACAAAGGTAAATGGTCTAAAACCCATATGAAATACACCCGAGGCCCCCAGGACCCCGTTCATCACACCAACAAATCCTAAAATATAATACGTACCTACTCAAGGTCTCAAATCGGATAAAAAAATATCAAAACCACGAATTGTACCTCTATTCAAGCCTAAGGAACTAATTCAAATTTGAAAATTCAAAACTTACGCCTACACAACTCGAAATGACCTCAAAATTTACATACAAGTTCCAAATGACACAACGGACCTATTCCAACTCCCGAAACCACAATTCGAATCCGCTATCATCAAAGTCAACTCTCGGTCAAACATATGAACCTTCCAAACCTTCAACTTTTTAACTTTCACCAAATAAAACCAAATCAATCTAGGAACCTCCAATTGAAATCAAGACATATGCCTAAATCCAAAATCAACATATGAACCTATTGGAACCATCAAAATACTCTTCCAGGGTCGTCTACATAAAGGTCAAACTCTGGTCAACCCTCACAACTTAATCCTCTAACCAAAGAACTAAGTATCCCAATTCAATCCAAAACTCCCATGAAACCAAACCAATCACCCCGGCAGGTCACATAACAATAAATACACCTAGGGGAAGTGTCAAATAGGGGAATGGGGCTCAAATACATAAAAGGACTGGCCCAGTCATTGCAGGTACTCAATCAAAGTACACTCTCTTAAAGTGTAGTAAAAACATCAATTTCACTTTAACAATTCCTAGTTTTAGGTGTATAAATTCATATGGAATCAATATATAAAGCTAAATCTAAGTAAAAATTACTTAACTACTAAGTAGTAGTGAAATCCCTCTTAAAATACTTCTCCTCTCATGCTCCCTAAGTAAAAAATAGTGAAAATAAGCCTCATCTTGGAATTTGTACTTTAATTACCCCTGATGCAATTCCTTCATTGCATTTGCGGCATTGCTCTCGCGAATGCGAAGCACATTCTCAACTGACCCCCAAATCCTTCTTCGTGAATGCGACACTCATCTCACGAACGCGAAGAACACTAGCCAGCAACCTCACATGAAAGTGTATGTCCTCTCGTAGACCTACCCTTTGGGCCATAAACATCTTAGACGAACGCGTGCCACACCCGCGAACGTGAAGCACAAAGGCACCTAGCTCCCAAACACCCTTCACGAATGCAGTCACCTTCTTGAGAACGTGAAGAACAAAGTAGCCCAATCCAATCTCATCTACATGAACGCGAGGCCACCCCCGTGAATGCGATGCATAACTGACACCAACAAAATGAACAATGCCCAACACCACCAAAATGATCTAAAACCACCCCGGAGCATACCCGAGCCCCTCAGGACTCCATCTAATCTCACCAACATGTCCCAACTAAGAGCTGACTAAGTAATTCTAAGCTGACTAAGAGAATGATTAGAAAGTTAAGAGATTCTTAGTTCTGAGCTGACTAATGACATTCTTCTCCAAACATACCTTATTCCAACCCTATTGCACATATTTAAGGCCTAAAAACCTCTTCTTACCCAGTACAAGCTGCTCGACCGACAAGAAACATCAAAGGCCACCTAGAATAACCAACAACAACTCGAATGTGACCAATAATGGAAAGAGACTCAAATAAGAGAACTACCCAACCAGTTCAACAAATACCACCGCAAAAGTATAATATTTTGAATCCATCCCACAAGGAAGAAACAAAACACATGGAATAAGCATAAGAAATCATTCCAACATAACCTGCTACGGTGTGTAACCCGATACAACATATCTATCCACATGGGGATACCCATCAAGCTATAATGCCCACAATCAATAAACACATGTGTATCAACAACAAGTACGTGAAGTGCATGGGCATAACTATGGAGAGACGGATAGCACAATAGACCATAGACATGCAAACCACGACTAAGGTATAATAAGCAATTCATATCTCAAGAGCCATCTCACTCAAATATCGCCAAACAGGACTACATCATACGTATGAATAGTCAAATAATCTCAAATCTCATCGTAGCATAAGAGAGTAACATAAGATACAGATTGTCACGACCCGAATTTCTCACCCTCGAGGGTCGTGATAGAGCCTATTGATGGGAGCTAGGCAAGCTAAATTGTTCTAATTACTTAACCTTTTACATATAATTTAATCCTTTAACAATGGTGAACAACATCATATATGCATTGGAATTAAATAAGCGGGAAGAAAAGAAATGTAACAATTTCAATATTACCAACACAATTCCATAACTAAAAGCTACCCAGATCTGATGTCACAATTTCACAGACTGTCTAAGAGTACTACAAATAAAGGTCCAAAAGATAAATACAAACTGTTTCAAAAATACATAGAAGAAATAGTATAGAAAGATAGAAGGAGACGCCAAGGCCTGCGGACGCCTGCAGGACTACCTCGGGTCACCTGAATGGCCTGAAAATAGCACCCTCATTATGGTCCAAAAGCTGCTGCACTGGGATCTGCACAAAGTGCAGAGTGTAGTATCAACACAACCGACACCATGTGCTGGTAAGTGCCTAGCCTAAGCTTAACAAAGTAGTGACGAGACTAGCACTAGACTACCAAATAAACCTGTACAGTTAAATAATATACAACGGAAAATAAAAGCAGATATTCACAGTTAAAGATGGGGAGGGGAAAGCATGCTACGGGGAGTATCAGATAATAACAAAATACCAAAGAGGAATGTAAAGAAACCATAATTTAGTTGCCAACAAAAATGAGGAAAACAAATACAATATTCACTTTCATTTCTTTCTTGTTGCAGGCGTGCAACCCGATCCAATTTCATATATCTCGTTGCAGGCGTGCAACCCGCTCCCATTTCATATATCTCGTTGCAGGCGTGCAACACGCTCCTATTTCATATATTTTCGTGGCGGTGTGCCACCCAATCCCATTTACAAATCTCATTGCAGACGTGCAACCCGCTCCCATTTCATATATCTCATTACAGGCGTGCAACCAGCTCCCATTTCATATATTTCATTGCAGGCGTGCAACCTGCTCCTATTTCATATCAACATCAATCACAAAAGAATCCCGGCAAGGGAACAAGAGTATAATAACAATATCCCGGCAAGGGAAAACAATAACATACCGGCAAGGGAGACAATGTCATAACAATAACATTCTGGCAAGGGAGACAATATCATAAACAATCTTGGCAAGGGAAGCAACAACGATAATCAACATATTAAGCATGAATAAATCTCAACGGAGTCACAACAATTACAACACTAGACCCACGGGCATGCTTGACATAGACATATAGATACTCGTCACCATGCCTATATGTCGTACTCTACAATTAACACATAGCAAATAAGACACAACTCCTAATCCCTCAAGCTAAAGTTAGACCAAACACTTACCTCGATGCCACAAACACAATTCAAGCCTCAACTACCGCTTTACCTCTTGATTCCACCACCAATTCGCTTGTATCTAGCCACAAGTTACTTAACTATGCCAATAAATGCTAAATGAATCGATTCTAATGCATGAAAATAGGTTTTCTAAAGTTTTTCCCAAAAAGTCAAAAATCGACCCCGGGCCCACATGGTCAAAACCCGAGGTTCAAACTAAAACCCGATTACCCATTACCCACGAACCCAAATATATAATTTGTTTTGAAATTGGACCTCAAATCGAGGTCCAAATCCCCAAAATTTGAAAAACCTAAGCTCTACCCAAAACACCCAATTTCCCCCATGAAAACCCTTGATTCTGAGTCGAAATCATGTGAAAAGATGTTAAAGATTAATGAAAACGAGTTAGAAATGACTTACAACCGATTTGGAAGAGTACTTGTCTTTGAAAAATCGCCCAAAGGTGTTTAGGTTTTGAAAAGGTTTGAAAAATGAAAGATTTTCGCCTAAGTTATGAATTTGTAGGTCGCAGATGTCACAATTGCGACCAGGGTTCGCAATTGTGAACCCCCTTCAAAACCTGTTGATTTCGCAAATATGAAGATTTTGTTGCATTTGCGACCAAGTGCAATTCCGGTCACCTTCGTATTTGCGAGGGACCCTTCGCAAATGTGATATCACATTTGCGATACAAACGTCGCTTTTGCGACCAAGGCCGCCCAGGTCGACTTTCGCATTTGCGAGCTAGGCTTCGCAAATGCGAAGCCTGCAGACCTGCAACATACCAGCAATTTCCTAAATCCAAATTTCACTCCGTGGCCTATCCAAAACTCACCCAAGCTCTCGGGGCTCCAAACCAAACATACACGCAAGTCCAAAAATATCATACAGACTTGCTCGTGCAATCAAATCATCAAAATAACATCAATAACTATGAATTTAGCATCAAAATCAAAGAAAATCTCAAGAACTTTCAAAGTTTCAAATTTTACAGCTAAGGTTCTGAATCACGTCATATGACCTCCGTTTCTTACCAAATTTTACAGGCTCAACTTAATCACATATAAGACATGTACTGGGTTCCGAAACGAAAATACAGGCCCGATACCATCAATTTCAAACATATTTCGTTTCCAAAAACTCATATATATTCCAGAAAATAATTTTCTTTAAAAATTCATTTCTCGGGCTTGGGACCTCGGAATTCGATTCGGCGCATACGCCCAAGTCCCATATTTTCCTATGGACCCTCCGGGACCGTCAAATCATGGGTTCGGGTCCATTTACCCAAAATGTTGAACGAAGTCAACCTAAATTCATTTTAAAAGTAAAATTCACAATTTTTCACAGATTTTCACATAATGGCTTTTCGGATACACGCTCAGACTGTGCACACACATCGAGGTGAGACAAAAAAGAGGTTTTAAGGCCTCGAAACACAGAATTTAGTTCTAAAACAACTGTTCATCCTCGAACAGACATAAGAAGCAAGTACCTAAGTGGGAGAAAAGATGGGGATAACGGCTCCGTATATCGGACTCGGACTCCCGGGTCGCTGCCTCAACAGGCTGACCTCTCCACTGAACACGAACAGAAGGGAAACTCTTCGATCTCAACTGACGAACCTGCCGGTCTAGAATAGTTATCGGCTCCTCCTCATAGGACAAGTCCTTGTCTAACTGGACAGTGCTGAAATCTAACATGTGGGATGGATCAGCGTGATACTTCCGAGCATGGACATATGAAACACTAGATGCACGACAGATAAGCTCAACGACAATGCAAGTCTGTAAGCCACCTCTCCCACTCGATCAAGAATCTCAAACGGGCCAATGAATCTAGGGCTAAGCTTGCCCTTCTTTCCAAATCTCATTATGCCCTTCATAGGCGACACCCGAAGCAACACTCGCTCACCGACCATGAATGCCACATCACGAACCTTACAGTCAGCATAACTCTTTTGCCTGGACTGAGCTATACGAAGCCTATCCTGAATGATCCTGACCTTGTCCAAGGAATCCTGTACTAGATTCGTACCCAACAACCGAGCCTCTCCCGGCTCAAACCATCCAACCGACGACCGACACCGCCTACCATATAAAGCTTTATAAAGAGCCATGTGGATGCTCGACTGGTAGCTGTTGTTGTAGGCAAACTCCGCTAAAGGCAAGAACTGATCCCACGAGCCTCCAAAGTCAATGACACAAGCTCGGAGCATATCTTCCAAAATCTGAATAGTACGCTCAGACTGCCCGTCCGTCTGAGGATGAAATGTTATGCTCAACTCTGCTCGTGTGCCCAACTCACGCTGAACTGCTCTCTAGAAATGCAAGGTAAACTACGTACATTGGTCCGAAATGATAGACACGGGCACATCATGAAGACGAACAATCTCCCGGATATAGATCTCACCTAACTTAAGAATAGGATACTGCCACAGGAATGAAATGTGCTAACTTGGTCAGCCTATCAACAATAACCCACACTACATCGAACTTCCTCTGAGTCCATGAGAGTCTAACAACGAAGTCCATAGTGATACACTCCCACTTCCACTCAGGAATATCAATCTTCTGGAACAAACCACCAGGTCACAAATGCTCATACTTTACCTGCTGACAATTAAAACACCGAGCCACATATGCAAAAATATCCTTTTCATCCTCCTCCACCAATAATGCTGCCGCAAATCCTAATACATCTTAGCGGCACCCGGATGAATAGAGTACCGGGAACTATGGGCCTTCTCTAAAATCAACTTTTGGAGTCCATCCACATTAGGCACACAAACTCGACCCTGCAGCCTCAAAACTCCTTCATCACCTAATGTAACCTGCTTGGCACCACCGCGCTGCACCATGTCCCTAAGGGCACACAAATGAGGATCATCATACTACCGATCTCAGATACGCTCCAATAAAGAAGAACGAGCGACTGTGCAAGCTAACACACGGCTAGGCTCAGAAACATCCAACCTCACGAACTGATTGGCCAAAGCCTTAACATCCAAAGCAAGCAGTCTCTTACCGACCGGGATATACACAAGACTACCCATACTGGATGACTTCCTACTCAAAGTATCGGCCACCACATTGTCCTTTCCCTGATGATATAAGATGGTGATATCATAGTCTTTCAATAGCTCCAACCACCTTCTCTGCCTCAAATTTAGCTCATTCTGCTTGAGCAAGTATTGCAAACTCTTGTGATCCGTGAACACCTCACATGACACGCCATATATATAATGCCTCCAAATCTTCAATGCGTGAACAATGGCTGCTACCTCCAAATCATGAACCGAATAGTTTTTCTCATGAATCTTCAACTGCCGCGAAGCATAAGCAATGACCTTGTCATCCTGCATCAACATCGCACCAAGTCCAATACGAGATGCGTCACAATAAACTGTATATGGCCCTGAACCTGTGGGCAAAACCAACACTAGCGCCGTAGTCAAAGCTGTCTTGAGCTTCTGAAAGCTCGCCTCACACTCGTCTGACCACCTGAACTAGGCACCCTTCTTGGTCAACCTGGTCATCGGGGCTGCAATAGATGAAAACCCCTCCACAAACTGATGATAATAGCCTCCCAAACCCAAGAAGCTCCGGATCTCTGTAGCTGATACGGGTCTAGGCTAGTTCTTGACTGCCTCTATCTTCTTTGGATCTACCTGAATACCCTCCGCTGATACAACATGACCCAAGAATGCAACCGAACTCAACCAGAACTTACACTTCGAAAACTTAGCATACAACTGACTATCTCTCAAAGTCTGAAGAACCACTCTCAGATGATGCTCATGCTCCTCCCGGCTGCGGGAATAGATCAAAATATCATCAATGAAGACTATCACGAACGAATCCAAGTAAGGCTTGAACACTCGGTTCGTCAAATCCATAAAAGCTGATGGGGCATTTGTCAACCCAAATGACATCACCAAGAACTCATAATGTCCATACCGAGTGCAAAAAGCTGTCTTAGGGATATCGGATGCCCTAATCCTCAACTGATGGTAGCCCGATCTCAAGTCAATATTCGAAAATACCTTGGCACCCTGAAGCTGATCAAACAAATCATCAATCCTCGGCAATGGATACTTATTCTTTATTGTAACCTTGTTCAACTGGCGGTAATCTATACACATTCTCATCGATCTGTCCTTCTTCTTAACAAACAACAATGGCACACCCCAAGGCGAGACACTAGGTCTAATGAAGTCTTTATCAAGCAAGTCTTGCAACTGCTCCTTCAATTCTTTCAACTCAGGCGGGGCCATACGATATGGCAGAATAGAAATGGGCTGAGTGCCCGGAGCCAAATCAATACAGAAGTCAATATCCCTGTCGGGTGGCATACCCGGCAGGTCTGAAGGAAATACCTCAGGAAACTCACAAACTACAGGTACAAAATCCATAGAAGGAACCTCAGCACTAGAATCACGAACATATGCCAAATAGGCCAAACACCCCTTCTCGACCATACGCCGAGCCTTCATATATTAGATAACACTACGGGTAGAATGACCAGGAGTCCCTCTCCACTCTAAACGAGGAAAACCCAGCAAGACTAAGGTCATAGTCTTGGCATGACAATCCAAGATAGCATAGTAAGATGATAATAAGTCCATCCCCAATATGACATCAAAATCAACCATATCCAAAAGTAACAAATCTACACGAGTCTCAAAACCCCCAATCACAACTATACATGAACGATGGACACGATATACCACAATAGAATCACCCACCGGTGTAGACACATATACAAGAGCACTCAAGGAATCACTAGGCATGACCAGATACGATGTAAAATAAGATGACACATAGGAGTACATAGATCCTGGATCAAATAGAACTGAAGCATCTCTACTACAAACCAGAACAATACCTGTGATAACTGCATCAGAAGCCTCAGCCTCAGGCCTAGCTGGAAGAGCATAACATCGGGGCTGGGCCCCACCACTTTGAGCTACATCTTTGGGACGGCCTGCTACTGGTTGGCCTCCACCTCTAGCGGCCTAAGCTCCACCTCTAATACCTCTACCTCCACCTATAGCACCCCTACCTCCACCTATAGCACCCCTACCTCCACCTCTAGCTGGCTGAGCGGGCAGTGGAACACTCGGTGCCTAAACCATGGCACGGGAGCCCTGGTGCTAAGAACTGCTCGGTGCTTGAGGGCAAAATCTAGCAATATGCCTCGTGTCGCCACAAGTAAAACAAGCCCTTGGCTGCTGGGACTGATAACTCTGAAGCGGAAGCGGAGGTGCACTGATAAGAGCTGGCAATGCACCATAAGACTACTGATAAGAATACTGCATGTGAGAACCACGGCAACCTAAAGCACCGTGAGAAACCTGAAGTTCTGACTGAAAAGGCCTAGGAGGATGACCTCTACCATACTAATCCCTGCCTCCAGATAAGGCACCACTGAATCTGCTTGAATGATAAGGCCTCTTATCAGACCCCTGACCACCCACCTACGATAGAACCATCTCAACTCTCCTGGCCACATTGTCTACCTCCTCTTATCAGGCCTAGGGGCCAATTTGTTGATACTGTGCCCGAGGGGCAAACTTCTATTTGTTTACTTTACATTAATTACCTGTAAATTACTTATTTACTTGTTAAAAGAGGATTTTACTTGATTTTTCACTAGTTTAATGTTTTTAAATGATTTTACTGCTTCATTCTAGAATGCCTTGTGCCCTACGTGTTTTCTTACTTTCAGTCGTAATTTACATTTGTTAATCACTGAGTTGTAGTACTCACTTTACTCCCTGCACCCCGTGTGCAGATTCAGGCGTAGCTAGTTCCGCTCCCGAGTGCTGATTCATCCCAGCTTCAGGCGGATCTTCGAGGAGTCTTTAGGTACTTGTTGGAGTTAGCAGCCTGGAGCTCCTCCCTATCTATTTCCTTTATGTTCTTAGTTCAGTATTTAAAACTCTGTAGTTACATTTGAGGATTCCGAATTGTTAGATGCTCGTGACTTGTGACACCCCGGTTAGGACTGTGTCGGGTTGTATTTCCGCTGCTTATTATCATTAAATCATGTTTTAGACTGCTTCTATATTGTTTAACTGCTTTAACAAGTGAATTAGGTTTAGTTGGCTAGCCTTGTCTTCACGAGAGGCGCCATCATGACCGGGTTGGGGTTTAGGGTCGTGACACTTCTATATGTTGTCATGAATTTGACACTTCTATATGTTGTCATGGATTTGATACTTCTATAAGTTGTCATGAATTTGTCCTTTCATGTAAGTTGTCATGGATTTGTCCTCCCATATGATGTTGAAGATTTGTCCTTCTATTTTTTTTGCCACGAATTATTCCTTCTATATGCATCTAATCTCCATTTTCCTTCAACAACAAAAAAGAAGGTAGAAAAAAAAATACAAGTACAAGAAAGATAGTTACATGCCAAGGCGTGTCAGATTCCCAAATTGAGTTCAAAGTATCGCCTTGAATAATCTGGCATAACTCGAGCCATGATTTTTGGTGAGAACAAAGCTCTATAGGTCTAGTTTCTATCAATTAAAATGGTTTTCAATTCCAACATTCCAACATCGAGATAAAAAGTTTTATGTGAAACCGCAATAATCTGAAACTGTTGGCGCGTTAGAATGTAGAGCCGACTTTAAAAACTCATCTAGAATGATTCTGAAAGTGTTTAATTTTGAATTTCGGATATGTTGTATATCATAAATTCTCATTTCTGATAAATCAAACAGTTTATGATTCTGAGATCCTATAGCAAGATATAAAACTTTTGGTGAAGCCGCGATAATCTAAAATTGTTGGTGCGTTAGAATATAGAGCGGACTTCAAAAAATCATCTAGAATGATCTTAAAGTGTTTAATTCTTAATTTTGTATATCTTATAGATCTTGAACTCTAGTTTTTGATACATCAAATGGTTTGCGATTCCGTGATTCTTACATCACGATATAAAACTTTTGGTGATGTCGCATAAATCTAAAAGCATGACATAAATTAAGGCTAAATTCAAAAAATTACCTAGGGTGATCCACAAAGATTTTAATTCTAAATTTTGGATATGTTCTAGAACTAAAAGTCTAGCTTCTATAGAATCAAACAGACTATGATTTGGACTTTTCTACACTAAGATATCAATTTTATACCACAAGATATACTGGCTAAAAAAGTGTGACGAAAATTAAAAAGAAAAGAAGAAGAAATTACCTTTAACTATTCCAAGCGTCAAAGGCAGATTCAAACCCTTCTTGCAACACCGTTTTTGGGCTCTAAGCCTTCTACCGGATCCCTATTTATAAATAAATAGTGGAGGTACTTTAAGTCCTAATGTGATACAAACTGTGACAATTATAGGAGTCCAAGAAGAATTATATATCCTAGTTCAATTGAAAGGATGAAGAGGTGTCACAAGTCCCTACTTTAGTCAAAATAGTCAAAGAATTTGTGGAGGCCCACGTGACTACATGAAAAAGTAGTATTCCAGTTTGCTTGTGACCATTAAATTTTCCACATGAAAAATCACTCTATAATTAAATACCTCGTGGTATTTATACGACTGGAGTACTTAATATTGTAAGTCATTTTTTTAATGAAAAATGTCAGACATTTGAGAAAGAAGATCTCTTCTTGGTTAAAAAATATAGCTAAGGAGGTCCAAGAAACTTTTAAATGGTTCTTTTGGCAGTATATCCCCATGAATAAGCAAGGATACTCGTGCAAGCTTACTTGACAAAATTATGTCACACTACTCTTGGGAGTAATTACTCTGAAGTAGTGCATGGACAACCAAAAAGGGATCTCAGAAAGAAGGATATTATACTTCAAGCCTCGTCTTGAAAGTGAAGCAAATCTACACCCTGACAAGTCTTTAAAGTAGGGGGCATTTGTAGGCATGCAAATTTTATTAGAATTAAATTTATTAAATAATTTAGACTATATTTAAATGCAAGATATATTAGGCCAAATAAATATTATGGGCTAATATAATTGAATCAATTATATAAGTCCAATACATATGGGTTAAATAAATAGGTCCAAATCTATTAGGCTATAAGTGATGACCCCATCTCATTAAGCCCAGGATGTCTTCTTCCTAGAGGCCCGGCTTGGCGCCACGTGTGAAATGACATGGCACAAAAGTCAGATGGAAGAGCCAATAAGATCATGCCACATGTCAAAATGACAAGGCATGCCAAGTCAAATTAAAAGGCCAATAAAATCGCGCCACATATGCAAGTGACATGTTCTGGCAAATCAAATGCGGCCTTGTCACATTTTAATTTCATTGATCGAAAAGAGTTTGTTCTCGTCATAACTCTTCCCTTCCACAACTATAAATAGGGGTCTTCATAACTCAGAAAAGATACCAGAAGTTATAACAAGAAGTAAGAAAGAATTTGTGGATCAAATGCTGCAAATTTCTCCATACGTTTCAAGCTTCAAGCAATCAAGTTCAAGCTCAAGAACGAAGAACAAATCAAGTTCAAGCTCAAGAACGAAGAACAAGTGAAGTTCAAGCTCAAGAACGAAGAACAAATCAAGGTCCAAGGAGTACGAGTTCAAATCAAAGTTCGTGCTAGTTGAATTCAAGATCATCATTCGTGGCGACAAATATAGATTCAAGATCAAACTCAATAGTTCTTGAATTTATTTACTATTGGAAAGAACAATCAGAGAATTCATAGAGATTGTAACACTCAAATATTTGAAATAAAATACTACGATTGTTGTAATATTTTTCATTCTTGATATTATTTTCTCGGTGCAAATTTATTGTATACAGACACTAAGACCCATAACCATTTTATTCCCTCTCTTGCATCCAATAATACTTCAAACCAAAATGCTCACTCCGAGGAGACCTTCTGTGCATCCAAAGCTATTTCTTTCATCTAATACTGTAATGTAGAATCAATAATAACATAGAAATACTACAAGTCTCAGCACCATCTAAGAAAATCTCAAGTCTTAACCATACACAGATCCGAAAATCCTTATGTACCACATATTGAATTCTTGAACCCATTAGAACCTCCTCGAGAGTCGTCCTCTCTGCTCTAATCTCTAATGTACAACCAGTACACACCAAATGACTTGTGCTCCATTAGCACACAAATAATTTAATAAGCAACCTCATCCTTAAGGAACTGATTGAATCCTTTTTCCTTTCGTACTACATCCACAACGGATATCAAACATGACTCATTCTACAACCTTCAGATATTAATAAAATATATTACATCAATGCATCTAGCAATTCTTTCACAAATTATCCTTGATGACACCCTTCTCAAATTGTATCCAACCCACAAGCATATCTAAGTCCAGGAACTACAATAGCACAATGCCCATATGAGTCGATTGTCGATGGTACTCCTGCCACTTGGCTTGAAACCACCGACATATCATCTGATGACCCACAATTTCTTTCTTAACCTCCATGGTCCCATACTGTTATTCGATTCAACTTCTCATAAGCTCATATAACACCAGTCATACACATTCCAAATCATCAGCTCAATTGCGTACTCATCCTTGTGACAGTCTTGCCAACTTTCTAAAGCGACCCGAATTTACATTGTTGTACATACATTCCACTTGATAAAAGAAAAACTCTTTATATGAGCCTTATAAGGACTATACAACCTCAAACTCGAAAAACTCCAGGAACAACTACTGGAGTTTGAGCTTAGTTTTTAGAGTTTGACATGTGTAATTAGAACTTTACCAATAGTTATTGAAGTTTAAACCTTTTTCTGTTCAAGCTTTAGGAACAATTCCTTAAGTTTGAATTCACACTGTTGGGTTTGTGCTTCCCGATAGTGACTCAATTTTCATGCATATACTAACGGAAACTCAGCAAATACTGAAATAATTTTGCTTTGGAAAGGCATCAATGCCTATGCAGAAAACAAAGAAACAAAAAAAAAGTTCCTTCCCTAAAAGAACAATAAACTTGCTAGATTTCTTACCGAGGAACATGGCCATAAAATCAATATTTGGGGTGAGAAAAAAGCTGCAAAAAAACAAAAAACTATTCAATTATAAACCTGTCAACTTTACTGACGTTTGATGATGCTTAGAGTTTGCTTCACTGCAATATTCTACTTATTTTATTCGCATGATCAATATGACCTCATCGCACTAGCAATAGTCAAAGACAATGCATTCAAACTTCAAGAGAGTTCCTGGAGCTCAAAGTAATAATAGCTTAAAATTCATGAATTTCCTGGAATTTCATTGTACATTTCAAATCCAGGAACAATTGCTAGAGTTTTGAGCTATAAATTTTTTAAACTCGAGTAATCGTCCCGAATTTTTCGTGCTTTATGTATGGGTATTTTTGTCTAAACTTATATTTTGCATTAAAGAGTGATTAATTTGTCAATACAGTTTAAAATCTGGCTAAACTCCAATAGCCGACCCAAAAAATATCCCACCCAACTAATTTTTTCAAACTTTTTTTTTTGCTATAAAGGTGTACCTTTAGGCTAAATGAAGAGGAATAATTAAAATATGGGCCCGCGCATGGGTCAGCCCATAGATAATTTATAATGGTCAAACTTCAAACACAGGAGTAAATACGATATAAGTACAAATATACTCGATTTTGGGACCACCAAAAAAAGTCAAACCTACATTGTACAAAAATTTATAAAATTTATCTACTTCAAAATGCATTTCCGAATTCGCATATGATTGCTTCAGAATTCACATTTGAAGTTATAAATTTATGGGTTCAAAATGTGATCTGAAGCTCTTCTATGTCTATTCAATGCAATTTCAGAATCAAATATGAAGTTCTTCCATCTTTCCAATACAACTTTAGAATCAGGATTTAAACTTTTTCTATTTTTTCAATGCTAACTCCACAATCGAATCGAAGTTCTTCTATCTCTCAAAAAGTTTATTTTATTAGTTTCAACAAGGTCACCATCGAACAAGCTTTCCCTAGGTTCAATAACAGTAGGTTTTGATTTCTCTAACATAATCTAAAAGTACCAACTCAAAGTTTCAATTTTTGTTTTAATACAAGGAAAAAGAAGAATAGAAGCAGCAACAGCAAACAAAAAGCAACGACAGAGAAGAAAAATGTACGCGAAGTTACCTAAATATTGTATATTAGTTTAAAAAAAATTGGTACATTCTAAATTGGGGCAATCATGATTTTTTTTTGAAAATATGGAGGAATGAATAAAAAGGAAAAAAAAAAATAAATGGATTGAACTCCGCCACATTGGAGTGACAGCCGTCAAGTCAAATTTGGATTGAGCAAACAAAAAAGAAAAATCAAAAAGTAATTTTGGGCGTCCTCCTTTCCCAGCATTCGCTTTCCCTTTCACAGTAGAAAAATCAAACCCTTCATACATAGAGATTTATAGAGAGACCCAGAAAAAGGGGGATACCCACTTTCTCAATGGACGCTGCAGCAGTTGATAGGATCATTGAGAAGCTAATAGAAGTCCGATCATCGAAGCCTGGCAAATTGGTGCAGCTGTCCGAGTCTGAAATCAAGCAACTGTGTGTTGCCTCTCGTGATATCTTCCTCAAACAACCCAATCTCCTTGAACTTGAAGCACCCATCAAAATTTGCGGTACTAACTATTCCCTTTAACCACTATATATTGGAACTGTATGCATTTCTTGGTGAGATATCGTTTAACCCTTGCTCTGTATAACTTTTTGTTACCTTGTAAAGAAAAAAACATTGCACCGTTTTACTTTTGTATCAACTGACTGGCTGGATACACCTTTCTGTTTTTTTTTTGTTTTGACTCTATTGAGTTTTGCTCTATGGTTGCTCGAAGTTTCTCTCTAAGTATTAGGTAGGTTTAGAACTGAGAACCTTGTTCTATAATCCCTTTGATCCCGTTAACTTTAGAAGGAAAAATGAAACTGAAAGGTTGTCAGTCTAGGCAATCGTGTTAAAAAGCGCTCCAAGTCTATCGAGGCTCGAAGCAAAAAACGCCATTAAAGTGTGGGCTTTAGTTAAAAAAAGGCGCAACGAAGATGCTAGTATTTTTTCTTTTATTTTGTAATTTCTAATGTTTGATGTTTGTCAGTCTGTATATCCATGACTTACTTCTTGAAACATGCTACATGCTTTGTCTGGTGAAACGTGATAACTCTAGAATCCCGCAGATTCTAATTTACCCTAAATATTTTGAGTAAAAGGAGATTTATCAGAGAAAGTTCTGGTCAACTCTGCAGCTCTGCTGTGTTTGAAATGTTGCATGTTTATATCATACTAATCCAATACGACGTATTAAGAAAATATCATGCAGATTGCAAAATGTGTTTGCTCTGGCCTAATGTTTAGGACGCCGTCTCTAGAATATATTGAGGTTTCAAAGTGATGTTGTACGAGTTCGAATAAAACTATAATGGTTTACTTCGAGGAAAAACCACCACCTCTGAAGCTGAATTCCTCTAGGGATTTGGTGCCTCTGGCAATCCAAGTGAAGAATAATGTTATAATACGATGAAAAGATCCACTATCTACGTTAAGTATACCTTCCACTGGAGGGTGATCCATTGCCACTGCTATAAGTCCTCGCTGTTTACCTCTGCTCTTTTTCATCAGGAGATTTCCTTATTTGGCTACTTCCCTTTTTTCATCAGAAGTAGGTTACCATTTTCTAATCAACAGCTCATCATCTTTTTATCAGTTGCCATTCTGTGTCCTATTTGTTATTTAGACGCGTTAGGGGAACAAAACTATGGCAGGCATCATGCTTTTTTTGTTCTTCTCTGTTGCTACACATTTTTTTTTTGGGGGAAGCAGTATACTAGTGTTAACTTGTACGGGTTTCAGTTTTGACTTCATAGACCTCTTTCTATTCAATTTTTGTAAGTGACATGTTGAAGTAGCTTTTGTATGTGCACGGATTACTCCTTCAGTTAGATTAGAGATGTTGCTTAAACTCCATTCGTCAAATATGAAGTCATTGGTTAAAGTTGCATTTAACTAGGGGCGTCACTGCTCTATCGAAAACAAGGGGTGTCACTGTTGTTTCGAGAAGATGCTGATTTTTTGGTTTATATATTGCATATAACTAATATTAGATTTTTCCCGAACCATCCCAATTTTCTCGGTTTTACGGCGTTATATGTTAGGTTCAGTTAATTTGCAGTGCTTAAGTTTTAAAAAAGACGCATAAGAATATTTACTAGGATGCCTCATTTGTCATGTAAAATAAGAAAATTTAACTTAACACTAAAAATTATAAAACTCTCACTACATTTTGCATTACCGATATAAAAAAAGTCTTTACTATTAAACCAAGAAAACTAGTAAGTGATTACTTATAAAAAATAAAAAAAACTAGTAAGTGATATTTATGTTAAAAGTAGAAGACCAGATGAGCAACAATAACTTCTCTCTGCCGTCATCAGAAATGTCATTTGAAAGCTTTGACTTCTGTTAGTTGGAATTAAACTTTGGCGTCTGTTAGTTGTTGAAGCCAGGGATGATACTGGATCGCCAATAGAGGTAGATGCCAACTTGGGACCGAGTTGCGATCCTTTTGTTCTGCTGCAGGTTAAGCCATGAAACTGGCTTTTGCAGCAGTTTTCATTTGATATCATCCTCAGCATGGAGACAAGAGTGAACAGTGACCATAGTTTCTCGCAAAACCGAATGGGGATGTTGATTGAGTCTTGTGCTCTCCAACTCTTGAGGAGTACAGTTCAATTGATACCTTGTCAAAAATCACTAAGGATTTTAATTGTTGCACCAGATTCTGGCGAACTGGAACCTAATATGACACCTCAAGTTAGTGATTTTCATGAAGATAGCCAAAGTAATAAAAAGAACATAGTTGATACATTTGTCAAAATAAATAAGAAAAATAATAGAATACAGATGTGGTAATTTACCAGGTTTGACCTATAATACATACTGAGAAAGAAGGTGGAGAAAACACTCACACCAGTGGTTGCCTAGATGTCTCCAGTAGGACGAGGATGGGATTTCCTCCCAAGTTCTGTGTCTGAGCGAGCTTATGTATCTCGAGTGCATGGCTCAAAAGTTTTATTGAGGGTGCTTTGAGTTGTTTTTAATCGTCTCGTGTTGTCTACTGAAGGAATCTGCCTTTAATGTCCATTTGAAATCTTACTGTGGTTCATCTGGATTGGTTACTTAGGGTGGTTCTCTGTATTGTGCCATTTGTAGTTAACATTTCTCCAAAAGAAATGGATAGTCAAGCACACATTCCTTTTATTGTGATGGTTGTCGATTGACATGAGGCTAAGATTGGCATAGGGACGGGTATGGTATTATTGCCAAGTGGAATTTACACAGGTAAACTGACAGTGTTGAATCTTTATGTAATTCTCGAGCTCTCCTATTCTCTACCCAGGAAGTTGAGGAAGATGTTCATTGTTGTGCCTTGACTTTTACCAATGTTTTTTTATTGGTAATTTTTATTTACCAATGTTCAATGGATGACCTGCTCGTCTTTAAAGCTTCAAAATGAATCGACTCAGCCTTTACAGGCTCATATTCGACAACAATTTACTAGATTGTTACATAAAATATGATATATCAACCCTCAGGGGTTGGCCTGGTGGCAATTGACTTGAGCCTTGGTGTTTGCTCCCTTTTAAGGTCTCAAGTTCGAAACCCACTGGGTGCAAACAATTTCTGAGGGCCATCGGACTGGGTAAAACCTGAATTAACCGTGGTGCACTTGCGGGAAACTCCTTGCCGAAGGCCTGTGCACCCCCGGGATTAGTCGGGGCTCTTAGAGACTCGGACACCCGGTGCAAATCAAAAATAAAATAAAATATGATATATCAAGACAAAGGAAAACTAAAATTAGGTGGGTTAATAAAGAGGAACTAAAACAAATTAACTTCGTTTCTTAAGGGTACTTTTTTTCTTGATAAGGTAAAGATTTTATTAATAAAGGTACCAAGATGGTACAAAGGTTACATCAAGAGCAGCCAAACACCTACAGCAGCAGAACTTCAGTTACAAGTTTGCTAACGAATCCAAAAACTCTAAATACTGATCCACACTCTCAACTAAATGTCTAAATGTTGTTTACAGCAAAAAAATAATTTTTGCATACAATTATTTTTAATTCTAGAGATTTCCTCCTATTCTCAAAGCAAGCATTGTTTCTTTCTTCCCAAATGGTCCAGAAGATGCATAAAGGAATGGTCCTCCAAAGCTGCTTCTTATGGGTACTACATGCAGTGCATTTATTATGTCTTGTAGTTCCATAAAACCCTGTCTCTATTGCTTTTCCATATCTCCAAATTTTTGGTTGACTCCCTTGCTAGTTGCAAATTAACACAATATTATGTGCAAATAGCATGCGGCACGGAACCTCGTCCTCTATTTTATTGGTTAGCTCATATCTAATTAGGGTAAAACAAGTATGAGTTGATGGCAGATTTGGGTGTGAACTCATGTTTATGGGGCATGTCCTGCATCTCCTCCCACTTTTCTTGTGAGTACTCATTTGTACATATCCTTTATATCATTTATATTCTGAAAGGAATTCATTTCTTCTCAGATATCCACTAAGGAATTTTTAGTGACGCGTCGTCATATGCTTTCTCTACATCACTAAATATTATGTCAGTTGCTTCCTATTAGTATAAATTTCCATAATTATTTTTAGTGAAAATGTAGACATAAATCTATTGTGGTTCTTCGTCACCTTGTAGTGTCCCCAAGTTTATGCTCATTATTCCAAGTCTGTCATATAACTCATAATTTTAATACCATAGTAGTTTGTGCGACTTTGAATATCATTTTTGTTCTGATAAATCAAAAAGTAGGTACTCTTCCTCCAACCTTTGGGCATATTTCCTCTCCTTAATAAACTTTGAATAGTTTGGTTAGTGATGTTACTCTAACTAGGGTAAAGACACATCCAAATCTCTATGATACCCTATGGACCATGGGCTTTTCTCCCTTACATTTTCTCTGCTACTCCTTTACTTGAGCAGACCTAATTCCCAGCAATCTAATGGATATGTATGTGTTATTGAATCAACGGGCCAAATGACAATTTTGGTCCACAAGTTGCATGGAGAAGACCATCACAGTTAATTGCTACGAAAATAACCTACCAAATGCAATATGGTAGTGCAGTTTCTGATATTGTTGTTACTCAACAAATAAAATGGGGTCTACTCTTTAATCAGGATTGATCAGCTTGGTGCTACATATAGTGTACGTGGAACCTGCAGCAGTTTGAGGACCCATCGATGGTAGCTGCTATAATAAAATAGAGAATGAGTGACTTTGGGATCGGACTAAATTGTCTGTGGTGGATTAAAGAGGCATCACAGCACTTGCACAATATCTTACTTGGTCTGACAATGGTGAACTTGTCCCAAAGGAAGACGGTTTTTTTTTTATTGTGGGGGGGGGGGAGGGGGGTGGAGAAGAAGAAAGATGCCATGGCGATGGGCATGCCTAGGGTTTTTGGAAACGGAGCTATGATTCAACTATATAAGAAGCCAGTGCGGAAGTATGTGAGAGTGTCTGATGTGAGATATGCAAATTCGTGATTATTAAATTGACTGAACTACTTGAGCTAGGTAAATCAGATATACTCCAATGTAATGAAGTAAGAACAAAAAGTTGTGCCTTTTTAATATATAATGAACCAGATTTAGTTATTTAATACAGTCGAGGGTAAGCTAACTATTGCCTTTTTCTCACTTAAGTTTCCTTCTGTGTTAATTCCTCCTTATTTACATGTTTTTTCTTTATCTTGTTTCAGGTGACATTCATGGGCAGTACAGTGACCTGTTGAGGCTTTTCGAATATGGTGGTTTTCCTCCGAAGGCTAACTACTTATTTTTAGGTGATTATGTAGATCGTGGCAGGCAGAGCTTGGAAACAATATGCCTCTTGCTTGCCTACAAGATTAAGTATCCTGAGAACTTTTTTCTGCTTAGAGGAAACCATGAATGTGCTTCAATAAATAGGATATATGGGTTCTATGACGAATGTAAGCGCCGGTTCAACGTGAAACTGTGGAAATCCTTTACGGACTGTTTCAATTGTCTTCCTGTGGCAGCACTTATTGATGAGAAGATACTATGCATGCATGGGGGTCTCTCGCCTGATCTTTCTAGCTTGGATCAGATAAGAAACTTACCACGTCCAACTTCCATCCCCGATACCGGTTTGCTTTGTGATTTACTTTGGTCAGATCCTGGTAAAGATGTGAAGGGGTGGGGGATGAACGATAGAGGAGTTTCATACACCTTTGGCCCTGATAAAGTTTCTGAGTTTTTGTCAAAGCATGACTTGGACCTTGTCTGTCGTGCCCATCAGGTAAAGGAACCTTGTTTTCTTTGTCCTGCTGTGCTTTTCCTCTGAGGTTATTGATTTGCATCTTTTTTTTTTTTGCAGGTCGTGGAAGATGGTTATGAATTCTTTGCCGAGAGGCAGCTTGTCACCATTTTTTCAGCGCCCAACTACTGTGGAGAGTTTGACAATGCCGGTGCTATGATGAGTGTTGATGAAAACTTGTTGTGCTCTTTCCAAATTCTTAAGCCAGCTGAGAAGAAAAATAAGTTTGTGATGTGATCAAAGATGCTTCCTACTTTTACAGAGGTAACTCTCTTCTCTGTCCTTGTCATAATGGCTGCTGACTTGAATCTAAACGTTCTCTTGTTTAGTATTTACTCAATGATGTCTACACGTTCTAGTGGCGGAGGAGTAGGTACCAGTTAAAGTGCTTGTTAAAATCCATCTCTGCGACATCTGTATTTCAAGAGTTGCCACAATAAATGGCTGTCGCTCTGTGCCTTTAACCATACTTGTGAGTTTTACAGTGATTTTTCTGGTTGGGGGGGGGGGGGAGATCGTTGTTAAAACTTGAAAGGATCTAGTTGGATTATAAATATCAAAAGAATAGCCTTTATTTGAAAACATGCTTGATATATGGTAAGCATCCAATTAACCAAACGTTGGTTTGGTATTCAGCACTAGCCAGAAATGAGTATTACCTGCACGCTTATGGTAAAAAATTAATGGAAGTTTAAGATTTTAAAGTTCTATAATGTGGATCAGTTGATTAGACAAATTAATTGGGCTGGCACAATGAATTGGTTGATTCAGTTTATATTAGACACTAAATTTCTGCTGTTTCGTTCTAGCTAGCTTCAGTTTATGTATTTTACTTCTTTTAAAACAGGTTTCTGGCTCTATATGTTTTTTAGCTGTCGAGTTCTTTCTCCTTTGCTCGTTTTGTTCCGTTTCCATTATGTTGTTCATTCATTCCTTGTATTCTCTTATCTGTTCCTCTTGTTTTCCCTTTCCTGGCCCGGTTTGTTTTGCCTCAGGGCGACCCTTTCCTCTAGCGCTAACATGTCCTTTTAACTGTTGCAGAGTAATTTGCTGTGAAGCAGAGGTCATGATATCGTCTGCCTTCAAAGGTTGTTGAAGAAGCAAAGATTGCCGTGCTTGGTGCTTATTCCAGTTAGTTTGTTACTATGAACTGGGTGGGAGCATCGGCAGGAAGGCATTGTAGAACCTCTATATTTGTTCTGGTACAAAACAGTCTAACATGTACTAATATATTATTGAGAAATTTTATTTGCACTTGGATGGATAGAAAACTCGCCATTTGAGCACGGAAACCAACATCTCTTTTGCCAAACTCCAGTAAGATGGGGAACAATTGAGAGATCGCGTATTAAGGTGCTGACACACATTAGGTCTATTACGCTGATGTTTATGATGCGGAGGAAATGCCTACTCTTTTGGTTGCTCAAAATAATTTTAGGCTCAGCTGCTGCTTGGCCTGAGGCAGTTGGAAATTTTGTGGGCATTGTGTTGCTCCTCAACAGAAAGCGCTTTCTCATTATAGTTCCATTGTTGTGCAACGGGGGAAGATGCTTCAATTTCTGTCGTATTTTGTCCTTTTTCAATCAGTTGATTTATGCCCGGAAGAATATTTAAAATCCACCATGCTTCTTTTTATTTTCCCCACATCTCAATTCTAAGCTTGTTGGATTCGGTTATATGAATCTTCATATCCATTTCATCCCATTTGGATCTAGATTATCGCAATACTCAACGAATTTAGCTTGTCTAACGTTAGTAGTTCCTTACATATCCCCTAACATATGAATCTCAAACAACCAAGATTTCTCTGCAAAAGCCTGATCCCTCCCAGAATATACTGAAGTGCGTGCAGTTGGCTGGCAGGTTATTTATTGCGCACACTACAACAGTGTGGACTAGGGCAATTCTCCTAACCTGGATGAGACCATGGCGGCTAGCAGTGTGCCCTCCTTCCTTCATTGCAAGATTGTGCCATCTAAGCAAAACTCTAGACCAACTTTCGAGGTACAAGTTCAAACCATCCCAATACCTGTTTCCGTAAGAATCCAGACTATACAGCGTTTGTTTTACATTGGGGGTAAAACACTTCCTAATAAAGGCAACTTCATACCCAGGGAACTCGAACCTGGTTAAGGATGAAGGAGTACCTACCACTCCACCACAACCCTTGACGGTGACTATACGACACGTGTTATGCAATATATGATCAACTATATCCCTAGTTTAGTGTAAGATAATCTCGTAGGCCAACTGTATATTAGATAGTAGTTAGAGAGGTTTCCGTTATGATATTTCCTAAGAGTGACTCCATGTGATAATCTTTCGTGCTATCCTATTGGCTTTTCCATGCTAGTTGTTGATTTGGGCAATGTTGGGCGTGAGGCGAGACGTTTTACTTCTGACGAGGCGAGACGTAAGCCTTGAGACATGGGGCGTAAGTCCCACGGATCATTAAATTTTACTAATTTTAAGATAGTATAAAATAAAAAATAATTATAAAAATTACATTAACATCACAAAATTATAACAAATAATGTGTTTAAAATAGTTATAAATTATAATTCAATTATGAATAAAACGAAAAGTATGACGTATATCATAATATGCAAATTAGCTTCAACGTCGTTACAACTCAAACATCAAAAGTAATATATTCGATACAAAATCTTATATGTATCTCTTAAGGAGTAATGAATCTTGAAAGAATTTCGATATTATAATTTGATATTTTTCTTAAAGTACTCCTTTTATTTAATATGCTTTCTATTTGAAAGAGAATTTATATACAAACATAATTCACAATTTAAATATGATTCTCTAGCATCGTTTATTTTTAAGTTTCAACAAGTTAATAAAGTGGCACATAATTCACCATACAATATCATGGTAACTAATTATTTGTAAATAGTTAGTAACTAATACTGAGCTATTAAATTAATAAGTATTGTATCTCGTAAACGTGAAAAAAATAATATTTAGAAAAATAAATATAAAAAAAATTATGGACTATTATATAGTAAAGACATAATAAAAGTTAATAAACAAATACTTTTTAAATGAAAGATTTATTTAAAATTAACTAATTACAGTCTTAGTGGATAAAGTGCAATAATTTTTATTTTAATTATGACATAGAATACTCTCAACTTAATGATTTATGATTACGAAAAAAGTAATTTTGAATAGTCAACGTTTTATTAAGAAAATTTGAGGATTTACAAAGTTAGTTACGTACAATTGCATAAAGTTCTATTAGCCAAGCCCAGTACGCTGGGCGTTGGGCGAGTTCGGGGCGTAAGCTCAAATGGCCGAGGCGTAAGTCTCACGGAACTAAACCCCACACATAAGGCCACGGATGTTTTACGAGTGCTCCGCCCCGAACGAGCTCCGGGCGAGTCCCAATTCTGCCTTTTAAAACAGAGGACGGGGGCATGCTTTGGAGATACATGGTTAAGACTTCCCAGTTGGAGAATTTATGTATATTCTCTGATTAACATCTTTCATTTGTTTCAAAAGGAACTCAAAAGGGGTAAAACAGTGGCGCTGGAATACAACTATTGAGTCGACCAAAACTATATTCGCATTACCCTGTTTTCGCATAATGTCTCATGTGGTCTTGGTAATTGGTATGCATGGTCATCGTTTCAGTAACCATGACACAAGTAAACAATATCCCTTCTTGTTCTGACTACGAGTCTATTTGGCTTAACTGATTTAAAGTAGTTGATAAGCTTTATCAGTGGCAAAGCCAGAAATGTTTTCAAGGGTATTCAAACTTAAAAGAAGTAGAAAAAAATTCCGACAAAGAGTGTTCAATATAGGTTTTATATATCTAAAACAAATATTTTACTTATATATGCAGTGTAATTTTTCAGCGAAGGGTGGTCTTGCTAAAGGTGGCTTCGCGGTCCGCCTTACGTGCTGAAAATAAAAATAAAAATTTAAGTACTGAAATTGATTTAATAAAGAATAATGGCGGACCCAAGATTTTATTCAAGCAGGGTCAATAAAGTAAATATTGTATGTTGATTTTTTTCCTTTCCCAATAATGCCCATAAAATTATTTTCATTTTGAGATGGTGTTAAATACACAAAATAAACACTAAACTCGACTTTATGACATGTAAAACAATTAAAAGACATAAAAAAAACAATAAATACACCAGCTTTGCATATACAAGTAACTTTTAAATGTTACTATTTACAAATAATAAATACTATAGCATAAATTGTATTAGTAAAACTTAAAATACTCCATACGACACAAACAATGTAAGTTTTGAAAGAAAACTGAGCTAACAATTTTAATATATTATTTAAATTGAACTAGTAACATAAGAGGATAAAGAAAAACGCTAACTGTAATAGTTTACTTACCGTTACTGGTGTGGTTCTCTCTTGAACAGGAATTGTTTCCAAAATGACCCCGCTTGACCACTGAGCCGACTATTTATCTCAAAAATACGAGTATTAATTAAATTTGATTAGTAATTTTAAAAATATGTGATTTAGTTCAATACAAATTAATAATCAAGAAATATGAAGTAGAAATGAAAGATAAAAGTGAATCAATGTTACTCAGCAGTAGTAACCTCGAGCTTCGTGACCTCGAGGTAGGCTTAGAATAATAAGAACAATTAAGTAATAAAAGCAAAGTAAGAACAGTAGAGCTAAAAGACAATGCTGATGAACAGTGAGCAAGAAAGTAAAGAGTATATTCTTTGCTCAATGATTAGATGATGTTACAAATGATTGGGGTCCCCTTTATATAATAGGGGAACCCTAAATAAGGAATATTTCTATTTATAGTAAGGAATATTCTTGGTACAACTGTCTAATCGCCTAGTACAGAATCGTACAATCCTATTCTGGGATTTGCTTCATGACATTGGGGACGTGGCAGGAATCTAGCTTATTCTGGTACAAATCCATAATGGTACTATTTCGGGGTCAAGCATACTTGGCCCCGGTGTTCCTCGAACTTCCATCCCAGGACCTTGCACTCTGTCTTCGAGCTCAAGTTTGGTCAACCGATCTCGAACTCGATCTCGTTTGGACTCGGACTTCGGACTACCTCTCGAATACATAGATCGAAGGCATTCGATCTTGACCATATACAAATAATCCCCGTCTTTCTTAGAATAAGATGATAAGAAACGATTTGATCCTCGTTTTCCCGAAATCTTTATTGATGATGTCATTTTTGTGATGCAGGCATCCGAAGTGAATGAAACGTCCCGTCGGTCCACTTCCCCAAAACATTGAATGCACGCTAGTATTGGTTGCCACTAGCGCCACCAAACCGTCGTTGCCCTTTTATAAATATGAGGCTATTCCTTTGAATAAAGAACTTTACTCTTTCTTTACATCTTTCCCTTCTTCATCTCTTTCTCTAATCACATGTTTTCACCGCCTCTTTAAGCGCCGGAAAATGCCAAGTTCTTGTAAAAAATACCACATTCTGATACCACCTATATTCTTTAGCTTAAAATCATGGCTAAAACTTTCAAAACGGTCCCTAAAAAGGATAAAGCGTCGTCTTCTTCTACCTCTCGGCCGGCCAAATCGGTGACGCTGCCAACTCTTAAGGAAATCACCCCCGACCCTTGTGTGATAAAGAATGACTTTAGCATTGAAAATCCCCACGATGTCCCAGGCCGATGCGAGCATGCATCTCGATATCTTAGTTTGATATCGGAGAAGCATCTTAAAGATGTGAAGAAAGACTGTGGTTGGGGAGATGAGGTCGTGGTTCAGATCCCGAGCCTCAGGGAACACATTACTACCCACGTGGAGGAGATTTTAAGTGTTTATACTTACCCCTTCACACTAGGTCCCCTTGATCCGGTGGTGATCGACTTCTGCAAAACATACGAAGTCACCCTCAGCCAGATTCATCCCTCTTTTTGGCGCATTGTGATCATGCTGCGCTACTTTTCCGAAAAGGCCGAGGGGTTGGAATTCATCCTCAGCCACCTGATTCGACTGTATCGGCCCCAGATGTTTCAAGGGCTTATCAAGCTGCAACGTCGAACAAGGAAAGCCTTCTTTGCCAGTAATGATGAAATCAAAGATCGAGGTTGGATGAGACGGTTCGTCAGAGTAAGAACTTCGGATGTCATCCCTAGGGACAAAATGTCGTTCCCAGAGAAGTGGAACTTTAATCATAAGTGGAGTTCTTTTTTGCCAGTATCTATTCATATTCTGCTTTCACGTTTCATAATGCCTTCACCCTTTTTTGGCAGCCACCACCTGGGCGCCCCACGCGGTGCCCGATCTCAAGGATTGGGTCCAAAAGTTAGCTGCCACTTCCTCCTACGATGAGCGCAAATGGCGTGAATTATCGAAGGGCCAGTGGGAGGCCAAGAATCATGGTAAGTGATTTTCCCAAGTTTTTTAAATACTTTTCATATGTTAGTGGTGTCAATTTATTCACGTTTACTTGTGCAGGCCTCAAAGATGTATCTGAGATGAGGCCGGCTCCGCCTGGGGAAGGGACCAAGTCTTCAATCCTAAAGTCTGAGAAGGACAATAAAAGAAAAAGGGTTTCGAAGCCTGAAGACCCTTAAGACAAGAAAACCCCAGCCCGAAGGCTGCGAAAGAGATTTGCTCAAGCGGGCGCAGATTCGGCCCACGATTCTCCGAATGGCGAAGAAAATGATGGTGAAGAGTCAATGTTGGTGCCTCGAGACAGGAAACCAATCGAGGCCGCCAAGCCCTCCGAACTAGAAACCTCATCCCGTGGTGAGGGAACCCCAAAGAAAGATGTGGGTAAGGCCCCCATGTAAGATCATTCCTCCACCTTCAACAAATGTACCGAAGGGGGCAAATGCGGAGACCCCCGAAGCCAATGAGAACGCCCCTAGGGAAGAGCTCGGGGCCACGACAATAGGTCATTCCCTTTCTTTTCCAACTTATTCCGAGGGGGAAATCGAAGAAGCTAACACTCTGCGTATGCCCGATCCGAGCAAGGTCCTCGAGGAAGATCCATTTTAGGGTTGCTTTGCTGGGGTCGAGGATGCCACTGACCTTAATGATGCATCCACCATCTTTGAAGAGGCTCAACATCTCCTTTCTCGGGTAAATACTTACTTTGATCATTGTAATTTTCTCTTTCTCTCTTTTCTTTTGACTGATATATCTTCATTTCACGTATAGGCCATCGTAAAGTTCAGAGCTGAGCTGAGCCAATGTGAGGCCGAGCTCAAGAAATTTTCAAGCGAAGAGAAGGCCCTTAGGCTCCTCTGTAGCAAGAAGGAAGAGGAGCTTAAGGATCTCCGGGCCGAATTGACCAAAGCTCGAAAACCGAGTTTGAGCTAGATGAGCAGGTAACTATGATTTTAATAGAGTACGACCTTCTTGGCCCTAATTCGGAGGCTAACACTTCGATATCTCAGTTGCAGCAAAAGCTAGAGATGATTGGGCAGCTCCCAGGTGAGGTTGATCAAGTTAAAGCTGATTGTCATCGATGGAAGGAGAGCATGGATCAACTTGCTACCGATAAGGAAGTCATTACAGCCCAACTGGCCTCGGCTGAAACTCAACTCCGAGGCATTAAAGTGAAGGGTCTGGCCCAGGCCAAGAAAATTGAGGAGTTAGAGGTAGAGCTAGCTAGAGCTCGGGCTTAAGCTATACAGGCTAAGGCCGAAGCTGAGAAGACGAAGACTGCGGCCGATAAATCCATTATCGTATATTTAAGGGATTTCGTGTCCGTTCAAGATGAATTGAGGGAGGACTCCGACCGGGAGGAAGGGAGCAATGATTTGGCCAAGTGCCAGGCCCAGAGGGAGACTCTCGAAGAAATCCATGCCCGAGGGTTCGACCTTGCCGAGGATATAGCCGAGGCAAAGGCGCGGGAAACCGATGCTAGGTTTCTTGTCTCTTCCGATGATGAAGATGTAGTGAGTGGCTCCGGGGATGGGGAAGGTGAAGAAGATGTTCCCGAGGGAGAGGAGGCTCTCGAAGATAGAGCTGCTGAAGGTGCAGTTCTTGAAGATGACGCTCCCGGGGGTGTGACCCTAAAAATAGATTAGGTTTTCTTTTCTGTGTAAGGGCCCCTTCTGGGAGTTGTAAACATGTTTTGTAAAACAACCCCTCATGAATATATAGTATCTTTTTTATCTATTCTCAAGTTGTGTTGGATTTTATTTTGTTTTCTTTTGCGGAAGATTTCGATGATTCAAACAATCAGTCCGAGTATTGATTCGGACTCATAACATAATAAACCCTTAGGTTTTTATTGATCAATATAATACCCCTTAAGATTTTGTTAATCCTCGAGCTAAGCTTAAATCAATTCGATGTGAGCTCGGAATAATGGGACTCTTGAGTTCGAGTTGAGTGAGAGCGAGGTCTCGAACTCTATATATTTTGGTCCTTAAGCTCTTTTAAGTTGGCCCTTAGGCTCTTATATATCGGCCCTTAGGCTCTTTAAGTTGGCCCTTAAACTCTTTAGGTTGGGTTGTTTCGGCCTCTAAAATGGCTATAATTTTTCCCTCTTTCCGGTTAAAAAACTTAGTAAAATTTTTTGTATGCCTTAGCATGTATTTTTTGTACTCGTTTGGGTTTTTTGAAGGTTCGACGTATCGGAACCTTATTAGTAATTTGTTTGTGTAAACATAATCAAATACCTCTTGAGGTTTTTCCGAAGGCTGATGTTATCAAAGCCTTTGGATTATTCGAGGGCTAAATTTATCGAAGTCCTTAGATTTTTTAGGGGCTGAATTTATCGAAGCCCTTTATATTTTGCTTTTACCGAGGGTAGCCTGATTTAACTGATTTTTTAATGTTTAAAGGCCTTTAATTTATAACGAAAGTAGGATGTCTCCGAGATGCATTATTTTGGCCGTAGCCGTTATATGATCGTAGTCTTTAGTATGGCAGCAGCCTTCGAGTTTGTCACTTGGACTTGTTTCCCGATAATTTTCCGAACTTGTTCGAAAAAGTTAGTCCCCGAGTATATTGTCCTTGGCCTTTGTTTTGAGGGGGTGACTCTTTGAGGCCTTATGAGTCCGAGTTTTCAATGACTCACATATACTGACTGTCGATGATAGTCCCCGAGTATTCGGGGGTGCTTTTATGCTTTGGCCGTTGAGCCGTTTCCCATAGGATTATAAGTGTAGAACTCGTATAATAGTAGACTTCTTTGAGACACAAAGTGTTTTTGATATTAACATAATGCTTCTTCAAATAATTTATACATGCATACATGATTTGCCGTCAGGGCTCGACTATTCTATATGGACACAGTTCATCTGACCGTTTGGCCCATTACAAAGTTTTCCTATCGAGGCCCTCTTAGGTGTGAAGTATTTTCCTTGAAAATATAACCTTCGAGGGTGATGCCCCCCAGTATTCGAGGTTGATTAAAAAGAATCATTGGATACTGTTGAGTTCTCCTTAGGTATCACGTAGTTCTTGCCTTGTTAAAAACCTTGCCAGTAAAACCCATTTGGGACAAAATCGGACCTAAGGGAAAAAGAGACTAGTGAAACGCATGCTTTAAAACCTAAGGCCTTCGTATAACAAGGGTGTCTTCGAGATCGCATGCCTTTGATAGCTTCGATCGAAAATCTGTAACAAGTTAGTTTTAAACTCAAATGTACAAAAGGATAATGTTATACCTTAGAAGTAGTATCGTTTGAGCAATGATATGTTCCAATTGTTTGGCAGTTGTTCACCTTCCATCATACTAAGTTTGTAAGATCCTTTACCGATGCATGTCGAAACCTGGCGTTGGGTTCTCCAACCTCGACAGGGATGAGGGCCTCGGAGCCATATACTAGAGAAAAAGGGGTGGCCCCCATGATAGACTTCGATGTCGTCCGATATGCCCAAAGGACCTCGAGTAAAACTTCTCTCCATTTCCCTTTTGCATCGTCCAGTCTTTTCTTCAAGTTTTGAATAATAGTTTTATTTGTTGACTCGGCCTGTCCATTTTCGATTGGGTGGTATGGTGTCGACAAAATCTTCTTTATTTTATGTGCTTCGAGGAACTCTGTTACCTTTCCGCCGATGAATTGCTTTCCATTGTCACATACAATCTCGGCGGGTATCCCGAATCGACATATGATGTAGTCCTAGATAAAGTCAATAACTTTTTTTTCTCGGACCTTCTCGAAGGCCTGTGCTTCCACCCACTTAGAAAAATAACCAGTCATAAATAAAATAAATTTAGCTTTACCTGGGGCCGTTGGTAGAGGGCAGACTATTTCCATTCCCCATTTCATGAAAGGCCACAAGGATATGACTGAATGGAGTTGTTCTCTAGGCTGATGGATCATCAGTGCAAATCGGTGACACTTATCACATTTTTTGACAAATTCCTTAGTATCTTTTTCCATGTTGTCCTAGTAGTATCCCGCTCTGATAATTTTGCGGACCAAAGATTCGGCATCGAAATGGTTCCCATAAGTGCCTTCGCGGATTTCTCGTAGAACATAATCGGTGTCCCCTGGCCCCAAGCATACCGCCAATGTTCCATCGAATGTTCTTTGGTACAATGTTCCATCTTTATCTAATGCAAACCTAGCAGCCTTGGCTCCTAAGGCCCTCGATTCTTTGTGGTCCGATTGGAGTTTTCCATTATTCAAATAGTCGATAAGTTTTCTCCAGTCCCACATTAAACATGTTGAATTTATCTCGGCATGACCCTCTTCAACCATAGACTTCGATAGTTGGACGATAGTCCCCGGTATGATGTCATCTTCTTCAACCGAAGATCCTAGATTAGCGAATACATCAGCCTCACTATTTTGTTCTCGAGGTACGTGATCCAGAGTCCACTCCTTGAAGCGGTGCAAAGTTACTTGTATCTTATCTAGGTACCGCTGTATTCTATCCTCTCGAACATCGAAACTCTTACTTACCTGATTTACCACCAATAGAGAATCACACTTGGCCTTGATGACTTCTGCTCCCAAGCTTTTGGCTAGCTCGAGACCTGAAATCATAGCCTCATACTCGGCCTCATTGTTATATAATCTAGGAGTTTTGATAGATTGCCTAATGGTATCACCCATGGGTGGCTTCAAGATAGTTCCAAGTCCGGACCTCTTCATTTTTGAGGCACCGTCCATGAAAAGGGTCCATACCTTCGATGCCGTACCCGAACTCAATAGGAGTTCTTTCTCCACTTTGGGTACGAGGATTGGCATAAAATCGGCCGCAAAGTCAGCTAGGATTTGAGACTTGATGGTCGTTCGGGGTTGATATTCGATATCGTACCCGCTAATCTAGATGGTCCATTTGGCCAATCGGCCCGATAACTCGGGCTTATGAAAAACATTTTGAAGGGGGTACATGGTTAATACACATATAAGATGACATTCAAAATATGGTTTTAGCTTTCTAGATGCGCTTATCAATGCAAGTGTTAATTTTTCTAAGTGAGGGTACCTAGTTTCAACATCTCCTAGAGTTCGGCCGACGTAATAAACAAGAAATTGCGTACCTTGCTCTTCTCGAACTAGTACCCCACTTACTACTATCTCGGACACTGCCATGTATAGATAAAGTTTTTCATATACCTTCGAGGTGTGAAGCAAAGGCGGGCTCGACAGATATCGCTTTAATTTTTCTAAGGCTTGCTGACATTTTGAGGTCCATGTGAAATCATTTTTCTTTTTGAGCAAGGAAAAGAACCGGTGACTCCGATCTGATGACCTCGAAATGAATCGACCCAGAGCAGCTATTCGACTTGTTAACCTTTGCACGACCATCATACTATCCACGACCGTGATGTCTTCGATGGCCTTGATCTTATCGGGATTAATTTCAATGCCCCTATTCGACACCATGAAGCTGAGGAACTTACCCGAGCCGACTCCGAAGGCACATTTCTCCAGGTTGAGCTTTATGTTGTATTTTCTCAAGATTTTGAATGTTTCCTGCAAATGAGTCAAATGGTCCTCTGCGCGCAGGGACTTAACCAACATATCATCAATGTAAACTTTCATTGTTTTACCTATTTGTTCTTTGTTTACCTTGAAAATGGTAATTACAATTAGATTTGATTTTGTGGTTCTAAAAATATGTGATCTATTTTTATGATAGTTGTTAGGCAATTGATGCTAAGTGAAAGACTTGGAAACAAGATAAGAGCTTGAAAATAAGGTGATAACCAAACCGAATGGCTGATAGTCGGGGCCTCAAGCTTGCTTATTTGGGGCCTCGAGGTCAAGTCTGATGCCCTGCCGAGGGTAGTCGATGGATGACTAACAGTTATGATAAAATCAATGACGGCTCTTTATGGCCAATAATAAGCAGTAAATGAAGAACAATAAATAGAACACGATAAATATAAACAATAAATACAAGTAATGAGATCAAGAGAATATGTTAGAGAGCAGAGAGAATATTCTTGTATATTCAATATTGAGCATCAGGTCCTTTTCAAAATGATAAGGATCCCCTTTATATATGAGGGAGAATCCCAATATATTACAAATGCACTTATTACCAATATACATGGTTGATACAACTAATTAATGTCACGGTACGGGCTTGAGCTAGCCAAATAGACTAGGTCAGCTTTTAATCATATGCCTTGGGAACTTCCCACTCTTTCACCATAATTATCGATTTGCATTGCCCCGAGGTTGGACGTCGGTAGCCTCTCGGGTGTGAATCTCGACCATAGCCTCAAGCTTTTGGAAACGTGCTGACGAAGCATCGTATGTCTGAAAATAGGACCGTCCAATTTTATCCTATACAAATAGTCCCTGCATTTCTTAGAGTGAAACGATAAGAAATGACTTCGATATCCATCTTTTGGAACTTCCCGTGATGATATCGTACTTATGATTTAAGCCTTTGTAATAACTAAGGCATCCCGTTGATTTACCTTTCCAGAATCATTTAATGTACCGCCGATTCATATTCTTCCAAAGCAATAATGTCCCTACCGGTCTAGTTCCCAAAATGCATTGACTGCGACTGTCGGTACGTCTTTCAAAGACATTGATTGCGCCATCGGTTATACTGCCACCCTTCTTATAAATGGAAGCCTTCTTGAATCAATACCTCATTCAAATGTTCTTCAATCAGCCCTTTACCCCTTTCTTCTCTTCATCTTCATCCATTGTTATTTCCTATGTTTGGGGCCCGTGGCCTTAAGGTTACATGGCAGTGTACTCATCAGTTGCGCCATGGCCTCTTTCTAGAGCTTTCCCTTCCCGAGCTAGATTGTACCGATTTGTTGTTGTTGTTGGCTCGAGGTAATGAGAGAGAAATCTCAAATTACCTTCGCATTAAAGGATATATGGACCACGAAATTCTACTCATCTTCCCTAATTACATAGTGCGGCGCCTCGCTCCTTTTGCTTTCCATGGAGTGAGGTGGTGCCATCTACTAACTGTTGCATCCTGCACTAGTGCAATATCTCAAGAAGTGGCTTCATAATAGTAGTACTGGAGAGACCCATACTCGCCAGATTTTTCACCCATCCACTTCTTCATCTTTTACTACTTCTTTTTTAGCCTTTTCTTGTTCTTCGTCATCATTTTATGCTTCTTCTTTAATCTTGAAGATACCGTTTGAAAGAGAGAGAGGAGGCCCCGAGGGAACAGTTCTCAAAGACATTGCCCCCATGGATGTACCCCGGAAAACGGATTAGGCTCATAGCTGTTATATACATTTTTTTCTTTAGCTTCTCCGTTTCTGTGTAAGGACCCTTTGTGGGCTTTTGTAATCATATGTAAGGACCCTTCGTGGGCTTTTGTAATCATGTGTTGATGAATACAAAGATGTTTCTTCAATTTGTCTATGATTTATGCTATATTTCCTTTTATCTGCGTTTATGAAGAATCTGAATGCATGACTCTACTGATCGGTACAAATACCGAGCTTGGGTATAAGTATTTCTCTGGCTCTTGACTGATTAACACGATTCCCTGTGGAATCCTTTGTCGTTCCTTGGACCGAGACCAGATTGGATTGATAAAATCAGGTCGTCGGGACCACGACTTCGAATTGAATGAGAGTAGCGCTTCGAACTTTCGGAGAAAAACTTAGCCTTTCAGACCCCGTCGATAGTACTCGAAGGGGGGATAATTTTCCTAGGCTTCTATGACTAAAGTTAACCTTTAGGAATCAGCAGATAGTCCTCAGGCGACCTGAAAACTTGTCTTGAACTGAGATTAAAGATAGCCTCAAGGCGTTATAGATAGACCCCAGATGAGGGTATGTCGGGATTTATATAACCTCTAGGTTAAAGTAACCGAGAGATCGTTTAACTTGATCCGAAGGCAAAAGATATGCCTAAGCTTTATTGGTAGTTTTTGGGTAAAAATTGACTCTGTCTTAGACAGCTCGGGGGCCGGAGAATCGGGTAAATAGCCCGCGCTTGCTATAGCAGAAATCCTTGGGGTAGGGTACCACCTCGAGGTCGGTTTTTAGAGCTTGTCTTCTTTTTGACAGAGGTCCTCGAGATTGGGTACCATATCGAGTTTTGTAATGACATCAATGGCTTCTTAGAGCCATGACACCAATGGATTCTTAGATCCTATCTTCTACTTAATAGAGGTCCTCGAGATCGGGTACCATCTCGAGGCTTGTAATGGTGTCAATAGCTTCTTAGAGCCTATCTTATTCTTGACAGAGGCCCTCGAGATTGGGGTACCATCTCGAGGCTTGTAATGATGTCAATGGCTTCTTAGAGCATATCTTCTTCTTGATAGAGGTCCTCGAGATCCGGTACCATCTCGAGGCTTGTAATGATGCGAGGGTTTTTGATCCCCGAAATATCGTATGGCAGCATTAATTGCATGACATGGTTATGAAGCGACCAAGGCAATTCCGCTGGTACATCTTCCCAAAGCGAAAAATGGCTTAGTCAGCATTTTTAATTGGCCTTTGAGGCAGGCGGATAGTTGTCACTTTCTCCACACATAGGGTTGTATTCCTTCTTATGAGGATTCCGCTATTTCGAATAGTTATCCTCCTCTATAGAGTTTTTCTTTCCTATGTTAGGAACTTCACCATTTAAACTTTGAAGCCCTTGCTCAAATTCCCGCTCCACTTCCCTAGTTTTACCATAGTTATGGCTACTACACCAGGGTCCGCTCGGCAATGAGAGGGGAGTTCCGCCCTTGAAAGCTTTTTGAATCAAAATGCTCGGGGTCATTGGGGGTATGCCTCGATGTTTATTTCTTTAGTAGGAGACGAGCACCTTGAGTCAGTGAGGAAAGATTGTGGGTGGGGGAAAAAGGTAGTACTGCGGGCACCTACCCCGGAATAGAGCATCGTGGATCACGCTGATGGGTTTTTGAACGTGTACACGTACCCCTTTATACTGGGCCCCCATGATATGGTTATGCTCGACTTCTGTCGAAATTACCAGGTTACCTTGGCACATGTTCACCCGTCATTTTGGAGGATAGTGTTGATGATTAGGTTCTTTGCGGAAGAAGCAGGGCTTGAATTCACTCTTAGTCATCTCATCAGGCTGTATCGGCCTTTTCACCATCGGGGTCTGCTGACCTTACGATGCTGATCCACCACACCTTTCATTGTTAATGATGAAGAAGATGGGTATCGGGGATGGATGAGCCGATTCGTCCGAGTACAAACTGTCGACATTATCCCTGTGGAGTTTCTACCATTTCCCGAGGAATGGAATTCTACACGTGAGTGATATACTTATGCCTTTGTAGTTTTGCTTATGGAATAGGCTATATCCTTAAATGTGCCTTCCTTTCCCTTCTGCAAAAATTTCATAGATGCTGTGCGAGGTCCCCGACCTGAAGGATTGGGCTCGGAAGCTGGCGACTCACTCGACTTATAATGAGCGTAAGTGGCGAGCTTTGTCTAAGGGCAGATGGGAGGTCAAACACCACGGTACGTGCTATGTGATTTGCTCCTTTTTTGAAAGGTACTTTATTTTTACGCGTACTAACCGCGTCATCATAGGCATCAGGGAGTCCTTTGAGGCAAGACTGTACCCTTTCGGAGATGGAGAAGGATCGCCAACTTCTGGGCTATCGAATGATAATAGTAAGTAAAAAGGGCCTTCGCAGGGCGACGATGCTTATAGCAGGACGAGTCCAGGCCAAGGGATCGGAGAGGATGTGTCGGCTGAGCCTACTTCACCCGAGATCTATGGCTTTAGAAAAACGGTTCCACCTCCATTTTCATCTTCTTTTCTCGTCAAAGGCACCTTGAGGAATGAGGATTTTCTGCCATCAACTTCTTCTCCCATTGAAGGTACTTCGAGGGATGTTCGAAGCCAGGGGCTGCATAAACTGAGCGATCATGCCCAACCGGGAGCGGTTCTACCGGGGTAAATGGAGCCAGACTAGTAGATGTGCGCTCAACTTTCGAGAAAGCTCAACGACTCTATTCTGAGGTGAGTTTTGGTCGTCTGTGTTGATTTTATATTTTTTTAATTTTTACTCTCTTATCGAGTTTCTCTTTCATAGGATTTTAACAAGCTCAAGTCCGAGCTGCTCCGTCGTGAGACCAGGTTGCGAGAAGCCGTGGATGTAGAGAAATCCCTCAGGCTTCTCTTCGATGAACGGGAAGATGAGTCGGCATACTTGCGGTATGAGACGAGTCGAAGTTTGAACTACGAAAGCTACCTCAAGGAGCAGGTAATGTTTGTTTTGAGAGAGCGCGTGTCTCTTCTTCTACCTTCCGAGGCTAATGTCTAGCTTATTTTAGTTGTAGAAGAAGACAAGGGACCTGGAATGCCTTAGGAGCAAAGTTGGTCAAGTCAAGTCTGAACGTGACAAGATAAAGGCTCGGGTGGACACCCATATGTCGACTAAGAAAGACGTTTTGGCCAAGGCTTCCGCCCTCGAGGTGCAACTTTGCAATGCTTATGAAAATAGCTTGGTCCGAATGGACATGATTTCAAGGCTCGATTCTGAGCTCCTAAAGGTGAAGGCCGAAGTTGTGGATGTTCAGGCTGAAGCCGAAGTAATCCGAACTAAGGCTGATAAGAAGGTGGTTATCCACTTAAAGGACGCTGCCGACGCTCGTGCTGAGCTAAGGGGGGCTCTAGACCAGGAGAGTAGGAATAAAGAGTACGTGAGGTGTAAATCTCGGAGGGAAACCCTCGAGGAAATACATGCCAGGGGCTTCGACCTCTCGGAAGAGATAAAGCAGGAGGAGGTGGAAGAATATGGTGCTAAGCTCCTTCTGTTCGATGCCGAAGATGGCGAAAAGGAGGCCGACAGACAATAGTCCTCAAGGGGGACGTAGATTAGGCCCTTCCTTTATTGTTTTGTGTATAGTGCTTTCAAAGAACTTCGTAAATGAAGCTTGTATTCTCTCACATACATGGATAAAAGGAAGCCTCACGGTTTTATTTTTCATGCATTTCCTTTTGCCTTGATATTTGTCGGTCGTTGGCCCGATGAATTGGTCTTTGAGTTAAAAGGAATCCTTAGATTCATAGTATGGCCCTGGGCTCATTAGGCCTGGTCATCGGGGTTGCGATAGATGAAAATCCCTCCACGAACTGACGATAGTAGCTTGCCAATCCCAAGAAACTCTGAATCTCTATAGCTGATGCTGGTCTAGGCCAGTTCTTGACTGCCTCAATCTTCTTCAGATCAACCTAAATACCCTCTGCTGATACAATATGACCCAAAAATGCAACTGAACTCAACTAGAACTCACACTTCGAGAACTTAGCATATAACTGATTATCCCTCAAGGTCTGAAGAACCACTCTAAGATGCTGTTCGTGCTCCTCCCGGCTGCGGGAATATATCAAAATATCATCAATGAAGACTATCACGAACGAAACCAAATAAGGCCTGAACATCCGGTTCATCAAATACATAAAAGCTACTGGGGTATTTGTCAACCCGAATGACATAACCAAGAACTCATAATGCCCGTACCAAATGAGGAAAACTGTCTTAGGGACATCAGATGCCCTAATCCTCAATTGATGGTATCCAGATCTTAAGTCAAACTTTGAAAATACCTTGGCACCCTGAAGCTGATCAAACAAATCATCAATCCTCGCCAATGGATACTTATTCTTGATCGTAACCTTGTTCAACTGCCGGTAATCAATACACATCCTCATCGACACATCCTTCTTCTTAACAAAAAACACCGGCGCACCCCAAGGCGAAACATTGGGTCTAATAAAACCCTTCCCAAGCAAGTTTTGCAACTGTTCCTTCAACTCTTTCAACTCAGGCGAGGCCATACGATACGACAGGATAGAAATAGGCTAAGTGCCCGGAGCCAAATCAATGCAAAAATCAATATCCTTGTCGGGTGGCATACCCGGCAGGTCTGAAGGGAATATCTCAGGAAACTCATGAACGATGGGCACAAAATCAATAGATGAAACCTCACCACCAGAATTGCGAACATATGCCAAATAGGCCAAACACCCCTTTTTGACCATACGCTGAGCCTTCACATACGAGATGACACTGCGGGTAAAATGACCAGGAGTCCCTCTCCATTCTAAACGAGGCATACCCGGTAAAGCTAAGGTCATAGTCTTGGCATGACAGTCCAAGATAGCGTCGTAAGATGATAACTAGTCCATTCCCAATATAACATCGAAATCGACCATGTCTAAAAGCAACAAATCTACACGAGTCTCAAGAACCCTAATCACCACAACACAAGAACGATGGACTCGATCGACTACAGTAGAATCACCCACCGGTGTAGACACATAAACAGGAACACTCAATGAATCACTAGGCATGCTCAAATACGGTGCAAAATAAGATGACACATACGAGTATGTAGACCTTGGATCAAACAACACTGAAGCATCTCTATCACAAACGAGAATCGTACCTGTAATAACTGCATCTAAAAACTCATCCTCGGGCTTGGCTGGGAGAGCATAACATCGGGGCTGGGCCCCACCACCCTAAACTACATCTCTGAACTACATCTCTGGGACAGCCTGCAACTGGCTGGCCTCCACCTCTAGCACCTTTACCTCCACCTCTAGCACCTCTACCCCCACCTCTAGCTGGCTGGGCGGCCTGTGGGACACCTGGTGCCTGAACCATAGCACGGGAACCCTGATGCGGAGAATTGCTCGAAGTTTGAGGTCAATACATAACAATGTGCCTCGTGTCGCCATAAGTAAAACAAGCCCTCGACTACTGGGGCTGACGACCCTGGAAACTCTGAAGCGGTGGTGCACTGATAGGTTTTGGTGGTGCACTGTAGGACTGCTAATCAGAATACTGCATCTGAGGACCACGACTACCTGAAGCACCATGAGAAACCTGAAGTGCTGATTGGAAAGGCCTAGGGGGATGGACTCTACCATATAAATCTCTACCTCCAGATGAGGTACCATTGAATTTGCCTGAATGACAGGGCCTCTTATCCGACCCATGACCACCTCCCTATGATAGAACCATCTCCACTCTCCTGGCCACATTGGCCGCCTCCTGAAAAGTAATCTCACTCCCAGCCTCCCTATCCATCTGAAGACGAATCGGCTGAATAAGACCATCAATAAACCTCCTCACCCTCTCTCTCTCGGTAGGAAGGATGACAAGGGCATAGCGTGCCAAGTCGATGAATCTGGTCTCATATTGGGTAACAGTCATAGAACCCTGCTAGAGGCGCTCAAACTACCTCCGATAGGCCTCTCTTTGAGTGATGGGGAGAAACTTCTCCAGAAATAGCTGCGTAAACTGCTTCCAAGTCAAGGCTGGCGATCTGGCTGGTATAGCTAAGCAATAATCTCTCCACCAAGTCTTGGCGGATCCAGATAAGCGAAAAGTAGCAAAATCGACCCCATTGGTCTCAACTATCCCCATATTCCTAAGAACCTCAAGGAAGCTATCTAGATAATCCTGGGGATCCTCAATAGATGCAGCGCTGAAAGTAGTAGTGAAAAGCTTGGTGAACCTATCCAACCTTCACAAAGCATCGGCAGACATAGATGCTCCATCACCGGTCTGAGCTACCACACCCGGCTGAACTGCTCCAGCTGGCTAGACCGTTGGAGTCTGAATCTGGGGAGCTACCTGCTCCGGAGTACGAGTAGCAGGAGTCTAGGCTCCTCCTCTAGCTTGAGATATGGCCGGTGCTACAGGAAGCAAGCCTGCTCGGGTGACACTCTCCATGAGGCCCACTAAACGGACCAGAGCATCCTGAAGAACTGGGGTAGCAATAAACCGCTCTGGGACCTAAGCTGGGCCCATCGGAACTGTTGGGGCTGGAACCTCATCATCAAAGTCAACCTGAGGCTCCGCCACTGGTGCTGCTGCTCGGGGCTGAGCTCTGCCCCTACCTCGGCCTCTAGCACGGCCTCGGCCTCGGCCTCTGCCCCTCGTGGGAACTGCTGCTAGGGGATTGAGCTGCTGGTCAGTGAATGAGGAAGCGCGTGTTCTCGCCATCTGCATAAGAACAGAGTGGAAATTCAATTAGAATTGGAAAAAAAACCGCACGACAACAAGGAACGAATGTGAAGTTTTTCCTAACCCTGTAGCCTCTAGGGGATAAATACAGACGTCTCCGTATCGATCCCTCAGACTCTACTGAGCTTGTCCGTGAATTGTGAGACCTATGTAACCTAGAGCTCTGATACCAACTTGTCATGACCCAGATTTCCCACCCTCGGGAGTCGTGAGGGCGCCTACTCGTAGAAGCTAGGCAAGCCATGAAATTTAGAAAATTCTTCACTCCTTTAGTTTAATCCTTTTAACAACTTGCATTACCAGGTGATAAACATGTAAATAATAGCGGAATATGAGATTAAGCGGAAGACTTAAACAAAATAAGCCAAAATAATACAGAAATCAATATATGCCTTTACCCAGAAACTGGTGTCACAACATTCACGGACTACATATGATTACTACATACAAACGTTTGAAAGAAGGAACGCTGTCTGTCTCGGATACAATGATAACAGAACAAAATAACTTATAGAAGAGACGTCGGGCCTGCGAACGCCTACAGGACTACCTTGGAATCTTGGTGGACTGAAGGATGGCTCCCAAGCTACTGTTGCTGACCCAATGCTTCTCCGGTATCTGCACATAAGTGCAGAGTGTAGCATCAACACAACCGACCCCATGTGCTGGTAAGTGCCTGGCCTAACCCCGATGAGGTAGTACAAGGCTATGACCAGACTCCAGATAATCCTGTGCAGTTATATGATATACTACAGAAAGTAAAGCAGGAATAAACAAGTAAGTATGCGAGGGGGAAATATGCTTCGGGGAATAGCAGGTAAACCAAATATCAAGAGAACTATAAAGGAATAAAAATCCAACCACTAACAAGAATAAGGAAAACAAAGGCAGATTTCACTTTCTTTTCACGTCTTGTTCCAGACGTGCAACCCGATCCCATGTCCTGTATCTCGTGGCAGGTGTACTACCCGCTCCCATTTCATTATATCTTGTGGTAGGCATACCACCAGCTCCCATTTTATTATATCTTGTGGTAGGCATACCACCAGCTCCCATTTCATTATATCTTGTGGTAGGCATACCACCTGCTCCCATTTACAAGCCAACAATAATCACAAGGAATCCCGACAAGGGTACAAGAGCAATATAACAACTTTCCGGCAAGGGAACAATGATATTTCAACAACATCCCGGCAAGGGAACAATAATATCAAACAAACATCCCGGCAAGGGAACAATACTATCAAAACAAACATCCCAGCAAGGGATCATTAATATCAAACAAATAACCCGACAAGGGAACAAAGGTGATAATAACATATGAAGCGCAATAAACCACAACGGAGTCATAACAATTATAATACAAGACTCACGGGTATGCTTGGCACCGACGTATAAATACTCGTCACCATGCCTATACATCGTACTCCACAATTAACATGTAGCAAATAAGACACAACTCCTAATCCCTCAAGCTATGGTTAGACCAAACACTTACCTCGATGCCTCGAACACAACTCAAGTTTCAATTATAGCTTTACCCCTTGATTCCTCCGCCAATTCGCTCGTATCTAGCCACAAGTTATTTAATTACATCAATAAACGCTATATGAATCAATTTGAATGCATGAAAATGAGTTTTCCAAAGTTTTACTAAAAAGGTTAAAATTGCCCCCGGCCCCACGTGGTCAATACTCGAGGTTCGAACCAAAACCCGATTACCCATTCCCCCACGAGCTCAAATATGTAATTTGTTTTGAAATCGGACCTCAAATCGAGGTCCAAATTCCCAATTTTTTAGAAACCTAGGTTCTACCCAAAACACCCAATTTTTCCCATGAAAATCATTGATTTGAAGTTGAAATCATGATAAAAGATTTTAATGATTGAAGAAAACTAGTAAAAAGAATGACTTACAGTTGATTTGGAGAAGAAAGTTTGTTTGAAAAATCGCCTCTTATGTTTTTTAGGGTTTTTGAAAAATGCAAAATAACTGAAAATCTCGTCTATTTATGCCCCTCTTAGACCCCCTGTGCGGACCGCACAAAATGGATTGCGGCCGTACAGGCCTTCCTGAGGGTACTGTGGTCCAGTACCCTGTGCGGACCGTACGAAATGGACTGCGGCCGAACAGGCCTCCACCGCGAACCGCACGAAACCGACCGCGGACTACACTATCCCCCTTCCGCGGTCGCACATGTTTTTGTGCGGACCGCACTGGCGGGTTCAGAGACCTGCAACTTCTGGTTTTAAGTCTAAAACATCCCAAACCTACCCGAAACTCACCCGAGCCCTCGGAACTCCAAACCAAGTGCACACAAAACCTCAAAATCATCATACGGACTTATTCGTGTAATCAATTCACCAAAATAAACTCATGAACATCAATTTAAACCTCGAGATCAATGAAATTTCTCAAAACTTCTTTAAACATCAATTTTGCAATTTAAGTCCGAATCACGTCAAATGACATTCGTTTTTCACCAAATTCCACAGAAACGTCTTAAATCATATATAAGACCTGTATCGGGCGCTGGAACCAAAAATACGGGCCCGATACCATCATGTTCTAACCAAATTTCATTTAAAATTTCTTTAAACAATTTCCTTTAAAAATTTATTTCCCGGGCTTGCGACCTCGGAATTCGATTTCGGGCATACGCCCAAGTCCCATATTTTCCTATGGACCCTCCGGGACCGTCAAACAACAGGTCCGAGTTCGTTTACCCAAAATATTTACCAAAGTCAAATTTATTCATTTTACAGTCAAAACTTATCATTTTTCACAGATTTTCACATTTAAGCTTTCCGGCTATGTGCCCGAACTGCGCATGTAAATCGAGGTGTTGCTAAGGGAGGGTTTTAAATCCTCGGAACGTAGAATTTTATTGCAACACAAGTTGTGACCCCGGATTAGTGATTTGATGGTTCCAATATGTTTTATGGTGATTTTGGACTTAAGCTTATATCTGGATTTGGATTTGGAGGTTCTTAGAGTGTTTTGGCTCTAATTGCCAAAAATGAAATGTTGAAGGTTTGGAAAGTTTATAGGTTTGACCAAAAGTTGACTTTGATGATATCGGGTTCGGATTTTCGTTCTAGGACTTGGAATACGTTTATTATATCATTTGGACTTGTGTGAAAAGTTTGGATATAATCCGGATTTGTTAGGCATGAATCAGACGCTTGGTTTGGAGTTTAGAAGCTTATAAATTTAAGAGACGTTTAATTTGTGGTTTGATCGTTGATTGGTAGATGTGATGTTATAGTATGTGTTTGGGGGATTTGGATAGGTCTGGGTAGTATTTACGGACTTGTTGCTGTGATTGGTCGCGTTCTTGGACGGCTCGGGTGGCTATATAGAATATCTCATCCATTATATGGAATATCTTTATTTTGATTGAAGAGAAAAATATGTTGCATCAAATTATTTCAGTTAGTTCGTTTTTCTCTTTCTTTATTTTGTTTTATTGTGATTTCTTATTTTGATTATTTGTAACAAAAAACTCTCTTTGTTATGTTACACCCATTTTTCTCGAAATGTTATGTCATTCCGCCTATCTATTTTTATTAATTTTTTTTAGTGTGTTTTAAATTTTGTGTTTTGTTGAAAACCTCGTTATAAGTACGAGGGAAATGAAAGTACTAGCAAAAAACGAAAAAATGCAATAATAACACTTTTAGAATGAATACAATAATCATTCATTGTGTTGCTTTTATTAAATGAACGCTTCAAAGTTAAAAAATAATTTTATTTGACACTTATTATATAACTGTGTTGTTAACCACATCATGGTAACAAAAACATGATTATACTATTTTTATTCTCAACAACATGAGACGCATAGATACGGAAACTCTGCCTGACAATTGCAACATTTGAATTTCTTACATAATCCAAAGCAACCTGAAATTGCCAAAACAAATATTCTTCATTTATCAAATTATTCAAAATTATATCATAAAGACTCCTCATATAATAGAAGAAAGCATGATGAGCCAATTCGAATCAATGAGAGAGTATATATTTGAAAACCAAAATTTTGTTTTAGAAATAATTATACTTAGAAGCTTTCAATCATTTAACGTAAAAATATCTTTTAAAAACAATCAGGAAATTCAGACATCCAAATATTGAATTTAAACATCCCAAATGTGATTTTGAATAGTTAGATATATTTAAAAGTATAAGTTTAGTTATACATAGCCACTTCGAGTTGAAAATATATTTTCTATTAATATGAGGATAAAAATAATCAAAAAAATCCTTAAGACTAAGTTACCTGAAACAGACACACGAGTGCTACGACTTGCAACAGACAATTTTAATGACATTATCGGTGATGTTGCTTCCGGTGCAGATGATGGCTCTGGTGCAGGTAATGGTTCTAGTGTTGCTAGAGTTAATGGAGAAAAAAGAACAAAGATGACAATAATATTGTATCCCATAGAATTAGTTGATTTTGCCATCTTAAACAACTATTTTTTATCTTGCTTGTATGTACTTTTTTCCTATAGAAGTGCTTATAACTGTTTCATAGCTTTTCTTTTTATAATAGAGATATGATATGATTTTGAAGTTAGTAGTATTTATTTTTTAGTAAGTAGTTACATCCATTATTAACATGAAGCATAAGAGATTCAATCAAATTATAAAAGTAATATGTAGACACATGTAATTATTTTAAGATTCTTTAAAATTGTAAATATAATTATTAACTAGATAGAGGTATGAATCAAATACTATATTTATATCAAAATAGTTATATTTTATCTTTTCTTTTTGGAATTTGTTTGACTTTTTTCATTTATTCCTTATGTAGTTACTAAAAGGTTTTTGGTAATTGAATAATGCTTTTGACTAAGATTTGACTTTTCTTGGTTTTTCCTCTAGTTTGAAAAGTACCGTCTAATGTAAACCCAAAATTAGTATATAATATTTCGGGTGCCACTGGTAGGGTGGGGCGCTACCTGTGGCGCTAGTTCCAGAACCTCAATAGTCCCAGTGCAGGGATAGCACCGTACGCTACCCGGGGCGCCGACAATGGGAAATCGTTTCTATTTCACCCGGAAAAAGGGCATAACACTCCTATACGATGTCCTAATTAACCGATTATTTTTGCTATGGCTCTGTAATTTCTATATGGATATAATGCTTTAATCAAAACTTAATTTGGAGGTCATTTGCTTAATATGATACCACTTATGCTTGATAAACGACGTGTTAGCCCCGAATACTGCTATCACACTTTAAAATCTTAAATCATTTGGATTTTTTTGACGGGGCCTTACAAATTCAAAGTAAATTGGGAGAAATGCTCAGCTACATTTGACATAATTTTCATCACATATATGGATGTAACTTGTGATGACCTTTTCAAACTTTTGTTCCGCAACTCGCTTAACTTCAAAACATAACACATGACTATCGTACAAGTAAATTAACTCATAACATAACCTTCTTATCATGTTAAGTACCCTAGTCTCACCCCAAAAGTACACGTTATAACATTCCTAACTTATTGACTTTCGATGAAACTTCGTTTCTTTAATTTGTGTAGCTTCTAAGACTTCAAACCCTATTGGTACTTGTTATCCATGATCTTTAATTTTTTTAACACCTAGAGTAACATTAAAATTTGCTTTAAGTACTTTCAAAAATGTTCTCATTTTTGAGCTTACATCAATCGACTTACAATATACTTTTACGTACAAAAATATGTGGTGTATTCCCGTAGCGCTGAGGAGCTCAAGCAACATTTGAGGATAGTGCTTCAAACTTTGATGGAGAAGAAGTTGTATGCTAAGTTATCCGAGTGTAAATTTTGGTTTCACATGGTAGTATTCTTAGGTCATGTAGTATCTAGTAATAGGATCAAGGTGGACCAGAGAAAGATTGATGTAGTTCAGAGTTAGCCAAAAATTTCTACCACTACGGAGATTAAGAGCTTTTTGGGTTTGGCTGTGTACTACCATCGATTCATAAATGAATTTTCATCTCTTGCAGCACCATTGATGAAGTTCACTCATAAGCACGCTCTATTCAGATAATCAGATAAGTGCGAATAGAGTTTTTAGTAGCTCAACATTGCTTTGACTATGGCCCTAGTTTTGTTTTTCCTTTAGGATTGGGATCGTATATGATTTATTGTGATGATTTAAGGGTTGGAATTCAGTGTGTGTTGATGTAGGACGGCAGGGTGATTGCCTATGCGTTGCCTAGTTGAAACCCCATAAAAAGAAATATCCAATGCATAATTTGGAGTTAGCATCTATTGTAAACGCGCTCAAAATTTGGAGGTATTACTTATATGGGGTGTCTTGTGAGGTCTATATGAATCATTAGAGTCTCAATGTAACTGTCATGACCCAACTTTTCTTCCTTTTGGGTATCGTGATGGCACCTACTCTTAGCGACTACGTAAGCCTAACTCATACAGAAATACCACAATAATAAATGGAATTTAATAGTCTTAAAGCAGCAATCTCTACAAAATTTATAATTTCCAAAACACGGTAGTACAAGTCATAAGCTCTACAGAGTTTCGCTACAACTTCTAAACACAATGGTATGGAAATAAGTACAATAGTGTGAATATAAAATAGGAAGGTGACTCAGAAGCCTGTGAATGCAGCAACAGGGTTAACATGAGTTTCCTCGGCAAGAATCCGCACAGCTACTAGCGAACAATACCTGGATCTGCACAATTCTTTTTGCAGAAGTGTAGTATAAGCATACCACAATGGTTTCCAGTAAGTATCAAGACTAACATAACATGATATTTATATAGAGACCACACGATACGACTAACAATACAGTAATTATAATAAGGAAATAAAACAACAAGTACTCAGCGGAACACCACAAGGAAAACACGGAAAGGTAAGCGAGAATACAAACCAAATCCGAAATCACAAATACAGTAAAGGCAAGTCATAACTCAACAACTCCGACAGTTTTCACCTTATGTCTTAACCAACAAGCGTCAATCAAATAATCAAACCTTTCTAGTGATAAAAAAGTTTCAAAATATACTTCTTTGAAATAAATATTCTTTTCAGAAGAGTTCTTTCAAAATAAATGCTTTTCGAATATAATATTTTCAAACAAATATTCATCGAATATAAGTCACCTTGTGAAATTTCAAAATAGTTAATTAAAAATAAGTACCTTCGAATATAATATTTCAAATAGATAACCTTCAAATATAACTCACCATCATACAATACGGGTCTCAATACCTGAACCCGAATACTTGGCATCCTATTCCCTCATTACACCTCCTATTCATACTGACAACTCACATTCCCAAAAGAGTCACTCTCACATGGAAGGCAAATAAATAAGAGTGTGCGTCTATACTCAGAAATCTCAAGGTGTGTGACGACCCGGCCAGTCGTCTCATGAGTTACCGCTCCATTTTCTCCATTTCTACTTTTTCATGCTTTGTTTGTCCATGTTACATGGTATCGGGTTGTTTGGATCGAATCCGGAATGATTTTGGTATGGTTTAAGACACTTAGTCTCTTTTGAGGAAGCCTAATTAGAAAAGTCAATTGGATGTTGACTTACGTTTTAGAGGGTTCGGATGTGAGTTCTGATGGTTCGGATAACTTCGGGAGGTGATTTGGAACTTAGGAGCATGATCGGAATGAGTTTTGGAGGTTCGGAGTAGATTTAGGCTTGAATTGGCGAAGTTGATATTTTGGCGATTTCCAATTGGTAGGCAAGATTTTGATATAGGGGTCGGAATGGAATTCTGTGAGTTGAAGTAGTTCTGTTGTGTCATTTGGGATATGTGTGCAAAATTTCAGATCATTCAGACATGGTTTGGTTGGATTTTTTATCAAAAGCGTAATTTAGAAGATTTTGGAATTCTGAGGCTTGAATCCAATACGAATTTGGTGTTTCGATGTTGTTTTGAGCGTTCCGAAGGTTGAAACAAGTTTGAATGAGGTTATGGGATATGTTTCCATATTTGGTTGAGGTCCTAGGGGCCTCGGGTGAGTTTCGGGTGGTCATCAGACCATTTCATGAAGTTTGGAATTGCAGAAATCTGCTACTCAGTGTTGGAGACAAATGCCCTTCGCATTTGCGAGAGGGTAGCCGCGATCGCGAAGGGCTAGCTGGAGAAGGCTGAGACTTTGGCCTTCACGTTCGCGAGGGAGTCTCCGCGTTCGCGAAGGGCTGGGAAGTGATTCATCGCGTTCGTGAGGTAAGCTCCACGTTCACATAGAGGAAATTGGCCAGCTGGATTTCGAGGTCGAGTTGTTCATCGCGTTCGCGAGAGAGGGAGTGCGTTCGTGAGGAGTAAGTCTGAGGAACCATCGCGTTCGCGATGGGCATGTCAGATTCACGTAAGAGGATTTTTGGTTAAAGTCATTTTGTGATTCGCGAACGCAAGGCTTTGAACGCGTTCGCGAAGAAGGATTTCAGGCCTGGGCAGAATGTTGAAATACTCATCTTGTCTGTGATTTTGGGGTTTATTTCCTCCATTGTTGGTCGTTTTAGAGCTTTTAGAAGGGGTTTGAAGAAGGATTCAAAGGGAATCCCTTGGAGGTAAGATTCTTGGACTTAAAACTCGATTCAAATGTGAATTCCACCTAAATAATCATGGAAATTAAGCCAAAAATTGAAGAACTAGGTCTTGGAAATTTAGACATTTGATTGACGATTTGAAGGACTATTTGAGGTTGGATTTCAGAACTTTGATATTTAGGAACTCATGGGGAGATAAGAAATCTATTGATGTAAAAATTATCGAATTTTGAGATGTGGGCCCGGGGTCGGGTTTTGGTAATTTCGGGATATGTGTAATATTTTGATTATTTTTGCTTGGGCTTCATTACCTTAGCATATTTTGATGTCTTCGTTCTGATTTTGAATAGATTCGACGTGAGTGGAGGTCGATTTGAGGGGCAAAGGCGTTGTAAGCTAGAGATATTACCGGTTCGAGGTGAGTAATGATTGTAAATGATGTTCTGAGGGTATGAAACCCCGGATTTCACATCGTAGTGCTATATTGAGGTGTCTCACATGCTTGATGATGAGCGTGGGGTCGTGCACTATTGGGGATTATGACTCGGTCATGATATATTTTACTATTTCGTACTCAGCCATGTTTACTATGTTTTAAATACGTAAATGAACTTTTATATGATAATTGGCTGAGAATCATTGTTTTACTGTTGCCCGAGGGGCTTGTGAGGATTTTGACTGAGCAAGGCCGAGGGCCTATGTTATGAGGAAACATTTGATACTAATTATGAGGCCGAGGGTCTAAGATATGTACGCCACGAGGTGACTTGATTGATATGAGGACGAGGGCCTAGTGATGATGCCACGAGGTGGCTTGATATTGCGCTTGGGCCGTAAGGGGCCCATCAGGAGTCTGTACACCCCCAGTAGGCGCGAGTACCCATTGTGATGTGAGATTGAGCACAAGGGGCTGGTATTGTTCTATGTGATTGCCTGAGGGGCTGGTATTGTTATGAGATGTAGCCTGAGGGGCGGATTTGTTGATACTGTGCCCGAGGGGCGAACCTTTATGTGTTTATTTTTCATAATTGACTATCAATTACTTGCTTAATTGTTGAAAAAGGCTTTTCATGAAGTTAAATTGAGTTAAAGGATTTTTATCTATCTTTCACTGGTTTACTGTTTTTAATGGTTTTATTGCTTCATTGTAGCATGCTTTGTGCCTTACGTGATTTCCTGATTTCAGTCTTTATTTATGATTATTGCTCACTAAGTTGGAGTACTCACTTTATTCCCTGCACCCTGTGTGCAGATTCAGGTGTATCTAGTCCCGCTCCCGAGTGCAGATCATTCTGGCTCAGGTGGATCCGAGGAGTCTCTAGGTAGCTGTTGGCGTTCGCAGCCCGAAGCTCTTCCCTATCTTATTTCTTTATGTTCTTAGTTTCTGTATTAAACTTTGTAGTTTGATTTGGAGTATTTCGGATTGTTTAGATGTTCATGACTAGTGACACTCCGGTATCAGGCTGTGTTTGGGCTGTATTCCGCATATTATACTATCATTTGCTTAAAATTTGGTTTATTTATTCATGTGTAGACTGTTTCTAAATGCTTAATTGTTATAATTGGATAATGGGAAGTGTTAGCTGGCCCTGTCTTCACGAGAGACGCCATCACGACCGGGACCGGGTTTAGGGTCGTGACAAGTTGGTATCAGAGCCTAGGTTACATAGGTCTCACGAGTCATGAGCAGGTTTAGTAGAGTCTCGCGGATCGGTACTGATACATCTGTATTTATTCTCGAGATGCTGCAGAACCTTTAGGAAAAACTTCATATTCTTGAAATTCTTGTCGTGCGACTTTGTTGATCCGAGTACTAAACTTTTGTTATTTTATTCTACCGCAGATGGTGAAGACATGCACTACCGGTCAGGATGGTCGACCACTAGTACCACCAGTCATGGCCACTAGAGGCCGAGGACACGGTCGTGGTCCTGGTAGGGGCAGAGCAGCTAGGGCAGCACCTGCAGATCCACCAGCTACCCTAATTCAGGATCAGGTCCCATTTATGGACGCTCCAGTAGCACCAGCTCAGGCACCAGCTGTGCCCATTGTGATTCTGGGTCTTAAGGAGGCCTTGGCTCAGATCTTATCAGTTTGCACTGGCCTAGCTCAGGCGGTTTCAGCCACTACAGCCGAAGCTACTTCTCAGGCCGGGGGAGGCAATCAGACTTCCGCAGCTCGCACACCTGAGTAGGCCATGCAGGGACTTCAGACGTCGGGGGCACACACAGCCCAGCCGGTTGTAGCTGCTCAGGACTATGTAGTTCCTGCTATGCTGGAGGATGAGCAGCGTAGGTTGTAGAGGTTTGGTAGACCGTAGCCTCCGACCTTCAGTGGTGTAGAGGGCGAGGATGCCCAGGGTTTTTTAGATAAGTGTCAGAGGATGCTTCGTACATCGGGTATTCTAGAGACCAGCGGGGTTGCTTTCAGTACTTATCAGTTTTCGGGAGTTGCCTTCACTTGGTGGGATGATTTTGAGAGGCGTAGGCCTGTTGGTGCAGCACCCCTTATCTGGCAGCAGTTCTCTGTTCTTTATCTGGAGAAGTATGTACCCAAGTCGTGTAAAGAGGAGTTGCATAAGGAGTTTGAGTGGTTGTGTCAGGGAGAGATAATTGTGATGCAGTACGAAATGAGGTTCTTCGAGTTAGCGCGTCATGCTATTTTGATAGTTCCGACAGATAGAGAGAGGATTAAGAGGTTTGTTGATGGCCTCACTTATCAGCTTCGTATTTTCATGACCAGGGAAAGGGTGATTGGTGCTACCTTTTAGGAGGTTGTAGACATTGCTCGGGATATTGAGTCTATTCGTCGCCAGGAGCGAGAGGAGAGGTAGGCCAAGAGGCCTCGAGGAGCTTGTAGTTATAGTGGTACTCCTTCGAGAGGTCAGTTTTAGCACGACAGAGGCCGTCCATTCAGGCATGCTTAGCCAGCTTGCCCAGGTTATCGTGGGGCGTCATGAGGTCATGGTTCTCATAGTTCTCATCAGGGCCAGTCATCATATAGTGCCTTTCCAACTCAGAGTTCGTCCTGTATTCCATCAGTTCATGGATCTTCTATGCCGAGTGCATCTGCTAGTCACTCCGGTGCGAGGGATTCCCTTCAGTCCCCTTCTCCAGCACTTGGGAGTTGTTATGAGTGTGGTGATATGGGTCATATGTGGAGGCAGTGCTCTCGTCATCTTTCGAGTTCATCTCAGTAGAGGGGTCAGTCATCGGCTTCAGCGCCAGTTACTTCACCACCACCCGCCTAGCCAGCTAGGGGTGGAGGTCAGTCAGCTAGGGGTCGCCCAAGAGGGGGAGGTCGATCAGGTGGTGGTCAGGCCCGTTTCTATGCACTTCTAGGTAGACCCGATGCTATTGCTTCATATGCTGTTATTACAGATATTGTTTCAGTCTACTACAGAGATGCCTCTATATTATTTGATCCTAGTTCCACCTTTTGTTATGTGTCCTTATACTTTGCTCATTATTTGGGTATGCCCTATGAGTTTCTTGCTTCACTTGTTTATGTGTCTACCCCGGTGGGCGATACTGTTGTTGTAGACCATGCATACCAGTTGTGTGTTGTGACTATTGGGGGTCTGGAGACCCATGTGGATCTTTTATTATTGTGTGTGGTGGATTTTGATGTCATTTTGAGCAGGGATTGGCTATCTCCATGTCGTGCTATTTTGGACTGTCATGCCAAGACAGTCACATTGGCTATACCGTGTGTGCCATAGATTGAGTGGCGAGGTGTGACTCATTATGTTCCTAGTAGAGTGATCTCATTCTTGAAATCCCAACATATGGTTGGGAAGGGTTGTCTTTCGTATCTAACCTTTGTGAGGGATGTCGATGCTGAGACTCCCAGTATTGATTCTATTCCAGTTGTGAGGGATTTTTCCGATGTGTTTCCTACAGACCTGTCGGGCATGCCACCGAACAAAGATATTGATTTCGGTATTGACCTGGTGTCGGGCACTCAGCACATTTTTATTCCGCCATATCGTATGACACCAGCGTAGTTGAAGGAATTAAAGGAGCAACTTCAGGAATTCCTTGATAAAGGGTTCATTTGGCCTAGTGTGTCACCTTGGGGTGCGCCAATTCTATTTGTGAAGAAGAAGGATGGCACTATGAGGATGTGCATTGATTTTAGGCAATTGAACAAAGTAAATGTTAAGAACAAGTATCCTTTGCCTCGCATTGATGATTTATTCAACCAGCTTCAGGGACCGAGAGTGTTCTCCAAGATTGATCTCCGTTCAGGTTATCACCAGTTGACAATCAGGGACTCGGATATTCTTAAGACCCAATATGGTCATTATGAGTTCTTGGTGATGTCTTTCGCGCTGACCAATGCCCCAGCAGTGTTCATGCATTTGATGAATAGTGTGTTCTAGCCTTATCTTGACTCATTTGTCATAGTTTTTATTGATGATATTCTGGTATATTCACGTAGTCAGGAGGAGCACGCAAAGCATTTGAGATTTCTGTTGCAGAGATTGAGAGAGGAGAAACTTTATGCAAAATTCTCCAAGTGTGAGTTTTGGCTCAGTTTAGTGGCTTTCGTGGGGCACTTGGTGTCCAGCAAACGTATTGAGGTTGATCCGAAAAAGATAGTGGCGGTTCAGAGTTGGCCTAGACCATCCTCAGCCATAAAGGTTCGCAACTTTCTTGGTTTGGCGGGTTATTATCGCCATTTTGTTCAAGAATTCTCATCTATGGCATCGCCCTTGACCAAGTTGACTCAGAAGGGTGCTTCATTTGTATGGTCGGACGAGTGTGACGAGAGCTTTCAGAAGCTCAAGACAGAGCTCCAGTGATAGTTTTGCCATCACCTTCAGGTTCATATACCGTGTATTGTGATGCTTCGAGAGTTGGCATTGGTTGTGTATTGATGCATGAGGGTATAGTTATTGCTTATGCTTCTCGTCAATTGAAGCCCCATGAGAAGAACTACCCCGTTCATGATTTGGAGTTGGCTGCCATAGTTCACGCATTGAAGATTTGGAGGCATTACTTGTATGGTGTGTCTTGTGAGGTGTTTACTAATCATCTTAGCCTCCATCACTTGTTCAAATAGAAGGATCTTAATTTGAGGCAGCGGAGATGGTTGGAGTTGCTTAAGGATTATGATATCACTATATTGTACCATCTGGGAAAGGCCAATGTGGTGGCCGATGCTTTGAGCCAAAAACGGTGAGTATAGGGAGTTTGGCATATATTCCAGTTGGGGAGAGAGCTCTTGCAGTTGATGTTCAGGCCTTGGCCAATCGGTTCGTAAGGTTAGATATTTCGGAGCCTAGTCGTCTATTGGCTTGTGTGGTTTCTCAGTCTTCCTTATATGATCGCATTAGAGAGTGCCAATATGATGATCCGCATTTTCTTGTCCTTAAGGATAGAGTTTAGAATGATGATGCCAGAGATGTGACTATTGATGATGATGGGGTGCTGAGGATGCAGGGACGGATATGTGTGCGCAATGTGGATGGGCTTTGTGAGTTGATTCTGGAGGAGGCCCAAAGCTCGCGGTATTCCATTCATCCGGGTGCCACGAAGATGTATCAGGATTTGAGACAACACTATTGGTGGAGAAGAATGAAAAAAGACATTGTGGGATTTGTAGCTCGATGTCTCAATTGTCAGCAAGTGAAATATGAGCATTAGAGACCGGGTGGCTTGCTTTAGTGGAAAGATATTCCAGAGTGGAAGTGAGAGAGGGTCACTATGGACTTTGTAGTTGGACTTCCACGGACTTTGAGGAAGTTCAATGCTATTTGGGTGATTGTGGATCAACTGACCAAGTTCGCGCACTCCATTACTGTGTGTACTACCTATTTTTCAGAGCAGTTGGCAGAGATCTATATCCGAGAGATTATTCGTTTGCATGGTATCCCAATTTCCATCATTTCAGATAGGGGCACTCAGTTTAATTCGCAGTTTTGGTGGTCTGTGCAGTGAGAGTTGGGTACTCAGGTTGAGTTGAGCACAACGTTTCACCCTCAGACGGACGGGAAGTCCGAGCACACTATTCAGATATTGGAGGACATGTTGCGTGCTTGTGTCATTGATTTCGGAGGGTCATGGGATCAGTTTCTACCGCTTGTAGAGTTTGCTTATAACAACAGCTACCAGTCGAGTATTCAGATGGCTCCATATGAGGCTTTGTATGGGAGGCGGTATAGATCTCCAGTTGGTTGGTTCGAGTCCGATGAGGCTAGGCTATTGGGGACAGACTTGGTGCACGATGCCTTAGAAAACGTAAAGGTAATTCATGAGAGGTTTCGTACATCGCAGTCGAGGCAAAAGAGTTATGCTGACAAGAAGGTTCGAGATGTGTCCTACATGGTTGGTGAAAAGTTTCTGTTGAAGGTTTCGCCCATGAAGGGTGTTATGAGATATGGTAAGAAAGGGAAATTAAGTCTGAGGTTCATTGGACCTTTTGAGGTGCTTCAGAGGATTGGGGAGGTGGCATATGAGCTTTCTTTGCCACCCAGCTTGTCTAGTGTGCATCCGATATTTCATGTTTCTATGCTCCGGAAGCATATTGGGGATTCGCCTCATGTTTTGGATTTCAGCACGGTTCAGTTGGATGATGATTTGACCTATGATGTGGAGCCAATAGCTATTTTGGGTCATCAGGTTAGAAAATTGAGGTCAAAGGATATAACTTCAGTGAAAGTGCAGTAGAGATGTCGGCCCGTGGAGGAGGCTACCTGAGAGACCGAGCGGGAGATGCAGAGTAGATATCCTCACCTGTTTGAGGCTTCAGGTATGTTTCTTGACTCGTTTGAGGACGAACGTTTGTTTAAGTTGGGGAGATGTGATGACTCGGCCAGTCGTCTCAGGAGTTACCGCACTGTTTTCCCCATTTCTGCTTCTTTATGCTTTGTTTATCCATGTTATGTGGTATCGAGTTGGTCGGATCGAGTCCGAAATGATTTTGGTAAGGTTTGAGCCACTTAGTCTCTTTTGAGGAAACCTAAGTTGGAAAAGTCAACCGGATATTGACTTATGTGTTAGAGGGCTCGGATGTGAGTTCCGATGGTTTGGATAGCTTTGGGAGGTGATTTGGGACTTAGGAGCGTGATCGGAATGAGTTTTAGAGGTTCGAAGTAGATTTAGGCTTGAATTGGCGAAGTTGATATTTTGGTGATTTTCGGTTGGTAGGCGAGATTTTGATATAGAGGTCAGAATGGAATTCCAAGAGTTGCAGTAGTTCTGCTGTGTCATTTGGGATGTGTGTGCAAAATTTCAGATCATTCGGACGTGGTTTGGTTGGGTTTTTTATCAAAAGCGTAATTTAGAAGAGTTTGGAATTCTTAGGCTTGAATCCGATGCGGATTTGGTGTTTCGATGTTGTTTTGAGCATTCCGAAGGTTGGAACAAGTTTGAATGAGGTTATGGGCTATGTTGGCATGTTTGGTTGAGGTCCCGGGGGCCTCGAGTGGGTTTCGGGTGGTCAATCGTATCATTTCATGAAGTTTGGAATTGCAGAAATCTTCTGCTCAGTGTTGTAGACAAATGCCCTTCGCGTTCGCGAGAGGGTAACTGTGATCACGAATGGTTAGCTGGAGACGGCTGAGACTTTAGCCTTTGTGTTCGTGAGGGAGTCTCCACGTTCGCGAAGGGCTAGGAAGCAATTCATTGCGTTCGCGAGGTAAGCTCCGCGTTCACATAGAGGAAATTGGACAGCTTGGTTTTGAGGTCGAGTTGTTCATCGTGTTCGCGAGAGAGGGATTGTGTTCGTGAAGAGGAAGTCTGAGGAACCATCACGTTCGCGATGGTCATGTCGCGTTCGCGTAAGAGGATTTTTGGTCAAAGACATTTTGTGCTTCGCGAACGCGAGGCTTTGACCGCATTCGCGAAGAAGGATTTCAGACCTGGGCAGAATGTTTAAATACTCGTCTTGTCCACAATTTTGGGGTTTATTTCCTCCATTGTTGGTCGTTTTTTGAGCTTTTTGAAGGGGATTGAAGAGGGATTCAAGGGGAATTACTTGGAGGTAAGATTCTTGGACTTAAAACTCGATTCTAATGTGAATTCCACCTAAATAATCATGGAAATTAAGCTAAAATTGAAGAACTAGGGCTTGGAAATTTAGATCTTTGAATGAGAATTTGAAGGACCATTTAAGGCCGGATTTCAGAACTTTTGATATATAGGAACTCGTGGGGAGATAAGGAATCTGTTGATGTAAAAATTATCGAATTCCGAGACGTGGGCCCGGGGGTCAGGTTTTAGTAATTTCGGGATTTGTGTCATATTATGATTATTTTCGCTTGGGCTTCGTTCCCTTAACATATTTTGACATCTTCATTCTGATTTTGGATAGATTCGACGCGAGTGGAGGCCGATTCAACGGGCAATGGTGTCATAAGCTAGAGATTTGACCGGGTTGAGGTGAGTAATGATTGTAAATGATGTTCTGAGGGTATGAAACCCCGGATTTCACATCGTAGTGCTATATTGAGGTGTCTCACACGCTTGATGATGAGCGTGGGGTCGTGCACTGTTGAGGATTGTGACTTAGTCCGTCCTGAATGACTATTTTACCGCGTATTTGACTAAAATCTATTTGCTATCATTATGATTTGGGCTGAATGCCATATTTGGGCCTTGTGCCAACTATTTGAACCCTTCGGGAATTTTTATTGATATTTCCTCATTGTTTTGACTTTATACTTGAACTCAGTCATGATATATTTCATTGTTTTCATACTCAGCCATGTTTACTATGTTTTAAATACTTAAATGATCTTTTAAATGATAATTGGCTGAGAACCACTGTTTTACTGTTGCCCGAGGGGCTTGTGAGGATTTTGACTGATCAAGGCCGAGGGCCTATGTTGTGAGGAAACATTTGATACTGATTATGAGGCCGAGGGCCTGAGATATGTATGCCACGAGGTGGCTTGATTGATATGAGGTCGAGGGCTTAGTGATGATGCCACAAGGTGACTTGATATTGCGCTTGGGTCGTAAGGGGCCCCTCCAGGAGTCTGTACACCCCTAGTGAGCGCGGGTACCCATAGTGAAGTGAGATTGAGCCCGAGGGGCTGGTATTGTTCTATGTTATTGTCCGAGGGGCTGGTATTGTTCTAAGATGTTGCCCGAGGGGTGGATTTGTTGATATTGTGCCCAAGGGGCGATCCTTTTTGTTTTTAGTTTTCATAATTGACTGCCAATTACCTGCTTAATTGTTGAAAAAGGCTTTTCATGAAGTTAAATTAAGTTAAAGGATTTTTACCTATCTTTCAATGGTTTACTGTTTTTAATGGTTTTACTGCTTCATTATAGCATGCTTTGTGCCTTACGTGATTTTCTACTTTCAGTCATTATTTATGATTATTGCTCACTGAGTTGGAGTACTCACTTTACTCCCTGCACCCTGTGTGCAAATTCAGGCGTATTTGGTCCCGCTCCCGAGTGCTGATCATTCTGGCTCAGGCGTATCCGAGGAGTCTCTAGGTAGTTGTTGGCGTTCGCAGCCCGGAGCTATTCCCTATCTTATTTCTTCATGTTCTTAGTTTCTGTATTAAACTCTAGTTTGATCTGGAGTATTCCGGATTGTTTAGATGCTCATGACTAGTGACACCACGATATCGGGCTGTGTTTGGGCTGTATTCCGCATATTATACTATCATTTGCTTAAACTTTGGTTTATTTATTCATGTTTAGACTGTTTCTAAATGCTTAATTGTTAATAATTGGAAAAAGGGAAGTGTCGGCTGGCACGATCGGGTCCGGGTTACCATAATGACCGGGTCCGGGTTTAGGGTCGTGACAAGGAGCCTCTTATCCTATAAGGGTGCCTAGCCACGTGTATGCTTGTGCAAGTGTCCTATCATAGTTCATACCAGCTAGTAAGCATAAGGACAAAAACGGATGACACATATACGGTCTACACAAGGATAGGATCAATGAAAACAATAGCTTAGAACACAGAGATATCAATAGAGGATCTCCCAAAATAATATACCGTAGTCCCAAACATAAATGTGCAGAGGATCTCCCAGGATATCGTCCCGTAGTCCAAATCGTAAATATGCAGGGGAATCTTCCGGAATATCGATCCATAGTCCCAAAGTAAATATCCAGTATAGGGGGATCTACCGAGATATCGTCCCGTAATCCCAAATATAAAGGTGTAGGTGGGATCTCCCGGAATACCAATCCTTAGTCCCAAAGTAAATATCCAGTACAAGGGGATCTCCCGGAATACCAATCCGTAGTCCCAAAGTAAATATCTATTACAAGGGGATCTCCCAAGATATCGTCCCGTAGTGCCAAATATAAAGGTGCAGGGGGATCTCCTAGAATTAGTGATCCTTAGTCCCAAAGAAATATCTAGTACAGGGGGATCTCCCGAGATATCGTCCCGTCGTCAGAAATATAAAGGTGTAGGGGGATCTCCCGGAATACCGATCCGTAGTCCCAAAGTAAATATACAAGGGGGATTTCCCGGAATACCGATTCGTAGTCCCAAACTAAATATTTCTTTGGAGCCTCTTATCCTATAAGGGTGCCTAGCCATGTGTATGCTTGTGCAAGTGTCCTATCATAGTTCATACCAGCTAGTAAGCATAAGGACAAAAACGGATGACACATATACGGTCTACACAAGGATAGGATCAATGAAAACAATAGCTTAGAACACAGAGATATCAATAGAGGATCTCCCAAAATAATATACCGTAGTCCCAAACATAAATGTGCAGAGGATCTCCCAGGATATCGTCCCGTAGTCCAAATCGTAAATATGCAGGGGAATCTTCCGGAATATCGATCCATAGTCCCAAAGTAAATATCCAGTATAAGGGGATCTACCGAGATATCGTCCCGTAATCCCAAATATAAAGGTGTAGGTGGGATCTCCCGGAATACCAATCCTTAGTCCCAAAGTAAATATCCAGTACAAGGGGATCTCCCGGAATACCAATCCGTAGTCCCAAAGTAAATATCTATTATAAGGGGATCTCCCAAGATATCGTCCCGTAGTGCCAAATATAAAGGTGCAGGGGGATCTCCTAGAATAGTGATCCTTAGTCCCAAAGAAATATCTAGTACAGGGGGATCTCCCGAGATATCGTCCCGTCGTCAGAAATATAAAGGTGCAGGGGGATCTCCCGGAATACCGATCCGTAGTCCCAAAGTAAATATACATGGGGGATTTCCCGGAATACCGATTCGTAGTCCCAAACTAAATACAAAACAACAAAAATGGCAATAGTACAAACTACGACGAGCAAGTCAACTTAAGAACTGTAAATCACGAAGAAACTGCAGGATTAACTCACTAGGAATAACCACAAAAAAAAATACTGGCATAAAAGGAATAATTCAATAAAAGGGAAATCTAACATGTAGCAACGATCCCATAATATAAAAGTCAATAACAGGGAAATCAACACGAGTCAAGTAGTCCAAAATAAAGGCAAGTCAACAAAGATACATGTTATCTAACTCTTTTTAAGGTTGGACAATTACGAGGATATTCGACAATTCAATTAAGGGAAGATGATCTTAGCCTCACTTAAGACTAAACAATTTCAGGAGTGATAATGATAAATTCTCAATAAGACAAGCAGCTACGAAAAGATAGCATGATAATAGGAGAGACAAAATTCTTTAGTTAAATCAAATAGGATGTCAATTAGGCAATAAGGGTGAATCATGAAACAATTAATTCTAGTTAAGCATGTCGAGGCGAAATTAATAACCAGGAACTTAGTCTTACTAAGAATAACTTTATACATAGTGAGTATAAGGACCTAAGAACCCTAAAAGGCCAATTTCCCAGAAATAAGTCTGAGTGCGCACTCGTAACCTCGCGTATACGAACTACAATGAACATTGATGACTCAAATCCTAAGGGAAAGTCCCCCACACAAGATTAGGCAAGATACTTACCTCAAAGACGACAAACAGATACTCTAAAATGCACTTCTCAGGTGAAAAGACCTCTGGACGGTTCAAATACAACCAAATTAACTTCAAAGCACAATAAAACACATAAGAAATTATTCCAGATCATAAAATCTCAATCTTTAAAAAAATCCAAAAATTGGTCCAAAAGTCAACCCCCAGGCCCGCACCTCGGAAGCCGACAAATTTTCCAAAATCCGAATACCCGTTCCAATATGAGTTCAACATACAAAAATTATAGAATTCCGAAACAATTTGGTCCCTCAAATCACGATTTTTTATTTTAGAAATTTTCTTTCAAAACCAACATTTCCCACAACTCAATACACAAATTAAATGATAGAAATAAAGACAAAATCATGGAATATGTTAGATTCTAGGTGAAGAACACTTACCCAATCGACTTATGCGAAAAACCCTCAAGGAATCTCTCAAAACTGAGCTCCACAAGTCCAGATACGAATAAAATGGTCTAACCCTCGATTTTGGAATATATTCTGTCTTCCCAGACATTTGTGCATCACGAACCCGGAAGAAGGATCGCGTTCGCGAAGAAGAAAATTGAAGGCTGCCCAGGTTGCTCATCGAGAACGCAACAATGAGCTCGCGAACGCGACATTGTGCTCGCGAACATGGAGAATAATGCGAAGAGGGAAAAATGCAGGGCTTCGCGAAGGCGAAGGCGAAGAAGGATTTCGAGGTAGTCAGCAACAACACATCGCGAACACGAAATGTTGTTCGTGATCGCGAAGAGAACACCAAAAGCAGAAAATAGTAGTTCCAACAATGGTAAAATGACCCGTAGCCCCACTCAGAACATACCCGAGGCCCCCGAGACCCCGTCTAAACACACAAACAAGTTCGATAGTGTTGATATCCAATTTTTCCCTATATGTTTCTAATATGAAAAACAACTTAAAAATAACATATGTATGCATATATAAGCATGTCCAAGGGTTTTATTATTTTTCCATAATTTTAAAGGTTTTAAATTAATTTATTTCCTCCTTTTTATCCATAAAATCCCCAATAATTATTTCCAAAATTATTATTCTAATAATTCTTCTACTGGATTTCTATATTTATGCCAAAATATGGCTAAATTAATTATTACATATTTTTATAATTATATTTAGTATTTTAAAGCTAAATTGCACATAATTGCAATACTAGCCCTTTTTAGATTTAATAATGTTTTATACGCATAATATTGGATCCTATATTTTTAATTTGTTAGTTATGTATTATAAATCATTTTAGCTCTTTAAATTAGTTTTTAGAAACTATTTACTATTTTTATAAATTAAATAGGGAAAATGACTATTTAGAATATAGCCAAATTGGCTTTCAATTGTAGTCCAAATCAAACCCCAATTCCCCAGCCCAATTTCAATTTAAAACCGACCCTAACCCAATTTAAATCCTACCCGACCCAGACCCCCTTCTCATCCTGGCCGTTGATCTCTAAGATCAATGGCCCCTATTTCCTCTTACCTTTTTTTAACCTGAACGACCCTCTAACCTAATTCATTTCTTACCAAACCGCCGCCCTAGAATCCCCTTTCCTCTCCAATTCTCTCTGAGACCTAAATCTAACCCTAGCCGCCGCCACCCAAACCAGCCCTAATCCCCTTCGATCCTCACTAAATTCATGGATTCCCATGGATGTTTGAGACGTATACTTGTCTCCTACGTCTCCTGGTTGCCCCTTTTTGTGATTTTGTGGAAATATCTCAAACAGATCTAGTTCAGATCTTGTTCAACTTCTAGCCATGGTCTTTTATGCTACTTTCCGGCCATCCATGGCAGTTCGAGTAAGATCCATGTCCTTTCCGACTAAAACAGGTAACGATCTAATGCTTTCACATTTTTTTGGGTTCTCTGAAACCCTAACCCTTGAGATTTTTCACTTTTCTTTAGATCTGTTTTAGATTTAAGTATATCCATAAGTTTTTAATCGATCTTTCTCCATCTTTACTATTTTACGAAACCCTAAAGTCCCTATTGTTCGATTCTTCTCAGATCATTCTAGATCTGAGGTGATTCGAGTATTGTTAGGTGTTTCCCTTCAAAAATCTCCTGTTTTAACTGACTATTTCGATTTTTTTAAACTATGGTTCATTACGAGTTGTTTTTCAAAAGGTTTTCTGACTTTTAAGTGCTTAATTGACTCTCCTTTTATCTTCGTGACTGACTTTTACCAGAGTGTTCAAACCTTAGTTGATATTTCGATTTTTTCTAACCTTTGCCTTGATTCTGGGTACTTTCTATGTTACCAGTCATATTACTTTGCCCTATTTCTGGGACTTAAATGTTTTCTTTGTCAAATCCCTTATTCTATGATTTTGTGCCCTAATTAATCTCTATTAGGGTTCACCTCGGTTTTCCAGCTAATTTTTGTATTTCTGTGAAGTTTGCTTAGCTTATTTCCTATTTATGGGAGTTGATATTTCATTCCAGAAATCAGTATTATTTTTGAAATTTTGGTTGCTTGGTTTGTTCTATTAAAGATTTATATGCATGAACTTTATTTGTTTCCTTATTTGTAATCTTAATTGATCACACTTGCCTTAACTATCCATCAGCATGATTTTGTGATTTTTACTGATCCTTTACTTAGTATGATCGAGATTCTTGCCTTAATTAAACTCTCTTGTTATTACCATTAATTAATTACCCCTAAATTAAGGGGTCTATTCCCGACTCCCTTATGTTAATTGGTTATGTGATTGGTTGATTGATCCTTACTTGATTGAACTCTTATTCTCTTTACCTTAATAGACCTACTCCTAAAGTGCTATATATACACTCTTGTTTTACCTCTCAGCACAAACACATTTCAATACACACACACATACACACACTCAAACTCTCTCTTCTTTCTCTACTACTTGTGCTACTGCTTGTCTAGCCGGCTGAAAGCCAAGGCTAGGCTGTGGAACTCTACTGGCTTTACCTTTCTGCACTATGTTTTCCTTAACGAGTATGTTCCTAGTTCAATTATGAAACTCAACTTCATCCGTTCCATGCCTTTACATCCTTGCTTGTTACTGTACTAGTTCTTCAATTTGTTCCTATGTTTTGCTGTTACTAAGCATGTCTAAATTCTGACCTTATGTGTAATAATCATATCAGGCTTTGCTTAGTTTTTGATACTTGTCCAGCATGTTCACTTAGTTCCCTTACCCCTTCCCTTAACTGGTATAACCATGTAGTCACTTAGTCTTCTGGTGCATTATATTCGCCTTAATAGTATGTCAAATTTTCTTCAACAAAACTCTTGTCTTCAACATGATCCTGCTGAATTCTTCCCCATCTTTTAAATATCTGTTATCATGACTGATTTGCTCAGTAGACTCAAAGCTGTTCTGTATGCTTGTTGTGTCAAATGTTTTCCCTATCTATGTGGTTTCAAACCTATATCTCCCCAATCCCCTCACTTCCCTGCTTGTGAATGTTGAAATGATCGTATTCTTTGAATTTGACTTGGGTATGTTGGTTTGTCCTAAGTTGTTGTTACTCCTATTCCATCCTCCTTTCAAAACTGGTTTTCAATAAGGCAAACTCTTCAGTTGTTTTGAAAACTTATTTCAAACATGCTGTTCAAAACTGTTTTCCAACTCAACTCTTTTAAATCTATGTCAAACACTCTCACATATACTCTTAGACTACTAGGTTCTGCCCCTTTTGTGTGAGCCTTGCCTTGGAACCCTAGAGCTCCCTCTGAACTTGGACACATAAGAGCTGACCTTTCCACACTTCACCTACTCTATCTTGACTATGAAAATCTGGGTGTGAGCACTACCCGGGATCCCTTGAGGTCCTTAGGGAACTCTGACACACCCAGGTATGAGAAAGGCTATGGAACAGTCTTGGCACTTAGGGTGATTGATTACATAACTCAGAGAGGAAGTCCTAATCAGGCTTCCTATAGTGTAACTCCTTATTTTCATTATGTAATTCATTTCATGTTGGTCTGTAATAAATTGTTGTAAATGAGTATTGGGTTGGCTAGTGAACAGAGATGGGTTAAATATGCATGCTATAGTGTTAAGGGTAGAAAATATATTATTAGGTTTTTGTTCCTAATTGCGCAATAGAAACCATGCTTAGGGTTCATACATGCATTAGAAATCATGCTCTTTGGTCTCATGTTTATTGTTTCAGCATGTGCACCTTTACAAAAATCATGTGTTAAAATCTGCTAATAATTAGCACTTTACTATTATGTTCTATGCTGGCAGGTGCATTTAGAAATCCCGCTCTTAGGAAATTCTGCATCATGAGTTCTATACATGCATCTTAGATACCATGTTTTAGGATCTCATTCGTACTTGCATTCACACTTAGTGTAAACTACTAATTATAAAAGAGGTAAAAACAGCTTCACACTTGATTATCCTGTTTAAAATAACTGGTAATAATCCCTACATTCGCATCAACAAGAATAATATGCTTTTAGGGTAAAATAAATTCCAAACTATCTTTTAATAACTCAGAATAACTACTGCACATTACTTTACGCCTAGGCAAGCCTTAGGTAATTGCTTAAGTAAAAACAAAATTGTCATTTTTTAACTGCCAGTATGTTAAAATCAATAGGCAAGCCCGATTCAGACTTCTTTTCCGAGTCATGTAATAAATCTGGTTCTACTGTTATCACTTAGATACCATGCATAGGATTTAAATTTAGACTTTAATTGTGTATGAGTCATGCTATCTATGTGCATTATTTGTGGAGGTATACCTGAGCCTTCTGTCTGTTTTGTGTGTTTTCCCATCTAAATGCAGTCTTATGTGTTCTTGTATGTTGCCTATAATTTTATAGCCCCTCTTTGAGGAGTGCCATACCGGGTATTTCATTTATGTGATCCATATTACAAACAAACCTAGGACACCCCCTTTACAATCATAAGCATACTTTAGATTGTAACTCTTTTCAAATTTTCGCCTTTCGCTAATTGTTTTCAAACACTTGTGTATTTAGACTCAAATCCCCTACTATTTGAGTCATACTTGTTTATTTGCTAATTGCACAAATTCACAAAAACTGTCTGGCCGGGAACCACACTAGTGGATCTTGAGGGGTGCCTAACACCTTCCCCTTAGGATAATTTCAAGCTCTTACCATATATCTGGTTACCAAACATAGTTGTAGATGAACCATATAGGTGACCTAACGCACCTTAAAATCATTATATGACGACTCTTCAAAATTGCAAAACCCCTTTGCAAAAGGAAAGAGTTGTTCCAACAAAATGTCACGAACCCGATTCCGCAAAGGAAAAAGGGGGCGCGACAGCATGGCGACTCTACTGGGGAACTTTAGGCTTTTACCATTACAAATTGTTTTTGTGAATTTGTACCCTATGTGCAATTACTTGTTTATTTTCTTTAAGCATTTAATTTCTTCTTCAAAAGCAAAGCTGACATATCTTTCTTGTTTCTTTCCTTTATAACTACTTTAAATTATGAAACTGTTGTATTTATTGCTTTCTTAACGTGCAAATATATGTCAACATGCCTTTAATTATTGCATAATCATGCTCAAGGGTTGTCCGCTAAAGGGTACCAGTGCAGTCGATCAGCAAGGGTACTCCACTCGTGCCAAACAAATACTATAGCAATGCTTGATGAGTGGTTGCTCCCTTCCTATATTATTACCCCCTAAATTCCAAAATGCATATTTGCGGTAAAACTAGTCGATCAGCAGCGCAGTCGACAGTTCTGTGCCTTCCCCCTTGAGTTGTCCGCTCAAGGGTACCAGTCTAAAACCCCATAGAAACCTTACTCTGTTTAAATTCTGCATGCATCATGGTCAAACCTAGCTGGGTCAGTTATGTTGTTCACATAATGATCCTTTAAGATAGACTTTTCCAAAACTCCACTGGGTTTCCCTAAACCCAAATAGACATTATCACGTTCTATGCATTTATTTGGAGAACTAAATGCTTCATGCTAATTGTTGATATTAAATAGTCGAGCCTAGTAGGGGTAAGGGCCTAACCTTGTTTCCCTTGCATAAATATGAGGCACGAAGTCCCCAGATTTGACATGGTTACCAACATCCACCCAAGATTGCTGAGCTGGTGGAAAGATTTATATTCTAGTGACAAAACTCTCGTCAGAAAATATCTGGGCAATATACCATCCCTCATGGAGACCCAGCCTAACAACATGATAATAGAAGCTGCTACCTTATTTTAGGATTGTGAAAGGGCCGTGTTCCGCTTTGGGGACATCGAAATGACACCTTTGCTAGAGGAGATAGGAGGACTAGCCGGTCTAGCATGGGAAACTCTGGGTTTGCTGATGCTTGAGAACCGCACAGGCAAGGGTTTCCTTAAAATTATGGGTTTGAAGAAGAATGTAGAGTTGGTATGCCTGAAGGAATCGTACATCACTTTTGACTACTTGTATGAAAGGTACGGTCATAGCAAATCCTACCGTACCTACCCTAACGAGTTTTCCATCACGGTCTTGGGACATATTCATCGTAGGGTATTCATCTTCATGTTTTGCTTCCTAGGTATGATCGTGTTTCCAATGAAGAAAGGGAGAATCTATACTAGGTTGGCTATAGTAACCAAGAACCTAATAGAGGGGATTGGCGGGCATACATTCAATATTATGACCATGATCATCGCAGACATATACCGAGCCCTAGATAAGTGTCAACAAGGAGCGAGACATTTCGAAGGATGCAATCTACTACTTCAACTTTGGCTCATGGAACATCTCCAAAAGGGCAAACACCGACAAGAAATTCAGCGAAGGCCCTGGGATGATCACATCGCTTTCCACCATCAAAAGCGAATGAATTACATCCCCGACATGTTCGCTCAGCCTGAGAATGCCAAAGGATGGGTTGAGATCTTTGATAATCTAATTGAAAAATAGGTTCAATAGATGTTCGAGTGGTTTCTGACATAGGAGTTCATCGCCCGATCCAGAGATGCACCTTTCCCGATACTGATTGGTCTAATAAGAACATATCCTTACGTCCCTCTTTGAGTTATGAGGCAAGCAGGTAGGAAGCAATTCATACCCAGGGTTGACAAGATGAACCCTTTCCGTGCTGACTTCCAAAATGATGATAGTCCCTACAAGTTCCAAGCCCAACACATGTGGCACTGTAAGATCGTAATGGGGAAAGACACCATTGAGCCAGATAGATATCATGTCGGTTGTACTCCTTTCTATTCAGGTTGGTTGGAAGACAATTGGGATGGTCTGGGCCAGCCAGGGTTCGTTCGAGGTCACAGAATTACAGTTGAAAAGGTCGAGGCGCAAGTCAAGTACAACCAGCTACGCAAAAGGGTCCGTAAATGCAAGAGCGAACACTGCGAGATACAAGAGTCCAACTGGAAGTTGACTGAGGAATGGAAAGACATGGCTATCAGTGCCAACAAAAGGTTAGGATACTTAGAGTGAGGCATAGTATAACTAGAGTGAAAATTTCTCAAAAGGGTTGAAAACTGTCCAAAAGCTAAAGGGACCGAAGGTGGACATCTAGCCAGAGCATACCTGTTGCTAGGACTTTGTGAATTGGGGAAGCTGTTCGAAGGAGCCAGAGATGCCAAGTCTGGGTAAGGTCCTTCTAGGACCAAATAGATAGGAATTCACTTTTCGCTTTATTAATGTAATAAGTCCAATAGCCATTAGTGACTTTTATTTCTTGTTTATTTAGTGTCGTTTTGGGATTCGTCTATTTCTATCAATAAAATGAGGCATTTAGCATTCTAAGTTCTCCAAATCAATTTGTCGCTAGGCCTACCTCGGGCACAAAGTGGTTCCTAAATTAGGAGATGCTTTACATTCCCGCACTATGTGTTTAAATATTGCAATACTTTTTTATAATCCTCCCTAACTTGATTACCTTTCGTTTTATTATTTTGTTAATCCCTTTCCCAAAGGTTAGTTCGTGCACTTTGGCATCATTATCTTATTTCACAAGATCCAAGGGCCCTCCACCCACTCCTCCTCTCAGTCCAATCAAATGCAAGAACAAAGGCAAAATGAAAGATTTAAATAACATCAAGAAGGAGAACACAACTGAACGGGTAGAGGCCACTGATGGCCAGGGTATTCGGGTTCCTAACGAGAATGCGTCACAACTTGAACAGAAACTGCTAAAATTCCAGGAAGAGCTTGATCAGGTTTGAAATCTGGAAAATCTGTCATTTTCCCTTAACACCCCAGATATCAACTTCCCCAACACTCAAAACCCTACACTTCCTCAAAACATCCCAAAACAGCAAAATCATCCCGCTCCTCACCATCATATTGCTCCACCAAAGAACCAATGTAACACCTACCATACCCCAAATAACACTCCACTACTCATCCAGAACCTCAGAACTCCACAAACGACCATTTACACACCCATACACCAGGCCACCATAACACTCGTATCTACGTGGAGACCATGCCACACTCCACCCAACCTATCTCAGACACACCTAAGTCTGATGAAAAGGATCTGCTTATCAAGAACTTGGCCGAGGAACTTAAGAAATTGACCAGCCGAATTCAGGGCATTGAGGGGAGCAAAGCAATCAAGGGGTTGAACTATGAGGACCTTTCCATACAGCCTGATGTCGAACTGCATGAGGGGTACAAACCTCCCAAGTTCGAATTATTTGATGGTACGGGTTATCCAAGGGTCCATCCGAGGACATATTGCGACAAGCTGGTTGATATAGGGAAGGATGAAAGAATCCACATGAAGCTGCTCATGACGAGTTTGAAAGGAGATACATTATCTTGGTACATCAGCCAAGATCCCAAGAAGTGGTCAAGCTGGGTAGGCATGGCGTCTGACTTCATGGATAGATTTAGGTTTAATATAGAGAATGCGCCAAACGTATTCTATATCCAGAATTTGAAGAAGAAGCCCACAGAGACATTTCGCGAGTATGCTACTCACTGGAGGTCTGAAGCTGCTAAGGTCAGACCCGCCTTAGAAGAGGAGCAAATGCTTTGTCCGGGATCAGGACCTGTAGTACTATGAACGGCTGATGATGATTGAGAACCATAAGTTTTTCAACATTATCAAACTGGGTGAAAGAATTGAAGAAGGTATTAAAAGCGGTATAGTTACAAACTTTGAGGCCTTGCAAGCTACAAATAAGGCTTTACAGTCTGGTGGTGTGTCAAAGAAAAGAGACGTAGGGGCCGTGATGGTTGCACAGAGGAACAAATCTCCCCTCAAACACCAAACTTATCCAACACCTCCATTCACATACCAGCCAACCCCAAATTACCAAGCACCCTCATACCAAGCTCCACCACCCACTTATCAGTCATCTCCACCTCCTACATATCAACCTACCTCACCCAGATACTCCCAACCCACTTATGTCTACCAAAATTACAATGCTCAATCATCCCATTATCAATCACCCCCTGCACGCCAAAATTTCACTAGACCCCGACCTAATTTTGATCGCAGACCTCCAAAACAATATACAGCGATCGCTGAACCCATCGATCAGCTGTATGAGAGGCTCAAAGCTGCTGGTTATGTCACCCCCATCCCTAATGCAACCCCTGAGAATCCTTCTCAGTGGGTTAACCCAAACAAGTCCTGTGTATACCACTCCGGTATGAAAGGGCACAATATCGATGAATGTCGCTCCTTGAAAGACAAGATATAGTCTTTGATTGATAACAAGATCATTGTGGCAAATGCGCCCGCTCCAAACGTCCGCAACAACCCTTTGCCAGACCATAAGGGTGGAGGTATCCACATGATTGAAGTAGAAGATGACTGGGATCCCGAGGGATCAATCGGGTTGATCGCAAAAGGTGGTGACCCAAAGAAACCAACAATTCCTCTCAATCCAATCATAGTCCAGATCCAACCATCCGAGGACGCTGAGGTGAATATGTCTATACCTTTTGAGTTTGAAGTAGCGCCATCTGCAAAGGTACCAGCACCAATTAAGGTTGAATTCGTGTCTCCGGAAAATGCACCCGCACCATTTGAGGTTGCAGTCTTACCACCCAAGGCACATGTTCCATTCGAAGTAAGGATAGACACGCCGATCCCAGTGGCGATGTGAACCATGTCACCATACCATACAAATGTTGTACCTTGGGACTATGCAGCCGAGGCGAGAAGGAAGGGAAAGGTCAGGATTGGAGAAACTGTCGCAGCACAGGGTATGACAACTAGTAGAGTCTATACCCCTAAACATCTAGCTGAATCGAGCAAGCAGGCCTCCAATCGGTCACCCCTCATTGAGGCAGGTCTAAATGACCTTCAGAGGAAGATACAGGCCAAGGAATATTCGATCATCGACCAGTTAAACAAGACGCCAGCACAAATATCCATTCTCTCTTTGCTACAAAATTCTGAAGTGCACAAGAATGCTCTGTTAACGATACTAAATGAGCATACGTACCAAGTAACATCACTAGTGGGGAAATGGCTAATATGGTAAGACAAGTACTGGAAAGCCACAAGATCACCTTTTATGAGGTCGAGCTTCCACCTGAAGGGCTGGGGCACAACAAGGCACTGCACATCACCGTGCAATGTGAAGATTATTTCATCACCAGAATCTTGATCGATGGAGGTTCCAGTCTTAACATTTGTCTGTTGGTAACACTCAAGAAGTTGGGTAAAGGACTGCAAGAGAGAAAGGATGGAGCAATCAATGTGAAAGCTTTCGATGGTTCTCAGAGGTCCACCATTGGTGAGATTATTCTATGCTTGCAGATGGGACCAACCTGGTTTGAGGTCGATTTCCAGGTAATAGATGTATCAGCATCTTACAACTTGCTGTTGGGACAGCCATGGATTCATGCTTCTAGGGCCGTAGCATCAACGCTGCATCAGGCAGTAAAGTGAGAATGGAATCACCAGGAAGTGATCATTCACGGCGACGGTAGCAACCCTATATACAATCGCCATTCCGACAATTGAGGGAAGAAGGAAGCTGGGTGGAGAAACTTACCACCACATTGAACGTGTCAATGCTATCGACAAAAGAAATGGTGGGATAGAAAAATCGAGAGTACACTGAGTTGGAGTGGGTACGAACCTGGCAAAGGGCTCGGCAAGAACCTCCAAGGAATCTATAAACCCATAAAACTCAAGAAACATGGCACTACCTTCAGCTTGGGATATGAATACACATGGGAAGAGTTCAATAATTGGTTGCCACCATGGCGCGGTCCTTACTATCCACTAGAGCAGTCGATACCGCATCTGGAGCAGACTTTCCAATAGGCTGACATTATTTATGGGTCAGATGAAGAAGAAGCACTTGCAGTAATGAAGAACCTATTTTTAGAGGACAGTGATATGGGTTGTTGTGCTATTCTCGAGAAGGAGGGGGAGGAAGGCCCTTCCATACAGACTATGAGCAGAGGGGAACATCTCAAGAATTGGACTATCAGGACAACCAAAGCCCGACGAGCCTCGGGGTAGCAAGGATAAAACAAGCATTATACACTATTTTATTTACTAAATGATTTTCTTCTCACATTTTTCAATTTCAGCAATAAGATCCTGAATGATCAAAAACAGTTATTCAATTTATCAAAAGCATGTTTGATTTTCTTATGAATTAATATTTATTGCTATCTCTTCTTACATTACCCATACATCATTACTATTACTTATCTTGATAAACCAATGACTGTGACATGCAATGAGACAACCCAACAAATGGACATGGATTAAGAAGAAGATGACATACCTGACAAGATTGTCAAGGAAGTTGAGAATTCTGAGAATAGACCTAAGTTCAACTTGGACAAGACCGAAATTGTCAACCTGGGAGATGTAGAAAATGTCAAGGAAACAAGAATTAATATTAATCTATCGCCATCAGAAAAGAAAGAATACACAGAATTTCTAAAAGGGTATGAGGACATATTCGCCTGGTCATATGATGACATGACTGGTCTAAGTACATCCATTGTGGCTCATAAGCTGCCAACCGATCCAATGTTTCCACCGGTAAAGCAAAAGCTCAGAAAGTTCAAGCCTGATATAAGTCTGAATATCAAGGAGAAAGTCAATAAGCAGATCAAAGCTAAGGTTCTCAAGCTAGTAGAATACCCGACATATTTAGCCAACATTGTGCCAGTACCAAAGAAGGATGGGAATGTCACAGTATGTGTCGACTACCGGGATCTCAACCAGGCCAGTCCGAAAGATGACTTCCCTTTGCCAAATATACACATCCTGATTGACAATTGTTCCAAACATGAACTACAATCATTCGTATATTGCTTCGCTAGTTATCATCAGATCTGGATGGATGACGAAGACGCTGAGAAAATGGCTTTCATTACACCGTGGGGAGTGTACTCTTATAGGATGATGCCGTTCGGCCTGAAGAATGCAGGGCCCACCTACATGAGGGCCATGACTACCATTTTCCATAATATGATACACAAGGAGATAGAGGTATATGTGGATAATGTTATTATCAAATCCAAAAGGCCACTAACCACATGGAAGATCTGAGGAAATTCTTCAATAGACTGTGAAGGTACAAACTGATACTAAACCCCGCAAAGTGCGCATTTGGGGTTCATGCTGGGAAATTACTTGGGTTTATTGTGAGCTGCCGAGGAAGAGAACTGGATCAATCGAAAGTCAAAGCCATTCAAGAACTACCACCGCCAAAGAACAAGAAGGATGTGATGAGTTTCTTGGGGAGGCTTAACTCTATCAGCCGATTCATAGCGCAATCTACAGTTATCTGTGAGCCAATCATTAAGATGTTAAAGAAGGACGCCGCCACCGAATGGACCCATGACTACCTAAAGGCCTTCGATAGAATCAAGGAGTACCTGTCAACACCACCAGTCTTAGTCCCGCCCGAGCCAAGTAGACCCTTATTACTCTGCGGTGTTGGATGGAGCTTTCGGCTGCGTTCTGGGGCAGCATGATGAAACAGGGAGGAAGGAGCAGGCCATTTATTATCTTAGTAATAAGTTCACCCCGTATGAGTGACGGTATTCTCTATTGGAACACAACTGTTGTGCTTTGACTTGGGTAGCTCAGAAGCTGATATATTACTTCTACGCCTATACTACATATCTCATATAGAGGATGGATCCCTTGAAGTACTTCTTTCAGAAGCCCATGCCCATCGGCAAACTAGCCAAGTGGCAAATCCTGTTGGGTGAGTTCGACATTGTTTACAAAACTTAAAAAGCGGTCAAGAGACAGGAAATGGTGGACCACCTTGCTGAAAACCCCGTGGATGGAGGATACAAACCCTTGAAAACATATTTTCCTGATGAAGAGGTATCATTCATAGGAGAAGATATTGCGGAATTCTATGACGGTTGGAGAATGTTCTTTGATGGAGCATCAAACTTCAAAGGAGTTGGCATAGGAGCAGTTCTGAAATCAAAAATTGGTCAGCATTATCCGGTGTCTGCCAAACTCAAGTTCCCTTGCACCAACAATATGGCCGAGTACGAAGCCTGCATCTTAGGACTCAAAATGACCATTTACATGAATGTTCAAGAACTGCTAGTTATTGGAGATTCAGACTTGCTTACACATCAGGTATGAGGAGAATGGACGACCAAAAACTCTAAGATACTCTCGTATCTACATCACGTACAGGAATTGAGAAAGAGGTTCACGAAGACGGAATTCCAGCATGTTCCTAAAATTCAGAATGGGTTCGCCGATGCATTGGCTACCCTATCATCTATGAAAAAGCATCCCAACAAGAATTTCATTGATCCCATTCTAGTGAAAATCCATAATTAGCCAGCTTACTGTGCCCATGTCAAAGAGGAAGAAGACGAAAACCCTTGGTTTTGTGATATCAAGGAATATTTGGCAAAAAAAGAGTACCCGGAGCTTGCAAATCCTACTCAGAAATGCACACTTCGGATGTTGTCCAACAACTTCTTTCATAGCAGAGGAACCTTGTATAGGAGGACTCCCGACTTGGGATTATTCAGATATGTCGACACAAAGGAAGCATCCAGGATACTAGAGGAAATTCATGCTGGGACCTGCGGTCCACATATGAACAGTTTTGTCTTAGCAAAAAAGATACTCTGGTCTGGTTAGTTTTAGATGACTATGGAAACGGACTGCATCCAGTATGTCCGTAAATGCCACCGCTGTCAGATACATGCAGACATGATAAAGGTACCTCCAAGCGAGCTTCACACATCAAGCTCACCGTGGCCGTTTGCCGCCTGGGGAATGGACGTTATTGGACCAGTTGAGCCTGTCGCTTCTAATGGACACAGGTTTATCATGGTAGCCATCAACTATTTCACCAAATGGGTCGAAGCAACATCTTACAAAGTAGTGACTAAGAAAGTCGTGGCAGACTTTGTCCGCGACCGCATCGTTTGTCGATTCAAAATTCTATAATAAATCATTACTGATAATGGATCCAACCTCAACAACGACTTGATGAAAGCTATGTGTGAAAATTTCAAGATCAAACACAAGAATTCCACAGCCTACAAGCCTCAGATGAATGGAGCTGTAGAAGCCGCCAACAAGAATATCAAGAAGATATTGAGGAAAATGATAGAGAAACATAAACAGTGGCACGAGAAGTGATCATTTGCTCTTCTGGGGTATCGTACCACAGTCCGCACATCAACCGGGGCAACCCCTATATGCTAGTTTACGGTACAAAGGCTGTCATTCCCACTGAGGTAGAAATTCTTTCCCTAAGGATCATACAAGAAGCTGAGCTCAACGATGCAGAGTGGGTACCCATCTCCACAAGTCATAAAACATCAAGACGGAAAGAGAACGAATGTAGTTTTCCATGGTCAACTCTATTAGAACAGAATGACCAAATCCTTCAACAAAAGAATCAAGCCAAGACAGTTCGCACCAGGACAACTGGTGTTAAAGAAAATTTTCCCGCATCAAGATGAAGCAAAAGGGAAGTTCTCTCCCAACTGCGAGGGTCCATATATAGTTTACTAGGTTATGACAGGAGGAGCCCTCATACTTGCAGAAATAGACGGAGAAGTCTAGCCAAAGCCAACCAATTCAGATGTAGTTAAGCGTTACTATGTGTAATCTTTATGCTTTCCTTATATGATGTAAATTGAACTACGCCTAACCTGATTCCTTTTTAAGAGGGGATATGTAGGCAGCCCTATGGGTTCGGTCACAATTTCAATCGTCGCACGAGCAGCAGTCAGAAATATCAACCCATCAAACTGGGGTAGAACTTTGAGAAGGGCCCTCAAAATTCCGTAGCAGGAGAGGTTGCAATGTCCTGAACTACGTCACAATCGTCGGTTTATCTAAAAGCTATTTTTAATTATACATTTATGACATACTTTTACAAAATCATGCATGATTGTTATTGAAACTGCATTGTTTAGCAACGATACCCCAATGATACAGATAGTCTCACCAGATCAAAGTCGAACGAGTCAAGCAAAGCCAGCGGGGATGCGAACTAACCTCCCCCTTACAAAACTCACGATTTTTCTTTGGATGCAGGCACTAGGATTGTGAAATCATTAGACATACGTACGCCCACGGGACAAGCATTGTTCAAAATACGATTCTCAAATCAGTTGCACTTACTAACATTTTCTATCAGCACACACAAGTAATGCTCCGTAGTCACAATGCTTCGAGTAATCATAATGCTGCATTCTGCTATCAGCTAAGAAAACCCTATTGTCATTTGTTATTTTATTTCTTGCATAAGGCTACTATTCTGCCTTCTGAGACTAAACGGTGTCTCCATCTATATTTACATTTCATAATGCTACCATTCTGCATTCCAAGGTTAAGCTCTACCTCCATCTACATTCGCATCTTTGCATAAGGCTACCATTCTGCCTTCCGAGACTAAACGTTGTCTCCATCTGCATTTCTGCATGAGGCTACCATTCTGCCTTCCAAGACTAAACGCTATCCCCATCTGCATTTGCATTGCAAAAGGCTATCATTCTGCCTTCCAAGGTTAAGATCTACCTCCATCTGCATTCACATCTTTTCAAAAGGCTACCATTCTGCCTTCCGAGACTAAACACTATCTCCATCTGCATGTGCATTGCATAAGGCTACTATTCTACCTTCCAATCTTGCATAAGGCTACTATTCTGCATTCCAATACTAAATGCCGTCTCTATCTGCATATGCATTGCGTAAGGATATCATTCTTCCTTCCGAGGCTAAGCTCTGCCTCCAATTTTCTTCGAAACTAAGTTCTATCTCAAGCACTATTCATCTCACTTTTCTTACGGGCTAAGCTCTACCCTTCAATTTGCAAGACTAAGCTCTGTCTTATCCGCATCATATTACTGCATCCTTCATGAGCTGAAATATTGCCAACCCATCCAAAGGCGTCATCGTTCGGAGGCACCATCTTCATAGCCCGACAACACCATGTCATGGCCTGAGGATCTCTTTCGATCTTTTGCTTATCATTATTCAAAGGCGTCATATTTAGGAGGCACCATCCTCATAGCCCAAGAACATCATTTCATGGCTTGCGAATCCTGCATCAAACAACCCATGGCCCAGGACATCATGGTCTAAGGACGCCATTCCTAACCGTCCGAAGACAACATTCATGGTCCAACGAGAACTTGCATCATTTTTAAATTTACGCACAATATTTACAGGTAAGCCGACGAGCAACGACTATCCCAGTAGGAGCGATCTCGCTCTAGTTCCCTCAGCCATATCAAACCTAACCATTCCCGTAAACCATTCACTCACCCAGCCCTAGATGTTGTGTCCGTTCTTGAAATGGATTCATTCATCGACATACTCCGCAGGTGAATTCTGAACTACATATGGCCTGATTCCTGTGAAACCAGGGATATGTAGGTAGCTCAGAAGACAGGGTGCAGCCTAAATGTCTTCAAATCGTTTCGCTCGGTCAAAATTGGCCATCATAACTTTACCTGACAACTCTTTCATCCTTCCCAGGTATAGAGGGGCAGCTGTTGATACCCAATGTTTACCCTATATGTTTTCAATATGCAAAATACCTTCAAAATAGCACATGTATGCATATATAAGCATGTCCAAGGGTTTTATTATTTTTTCATAATTTTAAAGATTTTAAATTGATTTATTTCCTCCCTTTTTATCCATAAATCCCCAATAATTATTTCCAAAATTATTATTTTGATAATTCTTCTATTGGATTTCTATATTTATTCCAAAATATGGCTAAATTATTTTTTACATATTTTTATAATTATATTTAGTATTTTAAAGTTAAATTGCACATAATTGCAATACTAGTCCTTTTTAGATTTAATTATGTTTTGTACGCATAAAATTGGATCCTGTATTTTTAATTTTTTAGTTATGTATTATAAATAATTTTAGCCCTTTAAATTAGTTTTTAGAAACTATTTACTATTTTTATAAATTAAATAGGTAAAAATGGCTATTTAAAATATAGTCAAATTGTCTTTCAATTGTAGCCCAAATCAAACCCCACCCAATTTCAATTTAAAATCGACCCTAACCCAATTTAAATCCTACCCTACCCAGACCCTCTTCTCATCCTGGCCGTTGATCTCTAAGATCAATGGCCCCTATTTCCTCTTACCTTTTTTAACCTGAACGACCCCCTAACCTGATTCATTTCTTTCCAAACCGCCGCCCTAGAATCCCCTTTCCTCTCCAATTCTCTCTGACACCTAAATTTATCCCTAGCCCCCGCCACCCAAACCAGCCCTAATCCCCTTAGATCCTCACTTAATCCATGAATTCTCATGGCTGTTTGAGACGTATACTTGTTACCTACGTCTCCTGGTTGCCCGTTTTTGTGATTTCATGGAAATATCTCAAAGTGATCTAGTCCATATCTTGTTCAACTTCTAGCCATGGTCTTTTATGCTACTTTCCAGCCATCCATGGCTGTTCGAGCAAGATACATGGCCTTTCCGGCTAAAATCGGTAACGATCTAATGCTTTCTCATTTATTTTGTGTTCTTTGAAACCCTAACCCTTGAGATTTTTTGCTTTTCTTTAGTTCTGTCTTAGATCTAAGTATATCCATGAGTTTTTAACCGATATTTCTCCACCTTTACTATTTTATGAAACCCTAAAGTCACTATTGTTCGATTCTTCTCAGATCTTTCTAGATCTGAGGTGATTCGAGTATTGTTAGGCATTTCCCTTCAAAAACCTCCTGTTTTAACCGACTATTTCGATTTTTTTAAAACTAGGGTTCATTCCGAGTTGTTTTTCAAAAGGTTCTCTGACTTTTATGTATTAATCGACTCCCCTTTTATCTTCGTGACTGACTTTTACCAGAGTGTTCAAACCTTAGTTGATATTTCGATTTTTTCTAACCTTTGCCTCGATTCTTGGTACTTTCTTTGTTACAGTCATATTACTTTGCCCTATTTTTGGGACTTAAATGTTTTCTTTGTCAAATACCTTATTCTACGATTTTTTGCCCTAATTAATCTCAATTAGGGTTCGTCTCGGTTTTCCAGCTAATTTTTGTATTTCTGTGAAGTTTGCTTAGCCTATTTCCTATATATGGGGGTTGATATTTCTTTCCAGAAATCAGTATTATTTTTGAAATTTTGGTTGCCTGGTTTGTTCTGTTAAAGATTTATTTGCATAAAATTTATTTGTTTCCTTATTTGTAATCTTAATTGATCACAGTTGCCTTAACTACCCGTCAGCATGATTTTGTGATTTTTACTAATCCTTTACTTTGTATGATTAGGATTCTTGCCTTAATTAAACTCTCTTGTTATTACGGTTAATTAATTACCCCTAATTAAGGGGTCTATTCCCGACTCCCTTATGTTAATTGGTTTTGTGATTGGTTAATTGATCCTTAATTGATTGAACTCTGATTCTCTTTACCTTATTAGCCCGACTCCTGAAGTGCTATATATACACTCTTGTTTTACCTCTCAGCACGAACACAGTTCAGAATTCACACACACACTCTTAAACTCTCTCTTCTTTCTCTAATACTTGTGCTACTCCTTGTCTAGCCGGCTGAAAGCTAAGGCTAGGCTGTGGAACTCTACTGGCTTTTCTTTTCTGCACTTTGTTTTCCTTAACTGGTATGTTCCTAGTTCAATTATGAAACTCAACTTCATGTGTTCCATGCCTATACACCCTTGCTTGTTATTGTACTAGTTCTTCAATTTGTTCCTATGTTTTGTTGTTACTAAGCTTGCCTAAATTTTGACCTTATGTGTAATCATCATATCAGACTTTGCTTAGTTGTTGATACTTGTCCAGCATGTTCACTTAGTTCCCTTACCCCTTCCCTTAACTAGTATAACCATGTAGTCACTTAGTCTTCTGGTGCATTCTATTGGCCCTAATAGTATGTCAAATTTTGTTCAACAAAACTCTTGTTTTCAACATGATCCTGTTGCATTCTTCCCCACATTTTAAATATCTATTATCATGACTGATTTGCTTAGTAGACTCAAAGGAGTTCTGTATGCTTGTTGTGTCAAATGTTTTCCCTATCTATGTGGTTTCAAACCTATATGTCCCCAATCCCCTCACTTCCCTGCTTGTGAATGTTGAAATGATCCTATTCTTTGAATTTGACTTGGGTGTGCTGGTTTGTCCTAAGTTGTGATTACTCCTATTCTCTCCTCCTTTCAAAACTAGTTTTCACTAAGGCAAACTCTTCAGTTGTTTTGCAAACTTAATTCAAACATGTTGTTCAAAACTGTTTTCCCACTCAACTCTCACATATACTCTTAGACTACAAGGTTCTGCCCCTTTTGTGTGAGCCTTGCCTTGGGACCCTAGAGCTCCCTCTAAACATGGACACATAAGAGCTGACCTTTCCACACTACACCTACTCTATCTTGACTATAAAAATCTGGGTGTGAGCACTGCGCAGGATCCCTTGAGGTCCTTAGGGAACTGTGACATACCCAGGTATGAGAAAGGCCATGGAACAGTCTTGGCACTTGGGGTGATTGATTACATAACTCAGAGAGGAAGTCCTAATCAGGCTTCCTATAGTGTAACTCCTTATTTTCATTATGTAATTCATTTCAATGTTGGTCTGTAATAACTTGTTGTAAATGAGTATTGGGGTTGGCTAGTGAACATGAATGGGGTAAATATGCATGCTATAGTTGTTAAGGGTAGAAAACATGTTATTAGGTTTATGTTCTTAATTGCATAATAGAAACCATGCTTAGTGTTCATACATGCAATAGAAATCATGCTCTTAGGTCTCATGTTTATTGTTTCAGAATGTGCACCTTTACAAAAATCATGTGTTAAAATCTGCTAATAATTAGCACTTTACTATTATGTTCTACGCTGCCAGGTGAATTTAGAAATCTTGTTCTTAGGAAAATTTGCATCATGAGTTTTATACATGAATCTTAGATACCATGTTTTAGGATCTCATTCGTACTTGCATTCACACTTGGTGTAAACTACTGATTATAAAAGAGGTAAAAACAACTTCACACTTGATTATCATGTTTAAAATAACTGGTAATAATCTCTGATTCGTATCAACTAGAACATTATGCTCTCAAGGTAAAATAATTTCCAAACTGTCTTTGAATAACTCGGAATAACTGCTGCACATTACTTTACGCCTAGGCAAGCCTTAGGTAATTGCTTAAATAAAAATAGAATTGTCCTTGTTTAACTGCCAGTATGTTAAAATCAGTAGGCAAGCCCGATTCAGACTTCTTTTCTGAGTCATGTAATAAATCTGGTTCTACTGTTATCACTTAGATACCATGCATATGATTTAAATTCAGACTTTAATTGTGTATGAGTCATGCTGTCTATATGCATTATTTGTGGAGGTATACCTGAGACTTCTGTCTGTTTTCTGTGTTTTTCCCTTTAAAGGCAGTCCTATGTGTTCTTGTATGTCGCCTAGAATTTTACCTTTAAATCTGAGGGTCCGCCTAGAACCCTCCCCCTTATGATATGAGTCCTAAATTCCTCTGGGACTGATAGAAAAGGACGGGTAACAACATGTAATGGGAGTCGAGACCAACCTTCGCTTTAATTACCTTCACGGGGCGGGAAAGGGTAGATATGGATATGATGACTAGTGCGTTAATACCACGTATAGCCCCTCTTTGAGGAGTGTCATACCGGATATTGCATTGATGTGATCCATATTACAAACAAACCTAGGACACCACCTTTACATTCATAAGCATGCTTAGATTGTAACTCTTTTCTAAATCAATTTTGCCTTTCACTAATTGTTTTCAAACACTTGTGTATTTAAACTCAAATCCCCTACTATTTGAGCCCTAATTGTTTATTTGCTAATTGCACAAATTCACAAAAACTGTCTGGCCGAAAACCACACTAGTGGATCCTGAGGGGTGCCTAACACCTTCCCCTTAGGATAATTTCAAGCCCTTACCCTATCTCTGGTTACCAAACATAGTCGTAGATGAACCCTATAGGTGCCCTAACGCACCTTAAAATCGTTAGGTGGCGACTCTTCAAAATTGCAAAACCCCTTTCAAAAAGGAAAGAATTGTCCCAACAAAATGTCACGAACCCGATTCCGTGAAGGAAAAAGGGAGCGCGACATATAACCTAACAAGGACTCGCTCAAGGTCTCAAATCATATCAAACAACATCGAAATCGCGCCATGAATCGAACTATGAACATCCCAATCTTCCAACTTCCAAAACTCGTACCGAAACCTACCAAATCAACCCGGAATAATGCCAAAGTTTGCAGACAAGTACAAAATGACATAACGGAGCTGCTCCAACTCTCAGAATTACATTTCGACCCCGATATAATAAAATTCAACTATAGGTCATACTTCTCCATTTTCCCAAACTTCAACTTTTCCAACTTTCGCCGAAACGCTTCAAATTACCCTTCGGACCTCCAAATCTGAATCCGGATGCGTTTTAAGTCAAAATCACCATACGAAGTTGTTGAGATCATCCAAAACCCATTACGGGGCCATTTACACAAAAGTCAAATTCCGGTAAAATTCTCACCACTTAAGCTTCCAAAACTAGATTTCTTTCTTCCAATTTGACTCTGAATCATCCATTAACTGAATTCAACCATGCACGTAAGCTGATACTAATATTATGAAGCTGTCCCAAACCTTACACCGCCGAATGGAGCTTGATTTCTCAAAATAACCAGTCGGATCGTTACATTCTCCCCCTCTTAAAACAAATGTTCGTCCTCGAACGTGCCAAGATTCGCCTCGAAGTACTCAAATCACTGAATGCATATTTCCAACATACACATGTGTGTGATTACGTCACCCCAATCCACATAAACTTGATGACACCATCTCGACTGAAATTTTGCCTTTTTACCAACATTGATAAGCCTTCTAGCCAAAAATTCTCATCTTCTATTCACTTCCAAAAGACCCAATTTGAAAACCATATCCGGTATTAGTCTCAACCAGTTGCATCAACCCATGCCTACACCCAATAGAATACAACCACACAATATGACACGTCACACATAGGTCCTCAATCACATTTCTGATCACAATATCTGTCCGACATCAAATTCTAGCACAGGCCATAATCCTCATATTCAATAGGAACCCGTTTCAAACCTTTACATCACTGACGATGATTTAAGAACCACAAAAACCTAATAACTAACACCAAAATCAAAAAGCCACAACTAACACCACTGGGCACACATCCCACAAAGCTAAAATTTAAGAAGCACAAAACGAAAATGACTGGATATGTAAAGAGAAGCACACAAGAGAACTACCAAACAAGCCCGACATGCACAACTCTCTATCAGTAAAAATTCTACAAATTAACACAAGGAAAAAAATCAAAATATATGAACAAATCGCAAGGATCTCATCTTGATATAACTCTCCACCACGGCATGCAACACAGCTCAACACATCAAATCACATGAATCACGAGGGTCCCGCCATCAACTCTGAATCACAAGTAGGGTATACATCAAATCAGCTGGAACCTCTCACTAGATCAATTCCATCACAATTTACAACAAGGGCTAGCTCCCACACTGGTGGAGCACAAAAATCACAGCTCGTAGCCAAAATTACTCAGAAATCACGTCAAACCTACCGTAATAGATAACAAGAATTTACCGCTAGTCTCAGAACTCTCAATAATGAATAAAAACAGACGATAGATACGGCTATCGCTCATAGAACCTCCCAACCGAGTAACACATAAATAGTGTGCAAATCATGAAACGCACTCGTTAGTGGAGCAACAAATAGGGGAACTCATCCCGATAAGCAGAACTGTAATAAACTATAAATGGTGCTCTTCTATAACTAATCAAAAATCATACTTGAATGTCGTCATCTGGCGCAATGGCCTTAAGACTACTATAAGAAACACATGAAAGGGTCGGGCCTCCCCATCTTGGGCGCCCTCAACTCACCTGAATACCTCACTCTAACACATCTGCCTGAAATCTGGGGAAATCTCTCACCACGTGGCTAGTATCTACACACTCAAAGCAACCCCTATGTTGATGTAGATGTGGTAGTTGTGTGTTTCAGGTACTCTAAGACCCATGAACACCTGAATCACTATGTAAACCTGAAGTGAAAATTGAGCTGGCTGACCCACGAAACCTCTACCATGTCGCAACCTGCCTCCAAATAAGGATCAACAAATCTCTCTAGTCTACTAGGCCTCCTCGCCTCCCCGTACTCTCTCTCCTGATTTCGTCTATCCTCTCGCTCTCGGTCCTACATGCCCTCTAACCGGCGAGCGATCCCTACCACCTGCTGAAAAGAAACATCTAACTCCAACTCTCGAGCCATGCTGAATCGAATATCATGTTTAAGTTTCTCAATGAATCTACAGATTCACTCTCTAACTGTAGCGACCAAGGCAGGTGCATGTCTGCCCAAATTGCTGAATCTGACGGCATACTCTAATACTGACATAATGCCCTGGCACTTTGCTCAAACTCCACATGCCATGCATCCTGAAATGACTGAGGTACAACCCTCCCAAAACATCTCTTAAAACTGAACCCATGTAAGTGAAACTGCATCAGCCGACTACCTAACTCATATGCCCGCCACCACTGATAAGAAGCTTCCTGAAGCTGGGATGTAGTAAATGCAACCCATAGTGTGGAGAATGCAACCCATAGTGTAAAAGCAACCCCACTCGCCTCAACAATACCCATAGTGTGGAGAATGCGATGACACTCCTCTATGAAACACCGTACGCTCTTTGAGGCCAAACCACTGAATGTAGGAGGGTCATATTCCTTGAACCTTACAAATCAAAATTTCCCTCCCTCAGATGTTGCTGCCCTGACTATGAGCTGAACTAGGACCACAGGTTGTGTCGCCCTGACACATGGAACCTAACAAATGTGAACTTCCTACTCTAGAATATGGTCTAGCTACGACACATACTCCTCGTCGACCTCTGCCTCTAGCGACACCTGCTCCAGGAGAAGCGTCATCGATAATCGCAGCTTGTGTCCTTACCGTCGGTGAGAGAATGGAAGGATAAAAGTTCAAATTGCGAGATCAATAAGCTTGTATGGTAGGAATGAAGGAAGTGTGATAGTCCTAATAGTTTCTATAGCCTCTCGAAGATAAGTACAGAATTCTCTGTACCGATCCGCAAGACTCTACTAAACCCGCTTATGACTCTTAGCAGCTATGAACCTAGAGCTCTGATACCAACTTGTCACGACCAAACTTTCCCTTCATTTGGGTATCGTGATAGAACCTAGTCTTAGGGAAGCCTAACTCATACTGAAATACCACAATAATAAATGGAATTTAACATTCTTGAAGCAACAATCTCTACAAAATTTATAAATCCAAAAACCCGGTAGTACAAGTGATAAGCTCTACAGAGTTTCGCTACAACTTGTCAACACAGTGTATAGAAATAGGTACAACAGTGTGAATACAAAAGAGTAAGGTGACTCCGAAGCCTACAAACACAGTAGCAGGGTTACCATGAGTGTCCTCGGCAAGAATCCCCACAACTACTAGCGAACAATACCTGGATCTGCACAGAATAAATGTGTAGAAGTGTAGTATAAGCACACCACAGCGGTGCCCAGTATGTATCAAGACTAACCCCGGTGGAGTAGTGACGACGAACAGTCAAGATACTTACTAGTCTAATAAACATAACATGATATTTATATAGAGACTACGCGATACGGCTAACAATACAGTAATTGCTATAAGGAAAGAAAATAGCAAGTACTCAATGGAACACCATAAGGACAACACAGAAAGGTAAGCGAGAATACAACCCAAATCCGAAATCACAAATACAGTAAAGGCAATTCATAACTCAACAACTCCGATAGTTTTCACCTTAAGTCTTAACCAGCAAACGTCAATCAAATAGTCAAACCTTTCTAGTGATAAATGTTTCGAAATATGCTTACTTCAAATAAATGTTCTGTTCAAAAGAGTTCTTTCAAAATAAATGCTTTTCCAATATAATCTTTTCAAACAAATATTCATCGAATATATGTCATCCACTCACATTTCAAAATAGTTAATTAAAAATAAGTACCTTCGAATACAATCTTTTCAAATAGATAACCTTCGAATATAAGTCACCCTGTGACACCTCATCTCATAATCATACAATACGGGTCTCAATACCTGAACCCTAACACTTGGAATCATGTGCCCTCATCACACCTCCCAATCATGCTGACAACTCACGTGCCCAAAAGAGTCATTCTCACATAGAAGGCAAATAAACAAGACTGTGCATCTATACTCAGAAATCTCAAGGAGCCTCCTATCCAATAAGGGTGCATATCCACATGTATGCTTGTGCAAGTGTCCTATCATAGTTCATAACCTCTAGTAAGCATGAGGACAAAAATGGGCAACACATATATGGTTAACACATGGATAGGATCAATGAAAACAATAGCGCAAAACACAGAGATATCAACAGAGGATCTTCCAGGATAACGTCCCGTAGTCCCAAACATAAATGTGAAGAGGATCTCCTAGGATATCGTCCCATAGTCCAAATCGTAAATATGCAGGGATATCTCCCAGAATACCGATTCATAGTCTTAAAGTAAATATTCAGTACATGGGGATCTCCCGGGATATCGTTCCGTAGTCCCAAATATAAAGGTGCAGAGGGATCTCCCAAAATACTGATTCGTAGTCCCAAAGTAAATATCCAGTACAGGGGGATCTCCCAAGATATCGTCCCATAGTCCCAAATATAAAGGTGCAGGGGGATCACCCAGAATACCGACCCGTAGTCCCAAAGTAAATGTCTAATACAGGGGGATCTCCCGAGATATCGTCCCTTAGTCCCAAATATAAAGGTGCATGGGGATCTCCCAAAATACCGATCCGTAGACTCAAAGTAAATACACAGCAACAATAATGACAATAATACAAAGTACAACAAGCAAGCCAACTCAAGAACTGTGAATCACGAAGAAACTATAGGACCAACTCATAAGGAATAACCACATAAAAGAATACTGGCATAAAGGGAACAGTTCAACAAATGAGAAATCTAACATATAGTAACGATCCCACAATATACAAGTCAATAACAAGGAAATCAACACAAGTAAAGTAGTCCCAAATAAAGTCAAGTAAACAAAGATACAGGTTATCTAACTACTTTTAAGGTTGGACAATTACGAGGATACAATTCAATTAAGGGAAGATGATCTTAGCTTCAGTTAAGACTAAACAATTTCAGGAGGGATAATGATAAATTCTCAATAAGACAAGCAGCTATGAAAAGATACCATGACAATAGGAGAGGCATAATTCTTCAGTTAAATCAAATAGCATGTCAATTAGGCAATAAGGGTGAATCATGAAACAATTAATTCCAGTTAAGCATGTAGAGGCGAAATTAATAAGCAATAACTCAGCCATACCAAGAATAACTTCATACATAGTGAATAGAAGGACCTAAGAACCCTAAAAGGCCAATTTCCCACAAATAAGTCTGAGTACACACTCGTCACCTTGCGTACACAAACTACAATCAACACAGAGGACTCAAATCCAAAGGGGAAGTCCCCCACACAAGGTTAGGCAAGATACTTACCTCAAAGACGACAAACCGATACTCTAAAATGCACTTCTCGGGTGAAAAGACCTCTGGACGGCTCAAATCCAACCCAATTAACTTCAAAGCACAATAAAACACATAAGAAACTATTATGGATCATAAAGTCTCAATCTTTAAAGACCAAAAATTGGTCCAAAAGTCGACCCCCGGGCCTGCACCTTGAACCCGACAAATTTTACAAAATTCGAATACCCATTCCAATATGAGTTCAACCATACAAAAATTATCAAATTCCCATACCATTTGGTCCCTCAAATCACGATTTTTATTTTAGAAATTTTCTTTCAAAACCAACATTTTCCACAACTCAAAACACAAATTAAATGATAGAAATGAAGACAAAATCATAGAATATGTTAGATTATAGGTGAAGAACACTTACCCAATCGATTTATGTGAAAAACCCTCAAGGAATATATTCTGTCAAGATATGAATAAAATGGTCTATCCCTCGATTTTGGAATATATTCTGCCTTCCCAGGCATTTGTGCATCACGAACGCGGAGGAAGGATCGCTTTCACGAAGAAGAAAATGAAGGCTGCCCAGGTTTCTCGTCGCGAACGTAACAATGACCTCGCGAACGCAGAGAAGAAGAGACAAGAACCTATGCGAACGCGTAGGGAAGGAGGCGAACGTGAAGAGGAAAAAATGCAGGGCTTCGTGAATGCGAAGGCGAAGAAGGATTTCGAGGTATTTAGTAACAACACATCGTGAACACTGTTCTCGATCGCGGAGGAGAACACCAGAAGCAAAAAACAACAGTTCCAACAATGGAAAAATGACTCGTAGCCCCACGCGGAACACACCCGAGGCCCCTAGGACCCCAACTAAACACACAAACAAGTTCTATAACCTAACACGGACTCGCTCGAGGTCTCAAATCATATCAAACAACACCGAAAATGCAAATCGCACCATGAATCGAACTATGAACTTCCAAATCTTCTAACTTCCAAAACTCGCGCCGAAACCTATTAAATCAACCCGGAATGATGCCAAATTTTGCAGACAAGTACAAACGGACATAACGGAGCTGCTCCAACTCTCATAATTGTATATCGACCCCAATATCACAAAATTAAACTATGGGTCAAACTTTTCCATTTTCCCAAACTTCAACTTTTTCAACTTTCGCAGAAACGCCTCAAAATACCCTACAGACCTCCAAATCTGAATCCGGACGCACGCCTAAGTGCAAAATCACCATGCAAATCTCTTGAGATCATCCAAAACCCATTTCGGGGCCGTTTACACAAAAGTCAAATTCTGGTCAAATTCTCACCGCTTAAGCTTCCAAAACTAGATTTCTTTCTTCTAATTCGACTCTGAATCATCCGTTAACTGATTTCAACCATGCACGCAAGTCGATACTCATATTATGAAGTGTTCCAGACCTTACACCACCGAACGTAGCTTGATTTCTCAAAACGACCGGTCGGGTCATTACATCCTCCCCCTCTTAAAACAAACATTCGTCCTCGAACGTGCCAAGATTCACCTCGAAGTACTCAAATCACTGAATGCACACTTCCAACATACACCCATAGGTGATTACGTCACCCTAATCCACATAACCCTGACGACATCATCTCGACTGAAATTTTGCCTTTCTACCAACAATGATAAGCCTTATAGACAAAAATTCTCATCTTCTGTTCACTTCGAAAAGATCCAATTTGAAAACCATATCCGGTATCAGTCTCAACCAGCTGCATCAACCCATGTCTACACCCAATAGTGTACAACCACACAACATGACACGTCACACATAGGTGCACAATAACATTTCTAATTACAATATCCGCCCGAAATCAAATTCCAACACCAGCCATAAGCCTCATATTCAATAGGAACCCATTTCAAACCTTCACTGATGATGATTCAAGAACCACGAAAACCTCATAACTAACACCCAAATCAACAAGCCACAACTAACACCACTAGGCACACACCCCGCAAAGCTAAAATTTAAGAAGCACAAAACAAAAATGACCGGATATGTAAAGAGAAGCACACAAGAGAACTACCAAACAAGCCCGACAGGCACAACTCTCTATCAGTAAAAATTCTACAAATCAACATAAGGAAATAAATCAAAATATATGAACAAATTGCAAAGATCTCATCCTAATATAACTCTCCACCACAGCATACAACCTGGCTCAACATATCAAATCACATGAATCATGAGGGTCCCGCCCTCAACTCTGAATCACAAGTGCTGGCTCCCACTCCGGTGGAGCACAAAAATCACAGCTCGTAGCCAAAAATACTCAGAAATCACACCAAACCTACCGTAATGGACAATAGGAATTTACTGCTAGTCTCATAACTCTCAATAATGAATAAAAACAGACGATAGACATGACTATCACTCATAGCACCTCCTAACCGGGTAACACATAAATAGTGTGCAAATCATGAAACACACTCGTAAGTGGAGCAATAAATAGGGGAACTCATCCCGATAAGCAAAACTGTAATGAACTATGGATGGTGCTCCTCTATAACAAATCAAAAATTATACTTGAATGACATCATCTGGCGCAACTGCCTTAAGACTACTATATGAAACACATCAACGGGCCGGGCCTTCCCTTCTTGGGGGCCCTCTACTCGCCTGAATACCTCATTGTGACACATCTGCCCGAAATCTGAGGAGATCTCTTACCACGTATCTAGTATCTACACACTCAAAGAAACCCCTCTACTGACGTGGCTATGATAACTGTGTGGTATAGGTACTTTGAGACCCATGAACACCTGAATCACTATGTGAAACCTGAAGTGCAAACTGTGATTGCTAATGCACATAACCTCTACCAGGTCGCACCTTGCCTCCAAATAAGGACCAACAGATCTCTCCGGTCTATGACGCCTCCTTGCCTCCCCGTACTCTCTCTCCTAATCTCGTCTGTCCTCTCGCTCCTGGTCCCATATGCCCTCAACCGGCAAGCGATCCCTACCACCTGATGAAACGAAACATCTGACTCCAACTCTCGAGCTATGCTAAACCGAATATCCTGTTTGAGCTCCTTAATGAATCTACAGACTCGCTCTCTAACTGTAGCAACCAAGGAATATGCATGTCTGGCAAAATCGCTGAATCTGATGGCATACTCTAATACTGACATAATGCCCTAGCGCAACTGCTCAAACCCCACGCGCCATGCATCACAAAATGACTAAGGTACAACCCTCCCAAAACATCTCTAAAAACTGAACCCATGTAAGTGAAGCTGCATCGACCGGCTATCCAACTCATATGCCCGCCACCACTAATAAGCTGCTCCTTGAAGCTGGGATATAGTAAAAGCAACCCAACTCGCCTCAACAATACCTATAGTGTGGAAAATACGATGGCACTCCTCTATGAAACCCTGTGCGCTCTATGAAGCTAAACCACTAAATGTAGGAGGTTCATATTCCTTGAACCTTACAAATCTAAATTGCCCTCCCTCTGATGCTGCTGCCCTGACTATGAGCTGAACTGGGACCACAGGCTCTGTCTCCCTAATACTTGGAACCTGACCAGCGTGAACTCACTGCTCTAGAATGTGGTTTAGGTGTGGAACATACTCCTCATCGACCTATGCCTCTACCTCTAGCAACACCTGCTCCGGGAGAAGTGTCATCGATAACCACAGCTCGTGTCCTCACCGTCGGTGAGAGAATGGAAGGATAAAAGTTCAATCTGTAAGATCAATAATCTCGCACGATAGGAATGAAGGAAGTGGGATAGTTCTAATAGTTTCGTAGCCTCTCGAAGATAAGTACAGACATCTCCGTACCGATTCGCAAGACTCTACTAAACTCGCTTAAGAGTCATAACACCTACGAACCTAGAGCTTTAATACCAACATGTCACGACTCAACTTTCCCTCCGTTTGGGTATCGTGATGGCACCTAGTCTTAGGGACTAGGTAAGCCTAACTCATACTGAAATGCCACAATAATAAATGGAATTTAACAGTTTTGAAGCAGTAATCTCTACAAAATTTATATTTCCCAAAACCTGGTAGTACAAGTCAAAAGCTCCACAGAGTTTTGCTAAAACTTCTAAACACAGTGCTATGGAAATATGTACAACAGTGTGAATATAAAATAGGAAGGTGACTCTGAAGCCTACGAACGAGAGTAGCAGGGTTACCATGAGTCTGCTCGGCAAGAATCCGCACAGCTCCTAGCGAACAATACCTGGATCTGCACAAAAAACATGTGCAGAAGTGTAGTATGAGCGCACCACAGCAGTGCCCAGTAAGTATCAAAACTAACCTTGGTGGAGTAGTGACGACGAACAGTCAAGACACTTACTGATCTAATAAACATAACATGATATTTATATAGATACTATGTGATACGACTAAGAATACAGTAATTGCAATAAGGAAAGAAAATAGCAAGTACTCAGCGGAACACCATAAGGACAACACAAAAAGGTAAGCAAGAATACAACCCAAATCCAAAATCACAAATACAGTAAAGGCACGTCATAACTCAACAACTCTGATAGTTTTCACGTTAAGTCTTAACCAGCAAGCATCAATGAAATAGTCAAACCTTTCTAGTGATAAATATGTTTCGAACTATACTTCCTTCAAATATATGTTGTTTTAAAAAGAGTTCTTTCAAAATAAATGCTTTTCGAATATAATTTTTTCAAACAAATATTCATCGAATATAAGTCACACACCCCATATTTTCATACATGAAAATACGCCATAAATAAATTAATAATAGCCCGAAAGTGAGATGTCATGTCCCGCAGTACTACGTTAGAACGATGTTGCACCCTATTGTGTTGTTCGTTGAATTTGTCGTAAGGTAATTGACATCAGACCAAGTAAAAGATTATTTGGAGATTATAAGGATTATGCTATTTCACAAGTGATTTGTAAATTCATGAAGGTGAAAGGGGGAGCAAGTCAAAGAAAATGAACTTTGTCCAAGTTTGGCATTTTGGGGTAAAATACGGCCCGAGCTAAAATACTCGGTAATTATGGACTAGTACCATACAAGGTACCACATGACCATTATAGAAAGGTGTATAAGGCATGTGAAAAGAGTGTAATATTTTAAGTAAGTGGGAATAATTTTCAATTTTACAAGTAATTAATTAATTATCGGGTAACGGGACATTACCTAATTAATTGGGGATATATTTGGATAAGATTAAGCCCCACCTCCACCCCACGTGGCAGCAAATGAAGGATACTTAAGTGACTTGTCTTTACACTAGACAACTAGTGGACACATGGACAACAAATCTTAAGAATTTTACACGTAAGAAGTGATCATCTTAAGCCATCTCTATCTTATCTTTCAAGATTATCTAATTCCTTTTATAACATGAGATATTCCAAAGGTGGCCATCAAATAACTAGATATAGGTGAAATAACATAAGAGAGCAATATAGTGATAGATTTTGATTAGTGTTTGCTAAAGCTTCTCTAGGAAAGTCATAGAACTTGTTCTTTTTGGGTTTCGCGATCCTTATTTTCTTGACTTTGTCGAGAAGAGAAATAAGGTTCTGCAAGGTTGTTCTTTAACATCTTGGCTTGTGTACTGAGTACATTTATTGTTGGAATTGATGGTCCACAAATTAAGCTTACTTCCAAGACAATTGGTCGGTTTGGAAATGAAGTACTTTGTTCCAACTTTAAGTTTCATACATGTTATTCTAGGAATTCTTTCCTTTAAAAAAATCATTTTATAAAAAGGAAAAATAATGAAAGGAACGACGAAGGAGCAAAGTAAGGGAATTCTCAGCGTAGTAGCAATGAATTTGTTGCGATTTTGAGGAAGCACGGTATAATTTTCCTCAAGAATATCATACAGATTTTTTCCTACTTCGGTCCCCGTTATGTGTTGTTGCAATCAATGAGTGTTAAAGGAATTGTCAAGAGAATCGATTCAGATATGTTAAGGCTAACCCTTCTTTCTTTTGGCATGATCCATACGATAGGAACAGAACATGCAAGTGCACAAGTTCCATAAATGACTCTATTTATAGAAGTATTAGAGATATCTATGTTCTTGAATTTCCATGTGTCATAATATTTTATCATCTGTTCATGGGTCTCAGAAAAATACGAAAATTGAAACGAGTTTTCTTTTATGATATTACTCAGAGGCAAAATGGTCTTATGACATTTCGAAGGATTTTATTAACATACTTTTCGTGCATTGCATTCATGTACATTGATCTGTGACCAGATGGAGTTATATATATGTATGTATATATATATATATATATATATATATATATATATATATATATATATATATATATATATATATATATATATATATATATATATATATATATATATATATATATATATATATATATATATATATATATATATATATATATATATATATATATATATATATATATATATATATATATATATATATATATATATATATGATATGATGAGATGCCCTCAAAGGGTGATAATGTTATAAAACATGTACCTATACACGACATAATATTCATACGCATATGCATGATATTATAATTATTTCGTGATTTACAAAGTTATTCAGACTTACACGTTGAGTCATGTACTCTATATTTCTTTCATGTCTCTTATGTATTTATTTATATGCCTTACATACTCAATACATTATTTGTACTGACATTCCTTTTGCTTGGGGACGCTGCGTTTCATGCCCACAGGTCCCGATAGACAGGTCGAGAGCCCTCCGAGTAGGCTATCAGCTCAGCGGAAGATGTTGGTGCGCTCCATTTGCTTCGGAGTTGCTTGTTTGGTTAGTATGATTTAGATGTTTATTGTTTGGTAAGGCGGGACTCTGTCCCAACCTTTATGACATTTATGTACTCTTAGAGACTTGTAGACATATGTCGTGTACGTGAAAGATTGTACGGCCTTGTCGGCCTATGTTTTGAGTTTATAAATGATCATGTTGGCCTATTAGGCCCGTATGTCGCGTGTATATGATGATGTAATAAGAAAGACATGTTACGTTGGTACTCGATTGAGTAAGGTACTGGTCGCCCATCACGGCCCATCGGTTTGGGTCGTGACAAAAGTGGTATCAGAGCAGTTCTGTCCTAGGGAGTCTACAAGTTGTGTCTAGTAGAGTCTTATTTATGGGTGTGTCGTGCACCACACTTATAATGCGGAGGATACATGGAATTTAGGGTTGTTACTCTTTCTTCTTACTCTAGATCGTGTGGTAGAGCTCACTTATAAGAATTCAAATTCCGAAATTTTATTTTATCTGTAATAAGATGATACCTACATTCGGATAGACGGTTGGAAATAGAGATAGCTGTGGAAGAGCTGAGTCAGAGGAATTTGATTTTTGTATAATGCCTACGATAAGTAAATGTGAGGTCTTTAGTAGATCATGGGTGTACTGGAAGGTGTAAGTTTCTTGATAAGAAGCCTTACGACAAGAATGCTTATCCACCTTTATGGTGAAAGACAATGAAAGATTCAGAAGGTAAATACAAGTTTCAACAAGCAAAAGAAGCTAGATGAAGAAGGGTACGAGGCGCCAGTTAATGAAGGCTAACAGTGTTTATAACTCAGGCAGATGAATATAAGCTTTTTGAGTTATATTCAACAGTAACAGAGGTATGTATAATTGGTCACACCCATTTCAGTTATGCTCTATTGGGGCTAACATGTATTGTTAAGAGGGGACGAGATATCATGATATGGCTGGGGTTAGAGTAACCACTAATGATGGATGGATTATTTGCGTCAGTTGACATTTTTGAAGGGTATTGCAAATGTGGTAATAGATCTCTTTATGAGACACCCAAATGGTGCACTCTAAAATAGTACCACTAGATATGAGTACTACAAAGATAGGAATTGGAATCCTTGAAGGGATAACATTACCTTAGTATGACTCCTGTCATTAGTAGATAGAGAATTCTTGGCAACCCGAAGAACCAATGGATGAAGCAAGGGGATATAAAAGCAAAAGAATGTCTTATTGAAGTTTTCAGAATAAAGTGATAGACAGAAATATTAACAGAGTAATGAGAAGAGAGATAAGGAAGCATTATGAATAAGGTGTGATATATGGATGACAACGGTAGAGTGTTACAGAACCTATAGTGAAATGAAGATATTAATGAAAGGTGATGGGCCTTAAGACAACAAATGAGTGTAGGCCATAAGGTTATATCCTCATTTCGAGAAATAAGTTTGTGACTCTAACGTGAATACCATAAGGGAGAGTTAATCCCCAGAGTAATAGAAATCAGTATGGGCTAGTGAACAAGATAAACTAAACATGAATTAGGGGGCTAAGTGATTTGATAATAGTCAACTTCATGAGAATTTCATATTGCGTTCCGACAATAATAGAATGGACCACAGAAGACGATCCATGAGAAATTTATAGAATGGTCATTCAGGAAGACGCTTCCCTAAAAGTAAGCAATATAAGCAAAGTTAAGCTTAACAAACTGTAGGTGCTAGTTACAGTAGGTGTTTTCCCTCGTGAGTAAGGAAATTTCTTATCCTTGGTACAAAAGATTTCTGCAAGGCGAGTAAGTGTCATCGATAGTGTGAGACGATGCCAATGATGAAGAGGTAAAGCATCTATAGGTAGATCTTCATTAGTGCTAAATATTAATGCTTCCCTAAAGGGGGGAATATGGAGTGATGTGGCATTATGTCGGAATTAAATGGATGTAGTAACTATGAAATGATAAAGGAAGAATGCGATAGAAACAACAAAGGGAGTCACAGATTTGCTATGTAAGCATGACGCCAAGATAAGGAAGTAAGGATTAATGCTCAGGATGTTTTTGATAAATAAGGAACTAGCGCGAGAGGTAAGTTAAGACAAAGGAAATAACTTAAGAAATATTACGCGGGATATTGATATGAGAATGGACCAACGAGTAATTAGTAATTGGTCAGGAAGATCCCAGTTATGGCTAAACAGGAGGTTATAGACGAGTCATCAGATCGTGTAAGATTAGCATAGTAGAACCCAACATGGAGAATTCAACCTCGAAAAATATCATTATAATACTTGAGATATATTCAAACAAGAGTCGGGGTAGTTAAATGTACCATATGAGTATTACGGGCGATAAAAGAAAGTGCCACTAGGAAGGCAGTCAAAATATCAGTTCAGAAGCAATCATACAAGCACAAGGGCATGGAAGTAAGCAACTACGAATGATTATAGGCATGTAAGGACATCAAAAAGGTCCATAATAAGCTCACAGCTTTACGAAAGTCAAGGGTTCTCCCTAAGTACTACTACGAAAGACTAGCTGAGGAGATAAGAAAGAAGGTTTCAACCTAAGCACAACGACCTAAAGAGGAAATGGTCATGTAACAACAATCTCGCAACAACATTGTAAGCATTCCAAAGGAAAGTGGCACCTACCGTGTTTAATGAACGGAAGTAAAAATTAAAAGTAATATTCGAGATCATAGGAGTTGTATGAAAACTCTGGAAAGTGTGGGCACCAAGATAAGTTATGTATGCACACAAGAAGGGCGCAGAAAGACCAAGAAAAACATAATTGCTTACGTTTGAAGAAGGCTGACATAGAACAAAAAGAATTATTCGATTCATGCTCTAGAGTTAGTTATGTTATGAATGCACTTAATAGTTTTGAGTTTAATATATGCAGCATATACAGTCGTAGAAAATTTCGGTATAAGTTAAAAGAAAGAATTGAGCCCAGGTCATAGACAAAGGAATGAATTATTAGAAGATTGTATCATGGATATTCCATAGTGTCCATGGAGGGATAAAGTAATGACTAATACCATGAACCGCATATCGGTAGGTAGCTTAAGCCTACATAAAGGTTGATAAGAAGAAGGAGAAAACTAAAGATATACATCAACGAAGTAAATCAGGAATTTGATTATTGGACCCTGAAAATTATAGAAATCGTGATTGAAAATATTGTAGAATCACTCTTACTATCAAAGGTAAAAGAGAGATAATACAGTAGCCATATTCTATAATGACTCTACGATAAAGCCAGTTAGAGGTGTTCCAACCTCATATGAAGTTAGTATGAAGCTCTCACGAGATTGTGTAAAAAGGTGCATATATTATAATAGAAGTTCAAGACGTGGATGTGAATTATATCTATGTGAAGGGAAGGTCATGAAAGAGATAGAAGATGTGATGTGAGGCTTTAAGGAAATTAAGGTAAAGGTGAACAATGAACGAGATACTCAAAGGCAGAAGGTTGAGAATATTCCATACTTGGGATAGAAGGCTAGAAACGTGGGGATTCGATATCTAGGAATGATAGCAGCAGCGTCAATAGCATATCTTTTAGCCTATGGTCTAGGTATCGAAAAGCCTGATTATGAGAGTAAACAATAGTTAGAGACAATGTGATTTATCGCTTGATGTTCCAGAACAAGATAAAGAATTTTATGGTGCAAACAAGTTGAAGGAAGGACGTGGATAATATAAATAGATATGTATAGGTCTCAAGCTAAAGTATAGTAGCGCGGTAAAGTTTTATGACAGGAGTAAGAACGAGAAAGGGCGAGTGAGATGGTGATGAGAACGGATAAGTCATCGGGATTAAGACCAATGAAAATAAGAAAGCTAATGGTTTCCCTAAGTTATAGAGAGTTCAATATAACCTGAATGAACGCAAAGGAGTCTAAGACTAATAACATTCAGAAGAGATGGAATGCTGCCCTGTTAATAAAATGAGGGTGTAGTTATTATGGACAAAAAAATGACGTTTGGGCCTTAGATTGAGTAATGATCTGACGAATAAAAGAAAGGGATTTCATGAATTAGACAGGATTAAAATACCCACGCAAGGTGAATCACATTGGGATGCCATGAGATACGGTTATGAAAGCAGGGTATCGCCCTAGGTGGATCAATCTAATCATTTCTGATGTTCCCCGATAAAACGTGAATCCTAGTAGCAATATTACATAAAAGGTTAAGTTATCAGGGGTAGATTATGGATCGAAATTGAGGTGAATCAACAATGGATGGATAAAAGTTATAAAGTATGAGAGGAGATTAGGCTGTCATTCTTAAAGATGAACAGTAATATGGAGGCAATAGAGGGCATAGATTTATACGTATGAGATAAACAACGAAAGTAATCTGAGATTTGGTAGCAGACCTCAGTAGGGAGAAATCGAGGTAAGAGTTATGGTATAGTATGGCCTATGTAGGTGCAGTAAAGTCATACGAATGGATAACCAGGTCTATAAAATAAGATATAGCAATATTCGTAAGTTCGACAAATACCAAGCGAAGAACTTTAGGATTGGCTAAAAGTTGGAGGAAAAGGGAGAGGAAAGTCGCATAGGCACACTTACAAGGTCAGTATCGTAGAAGCTGCATAATGGAAGGTAGGAACAATTACGAGATTGGAAGGAATTCGATCACAAGTCATGGCTCGGGAAAGAGGCCTAAAGGGGGGAATGCCCTGGCCTTTGGAGTTATTCATAGAACAGTTGCCTAGATGGAAAAAGGACTAATAAAGTATTCGCAAGAGCTATGGGATATGAGAACTATAAGCGCATCAGTCAACATTCAAGGACGAATATTCCAAAGGGGGGAATATTGTTATACCCCATATTTTCAGACATGAAAATACGCCATAAATAAATTAATGAGAGACCGGAAGTGAGATGTCACGTCCCGCAGTACTACATTACGATTATGTTGCACCTTGTAGTGTTGTACGTTGAATTTGTCATAAGATAACTGACATTAGTCCAAGTAAAATATTATTTGGAAATTATAAGGATTATGCTATTTCACAAATGATTAGTAAATTCATGAAGGTGAAAGGGGGAGCAAGTAAAAGAAAATAAATTTTGTCCAAGTTTGGCATTTTGGGGTAAAATATGGCCCGAGCTAAAATACTCAGTAATTATGGACTAGTATCATACAAGGTACCACATGACCATTATAGTAAGGTGTATAAGGTATGTGAAAAGTGTGTAATATTTTAAGTAAATAGGAATAATTCTCAATTTTACGGGTAATTGATTAATTACCGGATAACGGGACATTACCTAATTAATTGGGGATATATTTGGATAAGATTAAACCCCACCCCACCCCACGTGGCAGAAAATGAAGGGATACTTAAGTGACTTTTCTTTACACAAGACAACTAGTGGACACATGGGAAACACATCTTAAGAATTTTACACGGAAGAAGTGATCATCTTAAGCCATTTGTATCTTATCTTTCAATATTATCCAATTCATTTTATAACATGAGATATTCCAAAGGTGGCCATCAAATAACTAGAGATAGGTGAAATAACATGAGAAAGCAATACAGTGATAGATTTTGATTAGTGTTTGCTAAAGCTTCTCTAGGAAAGTCATAGAACTTGTTCTTTTTGGGTTTCGCGATCCTTATTTTCTTGACTTTGTCGAGGAGAGAAATAAGTTTCTGCAAGGTTGTTCTTTAATATTCTCGCTTGTGTACTGAGTACATTTATTCTTGATATTGATGGTCCACAAATTAAGCTTACTTTCAAGACAATTGGTAGCTTTGGAAATGAAGTACTATGTTCCAACTTTCAGTTTCATACATGTTATTCTATAAATTATTTAATTTAAAAAAAAATCATTTTATAACTAGAATATATAATGAAAGGAACAACGTAAGGGAATTCTCAGCGTAGTAGCGACAGAATTTTTGCGATTTTGAGGGAGCACGATATAATTTTTCTCAAGAATATCATACAGATTTTCCCTACTTCGGTCCCCATTACGTGTTGTTGCAATCAATGAATGTTAAAAGAATTGTCAAGAGAATCGATTCAGGTATGTTAAAGCTAACTCTTCTTTCATTTGACATGATCCATACGATACGAATGGAACGTGCAAGTGCACAAATTCCCACAACCCAAACCGATGGGCCGCGATGGGCACCCGGTATCTTACTCAACCGAGTACCAACGTAACATATCTTTTCATGTCATATTATCATAAATAACTGAGCCTGAGAGGCTACCGTGAAATAAGTAGAATACAACAGGTAATGCCAACTTGTACATAAGACATATGAGCCTCTAAGACAAAAATAACCACATGATATAGAGTAAGAAGAAAGAGTAACAATCCTAAATACCCTGTAGCCTCCCTCTTATAAGTGTGGTGCACTACACACCCATAAACAAGACTCCACTAGACACGGCTTATAGACTTCCTAGGATAGAACTACTCTGATACCACTTTACTTACCTTAAAATCTCGCATCGTATCTTGTATCTCTCTAATGTCCTCCCTTCCGCCTATGTGTAATTCACGTCCATAACTTGAAGCTCTACTGTAATACTTGCACGTCTGGTGCATATACAATCGCGTGGGAGTTTCATATTGACTTCTTACGAGACTGGTACCCTTCTAATTGGCTTTATCATAGAGCCGTTATAGAACATAGTTGTTGTGCTATCTCTCTTGCTCCTCTAATATTAAGTGTGATTCTGCTATGTTCTCAATCACGATTCCTATAACTTCTGGGACCAATAATCAGATTTCTGATTTACTTTATTGATGTAACTCTTTGGTTTCCTTCTTCTTCTGATCGGCCGTTATGCTGTCTTAAGTTATCTTCCAATCTGCGGCTCATGGTATTAGTTATTACTTTAGCCCACCATGGATGCTATGTAATATCCATGATATAATCTTCTAACAATTCATTCCTTTGTCTATGATCTGGAATCAAGTCTTTCTTTTAACTTATACCAGAATCTTTTACGGCTGTATGATTATCAACATATATGCTGCAAGGATAACGCTCCAAAATCATGAGTGTATCCATAATGTACTAGCTATAGATCACTGATCGAATAATTCCTTTCGTTCCATTTTAGCTTTCTTTCAACATAAGCTATTACTTTTCCTGGTCTTTCTGCCCCCTTGTTGCGTCCATACTTAATTCATCTTAGTGCCCACACATGCTAGACTTTTCGTGCAACTCATATGATATCGAATATTACTTTTAATTTTACTTCCCGTTCATTAGTCACGGTAGGTGCCACTTTCCTTTGGAGAGCTATAATGTTGTTGTGAGACCGTTGTTACACGACTATTTCCTCTTTAGGTCGTTGTGCTTAAGTTGAAGCATTCTTTCTTATTTCCTTAGCTAGTCTTTCTTTTTAGTAATTAGGGAGAACCCTTGACCCTCGTAAAGCCGTGAGCTTATTATAGATCTTTTAATGTCCTTCCTTGCCTATAATCATCTGTAGTTGCTTACCTCCGTTCCCTTGTGCTTGTAGGGTCGCTTCTGAACTGACATTTTGATTGTCTTCCTAGTGGCACTTTCTTTTATCCCCATAACACTCATACAGTACCTTTAACTACCCCGACTCCTATTTGAATATATATCAAGTATTATAGTGATATTACTGAATTCTCCATGTTGGGGTTTACTACATTCATCTTCCATGATCTGTTGATTTGTCCGTAACTTCTTGTCTAGTCATGACTAGGCTCTTCCTGAACCAACTACTAATTACTCGTTGGCCCATTCTTATATCCATATTCTGTGTAATCTTCCTTGGGTTATTTCCTTGTCTTAACTTAGCTTACGTACTGCCTCCTTATCTATCAATAACATCCCATGCAAGAACCTTTACTTTTTTTTTGGCGTCGTGCTTACATAACGTTCTGGAATCATAGCATATATGTAACATTTGGATAAGGGCAACCTCATCCCTTGCCGTATTTTATCCCAAAATGCCAAACTTTGACAAAATTCATTTTCTTAGACTTGCTCCCTCTTTCACCTTCATGAATTTACTAATCACTTGTGAAATAGAATAATCCTTATAATCTCCAAATAATCTTTTACTTGGACTGATGTCAATTACCTTACGACAAATTCAACGTACAATACTACAGGGTGCAACATCGTCGTAACTTAATACTGCAAAGCGTAACATCAACATAATGTAATACTGCAAGGTGTAACATTGTCGTAACTTAATACTGCGAAGCGTAACATCATCGTAATGTAATACTGCAAGGCATAACATCATCATAATATAATACTGCAGGACATAACATCATCGTAATATTGCAGGGTGTAACATTATTCTACCCTTTGGAACATTCGTCCTAGAACGTTGATTGATGCTCTTATCATTTTCATAACACATAGCTCTTATGAATACCTTAATTCTCTCATTGCCATTTAAGCAGTTTCTCTGTGAATAAATCCAAAGTCTAGGGTATTCCCCCCTTTCCCCTAGTCTTTTTGCTCATATCATGACTTGTGCTCAAAATCTTTCTAATCTCTCAACTGTTGCTACCTCTTATCATCCAGCCTGTATGACTCTGACCTTGTAATTGTGCCTATGCAACTCTTCTCTCCTTTTTCCTCCAGCGTTTAGCCAATCTCTAGGACTCACTTTGTGAACATATACAGAGCTTGATAGTATGTCCCTCTGGCATCTATAAGTATACTGAAGTTCATTGCTCGGTACTTTGTCGAACTTACGAATATTACTATATCTTATTTCATAGACTCGATTGTCCATTCGTATGACTTTACTGCATCTAAGTAGGTTAGTATACCATCGCTCTTACTTCGATTTATCGTTACTGATATCTGCTACCAAGTTCCAGGTTACTCTCGTTGCTTATCCTATATGTACAAATCCAAGTCCTTTATTGCTTCTTCTTTACCGTTCATCTTAAGAATGATTGCCCAATCTCATCTCATACTTTGTAACTTTTATCCATCCATTGTGGATTCTCCTCAATATTGATCTACAATATACCACTGATAACTTGAAACTTCTTATGTAATACCTTGCCACTAGGGCTTACGTCTCATCGTGGAACATTTGAAGCAATTTTCTCGATCCATCTGGGGGTGATATGACACTATACTTCCATAATCGTATTTCATAGCATCCCAATGTGATTCACCTTACAGGGGTATCCTAATTTTGTGCTGCCAATGAAATCTTTTCTCCTTCTCTTCTTCCTTTTTTTAAAATCATTATTCAAGCGAAAGCCCAAACGTCATCCTTTATCTGTCACTATTACACCCTCATTTTATTACCAGGTAGCATTTCATTCATTCTAAATGCTATTAATCTTAGACTCTTTAGAGTTCATTCAAGCTATACTTAACTTTCAATAACTTAGAGAAACCATTATCTCTCTTGTTTTCATGGACTTAATCCCGAGGACTTATCCATTCTCGTCACCCTTTCACTTGACTTTCCTCACCCTTACTCATGTTTTCTTAAAACTTTGTTGTTTTACCATACTTTAGCTTGCAACCTATACATATCCATTTATACTACTCGCAACTTTCCTTCAAATTGCTTGCACCATAGATTTCCTTATGTCATTTGGAACATCAAGCGAAATATCACATTGTCTCAAACTCTTCTTTACTCACTTAGTCAAGTTTTTCGATACCTACACCATAGGCTGGAAGGTATGCTACTAAAGATGCCACTATTATTCCTAGATAATGAATCCTTGTGCTTATGGCCCTTTTATCCGGATTATGGACTATTCACGATCTTCTGCCTTTGAGTATCTCGTACGTTGTTCACCTTTACCACTTTTGTCACGACCCAAACTGATGTGCCGCGACGGGCACCCGATACCTTACTCAACCGAGTAATAACATAACGTATCTTTTCATGTCATATTATTATAAATAACTGAGCCGGAGAGGCTCCCGTGAAATAGGTAGAATACAACAGGTAATGCCAACTCGTACATAAGACATATGGGCTTCTGAGACCAAAATAACCACACGATCTAGAGTAAGAAGAAAGAGTAACAATCCTAAATGCCCTGTAGCCTCCCTCTTATAAGTGTGGTGTACTACACACCCATAAACAAAACTCTACTAGACACGGCTTGTAGACTCCCTAGGATAGAACTGCTCTGGTACCACTTTACTTACCTTAAAATCTCGCATCGTATCTTCTATCTATCTCATGACCTCCCTTCCGCCTAGGTGTAATTCACGTCCATAACTTGAAGCTTTATTGTAATACTTGCACCTCTAGTGCATACACAATCCTATGAGAGTTTCATACTGACTTCTTATGAGACCGGTACCCTTCTAACAGGCTTTATCGTAGAGTCGTTATAGAACATAGTTGTTGTGCTATCTCTCTTGATCCTCTAATGTTAAGAGTGATTATGCTATGTTCTCAATCATGATTCCTATAACTTCTGGGTCCAATAATCCGATTCCTGATTTACTTTGTTGATGTAACTCTTTGGTTAAGTTATCTTCCAATCTGCGGCTCATGGTATTAGTTATTACTTTAGCCCACCATGGATGCTATGGAATATCCATGACATAATCTTCTAACAATTCATTCCTTTGTCTATGATCTGGGATCAATTATTTCTTTTAACTTATACCGGAATCTTTTACGGCTATATGATTGTCAACATATATGTTGCAAGGATAACACTCCAAAATCTTGAGTGTATCCATAATGTACTAACTCTGGATCAGTGATCGAATAATTCCTATCGTTCTAGTTTCGCTTTCTTTCAACGTAAGCTATTACTTTTCCTGGTCTTTCTGCCCCTTGTTTCATCCATTCTTAGCTTATCTTAGTGCCCACACATGCCAGAGTTTTCGTACAACTCATATGATCTAGAATATTACTTTTAATTTTACTTCCCGTTCATTAGTCACGGTAGGTGCCACTTTCCTTTGGAGTGCTATAATGTTGTTGTGAGACTGTTGTTACACGACCATTTCCTCTTTAGGTCGTTGTGCATAAGTTGAAGCCTTCTTCCTTATTTCTTCAGCTAGTCTTTCTTTTTAGTACTTAGGGAGAACCCTTGACCCTCATAAAGCTGTGAGCTTATTATAGATCTTTTAATGTCCTTCCTTGCATATAATCATTCGTAGTTGCTTACCTCCATGCCCTTGTGCTTGTAGGGTTGCTTCTGAACTGATATTTTGATTTCCTTCCTAGTGACACTTTCTTTAATCCCCATAACACTCATACAGTACATTTAACTACCCTGACTCCTATTTGAATATATCTCAAGTATCATAGTGATATTACTGAATTCTCCATGTTGGTGTTTACTACATTCATCCTGCATGATTTGTTGATTTGTCCATAACTTTTTGTCTAGTCATGATTAGGCTCTTCCTGAATCAACTACTAATTACTCCTTGGCCCATTCTCATATCCATATTCTGCATAATCCTCCTTGGGTTATTTCCTTTAAGTTACCTTACGTACCAGCTCCTTATCTGTCAATAACATCCTGTTCAAGAACCCTTACTTCCTTTTTTTTGACATCGTGCTTACATAACGTTCTGTAATCATAGCATATATGTAACATTTGGATAAGGGCAACCTCATCCCTTACTCATTTTTTTTATCGCATTCTTCTTTTATTATTCCATATTCCCCCTCACCTTCACGAATTTACTCATCACTTATAATCCTTACAATCCCCAAATAATCTTTTCCTTGGACTGATGTTAATTACCTTACGACAAAATTCAACATACAATACTACAGGGTGCAACATCATCGTAAACATCACAGTAATGTAATACTGCAGGGTGCAACATTGTTGTAACTTAATACTATGAAGCATAACATCACTGTAATGTAATACTGCAAGGTGCGACATTGTCGTAACTTAATATTGCGAAGCGTAACATCATCGTAATGTAATACTGAAAGGCGTAACATCATCGTAATATAATACTGTAGGATGTAACATCATCGTAATATTGCAGGGTGTAACAATAAGTGACTCTATTCATAGAAGTATTAGAGATATTTATGTTCTTGAATTTTCATGTGTCATAATATTTTATCATCTGTTCATGGGTCTCAGAAAAATACAAAATTCAAACGAGTTTAGTTTATGATATTACTCAGAGGCAAAATGGTCTTATGGCATTTCGAATGATTTTATTAACATACTTTTCATGCATTGCATTCATGTACATTGACCTGTGACCAGATGGCATTTTATACCCGTATATATGTATGTATATATATGTATATGGGATATGGGAAAGGTTATGGCATTATATACGCACCACCATCTGATTAGCTGATATACATTAATGATTTGCCCATAGTGGCCAAAATGATATGATGGAATGCCCTCAGAGGCTGACGATGTTATGAAATATGTACCTATGCACGACATATCATTCATACGCATATGCATGATACTACATTTATTTCTTGATTTACAAAGTTATTCAAACTTACAGGTTGAGTCATGTACTCTATATTTCTTCCATGTCTCTTATGTATTTATTTATGTGCCTTACATACTCGGTACATTATTCGTACTGATGTCCCTTTTGCCTAGGGATGCTGCGTTTCACGGCCGCAGGTCCCGATAGACAGGTCGAGAGCCCTCCAAGTAGGCTATAAGCTCAGCGGAAGATGTTGGTGCGGTCCATTTGCTTCGGAGTTGCTTGTTTGGTTAGTATGATTTAGACGTGTATTGTTTGGTATGGCGGGACTTTGTCCCGACCTTTATGGCATTTATGTACTCTTAGAGGCTTGTAGACATATGTCGTGCACATGAAAGATTGTACGGCCTTGTCGGCCTATGTTTTGAGTTTATAAATGATCATGTCGACCTATTAGGCCTGTATGTCATGTGTATATGATGATATAATAAGAAAAATACATTACGCTGGTAGTCGGTTGAGTAAGGTACCGGTTTGGGTCATGAATATAAGTGACCCCGTGACATTTCAAAATAGTTAATTAAAAATAAGTACCTTCGAATATAATCTTTTAAATAGGTAACCATCGAATATAACTTACCCTGTGACACCTCATCTCATAGTCATACACTACGGGTCTCAATACTTGAACCCTAATACTTGGCATCCTGTGCCCTCATGACATCTCCTAATCATACTAACAACTCACGTGCCAAAAGAGTCATTCTCACATGGAAGGCAAATAAACAAGAGTGTGCATCTATACTCTGAAATCTCAAGGAGCCTCATATCTGATAAGGGTACCTAGCCACGTGTATGCTTGTGCAAGTGTCCTATCATAGTTCATACCAGCTAGTAAGCATAAGGACAAAAATGGACAACACATATACGGTTTACACAGGGATAGGATCAATAAAACAATAGCTCAGAACACAAAGATATCTATAGAGGATCTCCCAGGATAACGTCCCATAGTCCCAAACATAAATGTGCAGAGGATCTCCGAGGATATCGTCCCGTAGTCTAAATCGTAAATATGCAGGAAAATCTCTCAAAATACCGATCCGTAGTCCCAAAGTAAATATCCAGTATAGGGGGATCTCCCGGGATACTGTCCCGTAGTCCTAAATATAAAGGTGCAGGGGGTATCTCTTAGAATACCGATCTGTAGTCCCAATATAAATATCCAGTACAGGGGGATCTCCTGGGATATCGTCCTGTAGTCCCAAATATAAAGGTATAGGGGGATCTCCCGGAATACCGATCAGTAGTCCCAAATTACATATCTAGTACAGGGAAATCAACGCGAGTCAAATAGTCCCAAGTAAAGGCAAGTAAACAATGTACCTGCGTCGCATATATGATTTGCGAGCGGGGAGATTGTTTATTTATATTTGACCGCGTCGCATGTATGATTATTGAGTGGGGTAAAAGATGTATCTATGATTCGCGCCATTCGACCCTATGACAGTGCACAGTTTAAATATTGTTGGATCGGGCCATACGACCTCCGCATGATTTGCACATGCTTGTATTGCTTGCCTTGAGACTAATAGATGTTGATAATTGTACTCCCAGTCCTGATATAAATGTATAAATGATGAAACTTAATTTGGAGTTTCCTATAAAAGAAAGAATTGTTTATTTGCCTCATGCTATTGAGTTACAACCATTTTATGAAAATTCTAGATTTACTATATTTTATGTATATTAGTATTGGACCACTAGTAAGTATCGAAGTCGACCTCTCGTCTCTATTTCTTCGAGATTAGACGAGATACTTACAGAATACACAATGTTTTTGTACTCATGCTACACTTGTTGTGCATTTTTTGTTGCACATGCACATGTACCTATAGCGGCTTAATGGGCATAGTAGCATGGATGATACAGAGACTTGGGTGAGCTGCATCACTCGAGGTGACTTGCAACCAGCATAGTCTCCTCTAGTGTATAGTATTTACCTTCTGTCCAAATTTGTATTCCGGATAGTTATTGTACTTCATTTGATTTCCTAGAAATAACTCATGCACGTGTGACACCGGGTTCTGGGATGATTATGGGATTGTTCAACATGAAGTTTGTTAAAGACATCATCTTATTTTAGTGAATTTCATTATTTATTGTTTAATGTATAAAAGAAATGATTTCAATAAATCTTAAAATGAGAATTTAATTAACTTCTTGGTGTTGGCTTGCCTAACAGTAGTGTCCAACACCATCACGACCTTTAACAGATTTTGTGTCATGACAACATGGCCTCAGAGCACTAGGTTCACATAGGTCTCACAAGTCATGAGCAAGTCTAGTAGAGTCTTGCAGATCGGTACAAAGATGTCTATACTTATCTTCGAGAGGCTACAGGACTGTTAGGAGAACTTCCCTTCTTGATTCCTCATCGTGTGGTTTGATTCCTTTGAGGTGTTATACCCCATGTTTTTGTACGTGAAAGTAGTTGTAAGTCAATTGATGTAAGCTCGGAAATGAGATCTTCTTTGAAAGTATATAAAGTGGTTTAATGTTGTTACACCCTGTACTTCAGACATCATTGTTATTATAGGATTATCTAATGTAAACTCAAAAATGATGAAATCCTTCTACAAGGATAACAATGGTTTACTGAAGTCTTAAGCAAATTAAGATGAATATGAGACTTGTTAATCATGATTAAAATGAGTTTAAAATCAATATATGACTATATATGATGTTTGGATATGAAATATAATGTTCGGAAAAAATCGGATTTAAGTTGCGAAAAAACCGATTAAGGATTTGCCTTGTAATAAAGCATTTTGAGCAATATATTTGATGTGACATATGAGGTCTTTTTGGGACCTATTATTTGCCAAAATGAAGATCTTGGAATCTAGTTTCCAATGGTCCAAACCATTTATTCATAAGACATCAAAGTAGATAGATATGAATTTATGTAGTAGGGTCGCCAAGTCACGTCGCCGCACTTCGGAGAAATTGGCCATTTTATAGGCCAGTTAAGGGTGAATCATGAAACAAATAATTCCAGTTAAGCATGTAGAGGTGAAATTAATAAGCAGGAACTCAGTCATACCAAGACTAACTTCATACATAGTGAATATAAAGACCTAAGAACCCTAAAAGGCCAATTTCCCACAAATAAGTCCGACTGCGCACTCGTCACCTAGCGTACACGAACTATAATCAACATTGAGGACTCAAATCCTAAGGGGAAGTCCCCTACACAAGATTAGGCAAGATACTTACGTCAAATCCTAATGCACTTCTTGGGTGAAAAGACCTCTGGACGGCTCAAATCCAACCAAATTAACTTCAAAGCACAATAAAACACATAAGAAACTATTTTGGATCATAAAGTCTCAATCTGTGTATCTTGGCAAGCCGTCTCTTATGGGTTGTTGAAGCTAGAGATACAAGCGTCTGAAATTGCACCGCTCAAGCTACCAAGCAGGCAACTTACCCACCTACTTGTAGAATTGAGGCGATGGGCTTATAAGTTATCTTTTACCTTGTATATATCGTTATTATACAAAGAAAACTTACAACAAAACACTCTCAATTCTCTCTAAGAGCTGGTCCAAGATCCCAAGAACCAAACTAAAGAGAAATCAACTAAAATCATCATCAAAGTGTTAAAGACTACAAGGGAATGCTTCTATGATGTTGTGGTGTGATTGAGGGCTTTTGTGAGCTAAGTTGAGATAGGGTTTTGAGTTTTAGATGCTGTCCAAGGTATGTATAATATCTTCTTGATTATGCCGAAGGATAATCTTGTGTTGGTTGTGTCGTTTGAGTGAAAAACCATAAGAGAGCACTTGAAAGAACATGAGATATGGTTGACTCTTTGGTTGGGCTATTTTGTGGCTAAATATATGGTTTGTGGTGGCTGGAAATTGTGAGAATAATTTGATAATATTGTGACTTCTGTTGTTAAGATTTTCCAGGTGTTAATTAAGTTGATTGAAGAAGAAAATATGAAAAACAAGTGATTGACGGTAAAAATTAAGGTGCTAGACGTATGGGGCTGTTTTGGAAGGCATTTTGTGGATGTTTTATACCATAAATAATATGGTACATTTAAATATGATGTTCTAAAGTTTGTAAACTAATTTATGATATAAGAGCTGGATTCAATTCATATATTGTTATGAGTAAAAATGAGCTTGCCGATTAATATGATTGTTAAGATAATAGGAGAAACTCATATTGGATTGCATTGTTGTTGTTGCTATTATTGGTTATAGTTGTTATTGTTTGGTTGTTGGTGAACCTTAGTGGTCTTGGGATGTATTAAAAATAGGGGAGGTTCTACCCGATTTTCCTTAAGACATACGACTAGCCAAATACGATGGTACGACATTATATGTTAATGGCAATATCATTTCACTTGTTGTAGATGCAAGAATTGTGTTGAGCTTATTTGAGTAATAAGGAAGATATCATGCAGGTATGTTAAGGCTATCCCTTCTTTCTTTTTGGCATGATCCAAGTGATATAAACGAAACGAACAAACGTATAGCTTTCATAAATAACTCTATTCATAGAAGTATTAGAGGTGTCTATGCTCTTGAATTCCCATGTGTCTTATTATTACATCTTTTGTTCATGGATCTCAGAAAAATACGTAAGTTGAAAAAAGTTTATTTCATGATATTAATTAGAGGTATAATGGTCTTATGACTTTCCGAGAAGTTTTATTAATGTACATCTCATGCATTGCATTCATTTACATATGCATTTACCCATGACTCAAACGGCGTTATATACGTGTATATATGTATATATATGTATATGGGATATGGGAAAAAGTTTATGGCGTTATATACGCATCGCCACACGATCAACTGGTATATGTTGATGATTTGCCCACAATGGCCGAAATGATATGATGGGATGCCCTCAGAGGCTTGATGTTGTTATGAACACATGTACCTATGCACGACATGACATTCATATGCATATGCATGAAACTATAAGTATTTCATGATTTACAGAGTTATCCAGACTTACAGGTTGATTCATTTACTCTATATTTCTTCCATGTCTGTTATGTACTTATTCATGTGCCTTACATACTCGGTACATTATTCGTATTGATGTCCCTTTTGCCTAGGGAAACTGCGTTTCATGCCCGTAGGTCCCGATAGACAGGTCGAGAGCACTCCAAGTTGGCTATCAGCTCAACAAAAGATGTTGGTGTGCTCTATTTGCTTCGGAGTTGCTTGTTTGGTTAGTATGATTTAGACGTGTATTGTTTGGTATGGCGGGAATCTGTCCCGACCTTTATGAAAATTATGTATTCTTAGAGGCTTGTAGACAGATGTCATGTACGTAAAAGAATATATGGCCTTGTCGGCCTATGTTCAATACACGAGTGGTTATTTTGGTCTTATAGGCCCGTACTTCATATGTATACATTTGTATTCCCTCATGCTTTACTCCGGTTCATTTACCTATGATAGAATAATACGAAAGATATGTTACGTTGGTACTCGGTTGAGTAAGGTACTAGGTGCCCGTCGTGACCCATCGGTTTGGGTCGTGACATGAGGCTTATGCCTTTGTTTGTTTCATAGTCAATCTTATACGACGCGAAGCGCTTATATAAATTAGGAATTTGAGGAATTGTAATGATACTACAGATGTGATGCAGGATGTTTCCGCCTGCATAGTTGATTGAACTATTGTAGTTGCCGTGTGGAAGTATATTCCATCATTTCAGCTCAGTAGCTGTACTTCTAAGAGCTTTGAGGCTATGCACATGTTATTATGGTGCTCATGGGTTGTTACCGCACAGTATTGATGTAATGGTAGGATGCTTGTCTATGTGTCTGAGCAGTGGTTGACTTGGATGGAGGTTTACTCAATGCATGATTCAGATATTTAGTGTTTTATTTCTGGTGGAGGAAAGACAACTGGACCATGAATGTTCAGGTTTTGGTTGACGAAGTAACGATCTATTGGTTCAAGTGCTATATTTTGATTTAAGGCAACAACTAGGTAACGAAGGATGGGGATGGACATGTGGGAAGTGTCTTGTGGTGATTAAACCCCTAGAAAGACAAGTGTGAGAGACATGAGTTGAGTAATTACTTAAAGGAATTTTTTTATCAAAGTGGGAGAGTGGAAAAGTAGCACATGGGTTCTGTGGTAGGATGAATACGCGCCTTGGGAGGAGTTTAGAGTGAATTGGGATTCACGTTGGTCCAGTGATGTGTCTACGTGCTTGACTTGAAATATTGGCTGTCATACAATGGGAAATTGGGTGCAACAGAAAGGAGTTGCTTGATATGAAGAAGGGTACAACATGACTTTGGATAGGTTACTGATTTTTAAGTAAGTGTACCCAGTGCAGTAACGTTGGAAGATGTCGGCATGTAATTTTCCTAGGTAGGTTATCTCTTTAAATAGGTCATCAACCGTGTGGTTGACGAAGCTTCTACGAAGAATTCTACTGGCTATCCAGTGAGAGGTAGAATATGTAAACGCGGCTAATGATTCAGAGTGTTTTTTGGAATGGTTATCAGTAAGGTTTCAAGGAATTTGGCGGGTTGGTTGTACAAGATCATGTCAAAAATAAAGAAAGAATCTTGGTGAGTTCCAGAGTTGTGTAATAGTGGCTTCAAACTAAGTGGGAGAGTCCTACCGCCTACGATGGGGTTGCATGGTTATCTACTTGTGAGGTTCAGGTTATCAGCATATTAGTGAGTTATTTCAGCTTAGGGAAAAGAACATAAGTGGTAATTTGAGCAAAAGAATTGAAAGTGTGCTATAGTTGGACTTATTGACTCATGTTCATGCTTTGGAAGTGATTCAGTCGGGTGCTTCATTAAAATGGGTGTTCATGTGCCAGCGGAGCCTTGAAGTTGATTATATTCGGGATCAAGCCAGAGCGGGTGGCTCTCAAAAATGGTCCTAGTAAATTGAAAAGTTACTCGGTGCCTAAGGATTTAAGCCCGTAGTATGATTAAGAATCGAGCCTTTGTAACAAATTATGATAGGAGGCTTGGAAGGTTCTATGATATTTTCGACTTATAGTGTAGCATTGGGAGAAAAAGAGGAAATGACTTTCGTAGGAGAATTATCGGAATAGGTATATCGGTTGAAGACGCGAATGTGTGTGCAAGGAGGGTATGAAAATGTTCATGGGTTTGGAGACAATGTGATCTCATGGAATGGGGTTACTTAGGATGAGTGTGGATTTAGATTTGTGATATAAGGAATGGGGCTATTATTATCTCTAAGGCAAGTTAAGGATGAATTTGAAGAAGTTAGATTGGTTAGCCATGGTTGAATTGGCATAGTGGTGGCGGTACGTGCGAGGCTCGACGACCGTCGTAACTGATTTTATTTGGAAGTATTCAAGTATTATGGCTTGTTATGTATAGGCATTTCCTGGAAGGGTTACGGTGGTTTATACCACTACATGAGGATTTGCATGTTCTACGGTTATGAGGATTTACTCGTGTGTTGCTATGGTTCTCTTGGAATGAGTTAAGTAAAAGGTTTCTGTATGATGAAGTGTTTACCCTATTAGTGGTTCAGGGATTATGGTGAAATTTTGGTATTATCGCATATTGGCGTGTTAGGTGAAGTGAGCAGTATAAATTTTGCAAGTGAGGATCAAGGTTGCTATTTGGTGTTTGGCAAGAATGTCATGAGCTCAGATGAGCAGGAAAGGGATTTGGATGTTTAAAGTAAGCCGGTATTGTCTTCAGTGTCACTTGAGATCGGTGTTTGTTTAAGAGGCTTTGCATCATGGTTACAGATTCTTGATTTGCTTTATAGCATTTGTATGGCCGGTGGTATGGATGTGTAGACTTGTTACCTGGTGCGTAGGGTCATGGGAGTGTTTCCACGGGAAGATTATATAAGTGTGACATGTAGTCACTTGATTTATTGAAGATTTTAACAAAGTATGAAGAATTTGGTAATATTGCTTGTCGAGAATTTATGCCTAGAGAGCGCTCGATTCATTTGGTTGTGGACCATGGAAGTTTGTCCTGGTTATGATGGATGTTCTTGTGTGTTATGGGAAAAGAAGGGTTATTATCTGGGAGGCCGATTTCTCCTTGACAAAATGCGTCGAAGGGTTATCCCGGAAGCCCGGTATCTCGATCCAGTCACTTCCCTTAACCCGGGGAACATAGGAATCTCCCGAGGAATGCACCCGGGGTCAATCAGGTCTATTCAAGCGGCTCGACATCAGCCGGCGTGTGCATCATAAAGCTAGCCGGTTGTCACATCTCATTTCTTTTATCATGCAACGTATCTTGCACTAAGTTTGGGCTCCCCCTTTCTATAAAAGAGGAGTCACTAACACCTTGTAAGGCAGAACTCCAACTATTCTACTCAAGTGCAATAATATCTCTCTCTCTTTCTTCTCTCTAACTCGCTTGTTCTCATTGGCTCGAGGCCATTTAGCATTTGTTTCCTTCTCACTTGTTCTTCATTTTATCGCTTGGTATTGGTCATAAAGAGCATTATTTAATCATATCTTAACTGTTATCCCATCCCCGATTGGCCCCGATAGCTCGATCTTGACCTCGAGGTCCCCCATCGACCAGTCCTACATCCGAGCAACAGGCTCCTCGGTTTGGTTATCGTCCCGTTTTTAGCTTGCATTTCATCATTAAACTTCATATTTTTAGCATCAACTGGTCTAAACAACTAGCTCGAGAATAGATCACATATTTTTAGAATCCCATTTATAAATTTAATTGTTGTTACCATTTTCACTGTAAATAGTTTCGATGGATTCTGGAGTGGTTTTTGCAGGTGGCTGGCGGCAGCAGGGGTATGGAGAATGATGGTGTGTGGATGTTGCTTAGGAGATTAAAGGTTCTTTTGCTGAATTCTTTTTAAAAACCTTCCAAATTTTGGCCGCTGCTGGCATGGCTGCCCCGGCCACTGGAGCACCACCACAGAATCCTGATAACGCGCCCGGACCGATTCCAACGGACGCAGATTCGCAGGACGCACAATAAGTCGACGGAACTTCTTACACCGACAGAAGCATACGACACAGCTACCGACAGGAAGCTCAAAAAACCCCGGCCCGGGAAGAACATGAAGTTAGTCTTCATGATATTTTTGAAATGTTGCAGGCACAACAATTGGCCATTGCCCAATTGCAAAGCCATCCGAAGACTCCCAGCACAGTGGCACCAGAGACAGCTCCCCCACCGAGCAAGTACTCGAAAGGTCAAACAATAACGGGTCAGTGGTCGACCCTGCCATAGTGAAGATACTTGAGGACCTCACCAAAAGGATCGACTTGGGTGAGAAAATGATTGCAGCCAACGATGAAAAGGTCGAGACCTACAACTCCAGGGTCAATCAGATCCCGAGTGCGCCCCCGATCCTTAAGGGTTTGGATTCAAAGAAGTTCGTACAGAGGCCATTCCCCGAGGAAGCGGCCCCGAAGACCATTCCAAAAAGTTCAGAATGCTAGAACTCCCTAAGCACAACGGTAACACCGACCTTAACGAACACATTACTACCTACACCTGCACAGTAAAAGGCAACGATACAACGAATGACGAGATCGAGTCCATATTGTTGAAAAATTCGGAGAAACGCTTTCGAAGGGGGCCATGATGTGGTATCACAACTTGGCTCCCAACTCCATAGATTTGTTCGCCATGCTAGCAGACTCCTTCGTAAAGGCACATGCTGGAGCCATCAAGGTGGCAACAAGGAAATGTGACGTTTTCAAAATTTAGCAAAGAGAGAATGAGATGCTGTGGGAATTCGTGTCCCGCTTCCAGATTGAATGGATGGAGCTACCGCCAGTCTCCGACGACTGGGAAGTGCAATCCTTCACCCAAGGCTTGAACGAACGAAGATCGGTGGCTTCGAAATAGCTGAAGCATAACCTGATCGAACATACGGCCATGACCTGCTCAGACATCCACAATCGGTACCAGTCAAAGATCAGGGCTGAGGACGACCAACTGGGAGCCCCTTCGGGCTTAGTGTACCCAAAAAGACTCCTGCAAAAGAATCGAAACCAAACAAAGAAAGGTACTAGCCGTACTTCGAAGACAGAAGAAACACCCCAAGGCGCAACCTACCTCGCAATGATCGGAGGATAGATCGAGGACAGGACCCTCGAGGGCTCGTCAACAGAACCAGGTTCGATCGAAACATAGTTCCAACAAAAACACCCCACCTATCGAAATATAACTTTAGTGTCGATGTGTCAGACATCGTGCTCGCTATCAGCAAGATCAGAGATGCCAAGTGGCCCAAACTGATACAGTCAGACCCTTCGCAGAGAAATTACAGCTTAGTATGCGAGTTCCACAACACGCACGATCACAAGACCGAGGATTACCATCAACTACAAGAGGAGATGGCTCGACTGCTCAACAAAGGACACCTTCGGGAGTTCCTAAGCGATCGGGCCAAAAATCAGTTCCGTGAAAGGGAGGCAACCAAGAAAAACAAGTCAAACGAGCCGCAACACGTCATCCACATGATCATGGGTGGTGCCGATGCCCCCCAGGAACCCATGATGAGAAGAACAAAAATATCCATCACCAGAGAAAAATGGACTTGGGGATATATCCCCGAGGATGCCCTCACGTTAAGTGAAGAGGACACCGAGGCCCTGTCTCGACCCCACAACGATGCCCTGGTAATCTACTTTCTTGTAAATTCCTTTCAGATAAATGTGTACTCGTCGATCCAGGAGCTCGGCCAATATTATCAGGTCAAAGGTGGTAGAATAGCTCAGACTGCTAAAACAAATCGTGCCCACCACTCGGGTCCTCAATAGATTCAACATGGCAAGCGAAACGACAAAAGGAGAAATCGTCCTTCCGGTTACCGTGGTCGTCACAGCCCAAGACACCAAATTTCATGTCATCGAGGGATGTATGAGGTATAACTCCTTATTTGGGCGGCCATGGATACACTACATGAGAGCAGTACCATCCACCCTCCACCAGATGATAAAATTCCCGACAAAGGACGGGATCAAAACTGTCTATGGGGAACAACATGTGTCAAGGGAAATGTTTGCAATACACAACATGGTACCAACGCTCATTCCTCCGCCCCCAAATAAACCAACTGGTGAATCAGGTCTCGCCTCCGGTCGAGCTTGACAAAACGAAGTAGAGATCCACGTTGCGTCTCCGCCCCCGGGCAGTTATAATAGACCAATCCCGAGGCATCGCCAGCATATCTCGCATCAAGGTACGACCATCCCCCCTTATTTATTTCGAATTTGGAATTAACCTTCGTGCAGGCACCCGATTAGAGCTGCCGGAATGCTAGTGCTATCGCAAGACCTCAAGGCTCTAAAGGTGCACCCGTAGCACTCTTTTCCTTCGACCGAGTTTTATCCCAGAAGAAGGGTTTTTACGGCAAGGTTTTTAACGAGGCAATGTCTGCGAGCTGCCTAAGGGGGAACTCCGCAAAAACATTCAAGACTTTCTTTGCGGCCGACTATTGAATAAGCAAGGAGCATTCCCCCAGAAAGCTGCTCGCTCGTAGGAGTTTTGGAAATGCCAAATAAGGTTCCTATAGGAAAAAATGTATCGGACCGAACGGCCGATATAGTCAGGCCCTGTCAGCAAGGCATGTACTATTGTATCGAGCAATCAAAAATTACCCTTTTGTTAATAAAAGAGGGGGGGGACTCCTTCTCAGAGTAGGGTAACAAATTCTTTCACCAAAAATGTCCCGAAAACTCAGGAACGGACGCCACCAATTCAAACGCTCAGATGGCCTCCGGATCAAAGCTCTGAAATCACAAAAACTTCAGGCAAGGCAAATCTCCGAGCGATCGAATTCGACCTAATATAGATCAACTCAACACAACAATATATGTTACGTCAATGGATCGAAGAATATCTTTCAAGCATCTCATTCTCCAAACAAGGAAATCGCAATGTACTCTCGGTCGGAACCCTTCCATAGAATGCATACTGAAAACGCCCGGGGACTTAGCATCAACAATTTGGCACCCACACTACCCCAGGGTCGGAACTTCGGACTCATGAAGCCCCAGGAAGGTAATTCCGAGCTCACAAATAGCGACCTTCAAGCCCAAGCAAACTCAATAACTCGGAGACTATTGATAATTGCCATGCACTGTAAAACCCAAAATTGTAAGACCCCGACCGGGCAGACTCGGTGTAACCAGATCTATTCTACAAAGCAACACAAACTGTAAGACATCAATAGACATGACAAACTGTAAGACCTTAATAAGCATGATAAACTGTAAGACATCAACAAGCATGACAAACTGTAAGACCTCAACAGGCATGACAAACTGTAAGACCTCAACAGGCATGAAACTCAAAATCCTGAAGTTTAGGCTATACGTCACATTTGTAAGAGTCCCGAAAGAGCATACCCTTTGTGTAGACGCCTAAACTATCACTCGGGTTCAAAAAATAGCCCCAGCCAAACATATATGACTACAGTCAAAATGGCTGATATAGCCAAATTAACGTGACTCGGGGATATCCGACCGTTGCTAAACAAAAATCGTAGGCCACAACTTCGAATATACTTCGGAAAGAGCTGGTTAAAATAGGCTTCCCTCAACAGGCAAAAACGAGCTTCGACCATGTCAGCTCAAAATCACAAGGCTTCGACCTACTCAGCCTAAGAGCTATGAACCTTCCGAGGTGCTCAAACATCGACGCTAACGACTTGAGATTGAGGTTCTTCCCGAACCGACTATGGGTCAGGCAAAAATTATTTCAAAAAGACCTTAACGAGCGGAAACAAAGCCTACACAAAGCCCACGAGCAAAAATCATAAGAGCCATTGTCACCAGCCAAACGAGCCTCCGGGCCGTATACTAAAAGGTCTCAACGACCAAACAGCGTAAGAGCCACTATCGCCAGCTTGAAAATTAACAATTTGAGGATTAGAATGAGCTCGAGTCGTAACCCGATTCGGATAGCGGATCCAAAATAGTTAATTGTACAAGCCTCCGAACCATATATTAAAAGGTCTCAATGACTAAAACAGCATAAGAGCCACTATCGTCGGTCTGAAAATTAAAAGAACTTAAGGGTCAATTAAAGCTCGAATCGCAATGCGAATTGGATATTGGACCCGAAATAGTTGAAGCACCAAACGCCCGAGGTGAAGAAATAAAGGCCAGTGTCATCCGCCTATGCAGGCAGGAAAGAACTAAAGGGTTAATTAAAGCTCGAATCATAACACGATTTGGAGACTGGACCCAAAATAGTTGAACCGGCGAATGCCCAAGGGCAAGAAATGAGAACAGTCACTGTCCTCCCGCACGGGCACAGTAGATTGAAGGCCAGGCAAGCTCAAGTCAAGGCCTGACTTGGAGACTGAGCCTAAACAGTTGGGCAAAGCACAGAGGCTCCAACGCCTGCTCACGTCAAGGACCGCACTTAAAAACCTTCGGGACTATCAAATTAGTTACGGACCTATGGGGCTCCCACCAAACACGAAAACCAGACCGCCTGGTCAAAAGAAATATGGGAAGAGATACAAAGAAGGTGAAGCTTTAAGATTTCTCTCATTTTATATATGTTCGAAAGGTGCGCTCTCCATCTATAGGCATGATCTACAAACAACAAATACAAATTGGCAAAATCTACTCTCTACCCCAAAAGGTTACGGCCTAGCAGCCCCAGCCTCGCTCTCCATGGCATCGGCAATAAGCAACCGAGCATCACGCTCGACCACCTTCACTCAAGAAAATCTTTCTAGAAGGACGGAACCCCTAGCATGGGTCTCTCCAAGCGCCTTTCCCAAGATCTACAACAAACGTATCCCTCGTTCCTCTTCTCACGATCGAGGGGCCGCTCCAACTCGGCTTGGACATCAGCGACATCCTTTGAATAGGTAGCCACTCCCTCATCATCCTTGGTCCGATTCAGTACTAAACCAGTTCGGGCACTAGTTATTCTCAACCCGGACTTTTGAGGAATCAAGCTACAACTTCACGATCATGTCCACTCAGATCGACGCTTGATCCTGCATTTGATACTTCAGTTCATTATAGGCATTCCTAGCTCGATCGGCTCCGCCCCTAAGGTACTCCTAAGCCTTCGCCTTTTCTTTGCAGATAAAAAATAAGCAAAGTCTAAACTCAAAGGTTGAAAAGGCGAAATGCTTACCACAAGAAGGCTCCTACCTCATCAAAAGGCTTCAGTAATGCGAGCTCTGATACGTCCTGAACTGCCAGAACACCGACTCGACCCCTCCTTCTCCTCACCAAGAAGCCTAGGGAGCCTACCCTCATCAAGGCCCCCCGAAGTATAGCCCCTTGGCAGAAAAGCTCAAAGCTGGGTCTGTCGGAGTTTTACGGAGGGAAAACCTGATAAGAAAGGGAAGATCCGAGAAACGGAGGAATCATGCTGAAACTCACCACGAAGTGAAGCCGACAAACCTACTCGACGGTCGAGCACACTCCCCTTGGCCCAACCCTTTTGGCCCGAAAGAACTGCTACTACGGAACCAAGGACTCCAGGAACATCAGGCTCGAATGATGCACTCTCCTCAAAAGCACAGGCCCGTCTTGCCCTGATAAAAGCTCAATCACATTATGAAGCGCATATCTCATTTATCGCTGTACTCGGTCTCTGCCATTCCCCGAATAAACAGCCACTAAGGGCATGACCCACCGGTATCATGGAATCAGCAAACCTCGAGGACCCCCGAAAAGCGGAAGCAGCCTCACGTTATGTCAGGACCCAAATTAGAGGTCCACGAGGGACACCCGGTGCCTACTCAACCGAGCGCCACATACCTTCTTTTTCTATAGGACTCGTCACGACCATGATAGGCCACAGTTATATATATAATTAGTAATATTAGAACTTAACTCACATATCTAATTCAGAAAGATTTATATAGATACATAGGGGCTGACAAGGCCGTTGACATGTCGTACTTAAAGCTATACACAGGACACTATCTGCAAAACCTCTAAGAAAACATGATCATAATATATAAGTTGGGATAGGGTCGCCGACATCTTCATAAAACAAAGTAACATATAATAGAATGTGACTCGGCAAACTCTAGGAAGATGTGGAGCTCACCAACCAAGAGTTGATATCTGGAGGTAGCCTACAATGGATGGTCCTTACCTCACCTATCTACACCTGCGTGGCATGAAACACAGCACCCCAAGAAAAGGTACGTTAGTATGAAGAATGTACCGAGTATGTAAGGCAGAAATGAAATGTAATAATAATGAGATACTATCTCGGGGAGAGATAAGAGTCAAGTTATAACTTCTGACCTACCGCTGAGGGTTGTAACATGTAGAATAAAACCCATTCGTATATATAAATAAAACTATGATATAGTAGTTCTGATTACACCATTTTCGTTGCGTTAAGTGCCCAACTGATCAGTGGTAACTGCACGACCGGCCGTAGCACGATGGTAAATACATGACTGACCGACCGGCCGTAGCTCGATGGTAAATATGTAACTGCCCAACTAGTCATAGCTCGGTGGAAAACTGCCCAACCGGTGGTAAATAATGATACATAACTGCCCGATCGGCCGTAGCACGGTGGTAAATACATGTCTGCCAACCCCTAATAGAAACCAATTTGTTACAACCCATATCCACATGTGTTAGTTCATGCCATATATTAGTTAACATAAATCCAAGAAGGAATTATCTTTGAGATGATAAGAAGTCAATCCTATTGGTCTTAAGTGATACAAGAGTGTATAAGGGTGATTAACAAGTATTAGAAGTTAAATGAATCAAGGATATTGTAACTTGTATTTTAAAGTAATCTAGCGGTGCTTAATACACTCAAGAGTTCATTTATTAAGGTATTTTAATCATATAATATCCGTATCATAAGTCTTGAAGTCAAACGAGTTATGAAACAAAAGTCGACAAAAGTTGTCGCAACTTAGGTTCATAATTTTACATAAATATTAGGTCAAATGTTTCTAATCTTTTATCCTAATTTACAAGGAATTACGGGGTGATATACTAACCTAATTAAATATCTATGAGTCTGGTTTCCAACACATTAAACCGTTCATCGATACGATCTCGGAGTAGAGAGATATTCGCGTTTTTGCGAGACTGCACCAAGCACCTCTCTATGGGGCCCACTAAGGCGGTTTAAGATATTTGGACCTATATAGGATGCCTACAACCCGTTTTAAGTCATTTATTCTCACTATTTTCAGACCTTATAACCCTAGGAACATCCTCTCAAGGTTTTCTCAAGATTCAAGACCCAAAAAAGGGGTAAACAACACAAATCAAGTGTCGGGAATTCCGTGGCGCTAGTAAGTCTCTTGTTCTTCTTGTTGTTGCTCATTTTTGTGTCATTCCAGCTCGTGTGGGAGGTTGTTTTAAAGGGTTTATGTTCTATAAATACTTCCTCATGTTCTTAATATCAATCCTAGGTGATTTCAAGCCTTCTAAAAAAATTCTAGTGCCGAAAAACACTAATTGATCGCTAGTTTCGCTTTTTTGTTGTTGTGGCAGCATTGGAGGGGTATTTCATGGAAATTTAAGGTCAAATTGGAGTTATTATTGTATAAAGGTAAGGAACCTCTTACTCTATATGTATTTAAGATTATCCAAGTTGCGGCTAAGCCATTGAAGCTAGAACTTGTGAAATATATATCGAAAGGCTTGGTAGTAATGTTATTGTTTTGTGGACTGTTTTGCGTTGCTGTTGGGCTGCGTATTTTACTACTGTTTTGTGGAGTTTTGGAGGAGGAAGGGTGTGTACAAACACCATATATATGTAGGGTTATGGGCTGATAGTTATTCGTAACATTTCCAGGTTGTTTGACACGACTACGGTGGTCGTCGTATGTATGGAGTGATTAGGTTGTGTGTGGACTATTTTGGGAGGCTCCATATGTTTATTATTGATATTGTTTGGGCTGTTTTGTGACTGTTTTGAATGGTGTGAGGTAATATATATAGGGGAGGTGCTGTCAGTTTCATCGTAAAATAGGTTGTGGTCGATACATAATAGTTATGACGCTTAAATGATAACGATAGTATCGCTTCTCTTATTGTAGACTAAGGAGTTTTGACAATTGCATAGCTTGAGATTGGGGAAGTATATACAAGGTATGTGAGGCTATCCCTTTCCTTCTTTTGCACGACTCTGATTGTACATAATGTAATGAACGAGCTTCCAAGATACTCTACTCTTAGAAGTTAGCAGTACTTACATTGTTTTCCCTCTTATGGAACGATTGCTGTTAATGTTGCTTCTCTTATTCTTATGTTATCAGTGTTGTTGGTTCTTCCTGATTCTTATAAGGTTCATAGTGAAGAGTTAGTCCTAATAACGTGTACAGAGGATACCGACCTTACGTCACTCCGAAAGGTTTAGAATGTGATTCCATGAGTCGAGCATGCATTATATATATGTATCTATTTTACTCTATCGAGCCACGCTATAGTTGGCCGGGTACGGCACCTATTGTGCAACCACTGATCAATTGGGTTTTACCGAGCTCCACGTGGCCGGGTACGATTCTACCGAGCCTTATGATGGCCGGGTACGTTTTTCTTACCGAGCCTATTATAGCCGGGTACGATATGATGATGATGATGCCCACAGAGGCGAATGTTTTAAGGGTTTATGTATTTATACATATGTATCATGCATTTCATGTAAGTAGCCCTCAGAGGTACTAAGATGTTACAGGGTTGTATATTCTCTATCCTTGCTTACATTACTGATTGTATTTATGGTTTTCTGCCTTACATACTCAGTACTTAATTTGTACTGATGTTCTTTTATTTGTGGACACTGCATGTCGTGCTACAGGTCCTGATAGACAGGCACGTGCAGCTCCCCCACCACAGTAGGCTGTCCAGTTCAACGGTGATTGGTGAGATCCCTTCTCCGGACTTGCCTTGGTGTTGGTATGCATTTTTGTTATAGACATTATGGGTATGTAAGGGCCCTATTCCGGCTATGTTGCAGCCCTTATGTTCCTTTAGAGGCTCATAGACAGGTGTCGGACTTGCCTTGGTCTTGGTATGCATTTTTGTTATAGACATTATGGGTATGTCGGGGCCCTGTTCCGGCTATGTTGCAACACTTATGTTCCTTTAGAGGCTCATAGACAGGTGTCGACTCATGTATAGTTTGGTATGCCTTGTCGGCTAGTTTTTGTTGTATAGTCTTTCATAGTAGCGTGGTAGCTCATACCTTATATGTAGTTTCTTGATTGTCTGGTCATCCCCTGCTATGTATGTTCATGCCGTCATATTTTATTGCTGGTTGTCCATGATCCAGGTCTACCATTTAAATTGATCTCGTCAGCCCTAAAAGATAATAATGAAGGTTAGATGAAATGTACGTTGGTGCTCGGCAAGTGTGGTCGGGTGCTAGTCATGGCCCTCCAGTTTGGGCCGTGAAAAACTTGGTATTAGAGCAAGTCTGTCCTAGGGGTTGTCTATGAGCCGTGTCTAGTAGATTCTTGATTATGGATGTGTAGCGCGCCACATTTATAATCAGGAGGCTATATGACATCTAGGGTTGTTACCTTCTTCCTGAATCTAGATCGTGCGTAGAGTTGAGTCGTAAGTGTTCGTCTCTAATATTCATCTTGTTTTCTTTCAGTGATGCCTTCGACTAGGAAGCAAACAATTAGTAGACGGCTTGATACAACTGCGGGAGAGGGTACCAGTCAGGTGCCCCAAGTAAGACCAGGACAAAGTGAGGCTCAGAGTGAGATGCCCTCTCATACCTCATCTACTCCATCTCCTCCAGAGGATATTAGAAGGCACCCAGCACCTCCAGTTCCTCCGTCTGGCACTCCAGACCAGGATATACGGAGTGCTTTGCAATTATTGACTAGCTTGGTAGTTGCTCAGGCTCAGAGGCAGAATACAGGTGCTGCTGAGAAACCAGTTAGTACAAGAGTTCGTGATCTTATTAATTTAGACCCTCCAGTGTTTACCAGATCAGACCCCAAGGAGGATCCACAGACTTTTATTGACCAGGTTCATCGTACACTTAGGGTTATGCATGTTAGTGATACAGAGGCAGTAGAGTTGGCTTCTTATCGGCTACGGGATTTAGCGGTTCTCTTGTATGATAGTTGGGAGAGATCCAAGGGTCCGAACCCTCCTCCAGCTGTGTGGAAGGAATTTTCTGAGGCCTTTCTTCGTCACTACTTGCCAGTTGAGATACGACGAGCTAGAGCTGATAAGTTCTTGAACCTTAGACAAGGTAATATGAGTGTGCGAGAGTACAGTATGCAGTTTGATTCTTTGGCAAGGTATGCTCCCCATATGGTGGCCGAGATGAGTGATAGGGTGCATATGTTCGTGAATGGGTTGGGACCACATCTGATAAATGAGTGTACGACAGCCTCCTTGGTGGAGAGCATGGATATTTCCCGTATTCAAGCTTATGCCCAGACCCTAGAGGATCGTAAGCGCCAGCAGAGGGCAGTTAGGGAGCAGGATAAGGGCCAGCATAAGAGGGCGAGATTTGCAGGGTATTCTGATGACTTCAGAGGCAGCATCGGGCCACAATTTTCGAGGAGTTCGGCGCCACCTGTAGCTAGTGCTCCTCTACAGTTTCAAAGGTCTCGATATGATCGATCCTATTCTGGTCCAGGTCAGAGTTCGCGGGCATCTGGCTCGCAACATCACAGGAATACTAGTTAGATGAGACCCCCAACACCACATTGTGATCAGTGCGGCAAGGCCCACTTTGGACTATGTCGTCGAGGTTCTGATTCATGCTATTCGTGCGGACAGCCTGGTCATATGATGTGGGATTGTCCTAATAGAGGAGGTGATGGTATGGCTCAGCTGACTGGATCTGTGTCTGGTTCTTCCTCATCAGTTCGACCTCCAGCACAGGGTTTTTAGCAGTCGACAGGTCGTGGTAGGGGTAGAGGTGCAGTGCCGAGTTCGAGTGGTGCTCAAAATCGAACCTATGCTCTAGTAGGTTGACAGGATCTCGAGTCGTCTCCAGATGTTGTTACAGGTATTATATCTATGTTTTCTTATGATGTATATGCGCTGATTGATCCGGGATCTACATTATCATATGTTACACCCTTTGTGGCTAATAAGTTTGGCATTGAACCTGAATTGATAAGTAAACCCCTTGCGGTATCTACTCCGATAGGAGATTCTGTGATTGCTAGAAGGGTATATAGAGGCTGCACTGTGATGATTTGTAGTCGTCAAACCTCGGCAAATTTATTTGAGTTAGAAATGGTTGATTTTGATGTTATAATGGGAATGGACTGGTTGGCCTCATGCTATGCAAATGTTGACTGTCGTACGAAGATGGTTAGGTTCCAATTTCCGGGTGAACCCGTCATTGAATGGAAAGGGAACATTGCTACACCGAAAGGTAGGTTTATTTCCTATCTTAAGGCAAGGAAAATGATCTCAAAAGGTTACATTTATCATCTCGTTCGCGTTAGGGATGCGGAGGCGAAACCACCTACTTTACAATCAATACCTGTGGTCAACGAATTCCCAGATGTTTTCCCAGATGGACTCCCAGGCCTTCCTCCTGAAAGGGAGATTGAGTTTAGCATTGATGTATTGCCTGACACTCAACCGATCTCTATTCCTCCATACAGAATGGCCCCAGCAAAGTTGGAGAGTTGAAGGTGCAGTTGAAGGACTTGCTGGATAAGGGCTTTATTAGGCCTAGCACTTCACCTTGGGGTGCACCAGTCATATTCGTGCGGAAGTAAGACGGGTCGTTACGGATGTGTATCGACTATCAACAGTTGAATACGTCTACTATAAAGAACAAGTATCCACTTCCAAGAATTGGTGACCTGTTTGACCAACTCCAGGGTGCCAAGTATTTCTCTAAGATTGATTTACGTTCAGGGTATCATCAGGTGAGGGCTAGGGAGAAGGATATTCCAAAGACGGCCTTTCGGACAAGATATGGGCACTTTGAGTTCTTGGTGATGTCGTTCGGGCTAACAAATGCCCCAACAGCTTTTATGGATCTCATGAATACTATATTCAGGCCCTATCTTGATGTGTTTGTGATTGTATTCATTGATGACATTCTAGTGTATTCTCGTTCGGAGGCGGAACATGCGGGCCACTTGCGGATAGTATTACAGACGCTTCAGGATCGTAAGTTATATGCTAAGCTCTCCAAATGTGAATTCTGGCTGAACTCAGTAGCATTCCTTAGCCATGTGATATCTGATGAGGGTATTAGTGTCGACACTCAGAAGATCGATGCAGTAAAGAATTGGCCGAGACCTACAACACCATCAGAAGTCCGCAGCTTCCTAGGGCTAGCAGGATATTATAGGCGGTTTGTAGAAGGATTTTCCTCTATATCATCACCATTAACTAAGTTAACACATAAAGCTACCAAATTCCAGTGGTCTGACACTTGTGAACGTAGTTTTCAGGAGCTGAAGAATCGATTGACATCCGCACCAGTGCTCACTCTTCCTGAAAGAACAGAAGGTTATGTGGTATATTGTGATGCCTCAGGTATAGGTTTGGGGTGCGTATTGATGCAACGTGGGAATGTGATTGCTTATGCATCAAGACAATTGAAGAAGCATGAAAAGAATTATCCAACCCATGATTTGGAATTGGCTGCAGTAATATATGCTTTGAAGATATGGCGGCACAACTTATACGGTGTCCATGTTGACATCTACACAGATCACAAGAGTTCACAATACATCTTCAAGCAGAAAGAGTTGAATTTGAGGCAGCGTAGGTGGCTTGAATTATTGAAAGACTACAACGTCGAGATATTGTATCATCCCGGTAAAGCTAATGTTGTGGCAGACGCTCTCAGCCGTAAATCAATGGGAAGCTTAGTACATATTGAGGCAGGTAGATGGGGGTTGATTAAAGAGCTTCATCAGCTAGCCAATATGAGAATCAGATTGTTAGACTCGAATGACGGATGTGTTACTGTACAGAATACATCAGAATCATCTTTGGTAGCCGAGGTAAAAGCACGACAATATGAAGATCCTATCTTAGTATGATTAAAAGAATGCATTCAACAGTGTAAAAGTATGGCTTTTGGGATCGGAAAAGACGGGGCACTGAGATACCAGAGCCGATTATGTGTGCCTAATGTGGCAGGGTTGCGAGAGAAGATTATGAATGAGATTCATCAATCCCGATATTCCATCCATCCCGGCTCGACAAAGATGTATCATGATGTCAAGGAGCAGTATTGGTGGGATAATATGAAGAAGTCTATTGCAGAATTTGTAGCCCAGTGTCCCAATTGTCAACAAGTAAAGATAGAACATCAGAAAACCGGTGGATTGCTTCAAAATATAGAGATTCCGACCTGGAAGTGGGAGGTGATTAATATGGACTTCATTATTGGATTACCTTGCTCTTATCATAAGTTTGACTCCATCTGGGTGATAATTGATCGACTTACAAAATGTGCTCATTTTCTGCCAATGAAGACAACTTACACGGCTGAAGATTATGCGAAGTTGTATATCAAGGAGATTGTTAGGCTTCATGGTGTGCCCATATCTATTATATCAGACCGAGGAGCTCAATTTACGACTAACTTTTGGAGGTCTTTCCAGAAGGGTTTAGGCACACAAGTAAATCTCAGCACTGCATTTCATCCGCAGACTGACGGACAGGCTGAACGTACCATTCAGACACTGGAAGATATGCTACGAGCATGTGTTCTAGATTTTAAGGGGAATTGGGATGATCATCTTCCACTCATAGAATTCGCCTACAATAATAGCTACCATTCCAGTATTAAAATGGCCCCATACGAGGCACTATATGGGAGGAGATGTAGATCACCAGTTGGATGGTTCGAAGTCGGTGAAACAGAATTATATGGGCCAGATTTGATTCACCAAGCTATTGAGAAGGTGAAAGTGATACAGGAGCGATTGAGGACGGCACAAAGCAGGCAAAAATCTTATTCTGATGTCCGACGTCGTGATCTAGAGTTTGAGGTTGGTGATTGGGTTTTCATGAGGATCTCACCAATGAAGGGTATTATGCGTTTTGGGAAGAAAGGTAAGCTGAGTCCAAGGTATATCGGGCCGTATAAAATTCTTCGACGAATTGGACAGGTTGCTTATGAGTTAGAATTGCCATCCGAATTGGAATTTGTTCACCCGGTATTCCATGTATCTATGTTGAGAAAATGTATTGGAGACCCTTCTCGAGTCGTCCCTATCAAAGATGTACAAGTTACAGAGGACCTATCATATGAAGAAGTGTCAGTGGCGATATTAGATCGGCAAGTCCGCAAGCTGAGAACAAAAGATGTAGCTTCCGTCAAAGTATTGTGGAGGAACAAAAATATGGAAGAAATGACATGGGAAGCAGAAGAGGAGATGAAGTCTAAATACCCTGACTTATTCCAGAATGAAGATAACAAGGATGCTGGTGGAAGACAAGATACATTGGAAGGTGAAACGGCTCTACGAGGTAAGCAATAATTTGAGAATACTCCTCCTTAATATAAAATTGTGATATGTAGATAATGTAAATACGCATAATGCTTTGTGTAGCCTTGTGAAGCCATATGTTGGGCTTAATTACTTGCAAGTTTTGCTAGTGACCATTTTATAGGGGAAAATTGATCGGAAATTTCCATTGGAATCCACGATGATTTAAACTCCCCATAAACCCTTACATTCGAGGACGAATGTTCCTAAGGGGGAGGGTGTTACAACCCATATCCACATGTGTTAGTTCATGCCATATATTAGTTAACATAAATCCAAGAAGGAATTATCTTTGAGATGATAAGAAGTCAATCCTATTGGTCTTAAGTGATACAAGAGTGTATAAGGGTGATTAACAAGTATTAGAAGTTAAATGAATCAACGATGTTGTAACTCGTATTTTCAAGTAATCTAGCGGTGCTTCATACACTCAAGAGTTCATTTATTAAGGTATTTTAATTATATAATATCCGTATCATAAGTCTTGAAGTCAAACGAGTTATGAAACAAAAGTCGACAAAAGTTGTCGCAACTTAGGTTCATAATTTTACTTAAATATTAGGTCAAATGTTTCTAATATTTTCTCCTAATTTACAAGTAATTACGGGGTTATCTACCAATTAAATTAAATATCTATGAGTCTAGTTTCCAACTCATTAAACCATTCATCTATACGATCTCAGAGTAGAGAGATATTCGCGTTTTCGCGAGACTGCGCCAAACACCTCTCTATGGGGCCCACTAAGGTGGTTTAAGATATTTGGACCTATATAGGATGCCTCCAACCCGTTTTAAGTCATTTATTCTTACTATTTTCAGACCTTAGAACCCTAGGAACATCCTCTCAAGGTACTCTCAATATTCATGACCCAAAAAGGGGCAAACAACACAAATCAAGTGTCGGGAATTCCGTGGCGCTAGTAAGTCTCTTGTTCTTCTTGTTGTTGCTCATTTTTGTGTCGTTCCAGCTCGTGTGGGAGGTTGTTTTAAAGTGTTTATGTTATGTAAATACTCCCTCATGTTCTTAATATCAATCCTAGGTAATTTCAAGCCTTCTAAAGTGATCCTACTGCCGAAAAACACTAATTGATCGCTAGTTTCGCTTTTTTGTTGTTGTGGCAGCATTGGAGGGATATTTCATGGAAATTTAAGGTCAAATTGGAGTTTTTATTTTTGTATAAAGGTAATGAACCTCTTACTCTATATGTATTTAATATTATCCAAGTTGCGGCTAAGCCATTGAAGCTAGAACTTGTGAAATATATATCGAAAGGCTTGGTAGTAATGTTATTGTTTTGTGGACTGTTTTGCGTTGCTGTTGGGCTGCGTATTTTACTACTATTTTGTGGAGTTTTGGAGGAGGAAGGGTGTGTAGAAACACCATATATATGTAGGGTTATGGGCTGATAGTTATTCGTAACATTTCCAGGTTGTTTGACACGACTACGGTGGTCGTCATATGTATGGAGTGATTAGGCTGTGTGTGGACTATTTTGGGAGGCTCAATATGTTTATTATTGATGTTGTTTGGGCTGTTTGGTGACTGTTTTGAATGGTGTGAGGTCATATATATAGGGGAGGTGCTGTCCGTTTCATCGTAAAATAGGTTGTGGTCGATACATAATAGTTATGACGCTTAAATGATAACGATAGTATCGTTTCTCTTATTGTAGACTAAGGAGTTTTAACAATTGCATAGCTTGAGATTGGGGAAGTATATACAAGGTATGTGAGGCTATCCCTTTCCTTCTTTTGCACGACTCCGATTGTACATAATGTAATGAACGAGCTTCCAAGATACTCTACTCTTAGAAGCTAGCAGTACTTACATTGTTTTCCCTCTTATGGAACGATTGATGTTAATGTTGCTTCTCTTATTCTTATGTTATCAATGTTGTTGGTACTTCCTAATTCTTATAAGGTTCATAGTGAAGAGTTAGTCCTAATAACGTGTACAGAGGATACCGACCTTACATCACTCCGAAAGGTTTAGAATGTGATTCCATGAGTCGAGCATGCATTATATATATGTATCTATTTTACTCTACCGAGCCACGCTATAGTTGGCCGGGTACGGCACCTATTGTGCAACCACTGATCAGTTGGGTTTTACCGAGCTCCACGTGGCCGGGTATGATTCTACCGAGCCTTATGATGGCCGGGTACATTTTTTTTACCGAGCCTATTATGGCCGGGTACGATATGATGATGATGATGCCCACAGAGGTGAATGTTTTAAGGGTTTATGTATTTATACATATGTATCATGCATTTCATGTAAGTAGCCCTCAGAGGTACTAAGATGTTACAGGTTGTATATTCTCTATCCTTACTTACATTACTGATTGTATTTATGGTTCCCTGCCTTACATACTCAGTACTTTATTCGTACTAACGTTCTTTTATGTGTGGACGCTGCATGTCGTGTTGCAGGTCCTGATAGACAGGCAGGTGCAGCTCCCCCACCACAGTAGGCTGTCCAGTTCAGCGGTGATTGGCGAGATCCCTTCTCCAGACTTGCCTTGGTCTTGGTATGCATTTTTGTTATAGACATTATGGGTATGTCGGGGCCCTATTCCGGCTATGTTGCAGCCCTTATGTTCCTTTAGAGGCTCATAGACAGGTGTCGACTCATGTATAGTTTGGTATGCCTTGTCGGCTAGTTTTTGTTGTATAGTCTTTCATAGTAGCGTGGTAGCTCATACCTTATATGTAGTTTCTTGATTGTCTGGTCATCCCCTGCTATGTATGTTCATGCCGTCATATTTTATTGCTGGTTGTCCATGATCCAGGTCTACCATTTAAATTTATCTCGTCAGCCCTAAAATATAATAATGAAGGTTAGATGAAATGTACGTTGGTGCTCGGCAAGTGTGGTCAGGTGCTAGTCATGGCCCTCCAATTTGGGTCGTGACACAATTCATACTCCTTTTTTTCTACTAGAAGGATAGTAGTTATCCAAAGATCAACTCCTTCAACAAAACAGTAGTCGCGTAGACCCATCAATTTATTATCAATACATATCCATATTTTCTTATCCATCAATAGTAAAATACCTCCATAATTGCCCTAGGCTTCCATAATCAGTCTTGCTCATGTACTACCCCCTGTTTTCTAGGTAGCAAAAATCTACATTCTTCATTTTTGTTCCATGAAAAACAGATGATATTTGCTTTTGAGTTTCTAACCATTAGCCCGATCAATTTTTGTTCATCTTTATCAGTTAAACCCCTAATGTTCCAAAAGCTTAACTTCAAATTCACTTTACAGGAAGGAATAACATAGACATCCTTAACTTCTAAGAGTAGAACCATTTATGGAATAACATTACGTTTACGTATCATTGCTTGGATCATGCCAAAAGAAAGAAGGATTAACCTTAACACACCTAAGTTGATTCTCTTAGAAAGACCGCATTGTGATAAGCATCCAGCAACCAACTATCCTTGGTACACTAGCAAAGGAACGAAATTTACTCTTCATGGGCAGTTGAGTAACATTATTGGTTGTACAAAGTTGGAGGACTCATATATGAGTATATAATTGAATAAGCGCACACTGATATCTTTTAAGTTGGATTGGAAAATATAGCAATACAAGAAAACAAGGTGAAGATTCATCAACTCCCTTAAATGTATGATTGTTTTTTAAATTATTAAGTAAAGAACAAAGACAAGAAGCTTAAAAGCTTGAAAACGACACTTGATATGGTCTAATATGACTTTCAAGAATTTGGATAAGTCTTGGTGTAAAATTTGGTTGAATTCTTATTAAAGATTCCTTGCCTACCTAACATGTGCTTCCCGTTTTCATTTTAGAATTGCAGGAAGTTTATTTCATTGTCAAATTGAGTTGGCCCCACTTTGATGACTAATGTCTCATAATCTACTAAATCTTTGCCACCTTTCAAGCATTATATAAGAGTCCCAATGTTATATAAATGGACTGCCACATTTTTTTTGTTCAAACTTTATCAAAAATCATAATTTATTTAACCACTAATCTTATGATTAATTTGATAATCTTTCACTATCCAATAATTAATCAATTATCCACATAATTAAGGATTATCTCAAATTACTTGAAATTCTACTTATTTTTAATATGCTTTATACATCATACTATCGTGGTCATATATTACCTTGCATGGTACTAGTTCATAATTATCGGGTATTATTGTTCGACCCGTATTTTATCCCAAATTGGCCACTTTCAACGAAACTCATTTTCTTTAATTCGTGTACCCTTTATCCTTCCTGTCACTTATTTTATCGCTTGTTATAAATAGCATAAATACATAAACCTCAAGATAATCTCACCCCCGAGTCTATATCAATTAACTAAAGATAAAACTTTTAACATGCGAAAATGCGAGAAGTAACACGTTACATGTGGGAGGGGCAGCAACGATTCAACGCCAACCAAAGGCACCAACCATCGGCACCGCCCCCAGTTTCGAGGTAATGCTCAACCCCGAAGACCTCTGTCATAGCAAGATAGCACTCCAGAAGGCCAACAATTCCTTCACCAACACAAGATTGGCATATAACTTTAAAGGCATCCACTAAAGAAGACTAGTTTGTGAAGAAATGGGCGTCTTTAACAAACACCTGTGTGAAACAGGCTTCGGGTGATGACCAGGATGGCTCGAAGCACGGCCAGGCCTCCAATCAGAGATCGCCTTCAGGAAATCACCAGCGTCCCAGGACTACGAATCCTCAGGCAAGTTTCTTCTTGAAGGTTATTATGAGGCCCGAAGATATTATACATGACAAGAAATGAAAGGATCCCGGTGGCCCGAGGTTATTAGCCTTATTCGGGTTCAGTTCGAGAAGTCACGAAGGACCCCGCGCGAAGCCGTTTTATCAACCAAAGGCCGGGAAGAATACTCGCGCTCAAGGTCGGTATCACAGGTGACAAAACAAGATCATGCATTTGGAGCTGCCAAAAATATAAAGAGATACAGCAAGTGTCGAAGGAAGGAACCAAGAAAATATCTTTGTATTTATAAAAGTGATCGCTTACAAAGACCCTTGGGGGGTCCTTACATATGATTACAAAAGCCCACAGGAGGATCCTTACGTAAAAATAAAGAAGCACAATTGATATGGATACAACAAGAGCCTAAGGATCTAGCTTATTCCCTGAAATATTGCATCTCTGTGATCATCCTCTCAGGCGTATGACCTCAAAGACAATATCTTCCAAGTCCAATCCCCGCGGGGACCTCATCCTAATCCTCCTAGAATGACATCTTCAAAAGGGAGGGTATAGAAAAGGAAGGCAGGGGAGAAGAGCAAAATGATGAAGGAGAAGCCGGAAGACAACAAGAAGTGGCTGGTTGAAAATTTTGGCTAGTACGAACTCCGCCAGTACTACCATTTTGAAGCCACTTCTTGAGACGTTACCTCGGCCCGGGAGGCAACAACAAGCAAAGACCGCCGCCATTACCGCCCTCGAAAAATGTAACAGCAGGTGCAATCAATGCGTTCATGGAAGCTGAACCGATAGCAACGACATAACTCCAAAAAATGAAGTGTTGCAACATTTCGGGTGATCCTGGAGAAGCGGAAAGGTGAAGTGCCTCGACACTTGTAAAAGGGGGGCTGCACCATCAGCACGACATCGTTATGGTAGACAGAGAAGTGGGGTGTCAAAATCATTTCTTATCACTTCCCTCTAAGAAACGCGGAGACTATTTGTGCGCGGTGAAATCTGGGAGGCCGATTTCTCCTTGACAAAATGCTTCGAAAGGTGATCCCGGAAACCCAGGATCTCAAGCCAGTCACTTCTCTCAAGATTGGTCGGTGCCCTGAGAAAGATAATATCGACCTAAGTCCTGAAAAATGCAGGAATCTCTCGAGGAATGCACCCGGGGTCGAGCAGGTCTATTCGAGCGGCTCGACATCAGCCCACACGTGCGTCATAAAGCTAGTCGGTTGTCACATCTCATTTCTTTTATCACGCAACATATCTTACACTATGTTTGGTATCCCCCTTTCCAATAAAAGGGTAGTCACTAATACCTTGTAAGGCAGAGCTCCACTATTCTACTCAAGTGCAATAATATCTCTCTCTCTTTCTTCTTTATAACTTGCTTGTTCTCGCTGGCTCGAGGCCATTTAGCGTTTGTTGCCTTATGACTTGTTCTTCATGTTATTGCTTGGTATTGGCCATAAAGAGATTTATTTAATCATATCTTAACTGTTATCCCATTCCTAATTGCCCCCGATAGCTCGAGCTCAACTCAAACATCGACCTCGAGGTCCCTTATCGACCAGTCCTACATCCGGGTAACAGGCCCCTCGGTTTGACTATTGCCTCGTTTTAGCTTGCATTTCATCATTAAACTTTATATTTTTAGCATCAACTACTCTAAAAAACTAGCTCGAGAATAGATCACGTATTTTTAGAATCTCATTTACAAATTTAATTGTTGTTACCATTTTCACGGTAAACATTATGGACCCTTGAAAGGTTATTATCCTAGTACGGTGCGATCAAAATTGACTTATGGTCTGTGGATGGATTTAAATTTAAATATGGGCTCTATATCAGGCCAGATGTGTTCATTTCATCATAACGCTCCTTATGGATGAGTATTCGAACGTTGGATGTTATTTCGTCATCGGCTATGTCATGTAATACTATATTGTGCCATGTGAGTTGTGAAATTGCTTGATAATTCTCTTACATGTTGAGGTTCCGGGTAGCGATGGTGTTATATGAGCAGGATGGCTCTTGAAATTTAGATCATATATCGCACCTTAGTTGGGCTTGAGTTTTGTAGCTTATGGTGCTATCTGTATCCCCGGGGATGGTATTATGCACTTAGCGTGCTTGTGGCCGATATTTGGAATTTTGTAGTAATGAGCACTCTAGCTCGGTATGTATCTCCTTATATAGATTTTATGTGTGGATCGGTGGCATGCCGCCACAGGTATGTAGGTTGTGCGCCGCAACAGTGTGATGTTGAGTACTGTCCCTTATACTCTATTTTGTGTGTCTTGTTTCCCATTTTTTTTAGGAAGGTTCATGACACCTTTCGGTTGTCTAATTAGTTATGTGGGTTGAGTATCCCTTTCAAGAGTTCGTTTTCCTTATGTATCACGTTCGAGCTTGTAGTCTATTGGCACGTTGTGGCATCATATGAGACTTTTGGTCAAGTCTGGGGTGGCTTATTGCCTGAAGCAGTTTGTACTGGGTGAGACAAGATAATTGGACCTAGGATTAGTGCGATCGGATTATATGAAGTATATCAAAGAGCAAATACCATTAATTGATTCAAATGAGGCAATGGTTCTTGGTAGAAGTATAGACTTAATGATATGTTGACGTGGCATGGTAGAAGTATAGACTTAATGATATGTTGATGTGGCACTCGTTAATGAATTAATGGTAGCAAATACTTCTGTTGTGGCGGTATTACAAAAGTTGGAGTAAGAATTATAAGTCATGAGGTGCATTGGGAGCATCAAATTCATGGAATTTCGGCTATCATTATCTGATGATGATATTATGGTTATGTGAGTCATGCAGTCATGTTCTGGTACATCGTATAGTGATTGTTACGGTATTCGTAGGTCGAAAGCAGGCTTGGCAGAAAAATTTGGGTGTTGGAAATGGGTTCTAAGCTTATTTGTTTGAATAAAAGAGAATATCTTCAGATTCGATTAGGTTAATATGCTCAACTGTGTTGTGGTAGCACGGGTAGATGCTCAAGGTATTAAACAGTGATTTCAGACAGCTCTAGTGCAACTCTCAGCACGTACGAGGACAAACGTATGTTTAAGTGAGAGAGAATGTAATGACCCGACTAGTCATTTTGAGCCCTAGTACGTCGTTTAGCAGTTTGAGGCCCTGAGCAGCTTCACTTTAGGTATTATGACTTGTATGTATGGTCGAAACTTGAATTTCGGGAAGTTCAAACTTTATTTGGAAAGAAAATACGCATTTCGGAAGCATTAAGTTGGAGGAATTGACAATGATTTGGAATTTTTAGTAAACGGCCTCGGAATCGGGATTTGAAGGTTCCAGCAGGTTCATATGATAATTTCAGACATGGGCGTATGTCCGGATCAGGTTTTTGATGAACCGCGAGCGTTTCAACACTTATTATGGAAGTAGCATTTTTGGGTGAGTTTCATAAATTTGGGATGAAGTTCATTTCAGTGTTAACGATGTCCATTTGGGATTTCGAGTTTGGGAATAGTTCCGTATGGTGATTCTGATATTGGGAGCGAGATCGGAAGTGGATTTGGAGGTTCGTAGGTAATTTTTGAGTCATTTGGCTAATGTTTTAAATTTGAAGTTTTTTTAGAAGTTTGATCAGATGTTGACTTTTTTATATAGGGGTCGTATTCAGATTTCAGAAGTTGGAGTAGGTCTGTAATGCCGAATATGACTTGTGTGCAAAATTTGAGGTCAATCAGACGTGATTTGATAGGTTTTGGCATCGAACGTAGAAGTTTGAAATTCTAAAATTCATTAAGCTTGAAATGCAGTCTGATTCATGGTTTTAGCGTTGTTTTATGTGATTTGAGGCCTCGAGCAGGTCCGTGTTATGTTATGGGACTATTCGGTGTGATTAGATGGGGTCCCGAGGGCCTCGGGTGTGTTTCGGGGTGGTTTCAAATCATTTCGGGCTGTTTTTCTATAGTTGTTGCTGGTGTCTGGTGTTATTCTTCGCGTTCGCGAGGATCCTCTCGCATTCGCGAAGAAGGATTTGGCTTCAGGGATTTTGTTCTTCGCGTTCGTGAAGAAGAAAATATCTATTATGCATGTCTGACTTCGGAGGATCATATATCACAATATATAAGGAATTTGGAGATGATTCAGAAAATGTAAGTTGTAGCCCTTTGTGTCTAATTTTCAGAAAGGTAAACCATTTAGAATTTGGATTTTTGTACAAAAAGTTATGGTTGGTACACTACAGGCTGTCCAGGAAGATGAAGAAGAAATTTGTGTTGCACAGGGCTGACTTTGGCAGCTTATATCTCAAAATCTATAGGGAATTTGGAATTTTGAGAATGATAAGAGTTTGGAAATGACTTTTGAGAATTTTGTTCATCGCGAACGCGAAGAAGGATCGCATGGGCATAGTATAAGTTTGCAAAAATGGTTTTGGCTCACTTCATCTCATTTCCTCCATGGGAGCCAACCTAGGAGTGATTTTGGAGCTCCATTTTCATCATCCATGTCAAGGTAAACCATTACCTCATGAAGAATTGTACATATATTAGATATATATATATATATATATATATATATATATCAACAATTTTATTGTCGGATCAAATTAGTGAAAACTTAAGGTTTTGGCAGAAAACGTAGAAATTGTTATTTTTGAATTTTGACAACGAATTTGGACATGAAATTGAGAGTAAATTATATATTTCGGTTCGTGGGGTTATGTGTATAGTTTATCTTCTAAAAATTTCGGAATCCGGGCACGTCGATCCGAAGGCAATTTTGTCAAATTTTATGGCGAAGTTGGTAATTTATATAAATGGAGTTGTTATAAGTATTAGGGTATATTTTCATTGGTTTTCCCATTATTTGGCTAGTTTTTGAGCATGATGTATCGATTTGAGTCATCGAAAGGGTTTGGGAAGCCGGTTATGGAACTTTGGAGCAAGGTGAGTCTCTTTTCTAACCTTGTAAGAGGGAATTGTCCACATAGGTAAATTAATTGGATATATGGTTCTAATTGTTATTTGTGGGGGCTACGTACGCACGAGGTGACGAGAGTCCATACGTAGCTACTATTATGCTTATGTCCAGGTAGTCTAGGACCCAAAATATCACGACCCCAAAACCAATCCGGTCGTGATGGCGCCTATCATGAAACTAAGTTGGCCGATACAATCCCAACCCAAACAGTTATTTCAAAATAAGGACGTCTTACGCTATTATTTTAAATAAATCCCATAACATGAGTCTAAATAACAAGTGCGGAGAGAAAACGCGTGCCCGACGTCGGGGTGTCACAAGTCACGAGCACCTGCTAAGGTCTAATAACAACGAAGACTACCACGGTCTAGAAAATACTAAAACACTCTAAGGAAGATGAGAGGGAGAAGAGTAAGGTTGCAAACGCCAGGCAGCTACCTTCTAACTCTGATGGACCTGCCACTGAGTAATCAACACCTGCTACCAGGTTCAAAAATACTGAAACTGCACACAAGATGCAGGGAGTAATGTGAGTACACCAGTTCAGTAAGTAATAAAAGTAAATAAAGACTAGGCAGTAAGAAAACACATAATCCACGTTATAACATCACAGTAAGTACAAGATGTTTCTAAAACAGTATATAAATCAAGTCATCTCGTTAAAAATCCAATTTCAGTAAAAATCCTTTGAAAAATGTCTTTCTAACAGTTTTAACAAAGATTTAATGAAGTTTAGAGTAAAAACGATTAAAATCATAAATAGCCCCTCGGGCAAGACATGTATCATAAACCGCCCCTCGGGCACAACATCAATCAGAACCAGCCCCTCGGGCTACCTCACAATCACTCATAATCAGCCCCTCGGGGACAACATGAATCAAGAACAGCCCCTCGGGCAACATCATATCACTCACTCTGGGTATCCGCGCTCACTGGGGGTGTACAGACTCCGAAGGGGCTCCTACATCCCAAGCACTATAACATGCCATCTCATGGCATAATCAATCAGGCACTCGGCCTCACATAACAAGCCACCTCGTGGCATAAATCAATCAGGCCCTCTGCCTCATAAAATTATGAAACAGTAATAACATGTTGCGGCATGCAGCTCGATCCCATAAATATCCTCACGACACAGGCCATCGGCCTCACACAGTCAGAAATCTCTCAAGCCACTCGGGAATAGTAAAACAGGGTGCTCGGCCCAAAATATCATTTGTAATATCAAAATGGAGTAAATAGAACTGAGTTATGAAATCAGTAAAACATAGCATGACTGAGTGTAGATATTAAATCAAAACAGTGAGGAAATAGTAGTAAAAAGCCCTTAAGGGTCCAATCAGCTTGGCACAAAGACTAAATATGGTATCCAACACAAAACATAGTAATACTTTCCAAAACACAATAGTATCAAATAGTTTTCAATCAAATACGCAACTTAATAGTCATACGGGACGGACCAAGTCACAATCCCCAATGGTGCACGCCCCCATGCTCGTCATCTAGCATGTGTGTCACCTCAAAGTGGTGAAACGATGGGAAATCCGGGATTTCATACCCTAAGGACAACCGTACAAAAATCTACACCGCAATGCTCTTTCCTCTCTACTCGGCCTCAAATCACCCTGAATCTATCCAAAATCAGAACCATATCATCAATACATGCCAAAGGAACAAAACCCACACTAAAATTATCAAATTAGACCCAAAATCTCGAAATTAGCCAAACCCGACCCCCGGGCCCATATCTCGGAATCCAACAAAAATCATAAAACCAGAATCCTTATCCTCTCGCGAGTTCATACATACCAAATTTACCAAAATCCAACCTCATTTGGTCACTCAAATTCTCAAAATCTACTCTCCAATTTCAAGCCCTAAATTCTCAAATTTCTAGTCCAACTTCTCAATTAGATGATGAATAAGATCATCGATTCATCAAATTTAAACCATTATAGGTTAGAATCACTTACCCCAACGTTGCTCCTTCAAATCCCTTTAACTAATCGCCTCTCTTCAGAGTTCCTTAAGCCCAAAATTAAAAAACGAAGAACAAACCTCGAGCTGGGGTTTTCTGTCCAGTAAAACCGCACCTGCGGTCCAATACCCGCTTCTGTGGCACCGCACCTGCGAAAATTCCCTCGCAGGTGCGGAACTTACTTAATGCACCGTATCCGCATCTGCAGCCCCTACATTGCTCCTGTGACCATGCAGATGTGGCCAGTCCTTCGCATTTGCGGTCCAGCCCTGGCCTTCCATTTTAGCATTTGCGGTCCTCCTAGTGCACCTGCGGCCACGCACCTGCGGTTCCCACTCCGTAGGTGCGGAAACATCAGAAGCAGCAACTTCAGCTCCATTATTCCTCATCCAAACTCTCTGTTAACCATCCGAAATCATTTTGAGGCCCTCTGGACATCAACCAATAATACCAACAAATCATAGATCAACACACGAACATAGTAGAACCATTAGAACACTCAAAACATCATCAAAACACCAAATCACCCTCGGATTCATGTCTAAGGATTTCCAAACTTCCGAATTCCGCAAATGATGCAAAAACCTATCAAACCTCATCCGAATTACCTGAAATTTTTCACACATGTCACAACTGACACAACGGACCTACTCCAATTTCGGAAATTCCAATCTGACCCCGATATCAAGATTTTCACTGTCGACAGGAAAACGCCAAATTTCTAATTTTGCCAATTCAAGTCTAAGTCTACCACGGACCTCCAAAATACATTCTGAACATGCTTGTAAGTCCAGAATCACCCAATGAAGCTAACCAAATCATAACAATCTGAATTCGAGATCGAATACTAAAAAGTCAAGACTGGGTCAAACCTTTCAAATTTAAAGCTTCAAACTGAGAATCATTCTTCTATATCTATTTCGTTTAACCTCAAAACCAAAACCGACGATTCACATAAGTCATAATACATCATATGGGGCTATCATGCCCGAGATCTGGCGAGCAAAGTGCAATTTCTCAAAATGACCGGTCGGGTAGTTACATCCTCCCCCACTTAAACATACGTTTGTCCTCGAATGTGCCCAGAGTTGTTCCAAAAGCCAACAAAACACTGTATAATCTTACCATGCACATACACGGGGATGATCCCATGTCACCCTATCCCATATAGTCCCGATAGCACAACATAACTGAAATTGCACAATCCACCCTAGCCCATTAACATTAGTACCAAATTTCCACTTCCAAAATTATCTATAAGATCAGAACCTCACATATATACTCCAAATAAGTCTGAACAAGCTACAACAAAGAGTACATGTAACCTTAGATGCAATTACATGATATACCACATAACTCAGACACTCGTAGCGATAACTTCTAATCACGGCAGCAGCTCAAAACAACCGAATACCGATAATAAACCTCTTATCAAATAAAGTCTCATTGAAACACTTTCGTATACTGCCAATGATGAATGAAACACGCAGAAAGTCATAACCATTCACGAAGCTCCCTCTCCTTCGGCAAGGACCATAGTAAATTTCTAAGTAGAATCCCGATATTATCTTTCCAACATGCTGAAATCGAATCCGATAGTATTCATTCTAGATCCCAATTACCTCATCTCATCCAATACGACTACTCTAGTGACATGACACATCGATACAATCTAAAACCACAACCCGTACGACCCGCGAACCAATAAGCAACAGTCCAACTGTATACAACTCATGGAAAAAAAATGACTCAAATCAGAGAGTTGTACTGCAAGCTCACCAGTACCACGACAACACAATACTAAGAACCCATCACACATCGTATAACCACAACACACGAATCTAACCCGAAGAATCATACCTTCACATAACTTCACTGCAATGTGTGGCCCTATCCAAACACTAGTCCACATGAGACACCTCAAGTCACCATGCTCAAAATCATCAACCATGTGTAATTTGATATCTAGTACCAAAAGTAATTCACCATAACCATGGAGAAGCAAATGACATAACACCACACAATTCTGAAGGAACATAACCAATACACCATCCATCGAGCAATATCCAATACTCTACCTGCTTGAATTCCCCTATGAGACCCCAATAGAACCGCACAATATGTGCATATAACCAACGAATCATAACTCCTTACAACACGAAAAGGTAACTCATAGATCACCCCAGAACATGAATAAGCTCAATAACAATCGAACGACACATCCATCAACAATAGAAATTCGAAGTCAACAAAGCCGACTCGATGCAGAACACACATCCATATTGGCGTACCAATAAACCCTTATCAAGGGGTTCCTAAAGCTGCTCATTCAACTCTTTTAACTTCGCCGGTGCCATACGATACGGTTGAATAGAAATGGTTGAGTGCCCGATCACCATATCAATACTGAAATCAATAACCCTGTCCGGCGGCATGCCTGGCAGGTCTGCATAAAATACATCCAGAAAATCTCTTACCACCGGAACTGAATCAATGATAGGAGTCTCTACACTGATCCCTTACGAAGGCCAATTAAGAAAGACAACCCTTCCCAACCATCTGCTGGGTCTTCAAAAATGAAATCACTCTACTAGGAACATAATCTGTCGAACATCGCCACTCAATCCATGGCATCTCCGGCATAGCCAACGTCATCGCCTTAGCGTAACGTTCTAGAATCATGCGAACACGGAGACAACCAATCCATACCCAATATCACATCAAAATCTATCATACTAAACAACAAAAGATCCACTCAAGTCTTTAAACCCCAATAGTCACCACGACATAACCTGATTATGAGAACTCCCAGTCTCCAAATCCATAAAGTACACAAATAACCATATCCGATCCCAACTCCACTACCTGTACATCTAACACACCTCTGCTACTAGATCATTCCACGCGGGATACTCCTATAATTCTTCTGCGCCACCAAGCAACTAGAACATCAATAGTCAATCAAACAAGAGAGTGTCGCAATACCAATGAAGTATCCTTAGCTCAATCACATTGCCCTTTCTGAAATGTATACTCTCATCAAGCCACACCAATTAGTAATATCATTTACCTAATCATCTGAAACTGCCTGTGCTACCTAAGAATTTATGAACTTCCTTTCAGAACTGAACCATGACCATACACATGCAAATCTCAATCCTACACAACATACCACATATACCATGCCATTTTATATCAAATTTTAGAACTTCATAATCCATTCCGAGCCACAAGCAACTACGTACTCTACTAGCCAAGAAATTTTCATTTGATCCAATCTAGAAGAAAATTGCTATACATCATATCCTCCTCATGCCAGTAGAAAATACACATCTCTAACAGTGATAGAAATCACGAAGAACTCTCCGAATTCCCTTTGCACATAAACCAAACTGTCAAGACTGAATCCTTCTAACTCAACCAAGCTACGCAGATCACCAAAAACCCACGAGCATTGCTGCGAAACACCTGTAGAAACTCATTACCTCATAAGCACCTAAAGAACTAACCATTTCCCTTACCATGCCAATTCGACCTACTACCAAGCTATCATATTCATCCAAGTTTCTTCTAAATTACCTTCAATTTGATACTTTTCCTCGCCATAATACCGCAATCCTCAACTCAGACTCACCACACGAGACCCAAGCATAAAACCACACTGTCTAAGGCTCATAAGCCGCTGAATACTCTCTTAAATATTCCCAGAAGCACCATATTTCAAATACTTACCCTGAAGAGACTTCCTGCGAATCTAACCATTAACTTCACTTTTCTGATATTGATATGTAGAATCCATAATGATGTAGAATGCTACAAGTCTTGACACCATCCAATGAAAACCTCGGTTTCTAGCCAATAACAAATCTTGAAGATCCCCAATTTTTTTTACATATAAATCTTGAATCCATTAGAACTACTCTCGAGAGTCATCCACTCTGATCAAATCTCAAGTAGACTGATCAAACGGACCGAACGACCTGTGCTCCGTTAGCACTCCAACACCCCAGAAAGTAACCCCACCTTAATGCGACAGAATAAATTCCTACTCCATGCACATTACATCCTTCACCAATAAGAACTCAAGTCATTCCATGATTCTTATACACCCATAAAGTATAACACAACCCCTATGCAAAAATAATTTTACTCGAGTCATCCTCGATCTCAAGCTCTGTAAGCCACAACTGATTCGCCAGTATACCTCAAACTAAAACTAATACGAAATTTAGCCGCGCAATCAACACATTAATAGCAAACTCCCCCACGTGGCTCAATGCTCTAGGTCAAAACTCACGATGGCCATACTTTATGACTACCATAATACCATAGCGAAATTAAACTAAATCTTTCATAAGCTTGTGCAACACAAACCATCTAGTACTTCAAATCTTCTGCAAATCTCGCATTCACCCTCGTAACAGCCAAGCCCACTCTTTTAAGCGGTCCAAATTCAAATTGCAACACATATATTTCACTAGTAAAAGAGGTCTTCCAACAAACAACATAAGGATCACACATACTTCAGAACACTTCGCAGGAGATAACCCGTTGCTTCGCTTCAAACTAACATTTCTTCATACCCTTTAATCGTCATAAATATCACGCAATCACTTAATCTTCCTGAGTCTGAACTCATATCATAACATGAAATCTATGTCACTCTCCACTAGACAACATGAAAACATTTTTCAACACACCCATACCTTGAGACTATACGTCAAATCAAGATAGAATTCAAGCACCAAATAGTCCTTTCTACACCTTCAGCTGACCCTTCTCTTCATATCTAAATCGTATAAACACATCTCTAGTCACATCATACTCAACACGTGGCCATCCAGCCACTAATTTTCAATAATAAGGATATTACCGGACATATAAGTCTAAAAGCACGTGCTCACACACTCACGCCTCTACGCTCAAACTACAGTTAAAACCCAACCTCAAGTCCTCCAGACTATCCCAACATCAACACACAGAAATCACATCTCGCCTTTTGATCAGGGAATCACAAGCTGTCGATGCAAAGCTGATACCGAGCGCTCATGCGCGCATATGAACACGTAGAAAGAATTCAATGAGTTACATTCAAACTAAATTAGTGTCGCACGATAAGAATTCAAGAATGTGAAGTTTTTCTAAAGGTTCTGCAGCTTCTCAAAGATAAGTACAGACGTCTCTGTACCAATCCACGAGACTCTACTAAACCCGCTCATGACTTGTGAGACCTATGTAATCTAGGCTCTGATACCAACTTGTCACGACCCTAAAACCAAGCCGATCGTGATGGTGCCTATCATGAAACTAGGCCAACGACACAATCCCAAGTCAAACCAATATTTCAAAATAACGACATCTTGAGCTATTAATTTAAATAAAATCCCATAACATGAGTCTAAATAACAAGTGCGGAGAGAAAACAAAAGCCCGACATCGGGATGTCACAAGTCACGAGCACCTACTATTGTATGAGTACAACCAAGACTAACATAGTCTAGAAAATACTAAAATAGTCTAAGGAAGATGACAGGGAGAAGAGCAAGGCTATGCACGCCAGGCAGCTACCTTGCTAACACCGATGGACCTGCCATTGAGTAATCAACACCCGCTACCGGGTTCAGAAATACCTAAAACTACACACATGGTGCAGGGATTAATGTTAGTACACCAACTTAGTAAGTAATAAAATTAAATAAAGAATGAGCAGTAAGAAAACACGTAATCCACGTCATGACATCACAGTAAGTACAAGATGTTTCTAATACACTATATAAATTAAGTCATCTCGTTAAAAATTCTATTTCAGTAAAAATCCTTTGAAAAATGTCTTTCTAACAATTTCAACAAAGATTTAATAAAGTTTAGAGTAAAAAAGACAAAAATCATAAATCTCCCCTCGGGCACAACATCAATCAAAACCAGCCCCTCGGGCTACCTCACAATCACTTGTAATCAGCCCCTGGGGACAACATGAATCAAGAACAGCCCCTCGGGCAACATAATATCACTCGCTCTAGGTACCCGCATTCAATAGGGGTGTACAAACTCCGGAGGGGCTCATACAACCCATCTCATGGCATAATCGATCAGGCCCTCGGCCTCACATAACAAGCCACTTGTGGCATAAATCAATGAGGCCCTCAGCCTCACAAAATCATGAAATAGTAACAACATGTTGTGGTATGCAACCCGATCCCATAAATATCCTCACAACACAGGCCCTCAGCCTCACTCAGTCAGAAATCACTCAAGACACGCAGGAATAGTAAAACAAGGTGCTCATCCCAAAATTTCATTTGTGGTATCAAAACAGAGTAAATAGAACTGAGTTATGAAATCAGTAAAACATAGCATGACTGAGTGAAGATATTAAATCAAAATAGTGAGGAAATAGTAAGAGAAAGCCCATAAGGGTCCTATCAGCTTGGCACGAGGCCTAAATATGGCATCCAACCCAAAACATAGTAATACTTTCCAAAAAACAATAGTATCAAATAGTTTTCAATCAAATACGCGACTTAATAGTCGTACGGGACAGACCAAGTCACAATCCCCAATGGTGCACGCCTCCACTCTCGTCATCTAGCATGTGTGTCACCTCAAAGTAGTGAAACGATGTGAAATCCAGGGTTTAATACCCTCAAGACAAGATTTACAGTCATTACTTACCTCAAACCGGACGAAATCTATACAGTGATGCTCTTGCCTCTTGACTTGGCATCAAATCCCCTCGAATCTATCCAAAATCAGAATCATATCATCAATACATGCCAAAGGAACAAAACCCAAAAAAATTATCAAATTAGACCCAAAATCCCGAAACTGGCCAAACTCGACTCCCGGGCCCACATCTCGGGATCCAACAAAATTATAAAACCAGAATTTTTATCCTCTTGCGAGTTCATACATACAAAATTTACCAAAATCTGACCTCATTTGGTTACTCAAATTCTCAAAATCCACTCTCCAATTTCAAGCCCTAAATTCCCAAATTTCTGGTCAAACTTCTCAATTAGATGATGAATAAGATCATATATTCATGGTTTAAATTCATCACCCAACGGAGCTAGCCAAATCATAACAATGCGAATTCGAGATCGAATAGTAAAAAGTCAAGACTGGGTCAAACCTTTCAAATTTAAAGCTTCAAGCTAAGAATCATTCTTTCATATCTATTCGGTTTAACCTGAAAACCAAAATTGACGATTCACATAAGTCATAATATATCATACGGGTCTAGTCATGTCCGATATCTAGCGAGCAAAGTGTAATTGCTCAAAATAACTGATCGGATCGTTACACAAAAACAAGTTTTACTTGTAATAATTGTAGCATTATTGATAGTTTAAACTGCTTTAATCGTATCAAAGTGGTAAATGATTTTCTAAAAGAGTTAAACTTTGTTTTCTTGACTTGTAAAGGAGAAATTGACACCTCTTTTAATAATTATTTCCCTGATGAAGTCTTGATTGACTATTTGAATATTTGATTCTATGTATACCTGCATCGTATGTATGATTCGCGAGCAGGGTGATTGCTTATTTATATTTGACCGCGTCGCATGTATGATTCGCGAGCAGGGAAATAGATGCATATATGGTTGCACCATTCCACCCTCTGGCAGTGCACAGTTTAAATATTGTTGGATCGGGCCGTACGACCTCGGCATGATTTGCGCATGCTTGTATTGCTTGCCTTGAAATTCATAGATCTTGATAATTGTACTCTCTGGCTTGAGATAAATGTATAAATGCTGAAAATGAATTTGGGAATTTCCTATAAACGAAAGAATTATTTATTTGCCTCATGATATTTAGTTATAGCTATTTTTATGAAAATCCTCGATTTACTGTATTATTGGTATATTTTTATTGGACCACTAGTAAGTGTCGAAGTCGACCTCTCGTCTCTACTTATTTGAGATTAGACGGGATACTTACTGAGTACACGTTGTTTTTGTACTCATGCTACACTTGCTGTGCATTTTTGTTGCATAGGCACATGTACCTCTAGTGGCCTAATGGGCATAGTAGCATGGATGATACGAAGAATTAGGTGAGCTACATCTCTCGTGGTGACCCGTAGCCGGCATAGTCTCTTTCAGTGTATAGTATTTACCTTCTGTCCAAATTTGTATTCCGAAAAATAGCTCATGCACTTGTGACACCTGGTTCTGGTATGATTATGGGATTGTTCAACATTAAGTTTGTTAAAGACATCAGCTTATTTTAGTGAATTTCGTTATTTATTATTTAATGTATAAAAGAAATGATTTCAATAAATCCTAAAATGAGAATTTAATTAACTTCTTAGTGTTGGCTCGCCTAACAGTGGTGTTCGGCGCCATCACGACCTTTAATAAATTTTGGGTCGCGACACTTAAGCATCAGTTTACATAGAAAGACTTGAATTTGAGGCATAGAGATGGTTAGAGTTGTTAAAGGAGTATGATATCGTTATTCTTTATTATTCGGGGAATGACAATGTGGTAGCAGATGCCTTTGAGTATAAAGGTGGAGAGTATATGAAGTTTATCATTTAATCTAGTGGAGTCCTTTAGCTATATATGTTCAGACATTTGTCAATAGGTAGGTGAGATAAGATATTTTGGAACCTAGTAGGGTCCTTGCTTTTGCTGCATCTTAGTCGTCCTTGTTTGAGTGCATTAAGGGTCGTCAAGACGATCCTATTTTCTTGTCCTTAAGGATACAATGCATCGAGGTGGTGCTAAGGAGGTGACTATTGGTGATGATGGTGTATTAAGGCTTCAAAGTAAGATCTGTATTCTTAATCCACATTCTTTAAGGGAGTTGATTCATGAGAACACTCTAGTTTGTGGTATTCTATGCATCTAGATGCTACAAATGTGTTTCGTAATTTGAAGCAACATTATTGGTGGTAGAAGAAGAAGAAGGAAATTGTTGGATATATTGTGTGGTGTTTTAATGGCTAGCATGTCAAGTATAAGCATCAGAGACTGGGTGGTTTGCTTTAGAAGATTGAGATATGGAGTGGAAGTGGGAGCGCATCACCATGGACTTTGTGGTGGGGTTGCCATAGAAATCGAAGAGATTTGGCACTGTTTGGGTCATTGTGGACAGATTGGACAAGTATGCGCATTTCATCCCAGTCAGGGCTTCCTACACTTTAGAGAAGTTGGATAAGATCTAAATTAGAGAGATTGTCAATTTGCATGGTGTTCCAATTTCTATCATCTTGGATTGTGAAACTCATATTACTTTGAATTTTTGGAGAGCGGTTTAGCATGAGTTGCGTGTGCGGGTTGAGTTGATCACTACGTTTAACCCTCAGACGGATGGATAGTCCATGCCGACCATTTAGATTTGGATGATATGTTAAGGACTTGTGTCATAGATTTTGGAGGCCGGTGGATTAGTTCTTCCATTAGTGGAGTCTTCATACAACAACAGCCATCAATCGAGAATCCAAATGGATCCGTATAAGGCTTTATCGTTCTCTAGTTGGTTAGTTTGAGCCTGGTGAGGCTGGATTGCTAGGCATAGATTTGCTTCATGATGCTATGGAGAAGATGAAGTTTATATAGGAGCGACTTTGTATAGCACGATCCAGGAAAACGAGCTATACTGATAGGAAGATTCGTGATGGGACTTTCAAGGAGGGTAAGAAGGTTCTTCTTGGAGTTTCACTTATGAAGGGCACGATGAGATTCGGGAACATGGGCATGTCAGCCCTCAGTATATTAGTCTATTCGAGGTGTTAGAGAGAGTGGGTGAGGTGGAGTATAGATTTTCCTTACCGTCGAGCTTCTCAGTAGTCCACCCGATGTTTTATGTTTCCATACTTCGGAAGTATTATGAGGATCAGTTGCATGTGTTGGATGTTAGTTCATTGTAATTGGATGAGAATTAGGCTTATGAAGAAGAGCCAGTGGCCATTTTGGATAGGCAGGTTCAAAAGCTTAGGTGTAAGGATATTGCATTACTGAAGGTTCACTAGTGTGGTAGACCGGTCGAGGAGGTAACTTAGGAGAACGTTTGTTTAAGAGGGGGAGAATGTAATGACCTGGTTGTTTGTTTTGTGTATTTAAGCCTCGTTCCCCTATTTGATGCTTGCCATATGTTTTTGTATTGTCTTGTGACTTGAAAGGATGGTTGGTTCGATTTCGGAAAGATTTTGGAGTGAATTAGGACACTTAGTTCTATTGTTGGAAACTTATGTTGTAGGAGTTGACCAATATTTGGCTTTCAAGTAGATGACCTCAGATTAGTGATTTGATGGTTCCAATAAGTACTAAGTCGCAGTACTTGGATCTGCACATGAAAAACATGCGCAGAAGGGGCATGAGTACACCATAGCGGTACTTAATAAGTGCGAAGCCTAACCTCAGTCAGGTAGTGACGAGGAAGGTCAGGGCCCTACTGAGATTAAATAAAACATGAAGATCAACAGTATAGAACATAACAGTATAAATAAGTACAACAGTAAAATAACACAAGATGTATAGGACAGCAATAACTATACAGAAGTAAGGTAAATAAGAAAAGGAATACAGCTCAGTACCAATAATAACAATCGGGGATCTTCCAGGATACCGTCCTGTAGTCCCATATGTACATATCCAATGGATCTCCCGGGATCCCGTCCCATAGTCCAACTCATAGTGCGCGGGGATCCTGTTTCATAGTCCCAAATGTAAATACCCAGTACCGGGGAATCTACTGGGTGCATTCTAGTAGTTCCATATAACTATATAGGGGGATCTACCGGAATCCCACATCCGTAGTCCCAAAATAAACAGGCAAGGGGGGAGCTACCGGAATCCCACATCCATAGTCCCAAAATAAATACACAGCAGCAACAGGAAAATATACAGAAATAGCAAAATTTCATATCAAGGCTACAAGTGATTCTAGCCTAGCAAGCTGCACAGAATTCAGGTAAGACAGTTTGAGCAAGTAAAGCAGTTAAGTCACTTAGACATGCTTTCCTAAGCTAACAACAGGCTTAATAGTACAAGTAATAGAAACAGGAAAGGAAACATAATAGTAATTACTTAAAGAAAACCGGATATCAAACAATTACCACAAGTACGCACTCGTCACCTCACGTACAAGGCATTTAAATTACCAAATATACTAATCCTAAGGGGAAGGTCCCCCACACAAGGTTAGACAAGCCACTTACCTCGAACCGGCTCAAAATCAATCCAAGACCATGCCCTTGCCACGAATACTCGACTCCAAATGGCCCAAATCTATTCAATTCAATTTCATAATGTAAATAACACTTCAAGTAACTGATTCTACAAAGAAATTCTAAGATAATATGCGAAATTAGGTAAAATGACCAAAACGCCCCTCGGGCCCACATCTCGGAATTGGGTAAAATTTATGTTTTCAGAATCCTCACGCTCTCATGAGTCTAACCATATTAAAATTATCTCAATCCAATGTCAATTCCTCAATCAAAACTCAATTTCTTGGTCTAAGAACTTTTCCCCCAATTTCCACCATAATTTCGAAATTAAAGGATGGATTTAAGTGTAGATTCATATTAATTAGTCTAAACCGAGTAGGTATTACTTAACCAAATCGCCCAGGTGAAAATTTCTTCAAAAATCGCAATCTCCCGTGCTCCCAAGTCCAAAATATGAATTATGGCTTAAACCCTCGATTTTGGGGTTTTAAAAATCTGCCCAGGCAATTCCTTAATCGCGAACGCAAGGCTACTGTCACGAACGCGATGCATTAAAGTTCCACTGGCCAGTCTCCCTCTTCGCGAACGCGATGCCTGAGCCGCGAACGCGATGATCATTTCTCTTCTCTTACGCGAACGTGAGACTGCCTTCGCAAACGCGTAGGCACAAAGTCCCACAGCCTCGCAAACGCGGAAGCTCCTTTGCGAAGGCAAAGCGTTAATTCCTCACCAGCCCCAGCTCCTCTTCGCGAACGCGAGACCCCACTCGTGAACGCGAAGAAGGAAACCAGAACTGACTGCTGCAACATTTTTCTGCAATTCTCTAAGTCCAAAAATGACATGTTGAGCATCCGAAACATACCCGAGGCCCCCGTGACCTCAACCAAACATGCCAACCAATCCTAAAACATTATTCAAACTTGTTCCAATCTTCGGAACATCCAAAACAACATCAAAACACCTATTTTCATTGGATTCAAGCCTAAGAATTCCAAAAACTCTAAAAATACGCTTTCGATCAAAAAGTCTATCAAACCTCGTCCGAATGACCTAAAAGTTTGCACACACATCACATTAAACACTACGGAGCTACTCCAACTTCCAGAATTCCATTCCGACCCTCGGATCAAAATCTCACTATCGAACCGGAAACTTCAAAAATTTAACTTTCGGCATTTCAAGCCTAGATTAACTACGGACCTCCAAAATACAATCCGAACATGCCCCTAATCCCAAAATCACCCAACGGAGCTAACGGAACCATTGGATTTCCATTCCGAGGCCGTCTTCACACTGTTCCGACTACGGCCAACTTTCTAACACTTAAGCTCTCATTTAGGGGCTAAGTGTCCCAAAACTCTCCGAAACTCAAAACCGAACATCCCGGCAAATCAAAATAGTAGAAATAAACTTGGGAAAAGCAGTTAATAGGGAATCGCGGCATTAATTCTTATGACAACCGGCCGGGTCATCACATTCTCCTACACTTAAACATTCGTTCGTCCTCGAATGAGCATAAAGACATGCCTGAAGTAGTGAAAAGATGAGGGTAACGGCTGCGCATATCCTGCTCGGTAGCCCAGGTCGCCTCCTCGACTGGCTGGCCCTTCCACTGAACCTTTACTAATGCAATTTTCTTTGACCTCGGCTTTCTAACATGCCTGTCCAATATTGCCACTGGCTCCTCAACATAGGATTGATCCTTGTCCAACTAGACTGAATTGAAATCCAACACGTGCGACGGGTCACTGTGATACCTTTGGAGCATCGAAACATGAAATACCAGATGAACTCCGGCCAAGCTGGTAGGTAAGGAAAGCTCATAAGCAACGTCCCCAACACGCCTCAATATCTCAAAAGGGCCAATAAACCTCGGACACAACTTTCCCTTCTTCCTAAATCTCATAACGCCCTTCATAGGTGAAACCCGAAGCAAAACCCGCTCTCCAACCATATAGGAAACATCACGAACCTTCCGGTCTGCGTAACTCTTCTATCTGGACTAGGCTGTACGGAGTCTATCCCGAATCACCTTAACCTTCTCTAAAGCATCCTGAACCAAGTATGTGCCCAATAATATAGCCTCACCCGGCTCAAACCAACCCACCGGGTATCTACACCGCCTACCATATAAAGCCTTATACGGTGCCATCTGAATGCTGGACTAATAGCTGTTGTTGTAAGCAAACTACGCCAATGGAAAGAATTTATCCCAAGACCCTCCAAACTCAATAAAACACGTACGGAGCATATCCTCAAGAATCTAAATAGTGCACTCGGACTGTCCATCCGTCTAAGGGTAAAATGTTGTACTCAACTCCACCCAAGTACCCAACTCATGCTGAACGGCTCTCAAGAATCGTGATGTGAACTGAGTACCTTTATTTGAAATGATGGAAACTGGAATACCATGCAGACGAAGAATCTCTCGAATATAGATCTCCACCAACCGCTCCGAGAAATAAGTAGTACATAGAGGAATAAAGTGAGTGGACTTGGTCAGCCGATCCACAATCACCCAAATAGCTTCAAACTTTCTCAAAGTCCGTGGGAGCCCAACTACAAAGTCCATGGTGATCCGCTCCCACTTCCACTTCGGAATCTCTATCTGCTGAAGCAACCCACCCGATCTCTGGTGCTCATACTTCACCTGCTGACAGTTGAGGTACCGAGCTACAAATCCAACTATATCCTTTTTCATCCTCTTCCAACAGTAGTGCTGCCTCAAATCTTGATACATCTTCGTGGCACCCGGATGAATGGAATACCGCGAGCTATAGGCCTCCTCTAGAATCTATTCTCGAAGTCCATCAACATTGGGTACACAAATCCGACCCTATATCCTCAATACCCTATCATCGCCAATAGTCACAACTCTAGCATCATCGTGCTGAACCTTGTCCTTGAGGACAAGTAAATGAGGGTCATCATACTGCCGCTCCCTGATGCGACCAAATAAGGAAGACCGAGAAACCACGCAAGCTAGAACCCGACTAGGCTCCGAAAGATCCAATCTCACAAACTGGCTGGCTAAGGACTGAACATCCATTGCTATAGGACTCTCCGATGCTGGTAGATAAGACAAACTCCCCAAACTCTCTGCTCGGCGACTCAAAGCATTGGTAACCGCATTGGCCTTGCCCGGGTGATGCAAAATAGTAATGTCATAGTCCTTCAGCAACTCTAACCACCTCTTATGGTGCAAATTTAGATCGTTTTGCTTGAACAAGTGCTGCAAGCTCCGATGGTAAGTATAAATCTCACAAGGAACCCCGTATAAATAATGGCTCCAAATCTTCAGGGCGTGAACAATGGTAGCTAACTCAAGGTCGTGAACAGGGTAGTTCTTCTCATGTATCTTCAACTACCTGGACGCGTAGGCAATCACCCTACCATCCTGCATTAACATCGCTCCAAGGCTAATCCTCGAGGCATCACAATAGACCGTATAAGACCCCGAACCTGTAGGTAATATCAAAACTGGGGCTGTAGTCAAAGCTGTCTTGAGCTTCTGAAAGCTCGCCTCACACTCCTCCGTCTACTGGAACGGAGCACCCTTCTAGGTCAACCTTGTCATATGGGCTGCAATCGATGGAAACCCCTTTACAAAACAACAGTAATAACCCGCCAAGCCAAGGAAATTGCGGATCTCGGTAGCTGAGGATGGTCTAGGCCAACTCTACATGGCCTCTATCTTCTTCGGATCCACCTGAATACCCTCACTCGATACCACGTGGCCTAGGAATGCCACTGAATCCAACCAAAACTCATATTTCAAGAACTTAGCATATAACTTCTTATCTCTCAAAGTCTGAAGCACAGTCCTCAGGTGTTGCTCATGATCTTCCTGACTCCGGGAATACACTAGAATATCATCAATAAAGACAATGACAAACGAGTCAAGATACGGCCGAAACACACTGTGCATCAAATGTATAAAGGTTGTTGGGGCATTGGTCAGCCCAAATGACATAACAAGGAACTCGTAATGAACATACCAAGTCCTAAAAGGAGTGTTCGGGATATCTGGCTCCCGAATCTTCAACTGATGGTAACCTAAGCACAAATTAATCTTAGAAAACACCCGTGCACCCTGAAGCTGGTCAAACAGATCATCAATACGAGGCAAAGTATAATGGTTGTTAACTATCACTTTGTTCAACTGGCAATAATCAATACACATACACATAGAACCATCTTTTTTCTTCACAAACAAGACAGGAGCACCCCAAGGTGATATACTGGGTTGAACAAAACCCTTATCAAGCAATTTCTGTAATTGATCCTTCAACTCCTTCAACTCAGGAAGAGCCATACAATACGGAGCACTAAAAATGGGCTGAGTGCCCGGCAACAGATCAATACCACAATCAATATCTCTATCAGGCGGCATGCCTAGAAGATCAGCTGGAAACACATCAGGAAAATCCCATACTACTAGAACTGAATCAACTAAAGGGGTATCAATACTGACATCTCTTATATAAGCTAAATACGCATCACACCCCTTCTCAATCATACGCTGAGCTTTAAGAAAAGAAATAACTCTACTGGGAATATGATCCAAAGTACCCCTTCACTCAACACGCGGTACACCTGGCATAGCTAGCATCACGGTTTTGGCGTGACAATCAAGAATAGCTTAATGGGGCAGCAACCAGTCCATGCCCAAGATAATATCAAAATCTACCATCCTGAGCAATAATAAATTGGCTCTGGTCTCAAAACCACTAAGAGCAACCAAACATGACCGATAAACGCGATCCACAATAAGAGAATCTTCCACAGGAGTAGAAACATAAATAGGGGAACTCAAAGAATGCTGAGATACACCCAAAAGCGGAGCAAAATAAGTAGACACATAAGAATAAGTGGAGCCTGGATCGAATAGAATCGATGCATCTCTGTGACAAACCAGTATAATACTTGTGATGATAGAATCAGAGGCAATAGCCTCAGTTCGGGCAGGAAGGCATAGTATCGGGCCTGGACTCCCCCTCTAGGGCGACCTCTACCACCCCGACCTCCACCTCTAACTAGCTGAGCAAGTGGGGTAGCAACTGGAGCTGTAACCATAGCCTGAGAACTCTGCAAGGCACGCTATGGCTGAGAAGTCTATGGAGGTTCACCCCTCCCAAGTCTGGGGCAGTCCCTCACCATATTACCACACTCAAAACAAGTTATGAGAGGATGTGGTGGTTGTGACTGGATCGGGCCAGGTCTGCTGGACTGACCTCTGAAAGCACCCCTCGTAGGAGGCGCGCTAGATACCAGAGGTACATAATAAGGCTCTTGAGGCCTAGGAGGAGCTGGAATACCACTGGCTGTTGGAATAGCTAAATGAACAGGGCGACTTATATAACCCCTATAATAACGACCTGTTGTTGGGACACGGGCACTGGAGGAATGGCCCGACTCTCGAGACCTCTTGGCCTCCCTCTCCTATCTCTCCATAGCATGCATACCCTCAACCCTCCTATCAATGCTTACCACCTGCTAATAAGAAATATCCATCTCCAACTCACGATCCATGCTAGACCTGATGTTGGGAATAAGGCCCTCAATAAACTGGCAAGCCCTCTCACGAATAGTAGAAACCAAGGCTGGTGCATGCCTAGCTAAACTGTTGTAATAGATAGCATACTCTGAGACAGTCATAGCGCCCTGGTGCAAATGCTCAAACTCAGCGCGGCATGCGTCCCTGAGGCTCTAAGGAAAATACTCTCCCAGGAACATATCTGAAAACTGAGTCCAAGTCAGTGAAGCAGCCTCATCCGGACTGTCTAACTTATAGGTGCACCACCACTCATAGGCGGCTCCTCGAAGCTGGAAGGTAGTGGAGTAAACCCAGTTCGATCCTGATATACCCAAGGTACGAATAACGCGGTAACTCTCATCTAGAAATCCTAGAGCATCCTCCGATGCTAGACCATTGAATATAGGAGGTTTGTACCTCTTGAACCTTTCAAGCCTTAGCTGCTCCTCCTCAGAAGCCACTGCCCTGTCCTCGGTTTGAACTGGCACTGCAGGCGGTACAAGAATAATCTCAGGGACCTACTCAACATGCACTCGCTGATCAAGAGTGCGGGCGGTGGGAGTCTGTGCTCCTCCCCCGGTCTGAGATGTAGCTGCAGCAAAGGGAAGCAACCCTGCCTAAGCCAGAATGGTGTACATGCTCATGAATTGTGCTAGAGTCTCCTGAAGAGCTGGAGTAGAAGTAGCAGTAGGCGTATCAGGTGCCTGGACTCCGGCTAGGACTGCTGGTGGTACCTCGGCGGCAGCTAACGCAGGTGCTCTAGCTATACCACGTCCGCATCCTCGACCTCTACCCCGGCCCCGGCCCTGGCATATGACGGCTGTAGTAGGGAGCGCAGCTACCTGATCATCTCGGGTAGCGCGTGTCCTCACCATCTGTGAGAGAATAGAAGACAAAAGTTTAGAATTGTAATATCAAAAATATCACACAACAAGGAAATCAAATGAAGTGAAATTTTCCGAACAGTTACATAGCCTCTCGTAGGTAAGTACAGACATCTCCGTACCAATCAGCGAGACTCTAATAAACCGGCTGGTAATCCATGACTTCTATGAACCTAAAGCTCTAACACCAACTTGTCACAACCCCGGTTCTCCCTCCGTGAACCATCATGACGGCACATAGTCCTCTACGACTAGTTAAGCCTAAATTGCGGAAGATAAACCAAGTACAGAATAAAAACAAGTTAAAACAGAATGAAGAATGTTAAAACAGTGTTTAAAAGTGCCGCTCGGCATACACAATAATTAACTCTCAAACCAATACATACTTCCAAGACCCCGAAACCCATGAATCACAAGCTAAAGATCACTACACAGTCTAACTCCAGAATATCTAACAAGGGAAAGAAATACAGAAGGGCAAATATTTAAAAGCTAGAATAGAAAGGGACTTCTCGGTCTGCGGACGCGGCAGATATAGCTTGAAGTCGCTGGGGCAGTTGCCTCGCCTCAAGGGTGATACGACTGAGTCGCAGTACCTGGATTTGCACATGAAAAACATGCACAGAAGGGGCATGAGTACACTACAGTGGTACTTAGTAAGGGCCAAGCCTAACCTCGGTCGGGTAGTGACGAGGAAGGTCAGGGCCCTACTGAGATTAAATAAAATATAAAGATCAATTGTATAGAACAGAATAGTATAAATAAGTACAACAATAAAATAACACAGGATGTACAGGACAGCAGCAACTATACAGAAGCAAGGTAAACACGAAAAGGAATACAGCTCAGCATCAATAAATAACAATTGGGGATCTCCCAGGATACCGTCCTGTAGTCCCATATGTACATATCCAATGGATCTTCCGGGATCTCGTCCCGTAGTCCAACTCATAGTGCGTGGGGATCTTTCGGAATCTCGTTCCATAGTCCCAAATATAAATATCCAGTACTGGGGGAATCTACAGGGTGCATTCCCGTAGTTCCATATAATGGTGCAGGGTGATCTATCGGAATCCCACATCTGTAGTCCCAAAATAAACAGACAAGGGGGGAGCTACCGGAATCCCACATCCGTAATCCCAAAATAAATACACAGCAGCAACATGAAAATATATAGAAATAGCAAAATTTCATATCAAGGCAACAAGTGATTCTAGCTTAGCATGCTGCAAAGAATTCATGTAAGGCAGTTTGATCAAGTAAAGCAGTTAAGTCACATAGACATGCTTTCTTAAGCTAACAACGGGCTTAATAGTGCAAGTAATAGAAACAGGAAAGGAAACATACTAGTAATTACTTAGAGAAAATCGGATTTCAACAATTAGCAAAAGTACGCACTCGTCACCTCACGTACAAGGCATTTCAATTACCAAATATACCAATCCTAAGGGAAAGGTCCCGCACACAAGGTTAGACAAGCAACTTACCCCGAACCGGTTCAAAATCAACCCAAGACCACGTCCTTGCCACGAGTACTCAACTCCAAATGACCCAAATCTATTAAATTCAATTTCATAACGTAAATAACACTTCAAGTAACTGATTCTACAAAGAAATTCTAAGCTAATACGCGAAATTAGGTAAAATGACCAAAAAGCCCCCGTCAGGCCCACGTCTCGGAATCGGGTAAAATTTATGTTTTCAGAATCCTCACGCTCTCACGAGTCTAACCAATCAAAATTATTCCAATCCAATGTAAAATCTCCAATCAAAACTCAATTTCTTTGTCTAAGAACCTTTCCCCCAATTTCCACCATAATTTCGAAATTAAAGGATGGATTTAAGTGTAGATTCATGGAAATTAGTCTAAACCGAGTAGGAATTACTTACCCAAATCGCCCAGGTGAAAATCTCTTCAAAATCGCAATCTCCCGAGCTCCCATGTCCAAAATATGAATTATGGCTTAAACTCTCAATTTTGGGTTTTAAAAATCTGCCCAAGCAATTCCCTAATCGCAAACGCGAGGCTACTATCACGAACGCGATGCATTAAAGTTCCACTGGCCAGTCTCCCTCTTCGCGAACGCGATTCTGAGCCGCGAACGCGATGATCATTTCTCTTCTCCTACGCGAACGAGAGTTTGTCATCGCGAATGCGTAGGCACAAAGTCCCACAGCCTCGGGAACGCGGAAGCTACTTTGCGAACGCGAAGCGTTAATTTCTCACTAGCCCTAGCTCCTCTTCGCAAACGCAAAAAGGAAACCAGAACTTACTGCTGCAACATTTTTCTGCAATTCTCTAAGTCCAAACATGACTCGTTGAGCATCCAAAACACACTCGAGGCCGTTGGGACCACAACCAAACATGCCAACTAATCTTAAAACATCATTCAAACTTGTTCCAACATTCGGAATGGTCAAAACAACATCAAAACACCTATTTTTCATCGGATTCAAGCTTAAGAATTTCAAAAACTCTAAAAATATGCTTTCGATCAAAAAGTCTATCAAACCTCGTCCGAATGACCTAAAAGTTTGCACACACGTCACATTAAACACTATGGAGCTACTCCAACTTCCGAAATTCCATGCCGACCCTCGGATCAAAATCTCATTATCGAACCAGAAACTTCAAAAATTCAACTTTCGGCATTTCAAGCCTAAATTAGCTACGGACCTCTAAAATACAAACCGAACACTCCCCTAAGCCCAACATCACCAAACTGAGCTAACGAAACCATGGGATTTCCATTCTGAGGTCGTCTTCACACTGTTCTAACAACGACCAACTTTCCAACACTTAAGCTCTAATTTAGGGACTAAGTGTCCCAAAACTCTCCGAAATTCAAAATCGAATATCCCGGCAAATAAAAATAGTAGAAATAAACTTGGAAAAAACAGTTAATAGGGGACCGGGACGTTAATTCTTAAGACGACCGGATGGGTCGTCACAGTTCGTAGGTTTGACCATAAGTTAACTTTGATGATATCGGGTTCGAATTGTCATTCCTAGACTTGGAAAATGTTTATTATGTCATTTGGACTTGTGTGAAAAGTTTGGATATTATCCGTATTGGTTAGGCATTAATCAGACGCTTGGTTTAGAGTTTAGAAGCTTATAAACTTAAGAGAAGTTTAATTTGGGGTTTGATCGTTGATTGGTGGATGTGATATTATAGTATGTGTTTGGGGATTTTAATAGGTCTGGATAGTATTTATGGACTTTTTTTTATGATTGGTCGGGGTCTCGGACGGCTCGGGTGACTACATAAAATTTTCTACTCAAGAGAGTTGTTCTATTTGAATTGGTGATAGACATATGAGAGCTCCTTATACAAAATAAAAAAAAAATGTTGCAACAAATTATTTCAGTTAGTTCGTTTTTCTCTTTCTTTATTTTGTTTTATTTTGATTTCTTATTTTCATTATTTGTAACTGAAACTCTCTTTGTTATGTTACGCCCATTTTTTTCGAAATGTTATGTCATTTTGCCTATCTATTTTTATTGAATTTTTTAGTGTCTTTTAAATTTTGCGTTCGGTTGAAAACCACGTTATAAGTATGAGAGAAATTAAAGTAAGAGAAAAAAATTTAAAAAAAGTGCAATAGTAACACTTTTAGAATGAATACGATAATCATTCACTGCATTGCTTTTATTAAATGAACGCTTCAAATTTATATAATAATGTTTTTGGCCACTTATTATATAAGTGTATTGTTAACCATATCATGGTAACAAAAACATGATTATTCTATTTTTATTCTCAACAACATGAGATGCATAAAGCAATTGCAACATTTGAATTTCTTACATAATCCAAAGCAACTTGAAATTGTCAAAACACATATTCTTCATTTATCAAAATATTCAAAATTTTATCATAAAAACTCCTCATATAATAGAAGAAAGCATGATGACCAATCCGAATCAATGAGAGAGTATGTATTTGAAAACCAAAATTTTGTTTCTGAAATAATTATATTTAGAAGCTTTCAATCATTTAACGAAAAAATATTTTTTTAAAAAACAATCAGGAAATTCTGACATCCAAATATCAAATTTAAAAATTCCAATTATTTTTTTGAATAGTTAGATATATTTAAACTCTTGTATAGGTTTAGTTATACATAGCCATTTCGAGTTGAAAATATATTTTTTATTAATATGAGGATAAAAATCATTAGATAATTCTTAAGACTAAGTTACCTGAAATAGACACACGAGTGCTATGACTTGCAACAGATAATTTTAATGACATTATCGGTGATGTTGCTTCCGGTGCAGATGATGGCTCTGGTGCAGGTAATGGCTCAATCAAATTATAAAAGTAATATGTACATACATGTAATTTATTTTAAGATTCTTTAAAATTATAAATATAATTATTAACTAGATAGAGGTATGAATCAAATACTATATTTATATAAAAATAGTTATATTTTATATTTTATTTTTGGAATTTGTTTGACATTTTTCATCTATTCCTTATGTAGTTACTAAAAGTTTTTTGGTAATTGAATAATGCTTTTGACTAAGATTTGATTTTTCTTACTTTTTCCTCTAGTTTGAAAAGTAATGTCCAATGTAACCCCGAAATGAGTATATAATGTTTTGGGCGCCACTGGTGGCGTGGGACGCTACCTATGATGCTGGCTCCAGAACCTCAATAGTCCCATTGGGAAATCGTTTCTATTTCGTCCAGAAATGGGCATAACTCTCCCATACGATGTCCAAATTAATCTATAGTTTTTGCTATGGCTCTGTAATTTCCATATGGATCTAATGCTTTAATCAAAACTGAATTTGGAGTTTATTTGTTTAATATGATAGCACTTATGCTTGAATAAGCGACGTGTTAACCCCGAATACTATTGTCACACTTTAAAATTTTAAATCATTTGGAAATTTTTTTGACAGGGCCTTACAAATTCAAAGAAAATTGGGATAAACGCTCAGCTACATTTGACCAAATTTGTATCACATCTATGAATGTAACTTGTGATGACCTTTGCAAACTTTTGTTCCATAACTCGCTTGACTTAAAAACATAACACATGACTATAATACAGGTAAATTAACTCATAACATAACCTTCTTATCATGTTAAGTACTCTAGTCTCAGCCCAAAAGTACACGTTATAACATTTCCAACTTGTTGACTTTTGATGAAACTTCTTTTCTTCAATTTCTCTAGCTTCTACGACTTCCAACCCTCATGGTACTTGTTATCCATGATCTTTAATATTTTTAGCCCCTAGAATAATATTATTAACTTACTTTATGTACTTTCAAAAATGATCTCATTTTTTAGCATACATCAATTAACTTACAATGTACTTTTACATACGAAAACATGTGGTGTACTCCCGTAGCGCTGAGGAGTTCAAGCAACATTTGAGGATAGTGCTTCAAACTTTGATAGATAAGAAGTTGTATGCTAAGTTATCCAAGTGCAAGTTTTGGTTGGACATGCTAGAATTCTAAGGTCATGTGGTATCTAGTAGGACCCGAGGAAGATTGAGGTAGTTCAAAGTTGGCCCAAGCCTTCTACCACTACGGAGATCAGGAGTTTTTTTGGGTTTGTCTGTGTACTACCATCGCTTCATAAATGAATTTTCATCTCTTGCAGCACCATTAACTAACTTGACTCATAATCTCACTCTGTTTAGATAGTCAGATGAGTGCGAATAGAGTTTTTAGCAGCTCAACATTGCTTTGACTATGGCCCTAGTTTTGGTTTTTCCTTCAGGATTGGGATCATGTATGATTTATTGTGATGCTTTACGGGTTGGAATTCAGTGTGTTTTGATGTAGGACGGCAGGGAGATCGCCTATGCGTTGTGCCAGTCTAAAGCCCATAAAAAGAAATATTCGGTGCATAATTTGGACTTAGCATCTATCACGACCCAAGTTCTCCCTCCGTGAACTATCGTGACGCACCTAGTCTCTACGACTAAGTAAGCCTAACAATTTACGGAAAAATTAAATAACACTCTCAAACTTACCATAGCACTCCCATAACCCGGAATCTCATGAATCACAAGATAAAGAAATACATAGTGTTCTAACTCCAGAAGTATAAACGAAAGAAAATACAAAAAGTCTATAACTGAAGGGAGAATAGAGAGGGACTTCTAGGTCTGCGGACGGGCAGATATACCTCAAAGTCTCTAGATCGCCTCGCCTCACAGATAGTATGGATGAGCAGAAGAACCTGGATCTGCACACGAAAAACATGTACACGAAAGGGCATGAGTACACCATGATGGTACCTAGTAATTGCAAAGCCTAACCTCGGTTGAGTAGTGACGAGATCAAGTTAGGGCCATACTAGTTATATATATATATAACAAGGTAAAACATTATGAAATACGACAGTATATTTAAAATACTAACAGTCAATAAAGATGAAAGCACAGAAAGAAATAACTCAGTACACAAAGATGGCAACATGGGATCTCCCAAGATAACGTCCCGTAGTCCCAAACGTAAATGCGCAGAGGATCTCCCCTGATACCGTCTGTGAGCACGTGATCTTTGTTTCGCGCGACAATCGCTCCAAAAGAAATAAAAAAATAATAACAATTGGTCCTGCTGTACAATTTTTGGATTTTTACATGGCACTTTGTTAATTATTTATGATTTTTGCCCATTTTATTTTATTTAAAACAAAATTAAAAAAAAATGAATGTGTCATGCATAATTTGAACCGTAATCCGGTTGTTAAATAGAAAATCATAAATAGGCATTTTTGTCCGTGATTTTGTTTTGTTTGATTTTACCTGTTTTAAAATATTTTAATGTGTGTGCAAATAATTGTATTAAGTGTTTATTTAATTTTAATTTGATTTACTTAGGTTTTGTTTTTAACATAAAGAAGAAAATAAAATAATAAAAAAAAAATCTTTTTCGGACTTGGGCCAATTTTACAAATTGGCCCAAACAAACTCAGCCCAAAAACCAGGCTTGCCCGGTCCGTAACCTGCCTACCCCTAGCCATCCAAACGACACCGTTTAATCCAGTATGATCTGGGCCGTTCTTCTTTATGTTAAAAACAAAACCCACTAATGAACCCGACCCGTTCCACCCGAACCAACCTTGACCCCTACTAAGCCAAACGACACTGTTCCACTTAAGCCCTCAGATCCAGACCGTAGATCTAGATTGATCTAACGGTTGAGATCAAGCCATCCACCCCGTATATAAACCCTTCCCCCTTCACCCCGCGCCCTAATCCAAACCCCCCTGCCTTAGGTTGTCTTCACCAGACCCCAACCCTCCAAACCCTAGCCGCCCCTGCATACCTTTGCCATGAAAGCCGACGGCATGGACGCCGGTGACCCTACCCTTAACACCATAGATGCTCCTCACCGTCCTGAACCCAAATCCACCAACCACACACCTCGAATCCCATCCCACCTTCTCGAATCTTCATTTGAAGATTCGAGTCAAAACTCGATCTACCCCGATCTGCCCTAAATTCATACCAGGCAGTCCCCGGACCCCCCTCGTGACCAAACCATGCTTGGTTTGGTCCGAATCTAACCAGGGAAGCACGAATTCCGGATCTGATTTTTGGAACCTTAGGGTTCCTCGTCAATGGTCCGTGTCTTGTTCAAGCCGAAGAGATTAAGGTCTAATGGACCTTAATCGAAGTGTTTCTCATCTGAGAAACACTTCGATTAAAGTCCGTTCAGCCTTAAGAAAGGTCTGTTCGAGTCCAAGCTAGGGTCTTTTGATTTTTCGGGTTTTAAGGTGAGTTTTGCTTTCTTTTCTTTATTTGTTTTAGTCCATGAGATTGTTCTAAAGGTTGTTCATGTTTCGTGAAATCTGTGTTTTGAGTTTTATCATCTGTGTCCTGTCCACCTTGCCTGAACCTTTGTTGTTTGATTGAGTTTCTTCTTCTACTTGTTCTGATAATGTGTATGTATGTATTTGTTGTGCAGTTGGTTGAATTTCAAATTTGAACTGATTAACTGATTCCTCGGGTACAATTCTGCTTAGTCAATACAATTCGAATCATGTGTCCTATACTGTTAAATGTCTGATTTTGGTTTCGATTGTATGTGTTATAACTAATATAGTCGAGTCGACAAATGTCGTCAATTAATTTCAGTAGTTCAAATGTTAACAATTGAACCTGTTGCCTGCTGCAACTTTGTTTGAATTAAAGTAAGAATCAAGTATGGTCACTTATAGTTGCTGTATTTGAATCTGAAAATAAAAGGGTAGATTGTTAGCTGCAATATGAATTGGAGGGCATGTGCATTTGTGCACAACATGTGCATAAAGGCCCTTTTGGATTAAAATAGTTTGACAGCATATGTTGTCAGATTATATTCCTGCCGCCCATGTCTGCTTTTAGTTAATAAAATGGGAAAGTTAAGCCTGCCAAGGGAATGTCATGGGGTTAATACTTAAATAGCTAAGTGGAACTGAAAAGAAGATAAACGGTATAGTTTGGATGGCTAGGGGTAGGCAGGTTACGGACCGGGCAAGCCTGGTTTTTGGGCTGAGTTTGTTTGGGCCAATTTGTTTAAAATTGGCCCAAGTCCGAAAAAGATTTTTTTTTTATTATTTTATTTTCTTCTTTATGTTAAAAACAAAACCCACTAATGAACCCGACCCGTTCCACCCGAACCAACCTTGACCCCTACTAAGCCAAACGACACTGTTCCACTTAAGCCCTCAGATCCAGACCGTAGATCTAGATTGATCTAACGGTTGAGATCAAGCCATCCACCCCGTATATAAACCCTTCCCCCTTCACCCCGCGCCCTAATCCAAACCCCCCTGCCTTAGGTCGTCTTCACCAGACCCCAACCCTCCAAACCCTAGCCGCCCCTGCATACCTTCGCCATGAAAGCCGACGGCATGGACGCCGATGACCCTACCCTTAACACCATAGATGCTCCTCACCGTCCTGAACCCAAATCCACCAACCACACACCTTGAATCCCATCCCACCTTCTCGAATCTTCATTTGAAGATTCGAGTCAAAACTCGATCTACCCCGATCTGCCCTAAATTCATACCAGGCAGTCCCCGGACCCCCCTCGTGACCAAACCATGCTTGGTTTGGTCCGAATCTAACCAGGGAAGCACGAATTCCGGATCTGATTTTTGGAACCTTAGGGTTCCTCGTCAATGGTCCGTGTCTTGTTCAAGCCGAAGAGATTAAGGTCTAATGGACCTTAATCGAAGTGTTTCTCATCTGAGAAACACTTCGATTAAAGTCCGTTCAGCCTTAAGAAAGGTCTGTTCGAGTCCAAGCTAGGGTCTTTTGATTTTTCGGGTTTTAAGGTGAGTTTTGCTTTCTTTTCTTTATTTGTTTTTGTCCATGACATTGTTCTAAAGGTTGTTCATGTTTCGTGAAATCTGTGTTTTGAGTTTTATCATCTGTGTCCTGTCCACCTTGCCTGAACCTTTGTTGTTTGATTGAGTTTCTTCTTCTACTTGTTCTGATAATGTGTATGTATGTATTTGTTGTGCAGTTGGTTGAATTTCAAATTTGAACTGATTAACTGATTCCTCGGGTACAATTCTGCTTAGTCAATACAATTCGAATCATGTGTCCTATACTGTTAAATGTCTGATTTTGGTTTCGATTGTATGTGTTATAACTAATATAGTCGAGTCGACAAATGTCGTCAATTAATTTCAGTAGTTCAAATGTTAACAATTGAACCTGTTGCCTGCTGCAACTTTGTTTGAATTAAAGTAAGAATCAAGTATGGTCACTTATAGTTGCTGTATTTGAATCTGAAAATAAAAGGGTAGATTGTTAGCTGCAATATGAATTGGAGGGCATGTGCATTTGTGCACAACATGTGCATAAAGGCCCTTTTGGATTAAAATAGTTTGACAGCATATGTTGTCAGATTATATTCCTGCCGCCCATGTCTGCTTTTAGTTAATAAAATGGGAAAGTTAAGCCTGCCAAGGGAATGTCATGGGGTTAATACTTAAATAGCTAAGTGGAACTGAAAAGAAGATAAACGGTATAGTTTGGATGGCTAGGGGTAGGCAGGTTACGGACCGGGCAAGCCTGGTTTTTGGGCTGAGTTTGTTTGGGCCAATTTGTTTAAAATTGGCCCAAGTCCGAAAAAGATTTTTTTTTTATTATTTTATTTTCTTCTTTATGTTAAAAACAAAACCCACTAATGAACCCGACCCGTTCCACCCGAACCAACCTTGACCCCTACTAAGCCAAACGACACTGTTCCACTTAAGCCCTCAGATCCAGACCGTAGATCTAGATTGATCTAACGGTTGAGATCAAGCCATCCACCCCGTATATAAACCCTTCCCCCTTCACCCCGCGCCCTAATCCAAACCCCCCTGCCTTAGGTTGTCTTCACCAGACCCCAACCCTCCAAACCCTAGCCGCCCCTGCATACCTTTGCCATGAAAGACGACGGCATGGACGCCGGTGACCCTACCCTTAACACCATAGATGCTCCTCACCGTCCTGAACCCAAATCCACCAACCACACACCTCGAATCCCATCCCACCTTCTCGAATCTTCATTTGAAGATTCGAGTCAAAACTCGATCTACCCCGATCTGCCCTAAATTCATACCAGGCAGTCCCCGGACCCCCCTCGTAACCAAACCATGCTTGGTTTGGTCCGAATCTAACCAGGGAAGCACGAATTCCGGATCTGATTTTTGGAACCTTAGGGTTCCTCGTCAATGGTCCGTGTCTTGTTCAAGCCGAAGAGATTAAGGTCTAATGGACCTTAATCGAAGTGTTTCTCATCTGAGAAACACTTCGATTAAAGTCCGTTCAGCCTTAAGAAAGGTCTGTTCGAGTCCAAGCTAGGGTCTTTTGATTTTTCGGGTTTTAAGGTGAGTTTTGCTTTCTTTTCTTTATTTGTTTTAGTCCATGAGATTGTTCTAAAGGTTGTTCATGTTTCGTGAAATCTGTGTTTTGAGTTTTATCATCTGTGTCCTGTCCACCTTGCCTGAACCTTTGTTGTTTGATTGAGTTTCTTCTTCTACTTGTTCTGATAATGTGTATGTATGTATTTGTTGTGCAGTTGGTTGAATTTCAAATTTGAACTGATTAACTGATTCCTCGGGTACAATTCTGCTTAGTCAATACAATTCGAATCATGTGTCCTATACTGTTAAATGTCTGATTTTGGTTTCGATTGTATGTGTTATAACTAATATAGTCGAGTCGACAAATGTCGTCAATTAATTTCAGTAGTTCAAATGTTAACAATTGAACCCGTTGCCTGCTGCAACTTTGTTTGAATTAAAGTAAGAATCAAGTATGGTCACTTATAGTTGCTGTATTTGAATCTGAAAATAAAAGGGTAGATTGTTAGCTGCAATATGAATTGGAGGGCATGTGCATTTGTGCACAACATGTGCATAAAGGCCCTTTTGGATTAAAATAGTTTGACAGCATATGTTGTCAGATTATATTCCTGCCGCCCATGTCTGCTTTTAGTTAATAAAATGGGAAAGTTAAGCCTGCCAAGGGAATGTCATGGGGTTAATACTTAAATAGCTAAGTGGAACTGAAAAGAAGATAAACGGTATAGTTTGGATGGCTAGGGGTAGGCAGGTTACGGACCGGGCAAGCCTGGTTTTTGGGCTGAGTTTGTTTGGGCCAATTTGTTTAAAATTGGCCCAAGTCCGAAAAAGATTTTTTTTTTATTATTTTATTTTCTTCTTTATGTTAAAAACAAAACCCACTAATGAACCCGACCCGTTCCACCCGAACCAACCTTGACCCCTACTAAGCCAAACGACACTGTTCCACTTAAGCCCTCAGATCCAGACCGTAGATCTAGATTGATCTAACGGTTGAGATCAAGCCATCCACCCCGTATATAAACCCTTCCCCCTTCACCCCGCGCCCTAATCCAAACCCCCCTGCCTTAGGTTGTCTTCACCAGACCCCAACCCTCCAAACCCTAGCCGCCCCTGCATACCTTTGCCATGAAAGCCGACGGCATGGACGCCGGTGACCCTACCCTTAACACCATAGATGCTCCTCACCGTCCTGAACCCAAATCCACCAACCACACACCTCGAATCCCATCCCACCTTCTCGAATCTTCATTTGAAGATTCGAGTCAAAACTCGATCTACCCCGATCTGCCCTAAATTCATACCAGGCAGTCCCCGGACCCCCCTCGTGACCAAACCATGCTTGGTTTGGTCCGAATCTAACCAGGGAAGCACGAATTCCGGATCTGATTTTTGGAACCTTAGGGTTCCTCGTCAATGGTCCGTGTCTTGTTCAAGCCGAAGAGATTAAGGTCTAATGGACCTTAATCGAAGTGTTTCTCATCTGAGAAACACTTCGATTAAAGTCCGTTCAGCCTTAAGAAAGGTCTGTTCGAGTCCAAGCTAGGGTCTTTTGATTTTTCGGGTTTTAAGGTGAGTTTTGCTTTCTTTTCTTTATTTGTTTTAGTCCATGACATTGTTCTAAAGGTTGTTCATGTTTCGTGAAATCTGTGTTTTGAGTTTTATCATCTGTGTCCTGTCCACCTTGCCTGAACCTTTGTTGTTTGATTGAGTTTCTTCTTCTACTTGTTCTGATAATGTGTATGTATGTATTTGTTGTGCAGTTGGTTGAATTTCAAATTTGAACTGATTAACTGATTCCTCGGGTACAATTCTGCTTAGTCAATACAATTCGAATCATGTGTCCTATACTGTTAAATGTCTGATTTTGGTTTCGATTGTATGTGTTATAACTAATATAGTCGAGTCGACAAATGTCGTCAATTAATTTCAGTAGTTCAAATGTTAACAATTGAACTTGTTGCCTGCTGCAACTTTGTTTGAATTAAAGTAAGAATCAAGTATGGTCACTTATAGTTGCTGTATTTGAATCTGAAAATAAAAGGGTAGATTGTTAGCTGCAATATGAATTGGAGGGCATGTGCATTTGTTCACAACATGTGCATAAAGGCCCTTTTGGATTAAAATAGTTTGACAGCATATGTTGTCAGATTATATTCCTGCCGCCCATGTCTGTTTTTAGTTAATAAAATGGGAAAGTTAAGCCTGCCAAGGGAATGTCATGGGGTTAATACTTAAATAGCTAAGTGGAACTGAAAAGAAGATAAACGGTATAGTTTGGATGGCTAGGGGTAGGCAGGTTACGGACCGGGCAAGCCTGGTTTTTGGGCTGAGTTTGTTTGGGCCAATTTGTTTAAAATTGGCCCAAGTCCGAAAAAGATTTTTTTTTTATTATTTTATTTTCTTCTTTATGTTAAAAACAAAACCCACTAATGAACCCGACCCGTTCCACCCGAACCAACCTTGACCCCTACTAAGCCAAACGACACTGTTCCACTTAAGCCCTCAGATCCAGACCGTAGATCTAGATTGATCTAACGGTTGAGATCAAGCCATCCACCCCGTATATAAACCCTTCCCCCTTCACCCCGCGCCCTAATCCAAACCCCCCCTGCCTTAGGTTGTCTTCACCAGACCCCAACCCTCCAAACCCTAGCCGCCCCTGCATACCTTTGCCATGAAAGCCGACGGCATGGACGCCGGTGACCCTACCCTTAACACCATAGATGCTCCTCACCGTCCTGAACCCAAATCCACCAACCACACACCTCGAATCCCATCCCACCTTCTCGAATCTTCATTTGAAGATTCGAGTCAAAACTCGATCTACCCCGATCTGCCCTAAATTCATACCAGGCAGTCCCCGGACCCCCCTCGTAACCAAACCATGCTTGGTTTGGTCCGAATCTAACCAGGGAAGCACGAATTCCGGATCTGATTTTTGGAACCTTAGGGTTCCTCGTCAATGGTCCGTGTCTTGTTCAAGCCGAAGAGATTAAGGTCTAATGGACCTTAATCGAAGTGTTTCTCATCTGAGAAACACTTCGATTAAAGTCCGTTCAGCCTTAAGAAAGGTCTGTTCGAGTCCAAGCTAGGGTCTTTTGATTTTTCGGGTTTTAAGGTGAGTTTTGCTTTCTTTTCTTTATTTGTTTTAGTCCATGAGATTGTTCTAAAGGTTGTTCATGTTTCGTGAAATCTGTGTTTTGAGTTTTATCATCTGTGTCCTGTCCACCTTGCCTGAACCTTTGTTGTTTGATTGAGTTTCTTCTTCTACTTGTTCTGATAATGTGTATGTATGTATTTGTTGTGCAGTTGGTTGAATTTCAAATTTGAACTGATTAACTGATTCCTCGGGTACAATTCTGCTTAGTCAATACAATTCGAATCATGTGTCCTATACTGTTAAATGTCTGATTTTGGTTTCGATTGTATGTGTTATAACTAATATAGTCGAGTCGACAAATGTCGTCAATTAATTTCAGTAGTTCAAATGTTAACAATTGAACCCGTTGCCTGCTGCAACTTTGTTTGAATTAAAGTAAGAATCAAGTATGGTCACTTATAGTTGCTGTATTTGAATCTGAAAATAAAAGGGTAGATTGTTAGCTGCAATATGAATTGGAGGGCATGTGCATTTGTGCACAACATGTGCATAAAGGCCCTTTTGGATTAAAATAGTTTGACAGCATATGTTGTCAGATTATATTCCTGCCGCCCATGTCTGCTTTTAGTTAATAAAATGGGAAAGTTAAGCCTGCCAAGGGAATGTCATGGGGTTAATACTTAAATAGCTAAGTGGAACTGAAAAGAAGATAAACGGTATAGTTTGGATGGCTAGGGGTAGGCAGGTTACGGACCGGGCAAGCCTGGTTTTTGGGCTGAGTTTGTTTGGGCCAATTTGTTTAAAATTGGCCCAAGTCCGAAAAAGATTTTTTTTTTATTATTTTATTTTCTTCTTTATGTTAAAAACAAAACCCACTAATGAACCCGACCCGTTCCACCCGAACCAACCTTGACCCCTACTAAGCCAAACGACACTGTTCCACTTAAGCCCTCAGATCCAGACCGTAGATCTAGATTGATCTAACGGTTGAGATCAAGCCATCCACCCCGTATATAAACCCTTCCCCCTTCACCCCGCGCCCTAATCCAAACCCCCCTGCCTTAGGTTGTCTTCACCAGACCCCAACCCTCCAAACCCTAGCCGCCCCTGCATACCTTTGCCATGAAAGCCGACGGCATGGACGCCGGTGACCCTACCCTTAACACCATAGATGCTCCTCACCGTCCTGAACCCAAATCCACCAACCACACACCTCGAATCCCATCCCACCTTCTCGAATCTTCATTTGAAGATTCGAGTCAAAACTCGATCTACCCCGATCTGCCCTAAATTCATACCAGGCAGTCCCCGGACCCCCCTCGTGACCAAACCATGCTTGGTTTGGTCCGAATCTAACCAGGGAAGCACGAATTCCGGATCTGATTTTTGGAACCTTAGGGTTCCTCGTCAATGGTCCGTGTCTTGTTCAAGCCGAAGAGATTAAGGTCTAATGGACCTTAATCGAAGTGTTTCTCATCTGAGAAACACTTCGATTAAAGTCCGTTCAGCCTTAAGAAAGGTCTGTTCGAGTCCAAGCTAGGGTCTTTTGATTTTTCGGGTTTTAAGGTGAGTTTTGCTTTCTTTTCTTTATTTGTTTTAGTCCATGAGATTGTTCTAAAGGTTGTTCATGTTTCGTGAAATCTGTGTTTTGAGTTTTATCATCTGTGTCCTGTCCACCTTGCCTGAACCTTTGTTGTTTGATTGAGTTTCTTCTTCTACTTGTTCTGATAATGTGTATGTATGTATTTGTTGTGCAGTTGGTTGAATTTCAAATTTGAACTGATTAACTGATTCCTCGGGTACAATTCTGCTTAGTCAATACAATTCGAATCATGTGTCCTATACTGTTAAATGTCTGATTTTGGTTTCGATTGTATGTGTTATAACTAATATAGTCGAGTCGACAAATGTCGTCAATTAATTTCAGTAGTTCAAATGTTAACAATTGAACTTGTTGCCTGCTGCAACTTTGTTTGAATTAAAGTAAGAATCAAGTATGGTCACTTATAGTTGCTGTATTTGAATCTGAAAATAAAAGGGTAGATTGTTAGCTGCAATATGAATTGGAGGGCATGTGCATTTGTTCACAACATGTGCATAAAGGCCCTTTTGGATTAAAATAGTTTGACAGCATATGTTGTCAGATTATATTCCTGCCGCCCATGTCTGTTTTTAGTTAATAAAATGGGAAAGTTAAGCCTGCCAAGGGAATGTCATGGGGTTAATACTTAAATAGCTAAGTGGAACTGAAAAGAAGATAAACGGTATAGTTTGGATGGCTAGGGGTAGGCAGGTTACGGACCGGGCAAGCCTGGTTTTTGGGCTGAGTTTGTTTGGGCCAATTTGTTTAAAATTGGCCCAAGTCCGAAAAAGATTTTTTTTTTATTATTTTATTTTCTTCTTTATGTTAAAAACAAAACCCACTAATGAACCCGACCCGTTCCACCCGAACCAACCTTGACCCCTACTAAGCCAAACGACACCGTTCCACTTAAGCCCTCAGATCCAGACCGTAGATCTAGATTGATCTAACGGTTGAGATCAAGCCATCCACCCCGTATATAAACCCTTCCCCCTTCACCCCGCGCCCTAATCCAAACCCCCCCTGCCTTAGGTTGTCTTCACCAGACCCCAACCCTCCAAACCCTAGCCGCCCCTGCATACCTTTGCCATGAAAGCCGACGGCATGGACGCCGGTGACCCTACCCTTAACACCATAGATGCTCCTCACCGTCCTGAACCCAAATCCACCAACCACACACCTCGAATCCCATCCCACCTTCTCGAATCTTCATTTGAAGATTCGAGTCAAAACTCGATCTACCCCGATCTGCCCTAAATTCATACCAGGCAGTCCCCGGACCCCCCTCGTGACCAAACCATGCTTGGTTTGGTCCGAATCTAACCAGGGAAGCACGAATTCCGGATCTGATTTTTGGAACCTTAGGGTTCCTCGTCAATGGTCCGTGTCTTGTTCAAGCCGAAGAGATTAAGGTCTAATGGACCTTAATCGAAGTGTTTCTCATCTGAGAAACACTTCGATTAAAGTCCGTTCAGCCTTAAGAAAGGTCTGTTCGAGTCCAAGCTAGGGTCTTTTGATTTTTCGGGTTTTAAGGTGAGTTTTGCTTTCTTTTCTTTATTTGTTTTAGTCCATGAGATTGTTCTAAAGGTTGTTCATGTTTCGTGAAATCTGTGTTTTGAGTTTTATCATCTGTGTCCTGTCCACCTTGCCTGAACCTTTGTTGTTTGATTGAGTTTCTTCTTCTACTTGTTCTGATAATGTGTATGTATGTATTTGTTGTGCAGTTGGTTGAATTTCAAATTTGAACTGATTAACTGATTCCTCGGGTACAATTCTGCTTAGTCAATACAATTCGAATCATGTGTCCTATACTGTTAAATGTCTGATTTTGGTTTCGATTGTATGTGTTATAACTAATATAGTCGAGTCGACAAATGTCGTCAATTAATTTCAGTAGTTCAAATGTTAACAATTGAACCTGTTGCCTGCTGCAACTTTGTTTGAATTAAAGTAAGAATCAAGTATGGTCACTTATAGTTGCTGTATTTGAATCTGAAAATAAAAGGGTAGATTGTTAGCTGCAATATGAATTGGAGGGCATGTGCATTTGTGCACAACATGTGCATAAAGGCCCTTTTGGATTAAAATAGTTTGACAGCATATGTTGTCAGATTATATTCCTGCCGCCCATGTCTGCTTTTAGTTAATAAAATGGGAAAGTTAAGCCTGCCAAGGGAATGTCATGGGGTTAATACTTAAATAGCTAAGTGGAACTGAAAAGAAGATAGCACATGGGAGGGGTATCTGATTAGTCTATCGGGCTGTAAAAAGGGTGATGTTAAGGCTTATAAAAGGGAGGCACATTGAGAGATAAAAAAAGGAAAGAGAACAGGGAGATAGGGATACAGACAGGGAAATCGTTAACATAGGGAGATAAGAGAACAGAGAGAGGATATAGATCTAAGAGGAAGAATACACACACACAGACATACACAAGAGAGAGATCTGAGAAGATAGGGCTGGGGACATACATAGATACACATATACACATAGAAATAGAGAGAGAGCAAGAAATAAAAAGAAAAGACAGGAAATCAGAAACTTGGTTTTTGTTTGTCTGAAGTTCATCTGTTGTCAATCTGTTAGGTAGTATTGCTTTTTCTAAGTTTCAATCGAGATTACTGGTAGTGTTTGTTGCATTTGGTTTATCTCGGAATTGGATTGTCTGGAGTTCTGTTTCTACTACACTGTGTGCTGCTATCATTTGGCTACTTTCCCATCAGCTATAGTTCCATTCCTTGCAATAGAACCTGTTCTGTTGTGTTGCTTTGATTGCTGCTATTTATCTGTTACTGCTGCTGTTTCGTTTGCACTGCTGCTCAACTGACTCTCCTGCTTTCTTCATTGTAAGCATCTCCCAGGTACACATTTCGAGTCCCATATTGGTGTAACTGAAACAGTTTGAAAACATGAAATGAAAAAGGTTGAAGAAGTTCAAGTATTTGTTGGAATATTCATGGTATATTAATGGGCCTGTGTAGTTGTTAGTTTATAATTCAATAGTATGAAAGTGTATGTTAACTGACACTCGTCTGATTTTAGTCCTTTGTGTTGTAGTTTGTAGTTGTTTGTTAATACGGGGTATGTATACTCCAAACTTATACTATGCTGTTTTGTTTTATTTTAGTCCTTTTGTTGGGTCTCGTTAGGCAGTACATAGGATCACATTCAAATCCCATTAGTAACAACGTCTAGTAGTTAATTCCTTTAATCTAGCCTAAATAAGTTTAGCTAAATTCAACTCAAGAAATGTTTGGAATAGTTGTAGCGTTTCACCAGCTTGTATGTAATTTTCATTAAAATTGAAGGTAGGTTCCACGAGATACTGCATTCTTCATCTTGCAAACAATTCACCAATTGAATCAAATGATTGACAGGAAATCCGGATTTGGTTAAGTAAATTAGCACGTACCTTTTTCCTTTTTTATTTTAGAGACAAACATAATAGAAAATGTAGCCACTTTAGGATATCCCTTTTAAATAATGAGATGAGCCCCGTTAGAAGAAAGATACACATTGCGGGGCCCTCAATAATTAATCATAATAAACATTTAGAATTTGGAGATGGGCGGTCTAGTGAATTTCCTTGCCTTCTCCAAAGATAACAACACGTTAGACTCTTTAGGCGCGGCTTAATTAAATTATCTTCTTAAACACGGATGCACATTGATGTGACCCAAATCCAAATCTCAACGGAGTCAAAATGTGTCGACGACCACGGGTGCATTGATTGTGACGTGGCTCGAGATGCATTTTTTTACGACGTTGCAATTCTATAAATAAGTGATAATAATAAATGCGGTTTAAACTTAATAAAAGCACGTAAGTCATAACATGTATTTAAATCAGATATTTAGCCATTATAACAATTTAAGCGACCGTGCTAGAACCACGGGATTCGAGGGTGCCTAACTCATTCCCTCGGGTCAACAAAATTCCTTACTTAGAATTTCTGGTTCGCAGACTTCATTTGGATAGTCGAATATTTTTCCTCGATTTGGGATTCAAGATAAACCGGTGACTTGGGACACCAAAAGCCAAACCTTTCCCAAGTGGCGACTCTGAATTAAATAAATAATCCCATTTCGAATATTGTCACTTAAATTGGAAAAACTCCACCCGCGCATTTAACCCTTCGGGGCCGGGCGCGCAAAAAGGAGGTGTGACAGCTCTGGCGACTCCGCTGGGGATTCAACCCAGAACCACTGGTTCAGGGTTCAAGAATTCGAGCTTAGAATAATTGTTATATTTGGCTTTATTATCTGATCTTTATTACATGTTTTTGCATAACGTGCTAAATGTTGTCTTTTACCGCTTTGATATTCTGAACTGTATATAAACTGTGCCGAAACCCTTCTTTTCTTACCTCCGGGGAGAAGCTCGCTGGTCGAGACTCCCTATTATGTTAGTGTCAATACCTGAAATAAGAAAGAGGTCGGACAAGTTACAAAGCCGGACGATCTCGCGGGTCCCCGGTATGTAGCCCCCTCCTCGACTCGAGTTGTCCGCTCGGGTACACAGTCTTGAACAAATACCCAGGTTACAAACCTAGAATAACTTGACTTCATGCCGGATCCCTAGTAGGAACGCTTATTTGCATCATGTTGCATTTGACTTAGGGGACTCAACACAGGGGTTGGGTCCGTCTAGGGCTAACAACCTGAAATGAAAAGATCATCCTGTTGCATCCTATTTGTTTCCGTGCATTTATTTGTCTCGGACATGCATGCTGCCTGACTTTGGAGTATTTGAAAAATATAAACAAAAAAAATAAAAAAAATAACAGTGTATAGGGCTAATTTTCTACTTTGAAAAATAGCAATGCCCAATTACTGTCAAAACTCTGCCGAAATTTTGCGATAATAAAAAGGGAAAATGTTTTGTCTTCAATAATTTGCTTTACTAAGAAAAAGAAAAAACAAAAAGATAGAAAAATAGTCTTTTATTTTTGGAAAGTTGTTTGTTGAAAAGGAAAGAATTTTGTTCTGAAATAATTCGGTTAATTTGACCGAACTACGCGGGTCTGATTCTCACCGGATGTGAGATACGTAGGCAAACCTCATCGGTTTCGGCCCCAATTTTTAAAAATCCAAAAAAAAAATATATTTCCCTTTAGTTCTTTCTTTATAAATTTTTCCTTAGAAAATATAAAAAAAAGAAACAAAAAATAATATAGAATTTTTCTTAAACTCAAATAAAAATAGTCTCCTTCTTTTTGAAGTCTTTCATGTGAAATAATGTAATAAGAATTAAAAATCAGCAATAAAAATCCAAAAAAAAATACTCTTTGCTTTTTAGTCTCTCTTTTGTAAAATGTTAAAAAAAATATTTGAAAAATTGAATTTCAAAATATTAAGATTTTTTTTTAGAAGTGCTTTTGTAAATAAATAAAACTCAGAATTCCACATCATTTTCTTAAAAGTCCCTCTTTCAAAATTTAAGGGGCAACATCATGTACATTCTTTCTTCCGTAGAAAAGGTAAAACAAACGAAAAAAAATCAACCAAACATATTTTCTTTTTTAATAAATTTCCAGAATTCAACTCAAAAGCAAAAAATATTTTTAGAAGTCTTTCTTTAAAAAATAAAACAAAAATCAAAATAAACAAAATTTTCTTTCTTCTTTTAAAGTATTTCTTTCAAAAAATTCAAAAAAAAAATAAAAATTGAATAAGTAAATAAACAAAGAATAGTCAAATCTTTTGAGCCCTATGCTAAATGAGCACTTGCTTCTTTATTTTTATACTTGTTAGTTTCGAACTACGTAATGATCTGATTCACGTAGGCATCGTGATACGTAGGCAATCCTCATCGGATCCGGTCGCATTTCTTTTACTGCAAAATAAAAAATATATAATAATAAAAAAAAGGGGAAAAACTGATAAAAGGAAGAATGCCGGAATGACGCATGCTCTCGTAGCAAACATGTAGTAATCCACTTAACTGTGTAGGTGTACCATGCCCAATGTGAGATTGACTATCTGTTATTTGCTGCAAATTAACCGTGCGTTTGTCGTTGAGTTTCCAGGGTTTTTGAAAAGACGGTTGGTTTGGTGAAAGTCTGGCCTCGCACTCATACTTCACGAGGTCAAGGAGAAGTGTTCAACTACCTGTTGTTAGGACCAGAAGCAGTACTCACACTTACTTCACCAGGTCAAAAGGAAGTGTGGAAATGTCTTCAGAAATTCCATTGCAAACAATCCCTGTTTCCGAGGAGAGCACGATCTAAGCCGTCCTCACACCTGAGTCCGCAACTGCGGAGGAAAATAGAATCCTACGGCTCCGCATGTTGGAAATGCTGGACGACTGGAATAATGGGAAAGAGCCGCCAAGTGTCGTCCCCGGATTCCCTGAATTATTCTCCAGGTCAAGTGGGACTTCTAATGTCCCCATAAATTATCCTGCTACCCCATTCGGGTACCCAGCCACCTCAGCCTTCTCTGCTGGATCGCCTTCTGAGCCTCATCCCCGAATGTCAGCCACCGATGCAAGCGTGAACATCTTTACTGCATCGCCTTGCCCGATTACGGCACAGCCTGCCACGTACAAACCAAGCTTTGACTCATCCTCTTTTACATTCCAAGCACCATCGTTCTCAATGGAACCAACTAGGTTCGCCACCAGCACTAATCCTCTACCTCCTCAGTGCGAGCTTGCACCCAGGCAAGATCAGAACCCCAGAATTGCAGAACAAAATGAGATTGCCAAGAGAATGAGAAGCCTTGAACAAAGTTTGAAAAATATGCAAGGATTGAGCGGACAGAAAAGCGTCTCTTACGCCGACCTATGCATATTCCCTCACGTGCACCTGCTAGCAGGTTTCAAGACCCCAAAGTTCGAGAAATACGATGGGCACGGTGAACCCATTGCACATCTTAAAAAATACTGCAATCAATTGCGGGGAGCCGGCAGAAAAGAAGAACTGCTAATGGCATATTTTGGAGAAAGTTTGGTGGGAGTCGCTTCGGAATGGTATATGGACCAGGACATATCTCGCTAGCATATATGGGATGATCTTGCCAGAGACTTCGTAGGGCAGTTTCAATATAATATTGACATCGCACCAGACAGAAATGTTTTGTCAAACTTAAAGAAGAAACCCTCGGAAAGTTTCAGAGAATACGCCATCAAATGGCGTGAGCAAGCGTCAAGGGTAAAACCTTCCATGGACGAGATAGAGATGGTCACTACTTTTCTCCAGGCTCAAGAGTCCGACTATTTCCAAAACATGATGTCGGCCATAGGAAAGCCTTTCGCAGAAGCGATTAAGATTGGAGAGATGGTGGAGAACGGTTTGAAAACGGGAAGAATTTTGAGTCAGGCAGCCATAAGGGCAACCTCCCAAGCCGTCCAAAGCGGGTTTGGAGGAATGGCAAGAGGGAAGAAAAAAGAGGAAACATCCATGGCGGTATCAGAGGTGGGAGAATATCATAATCCCGGGCTTTGTTCTTCGGAAAGAACCTCGCAACATTATTTCCCCCACCAAAATGCGACCTACGCTCCTCAGCCCTACATGGTCATGAGCACCCAGCCTTATATCCAGCGGACACAACCAGTCAATCGGGGGAAGGCCCCACATCCTAGGAATCAGCCTCCTCACCGAAACCACTACAATCCTCGACCTCCTCAAAATAATTTCCGTCCTTGGGAACCACCCAGGAGATCCAACTACACACCAATCGGTGAACCCTATTCCACCATATTCCCAAAGCTTGTCCAAATGAATTTGTTGCAGCCCATACCACCGAACGGGCAGAACCCGGGATCACCATCATATCAGCGGGGTGTCAGATGTGCATACCATTCAGGGGTAGAAGGGCACGACACCAACGACTGTTGGACATTGAAACAAGCTGTGGAGAATCTGTTAGACCAAGGGAAGATTGTGTTGAGAGACGAGGATATCCCAAATGTGACCAATAATCCGCTGCCCGCCCACAACAACGGGCCGATAGTTGGGATGATTTATGAAGACGAGGAAGTTGATCCGGCACTTAAAGCCATAATTGCTATTGCTGATACAGAAAAAGGACCCAGGGTAACTCCGGAGCAAGAAAAAGGAATAAGTGATGTCTTCAAGCAGGCCTCCATGGTATGGGGGACGATCAAACAACCTCGGCCGAACGAGCCAGTGTTTGTCGGACGCATACCACAGGAACCAAAATACAACAAAGAGGGAGATGATAAGGTGTCCCCGCTCGACGAGAGTGAGGAAATATGTGAGGCGACAAGGGAAAAGCTATGCGAAATACACATGGTCCAGCCAGGAGAGGGCACTAGCACCGTTGAAGTATCGTACATGGGACCAAGCACCAAGCTTCAAAACTAGAAGGCTACGCCATTCTTGATCAAACGGAAGTCCTAATGAACCTGTCTTGCCACTTTCTCTGCATCACGAGTTACCCCAGAGGGTGACTCGGATGTTTTTCTTCATTTTCATGTTTTTTTTCTGAATATCAACCTTTTTCCTTATCTTCCCCAAAATGCCAAGAAATGAAATCATGTTTCATTACTCACTTTTTTCTTCTATGTTTTCTTTTGTGTTCTCTTCAATTCTGATAAATGCAGCTTTAAAAAAACATGACATGTTTGCGGACTTCATGCCCGGATCACGAGGACTCCGATCAGATTTCAAATAATGAGTCAAAATTTGAGATATAAAGAATTTGAAAAGTAGGAACAACTAAAGAAAATTGGTTCATGGTTTGGAAAATGTCCGTCACTAAAGCAGAGTTTGAGAGCAGTAAATGGGTTTAGACCCGTATAGAATGATAACCTTAATAACTGCAGTTTGTCACGAGCAATTGTACCAAGAAAGAAGGGTCCATACGTCATCGAAAAATGTTACCAAATGGAGCATTTGTATCTGGGCGACGTCGAAAGAAACGACGTCAGCCTTGCTTGGAAAGCAGGTGCAGTGATATGTCTAGATCATTCAGGCGATATCTTTGCACAGTTTGAGATGACAAAGGCTTTCATTCTCGCTACCCAAACACTATTAACCCTTTGCAAACCCATTTGAGCAGGTTACTCTTCTTTGATTACCCTCTTTGGAACCTGAAAATATTATTGAAAAAAAAAATGAAATGAAAAAAAAAATTGGAAGAATGAGGAAATATATATACAAAAAAAACATCCTGAACTACGTTTGACTTGATTCCGAAAGGATACGTAGGCAACCTCTCCTTGGGGTTCAGTCACACCAACAATAAAATCCAGGAATTCCCCCGAAAGTAAAACTGGGGCAGAAGTTATAATAATTCGGCAATGATCCCCGCCCAAAAGGTTCCAAAGTTGTAGTTCAATCCACATTCTTTTCACCCCAAGCCGTTGTCCATGTCCTTCTGATCAATCAGCAAAGCGTTTCAAAATGGGAAGATGGAATTATTTGGGTCTGATACAACAAAATGAGGAGAATAAAATGAGAGAGTCTTGTCGGTGAAAACCTTTGGGCACTGTGAGACGACGCGAGAAGGGAAATCGAAAATGAGAGAGCTTGTTTAGTAAAAACTCGCAAAGAGTGCTAGCAGGCGACAGTAAGAAGAGAAATGAGAGAGGTCGACTAGCGAAAACCCGCAAAGGGTGTTGTCGGCCAAAAAGATGATTCCACCTCAGAAAGTCCTAGCAAGGTTCCCGGGTTTTGAAAAAAAAAAACATAGATCTGTTTTGATTCATGAGGAAATGCAAGTTCTCGGAGGTCGGGCATCCAGTCCAAAAGGCATGTCATGTCAGTTTGAAGCTGGCATACACTCCAAATAAGTCCTTCTTTTCTCCCCGAAAGGGGCGCTTCTCTTTAAACTCATATGTTCTCCTTTACATAGTTTTCTTGGATTTCTTTTTTATCTAACTCTTAATTCCGTAATAATCGCAAAGAAAGGTGGCAGGACCGGTTTTACAGGGGCCCGTTTGGCAAAAGTCAAAAATGAACGACCTCAGTGGCGCGTCAGTCCCATCCCGTTTGGCCATGGTAGTTGATTTGTTTCCAAAACCGACAAATCCCCACAGGGTATCCCTTGTTACAAATCCCCCATGGAGTCTCCCCTTGTACAATTCCCCAAAGAAGTCCACTCCAGCACATCCCCAGTAAGTTTGCTAAAAAAAAAAAAAATCCTCACAGAGTTCGCATTGGACAAATCCCCACGGAGGTTCTCTTGTACAAATCCCCACAGAGTCTCCCTGATAAAATCCCCACCAAAATCCCCAAGCAGAACGGGACGGAAAAACCAAAGCCTTATAAGGCAAATCATCACAAAATCTGGAAACGCAAGTCTGAGTAGTCCAAAGGGTTTCGCATGTAAATCTAATCAATGGCAGAGTTTCTCAACAAGAATTAGGCTAAGACAAAGCAATTGGAACGGTCAAGGCCCCCAAAACCAACCGCCATTTTCAAACTGACAATGTTTTCTTTGTGTAGGAAATTGAGACAGGTGCGACCCGAAGCAGCCATGCATGAAGCTGGTGTAGCCCAAAAGAAATGGAGCACACAAGCATTGAAACAGCCTTGCAGCGGGAAAACGACCAATGGTAAGTTTCCCCATAATTCTTTCGTGCATTTCTGATAAATAAAAATAAAAAAATAAAAATAAAAAAAAAAGAGAAAAAAAAGAGAGAAAGGGAGAACCAAAGGAAGGAAAGAAGACAAGGAATAAAAAATGAACATCTCAAAAGAAAAACAAATCATGGTAGCATAGGACCTCGTTCCTCAACTATCCCGGTATAAACCCCGGATCTCCCTAGCATAACCCAAGGAACTTTTTCTACCCAAATTCCCAGCATAACCCGAGGACTCTTTTTCTTTTCGGCATAACCCGATGAATCTTCCCGGCATAACCCGATGAATCCCCCCGGCATAACCCGATGAATCTTTTCGGCATAATCCGATGAATCTTTCCGGCATGATCCGAAGAATCCCCCGGCATAACCCGATGAATCTTTTCGGCATAACCCGATGAATCTTTTCGGCATAACCCGATAAACCTTTCCGGCATAACCCGATGAACCTCCGGCATAACCCGATGAATCCCTCCGGCATAACCCGATGAATCTTTCGGCATAACCCGATAAATCTTTCGGCATAACCCGATAAATCTCCTCGGCACAACCCGATGAATCTCTCGGCATAACCCGATGAATCTCCCCGGCATGATCCGATGAATCTTTTCGGCATAACCCGATGAATCTTTTCGGCATAATCCGATAAACCTTTCCGGCATAACCCGATGAACCTCCGGCATAACCCGATGAATCCCTCCGGCATAACCCGATGAATCTTTCGGCATAACCCTATAAATCTCCTCGGCACAACCCGATGAATCTCTCGGCATAACCCGATGAATCTCCCCGGCATGATCCGATGAATCCTCCCGGCATAACCCGATGAATCTCCCCGGCATGATCCGATGAATCTTTTCGGCATAATCCGATGAATCCTCCCGGCATGATCCGATGAATCCTCCCGGCATAACCCGATGAATCCCCTCGGTATAACCCGATGAATCTTTTCGGCATAATCCGATAAATCTTCCCGGCATAACCCGATGAATCCTCCCAGCATGACTCGATGAATCTTTTCGGCATAACCCGAGAACTCTTTTCCATGCAGCCAGCATTAGGGTTTTTACCCCTAAACTAAGCTTTTCCATGCAGTCAGCATTAGGGTTTTAAACCCTAAACTGAATTTTATTTTTTCCTGTAATCAGCATTAGGGTTTCAAACCTTAAACTGAACTTTTCTTTCAGTCAGCATTAGGGTTTTAAAACCCCAAACTGAACTTTTCCCCAGTTGGCCAGTATTAGAGTTTTCAAACTCTAAAACTAAACTCCTCCCCAGCTAGTCGGTATTAGGGCTTCAATCCTGAACCGCGCATTTTTATCTTCCTCCATCAATTTTATGAACTTCCTGGCAAATAATTAACGAAATTTTCCTAGTGAAACTGGGGCAGAAAATTACGTTCATTTGTTTGTTTTCTCCCGCAGGTCTAACCTCGAGCCACACGGATCGAAATGACCCACGAGATGAGTCTCAAACCAGAATCCAAAAGAAAAGGACAAAAAGAAGATGTCCCGAGATATCAGAGTTAATGGAAGGTGGATCGACTCCAACATTGGATTATGGTCCTAAACTCTGTCAGTCACGCCTCATTCAGCATCCCAGAGAATAAGCAAGCACCTACAACTCGCAAGCATCAAGATTCGGATCAAAGTCTCCAAGCACAATCAGCTAAGACCCAAGATCAAGTCGCAAAAGAATCATAGATAGGAATCTTGTAACTCGCAGTTGACATGCATATAAGTAGTTAGTTCAGTTCCAATTTTCCTTTGGTTGTAATAAGGCGGTCAGTGACGCGGCAGTGACAACAGCAACAGCAGTAACAGCAAGCATTGCAATCCCATGGTAGTCCCAGCTACCAAACTTTTCCCGAACTACATTGACCTGATTCCTGTTTAGCCCAGGATATGTAGGAAATCTTTGAAGCAAGATTCGATCAGATCTTTCAAAAACATGCTTCACACGGAGTAGTCCATAGGCAAAAATTGCTCATACACGCTTACTTTATCTTTGCACGAAAACTCTTCGTGTTTCCGAACAAAGAGGGGCAGCTGTGAGCACGTGATTTTTGTTTCGCGCGACAATCGCTCCAAAAGAAATAAAAAAATAATAACAATTGGTCCTGCTGTACAATTTTTGGATTTTTACATGGCACTTTGTTAATTATTTATGATTTTTGCCCATTTTATTTTATTTAAAACAAAATAAAAAAAATGTATGTGTCATGCATAATTTGAACCGTAATCCGGTTGTTAAATAGAAAATCATAAATAGACATCTTTGTCCGTGATTTTGTTTTGTTTGATTTTACCTGTTTTAAAATATTTTAATGTGTGTGCAAATAATTGTATTAAGTGTTTATTTAATTTTAATTTGATTTACTTAGGTTTTGTTTTTAAAATAAAGAAGAAAATAAAATAATAATAAAAAAAAATCTTTTTCGGACTTGGGCCAATTTTAAACAAATTGGCCCAAACAAACTCAGCCCAAAAACCAGGCTTGCCCGGTCCGTGACCTGCCTACCCCTAGCCATCCAAACGACACCGTTTAATCCAGTATGATCTGGGCCGTTGATCTCAGATTGATCAACGGCCAAGATCTCACACCCCATAACCCACTAATGAACCCGACCCGTTCCACCCGAACCAACCTTGACCCCTACTAAGCCAAACGACACCGTTCCACTTAAGCCCTCAGATCCAGACCGTAGATCTAGATTGATCTAACGGTTGAGATCAAGCCATCCACCCCGTATATAAACCCTTCCCCCTTCACCCCGCGCCCTAATCCAAACCCCCCTGCCTTAGGTCGTCTTCACCAGACCCCAACCCTCCAAACCCTAGCCGCCCCTGCATACCTTCGCCATGAAAGCCGGCGGCATGGACGCCGGTGACCCTACCCTTAACACCATAGATGCTCCTCACCGTCCTGAACCCAAATCCACCAACCACACACCTCGAATCCCATCCCACCTTCTCGAATCTTCATTTGAAGATTCGAGTCAAAACTCGATCTACCCCGATCTGCCCTAAATTCATACCAGGCAGTCCCCGGACCCCCCTCGTGACCAAACCATGCTTGGTTTGGTCCGAATCTGACCAGGGAAGCACGAATTCCGGATCTGATTTTTGGAACCTTAGGGTTCCTCGTCAATGGTCCGTGTCTTGTTCAAGCCGAAGAGATTAAGGTCTAATGGACCTTAATCGAAGTGTTTCTCATCTGAGAAACACTTCGATTAAAGTCCGTTCAGCCTTAAGAAAGGTCTGTTCGAGTCCAAGCTAGGGTCTTTTGATTTTTCGGGTTTTAAGGTGAGTTTTGCTTTCTTTTCTTTATTTGTTTTAGTCCATGAGATTGTTCTAAAGGTTGTTCATGTTTCGTGAAATATGTGTTTTGAGTTTTATCAACTGTGTCCTGTCCACCTTGCCTGAACCTTTGTTGTTTGATTGAGTTTCTTCTTCTACTTGTTCTGATAATGTGTATGTATGTATTTGTTGTGCAATTGGTTGAATTTCAAATTTGAACTGATTAACTGATTCCTCGGGTACAATTCTGCTTAGTCAATACAATTCGAAGCATGTGTCCTATACTGTTAAATGTCTGATTTTGGTTTCGATTGTATGTGTTATAACTAATATAGTCGAGTCGACAAATGTCGTCAATTAATTTTAGTAGTTCAAATGTTAACAATTGAACCTGTTGCCTGCTGCAACTTTGTTTGAATTAAAGTAAGAATCAAGTATGGTCACTTATAGTTGCTGTATTTGAATCTGAAAATAAAAGGGTAGATTGTTAGCTGCAATATGAATTGGAGGGCATGTGCATTTGTGCACAACATGTGCATAAAGGTCCTTTTGGATTAAAATAGTTTGACAGCATATGTTGTCAGATTATATTCCTGCCGCCCATGTCTGCTTTTAGTTAATAAAATGGGAAAGTTAAGCCTGCCAAGGGAATGTCATGGGGTTAATACTTAAATAGCTAAGTGGAACTGAAAAGAAGATAGCACATGGGAGGGGTATCTGATTAGTCTATCAGGCTGTAAAAAGGGTGATGTTAAGGCTTATAAAAGGGAGGCACATTGAGAGATAAAAAAAGGAAAGAGAACAGGGAGATAGGGATACAGACAGGGAAATCGTTAACATAGGGAGATAAGAGAACAGAGAGAGGATATAGATCTAAGAGGAAGAATACACACACACAGACATACACAAGAGAGAGATCTGAGAAGAGAGGGCTGGGGACATACATAGATAAAACATATACACATAGAAATAGAGAGAGAGCAAGAAATAATAAAAAAAAGACAGGAAATCAGAAACTTGGTTTTTGTTTGTCTGAAGTTCATCTGTTGTCAATCTGTTAGGTAGTATTGCTTTTTCTAAGTTTCAATCGAGATTACTGGTAGTGTTTGTTGCATTTGGTTTATCTCGGAATTGGATTGTCTGGAGTTCTGTTTCTACTACACTGTGTGCTGCTATCATTTGGCTACTTTCCCGTCAGCTATAGTTCCATTCCTTGCAATAGAACCTGTTCTGCTGTGTTGCTTTGATTGCTGCTATTTATCTGTTACTGCTGCTGTTTCGTTTGCACTGCTGCTCAACTGACTCTCCTGCTTTCTTCATTGTAAGCATCTCCCAGGTACACATTTCGAGTCCCATATTGGTGTAACTGAAACAGTTTGAAAACATGAAATGAAAAAGGTTGAAGAAGTTCAAGTATTTGTTGGAATATTCATGGTATATTAATGGGCCTGTGTAGTTGTTAGTTTATAATTCAATAGTATGAAAGTGTATGTTAACTGACACTCGTCTGATTTTAGTCCTTTGTGTTGTAGTTTGTAGTTGTTTGTTAATACGGGGTATGTATACTCCAAACTTATACTATGCTGTTTTGTTTTATTTTAGTCCTTTTGTTGGGTCTCGTTAGGCAGTACATAGGATCACGTTCAAATCCCATTAGTAACAACGTCTAGTAGTTAATTCCTTTAATCTAGCCTAAATAAGTTTAGCTAAATTCAACTCAAGAAATGTTTGGAATAGTTGTAGCGTTTCACCAGCTTGTATGTAATTTTCATTAAAATTGAAGGCAGGTTCCACGAGACACTGCATTCTTCATCTTGCAAACAATTCACCAAATGAATCAAATGATTGACAGGAAATCCGGATTTGGTTAAGTAAATTAGCACGTACCTTTTTCCTTTTTTATTTTAGAGACAAACATAATAGAAAATGTAGCCACTTTAGGATATCCCTTTTAAATAATGAGATGAGCCCCGTTAGAAGAAAGATACACATTGCGGGGCCCTCAATAATTAATCATAATAAACATTTAGAATTTGGAGATGGGCGGTCTAGTGAATTTCCTTGCCTTCTCCAAAGATAACAACACGTTAGACTCTTTAGACGCGACTTAATTAAATTATCTTCTTAAACACGGGTGCACATTGATGTGACCCAAATCCAAATCTCAACGGAGTCAAAATGTGTCGACGACCACGGGTGCATTGATTGTGACGTGGCTCGAGATGCATTTTTTCACGACGTTGCAATTCTATAAATAAGTGATAATAATAAATGCGGTTAAACTTAATAAAAGCACGTAAGTCATAACATGTATTTAAATCAGATATTTAGCCATTATAACAATTTAAGCGACCGTGCTAGAACCACGGGATTCGAGGGTGCCTAACACCTTCCCTCGGGTCAACAGAATTCCTTACTTAGAATTTCTGGTTCGCAGACTTCATTTGGATAGTCGAATATTTTTCCTCGATTTGGGATTCAAGATAAACCGGTGACTTGGGACACCAAAAGCCAAACCTTTCCCAAGTGGTGACTCTGAATTAAATAAATAATCTCATTTCGAATATTGTCACTTAAATTGGAAAAACTCCACCCGCGCATTTAACCCTTCGGGGCCGGGCGCGCAAAAAGGAGGTGTGACACCGTCCTGTAGTCCAAATCATAAAAGTGCAAGGGGATCTCCTGGAATATTGATCTGTAGTCCCAAAGTAAATATCCAGTACACGGGGATCTCCCGGGATACTGTCCCCGTAGTCCCAAATATAAATGTGCATGGGGGTCTCCCGGAATACCATTTCGTAGTACCAAAGTAAATACACAACAGTCTTGAGAAAGAAATACACAGTTCTATTCAAGTTCGAATCAAGAAAACAAGAAATTTCTCCTCTAACATGCTACACAGAATCCAAGTAAGGAGTTAAAGCAGATAAGACAGTTAAGTCACATGAGCATGCTTTCCTAAGCTAAACAGGAGGTTTCACATACTAGTATTGCTCAATTAAAGGAAAAACATAAATATTTACTTAATGAAAATGGGGTTTTTCAATAATTAGCACATTTACGCACTCGTCACCTCACGTACACAACATTCATATAACAACAGTACCAAAATCCTAAGGGGAGTTCCCCCACACAAGGTTAGGCAAGCCACTTACCTCGAACCTGCTCGAAATCAATTTGATATCATGCTCTTGCCACGAGTATCCAACTCCGAGTGTCCCAAATTTAATCAAATCAATTACATAACGTAAATAAAACTTCAAGCAACTAATTTAACTAATGAGTTTAAAGCTACGACGAGAAATTAGAAAGACGCCAAAAAATCCTTTCTGCGCGCACGTCTCGGAATCGGGTACAAAATAACAATTTAGAACACCCATTCCCTCACGAGATTACTCGTCAAAAAATTACTCAATTCCGAAAATTAAAACTCGATCAAAACCCAAAAACTCAATTGGAGAACTTTCCCCCCAAATTTCCATTTTTTCCATTCAAATTCCTTGGTTAGATGAGTAAAACAACAATAAATTGATGAAATATAAATGAAATAGGGTTAGGAGTCGTTACCTACTGATTTCCTCTGGAAAAACCTCACAAAATCACCTTCTCCCGAGCTCAAAATCAAATTTGGTGTTATGAACCTCAAACCCTTGAAATTTCATATTTTTACCCAGCGATTAACGCATCTACAGTCATGGGGATGCACCTACGGTCCCGCACCTACGTAAAAAGCATCGCTGGTGCAAAAACAACTTATCCGGGCTGGGGCAGCATATGAGGTCACTGGGCAGCATATGCGGTCACTGGGCCGCATTTGCGGTCCCTGAAGCACAAGGCCAATCCCACTTCTGCGATTACCAAGCCGCTTCTGTGGCGCCGCACTTGGTGTCCCTCATACGCAGATGCACTTATAGCAGGTTCAACAATATCAAAAAATTCCTAAGTTGAACTTCTAATCTGTTAAGCATCTGAAACTCACATGAGGCCCCCAAGACCTCAACCAAACATACCAACTAATCCGAAAACATTATATGGTCTCAGTCGAGCCCTCAAATCACATCAAATAATGCTAAAATCACGAATCACCCTCCAATCCAAACTTAATGAACTTGAAATTTAAAGGTTCTACAACTGATGCAGAAAACAACCAAACCATGTCTGATTGACCCCAAATTTTACACACAAGTCATATTAAACTACAGATCTATTCCAATTTCCTAAATCGAATTCCGACCGTGATGTCAAAATTTCCCTATCGGCCCGAAACTCCAAAAAATTAACTTTTGCCATTTCAAGCCTAAATAAGATACGGACCTCCAAACCACATCCAGACATGCCCCTAAGCTCGAAATCACCCAACTGAGCTAACGGAATCGACAAAAATTCCATTATGGACCCGCCTTCACACTACTCACGGTTCAACTTCTGAGACTTAGACTCTCATTTAGGGACTAAGTGTCTCAAAACCTTCCGAATTGCAAGATGAACCATCCCGGCAAATCACAATAGCAGAAATATACACGGAGGAAGCAGTTAATACGGGATCGGGGTGTTAATTCTCAAAATGACTGGCCAGGTCGTTATATTCTCCCCCTCTTAAAATATTTGTTTGTCCTCAAACGAGGATAGAGACATACCTGGAGTGGTGAAAAGATGAGGGTAATGGCTTCGCATATCCTTCTCGGTCTCCCAAGCCGCATCGCCGACCGGCTGAGCTCGTCACTGAACCTTTACTGATGCAATGCTCTTTGACCTTAGCTTTCAAACCTGCCTGTCCAATATAGCCACTGGCTCTTCAACATAAGATAGATCCTTGTCCAACTGCACTGAACTGAAATCCAAAATATGTGACGGATCTCCGTGATACCTCTAGAGCATCGAAACATGAAATACTAGATGAACTCCTGCCAAGCTGGGAGGTAAGGCAAGCTCATAAGCAACCTCCCCAACACGTCGCAATACCTCGAAGGGGCCAATAAACCTTGGGCTCAATTTTCCCTTCTTTTAAAATTTCATAACGCCCTTCAGAGGCGAAACCTGAAGCAAGACACGCTCTCCAACCATATATAAAACATTGCGAACCTTCCGATCTGCATAACTCTTCTGTCCGGACAGGGCTGTGCGGAGTCTATTTTGAATCACCTTAACCTTCTCCAAGGCGTCGTGAACCAAGTCTGTGCCCGATAATCTAGCCTCGCCCGTGCGAACCAACCCACCAAGGATCTACACCGCCTACCATACAGAGCCTCATATGGTGTCATCTGAATGTTGGACTAGTAACTATTGTTGTAGGCAAACTCCGCATGTGGTAAGAACTTATCCCAAGAAACACCAAACTCCATCACACACGCACAGAGCATATCCTCAAGAATCTGAATAGTGCGCTCGGGCTGTTCGTCTGTCTAGGGGTGAAATGTTGTTCTCAACTCCACCTGAGTACCCAACTCATATTGTACAACCCTCCAAAATAGTGATGTGAACTGAGTCCCTCTATCGCAAATGATGGAAACTGGAATGCCATGTAGACGAACAATCTCCCGGATATAAATCTCAACCAACCGCTTTGAAGAGTAGGTAGTACACATAGGAATGAAGTGCATAGACTTGGTCAGGCGATCCACAATCACCCAAATGGCATCGAACTTCCTAAATGTCGGTGGGAGTCCAACGATGAAGTCCATGGTGATCCGCTCCCACTTCCACTCTAGAATCTCTATCTGCTGAAGCAATCCACCTGGTCTCTGGTACTCATACATCACCTGCTGATAATTGAGGCATCGAGATACAAATCCAACTATATCTTTCTTCATCCTCCTCTAACAATAGTGTTGCCTCAAATCCTGGTACATCTTCGCAGTACCTAGATGGATGGAATACCGCGAACTGCGGGCCTCCTCCAAAATTAACTCCCGAAGCCCATCAACATTGGGTACACATACCCGATGCTGCATTCTCAATACCCCGTCATCACCAACGATCACATCTCTAGAATCACCATGCAGAACCTTGTCCTTGAGACTAAGCAAATAAGGGTCATCATATTGACACTCTCTAATACGATCAAACAAGGAAAACCGAGAAACCACACAAGTTAGGACCTGACTAGGCTCCGAAATATAAAATCTCACAAACTGGCTGGCTAACGCCTGAACATACATTGTCATGGGCTTCTCCGTTGCTGGTAGATAAGCGAAACTCCCCACATTCTTAACCTAGCGACTTAAAGAGTCGGCCATCATATTGGCGTTACCCGGGTGGTACAAGATAGTGATATCATAGTCTTTCAACAGCTGTGACTACCTCATCTGAAGCAAATTAAGGTCATTCTTCTTAAATAGGTGCTGCAAACTCCAGTGGTCAGTGTAGATCTCACAAGGAACATCGTACGAATAATGACGCGAGATCTTCAAGCATGAACAATAGCAGCTAACTCGAGATCATGGACAGGATAATTTTTCTCATGCACCTTCAGCTATATGGATGCGTAGTCAATCACCCTACCATCCTGCATCAATACCGCTCGAATGCCTATCCTTGAGGCATCACAATACACAGTGTAAGAACCTGAAGCTGATGGCAACACTAACACTGGAGCTGTTGTCAAAGCAGTCTTGAGCTTCTGAAAGCTCTCCTCACACTCGTCCGACCACCTGAAACGGAGCACTCTTCTAGGTCAGCTTGGTCATAGGTGCTGCAATAGATGAAAATCCCTCAACAATTCGACGGTAATAACCCGCCAAGCCAAGAAAACTATGGATCTCTATAGCAGATGATGGTCTAGGCCAACTCTAAACTGCTTCCATTTTCTTCGGATCTACCTTGATCCCTTCACACAATACCACGTAAACCTAGAATGCCACAGAATCCAACCAGAATTAACATTTTGACAACTGTGCATATAAATTCTTTTCTCTCAAGGTCTGAAGCACTGCCCTTAGGTGCTGCTCATGATCCTCCTCGCTCCAGGAGTATACCAGAATGTCATTAATAAAGAAAATGATAAACGAGTCAAGATATGGTCGAAATACACTATGCATCAAATGTATAAATGTGGTTGGGCATTGGTCAGCCCAGATGATATAACAAGGAACTCGTAATGACCCTACCGTATTCTGAAGGCAGTCTTCGAGATATCTGGCTCCCGAATCTTCAACTGATGATATCTTGAACAGAAGTCAATCCTAGAAAACACTCGAGCAGCCTGTAATTGATAAAATAGGTCATCAATACGAGGTAAAGGATACCAATTCTTCACTGTAACTTTGTTCAACTGGTAATAATCAATGCACATATGCACAGAACCATCCTTCTTCTTTACAAATAAGACAGGAGCACCCCAAGGTGACACACTGGCTGAATAAAGCCTTATCAAGAAATTCATGTAACTATTCATTTAACTCCTTCAACTCAGGAGGATACATATGGTAAGGAGGAATAGAAATGGGCTGAGTGTCTGACAACAAATCAATGTCAAAATCAATATCTCTATCAGGCGGCATGCCCGGAAGATCAGCTGGAAACACATCAGAGATATCCTGCATTACTAGGACTGAATCAACTGTAGGGGTATCAATACTGCATCTCACATAAGCTAGATATGTATCACACCCCTTCTCAACCATTTGCTGAGATTTAATAAATGAAATAACTCTATTGGGAGTATGATCTAAGGTACCCCACCACTCTAATCGTGATACACCTAGAATAGCCAACGTCACAGTCTTGGTGTGACAATCAAGAATAGCATAATGGGGTGACAACTAGTCCACGCCCAAGATAATATTAAAATCTACCATGCTGAGCAATAATAAATCAACTTTGGTCTCAAAACCACTAAGAGCAATCAGACATGAACAATAAATGCGGTCCACAATAAGAGAATCTCCCACGGGAGTAGAAACATAAATAGGGGAACTCAAAGTATCCCGAGGTATGCCCATATACGGGGCAAAATAAGAATAGGTGGAGCCCGGATCGAATAAAACCGATGCATCTCTATGACAGACTGGAACAATACATGTGATGACAGAATCTATGGCGACAACTTCAGTATGGCCAGGAAGGCAATAGTATCTGTCAAGGCCTCCCCTTCTAGGGCAACGTCTACCTCCCCGACCTCCACCTCTAGCTGGCTAAGCAGGTGGGGTAGCAACTTGTGTTGTAATCATAGCATGAGAGCTCTATGGAGCACGTTGTGGCTAAGAAATCTATGGAGGTGCACCCCTCCTAAGTCTAGGGTAATCCCTTACCACATGGCAAGTGTCGCCACACTCAAAACAAGCTCTGGGAGGATGTGGAGGCAGTGACTAGCTTGGGTCGGGTATGCTGGACTGACCAATTAAAGCACTCCGTGCAGGAGGCGCACTAGATACTGGAGGTGCATAATAAGGCTTCTTAGGTCTAGGAGGAGCTGGAATACCGCTGGCTGCTAGAAGAGCTGAATGAACGGGGCGACACGTATAACCCCTACCATGACAAACTGTAGCTGGGGCACGAGCACTAGAGTAATGGCCAGACTCTCGAGACCTCTTGGCCTTTGTCTCCTCTATATCCCTAGCAAGCATACCCTCTACTCTCCTAGAAATGCTCATCACCTGCTAATAAGCTATAACCATCTCTAGCTCATAGGCCATGCTAGATCTGATGCTGGGAATGAGCCTCTCAATAAACCGACAAACTCTCTCACGAACTGTAGAAACCAAGGCTGGTGCCTGCCTATCCAAGTCACTAAAACGGACAGTATACTCCGAAATAGTCATAGAATCCTAGCACAAATGCTCAAACTTCGTGCGCCATGGGTCCATGAGGCTCTAAGGGACATACTCCCTCAAAATTATATCTAACAACTGGGACCATGAAAGGGAAGCTACCTTAGTTGGGCTGTCCAACTCAAAAGTATGCCACCACTGATAGGCTGCCCCTCGAAGCTGGAAGGCAGTGAAAGAAACCCCACTTGACCCTGATATACCCATAGTGCGGAGGATATAGTGGCATTCCTCCAGAAATACCTAGGCATCCTCTGATGCTAGACCACTGAATGTAGGAGGCTGGTACTTCTTTAATATCTCAAGTCTCCACTGCTCCTCCTCTGAAGCTACTTCCCTATCCTCAGGCTGAAGTGGGGCTACAAGCGGTACGGGTATAGCCTCTTGAATCTGATCAACCTGAACCCGTTGCTCTAGGGTGTGGGCGGCGGGAGTGTGGGCGGCAGGAGTCTGTTCTCCTCCCCCGGCCTGAGATGTGGCTGCAGCAAGGGGAATCAACTCTGCTTGAGCTAAAGTGGTGTACATGCTCATGAACTGCGCAAGGGTCTCCTCGAGAGCTAAAGTAGTAGTAGTTGTAGGCGTATCAGGTGCCTGGTCTATGGCTGGAGCTGCTGGTTGCTCCTCTGTAGCAGCTCGCACGGGTGCTCTAGCTGTACTACGTGCACACCTTCTTGGCCTCTACCTCGGTCGTGGCCTCTAGTGGCTCTAGCAGGGGGCACGGGTTCCTGGTCATCTCTGGTAGCACATGTCCTCATCATCTGTAAGAGAATAGAAGATAGAGGTTTAGAATTTTGAAATAAATAAATCTCGCACGATAAGGAATCAAATGAAGTGAAATTTTCCTAACAGTTACATAGTCTCTCGATGATAAGTATAGACATCTATGTACTGATCCGCGAGACTCTAATAAATCGACTTATGATTCATGACTCCTATGAACCTAGAAATCTGATACCAAATTGTCACGACCAAGGTTCTCCCTCTGAGAACTTTCATGACGGCACCTAGTCTCTACGACTAGGTAAGCCTAATAATTTGGAAAAATGCAATAATGATAGGAAACTAATGATTTGTAGGTAATATAATAAAAGAGTTTAAAATGCCGCTTAGCATATACAATAATAACACTCTCAAACTGACCATAGCTCTCCCAAAACTAGGAATCTCATGATTCACAAGCTAAAGAAATACATTGTGTTCTAACTCCATAATTCTAAACAAAAGAAAATACAAGAAATCTATAACTGAAGGGAGAATACAGAGGGACTTCTAGGTCTGCGGATGTGGCAGATATACTAGTTATCTAGTTAGGGACTTCTAACCTCGGTCGAGTAGTGACGAGATCAGGTTAGGGCCTTACTAGTTATATATATAACAAGGTAAAACAGTATGAAATGCAATAGTATAATTAAAATACTAACAGTAAATAAAGATGAAATCACAGAAAGAAATAACTCAGTACACCGAGATGGCAATAGGGGCTCTCCTAAGATAATGTCCCGTTGTCCCAAACGTAAATGTGTAGAGGATCTCCTAGGATACCATCGCGTAGTACAAATCGTAAATGTGTAGGGGGATCTCCCGGAATACCGATCCGTAGTCCCAAGTAAATATCCAATACATGGGGATCTCCCGGGATACCGTCCTGTTGTCCCAAATATAAACGTGTAGGGGGATTTTCCGGAATACCATTCCGTAGTCCAAAGTAAATACACAACAGTCTCAAGAACGAAATCTACAATTCTATTCAAGTTCGTATCAAGAATACCGGAAATTTCTACTCTAACATGCTACACAGAATCCAAGTAATTAGTTAAAGCAGATAAGAAAGTTAAGTCACATGAGCATGCTTTCCTAAGCTAAACATGAGGCTACACATACTATTATTGCTCAATTATAGGAAAAACATAGATATTTACTTAATGAAAATGGGGTTTTTCAATAATTAGCATATCTACGCACTCGTCACCTCATATACACAACATTCATATAAAAACAGTACAAAACTCCTAAAGGGAGTTCCCCCCACAAGGTTAGGTAAGTCACTTACCTCGAACTAGCTCAAAATCAATCTGATATCATGCTATTGCCACGAGTATCCAACTCCGAGTGGCTCGAATCGAATCAAATAAATTACATAACATAAATAAAACTACAAGAAACTAATTTAACTAATGAATTTAAAGCTACAGCGAGAAATTAGAAAGATGCTCAGAAATCCTTTCTGGGCTCATGTCTCGGGATCAGGTAAAAGTTACCAATTTAGAACACCCAATCCTTCACGAGATCACTCATCCAGAAATTCCTCAATTCCTACAAATAAAACCCGATCAAAACCCAAAAACTCGATTGGCAAGTTTTCCCTCCAAATTTCTAGTTTTCCACTCAAATTCCTTGATTAGATGAGTAAAACAACAATAGATTGATGAAATATAAATGAAATAAGGTAAGAAATCGTTACCCACTGATTTCCTCTCCAAAAACTTCACAAAATCACATTCTCCCAAGCTCAAAATCAAATTTGGTGATATGAATTTTAAACCCTCAAAATTTCATATTTCTACCCGGCGATTACCGCATCTACGGTCATGGGGATGCACCTGCGGTCCCACACCTACATAAAAAGCATCATAGGTGCGAAAACAACTTATCCGGGCTGGGGCCGCATCTGCGGTCACTAGGCCGCATTTGCGGTTCCGTATCTGTAGTCCCTGAAGCACAAGGACAATCATGCTTCTGCGATTACCAAGCCGCTTTTGCAGCGCCACACCTACGGTCCCTCATATGCAGGTGCAGTTATAGCAGGTTCAGCAATATCAGAAAATGCCTTAGTTCAACTTCCAATCCGTTAAGAATCTGAAACTCACCCGAGGCCCCTGGGACCTCAACCAAACATAACAACCAATCCTAAAATATCATATGGACTCATTTGATCCCTCGAATCACATCAAACAATGCTAAAATCACAAATCACCCTCCAATCCAAACTTAATGAACTTGAAATCTCAAAGTTATACATCTGATGCCGAAACCAACCAAACCATGACCGATTGACCCCAAATTTTGCACACAAGTCATATTCAACACTACGGACCTATTCCAACTTCCGAAATTGGATTACAACCCCGGTATCAAAATTTCACTATCGGCCTGAAACTCCAAAAATTCAACTTTCGCCATTTCAAGCCTAAATACGCTATGGACCTCCAAACCATAATCCGAATACGCCTTTAAGCCCGAATTCACCCAACAGATCTAACGGAATCGATAGAAATTCCATTATGGACCCATCTTCATATTACTCCGACTACGATCCAATTTCTAAGACATAGACTCTCATTTGGGGACTAAGTGACCCAAAACACTCAAAAACTCAAGATGAACCATCCCGACAAATCACAATAGCAGAAATAGACACGAGAAAAGTAGTTAATAGAGGATCAGGGCATTAATTCTAAAAATGACCGGCTGGGTCGTTACAGCATCTATTGTAAACACACTCAAAATTTGGAGGTATTACTTATATGGCATTTCTTGTGAGGTGTATACGAATCATCAGAGCCTCAAGCATCTGTTTAGGTAGAATGACTTGAATTTGAGGCAGCAGAGATAGTTAGAGTTGTTGAAGGAGTATGATAACGTTATTCTTTATTATTCGGGGAAGGACAATGTGGTAGCAGACGTCTTTGAGTATAAAGGTGGAGAGTATATGAAGTTTTTTCATTTAATATAATGGAGGACTTTAGCTATAGATGTTTAGACATTGGCCAATAGGTAGGTGAGATTAGATATTTTGGAGCCTAGTAGGGTCCTTACTTTAGTTGTATCTTAGTCGTCCTTGTTTGAGTGCATTAAGGGTCGCTAGGACAATCATATTTGCTTGTCCTTAAGGATACAGTGCAACAATGTAGTGGTGCTAAGGAGGTGACTATTGGTGATGATGGTGTATTGAGGCTTCAAGGTCAGATCTGTATTCTTAATCCACATTGTTTAAGGGAGTTGATTCATGTGAACACTATTGTTTGTGGTATTCTATTCATCTAGGTGCTACAAATATGAATCGTAATTTGAAGCAGCATTATTGGTGGCAGAAGATGAAGAAGGAAATTGTTGGATATGTCATGCTATCACGACCCAAACCGAAGGGACACGACGGGCACTCAGTGCCTTACTCAACTGAGTAACAATGTAACATATCTTTCTTATCATACTATCATGAGTAAATGAGCCAGCAAACTGGTCATGAGAAAACAAGAATAACACATAAGGGAATACTCAACATATGACGACCCAACATGATATAGAAACTTATACATGTGACATATGGGCCTATAAGGCCGACATGACCACTTGTAAACTCAAAACATAGGCCGACAAGGCCATACAAGTATCCATACACCTGACATCTATCTACAAGCCTTTAAGAGTACATAAAATCATAAAGGTTAGTACAGGGTCCTGCCATACCAATCAATACATATCCAAAGCATACTAATCAAATAGACAACTCTGGAGCAAGTGGAGTGCACCAACACCTCCGCTGAGCTGATATCCTACTAGGAGGACTATCAACCTATCAATCGGGACCTGCAGACATGAAACTCAGTGTCCCCAGGAAAAAGGAACGTCAATACGAATAAAGTAATGAGTATGTAAGGCAGGAAAGCATAAATAAGAACAGTAATTTAAAGAGAGATAGAGGAGATATAACCTATAACATCTGAGTGCCTCTGGGGTCTACTGACATGAAATGCATAATACACGTATATACATAAACTTTTAAAAACATACGCCTCTATAGGAATCATCATTATCATATCGTACTTGGCCTCAAACAGGACTTGGTAAAAATGTACTCGGCCATTATAAGGCTCAGTAGAATCGTACATGGCCAAGTGGAGCTCAGTAAACCCAACTGATCAGTGGTTGCGCAATAGGTGCCATACCTAGCCGACTACGCGGCTCAGTAGAGTAAAATAGATACTATATATAATGTATGCTAGACTCATGGAATCACGTTTTAAACCTTCTGGAGTGACTTAAAAACATTTTGTACATCCATATCCTCAATATGAACCTCAGTATGATTCAAGGATCATACACACTTGCTTAGAATAATTTTATAAGGAAAGAACAACATGGACAACCTTAATTGCTAGGAGTAGATCTGTTATGAAATAACGTATTCATTTCACTTTATATCATGCCAAAAGAAAGAAGGAAGTTCCTTAACATACCTTAAACTCGTTGAGTCCCTAATACCTTCCAAACAAATCTTCAAACAAGTCAACTCAATCTATCATAGTATAAGGAGATTCAAAATCAGTGCTGAGCAAAGGCTAAGTCTGTAACTTAAGTTAGTAGCTCATTTACATAAATTCAGGCAACATCTCCCCTATAACAATGGCCTCCTCCTATACCATATACAAACAACAACAACTAGAGAAATCCATCAACATATAAATGTAAGCACGTGATTTTTGCTTCACGGACAACCACTCCAAAAGAAAACAAAAATAGTGACCAGTGACCTCGCTGTACAAATTTTCAGTTTTTCATGACATGTGCTGTTAGTCATTTGTGGTTCGGCCCAAGTTGCATTTGATCTTATCAATCAAAATACAAAGTGTGTCTGTCATGGTAATCAAACCGTAATTCGTTCGTTGAAAGAAAATTCAAAAAAATATATATGCATCGTTCGTTCTAGGTTGTGATTTAACTTACTTAAATATTTTAATTTGGTGTGATAATTGTGTTGAAGTGTCACATGGTTGTTTGTTTTAATTTTATTTGTTTTATTATTTATTTTGTTATTTCATTTTTTGTTTTAAAATAAGAGAACAAAGAAAAGAGTGATTTGGGCCCAAGAAATGAAACAAAAATAGGCCCAAAACCGGCACAAGGACCCAGTCCAAGTCAGGCCTGCCCAAACACTGATTCAAACGACGCCGTATCGGCGTCCTTATCAGAATCGTTGATCTGACTCAAATAAACGGTTCTGATTAGGTTGATCACTTCATTTCAACGACGTCGTTTCAGGCAAATTAATCTAAGCCGTCCAACCCCTTGATCCAACGGACCCAGGCCTTTCCCCCTAAACCCGTCAAACTTTGACCCGATCCAGCCTTACCCGGTCTCACCCACTATCAAACCCAAAACGACACCGTCTTCCCTAAGTGAATAGATCCTGGCCATAGATCTCATTTGATCCAACGGCCAGGATCTAAACCCCTAGATCGTATATAAGCTTTCTATCGTACCCCACGCCCCCTATCCGAACCCCACCCTTCACTCATCGTCTTCACCAAACACTGAAACCCCTCAAACCCTAGCAGCCGCCCTAGTTTCCCTTTCACCAGTGACCACCTCCTGAACACCCTAGGACCATCTCACTGTCCTGAACACGGATCTGTTACCCCCTAGCCTCGAATCACCTTCCTTCGTCTCGAATCTTCATTTGAAGATTCGAGTCGAACTCTGACCTACACCAAACCTCACCATCTTCACCCTAGACAATCCCCGAACCTCCCTCGTGACCAAACCATGCTTGGTTTGGTCCGAATCTGACCACGGAAACACGAATCCCAGATCTGCTGTTTCGAACCCTAGGGTTTTTAGTGCCTGTTCCGTGCTTGTTCCGTGCCTGTTCCGTGCATGTTTAAACCAAGGGTTTATGGTCTAATAGACCTTAATCGAAGTGTTTCTTAAAACACATCGATTAAGGGTTCCTCATGCCTGTTCCGTGCCTGTTTAAACCAAGAGTTTATGGTCTAATGGACCTTAATAGAAGGGTTTCTCATTTGAGAAACACTTCGATTAAAGTCCGTTAAACTTTAAGAAGGGTCTGTTCAAACACAAGTTGATTTCTCTGATCTTTTCTTTCAAAGATTTTAAGGTAAGTTTGTCTTCTCTTCTTCATTCCAGTTCGTGTGTGTGTTAAAGGTCTATTCGTATGGCCAAAACATCTTGTTCAAATTGTGTTTTGGATTTTACCAACTGTTTTCTCACACCTTGCATGGACCTCTGTTATTTGATCAAATGTTTCCTCATTCACTGATAATGCGTGTGTATGTGAACTGCATAACTTACTGAATTGAAACTGTTTGAGTAATCAATCCCCAAGTTAACCTCTGTATTGACATGTGCAATCTGACCCCTTGCTGATATTGTTTGATTCTAATCATTGGCTTTGATTGTGTATGTTGTAATTAGTATAGTCGATTCGATACATGTCGTTAAATAGTTTTAGCTGTTTGAATGGTAACAGCTTGATTTGTCTCGTTGAACATTGCTTGAATCAAAATTGAAGATCAACTGTTTATTTAAAATAGCTGAGTGGAAAAAAACAGCAGGGAGGGGGGAATTTTGAGTTGTCACACAGATTGTAAAGTACTGAATTCATGCTATAAAAGAGGCAGACCTTCCATTGAGAAAGGGGGATTCTTTTTGGAGCCTAAAAGAGAAGGTTTTCTTAAAAAGAAACTGAAAGAAAGAAACATAAATTCTGAGAATATTGTAACCAAACGCTGTCTGAAAACTACAGAAGAATTTACATTGGTCAAGTTGTCTTGGCCAAGTTCTGTTGTTTGCCCTGATTGAGTTGCTTGTGATTGTTGAATTGCTGGTGTTGCTGCATTGAATACTCTGTTATTTCTGTTGGTTCATTACTCTGGTTCTGGGATTGTTTGTTTGTTGCTCGACTGCTCGTGAGCTTCATCATTGTTGGCTGGTTGTTGTTGCTGTGTATCTGTTGTTGCTGTGTTTGTTGCATACCACTCAACTGATCATTCCTTTCTTCCTTTGCTTTCCTTACCAGGTACACAATAACACTACCAATGTAACTCGAAAGTTTGAGCAATGAGTGTAAAAGAGAAGATCTGCAGATGTTTTTTATATACATGGACTGTTGTGTTAAATGTCATATAGTGTCTAATAGCTCACATTTTTGTTTGGGATACTGAAGGTAGCTTACAAGCCTAGCTGATGTCAATGTAGGGGATTGAATGATAGTTGTATATGTATGCTGTTAGATAAAGGTATTCCCAATGCAGTAGGTTGTATCTTGGAGTTAGTTTAATTGTGTAGTATAATTCTTTAATGTATGCCAAGCATGAAAACTGTATACTACTAGTTAAGTTCTTTCTCTTCCGATAAATTGCCTCATCTAACTGGTAAACTATGCTTTAGAACAAAGAACACAAAGCTTGCAATCTCAACCTCATGAAGGTCGAGCCCAGGTCAAAACAGACCAAGCAGGCCCGCATCGAACAAACAGTGGCCCAGGTCTGGCCCATCCCGCATGAGCTGGATTTGGGCCGTAACGTTCCATCGGCTGTCCGTGTGCGCAATCACATTTACTTATTCTGTAAAGGCATTTTGAATCTTGCTATAAATAAGCCTACAAGCATGCAATCAACTAGGACTATCTCTGTTTTCAATTAGTAGAGACAAACGCGACAAGAAACGTAGTTGCTATAGGAAATCCTTTTAAAATAAGGACGAGATGAGCCTCGACAAATAAAAATGCACAAGCTGCGGGGCCCTCGTTAAATGTATATATCGAAGCATTCAGTTTCCGAGGCGGGTCGTTTAGCAAATCTCACGACCCTCCCGGAATAATAACGCGATAGCCTCTTTAAGCGCGTATTTAATAATTTTACCTTCTTAAATTCGGGTGCGCATTTATGTGACCCAAATCCAAATCTCAACGGATTCGAGATGTGTTTCTAATCACGAGTACATCGATTGTGACGTGGTTCGAGATGCATGTCCATGACGTCGCAAATTCCTTTTTAAAAGTAAGAATGAGACGAGCCTCGACAAACAAAAAATGTACAAAGCTGCGGGGCCCTCTAAATGTATGTATATATTGAAGTGTTTAGAATTCGGGATGTGCCGTTTAACGGATCTTTACGACCTTCCCCAAAATAACAAGACGCTAGTTGCTTTAGGCGCGCCTTTAACAATTTATTTTCCTTAATTCGGGTGCACATTTATGTGACCCAAATCCAAATCTCAACCGAGTCGAAATATATCGATAACTACGGGTGTACTGATGTAACGTGGTTCGAGATATGTTTTCATGACGTTGCAATTCTCGTAAAATAATAATAACGACAAAAGCGGTTAAAAGTTAAAATTTGCACATAAGTTCATATTTGTATAAAATCAAATAAATAAGCCGAATATAATAGTTGAGCGACCGTGCTAGAACCACGGAACTCGGGAATGTCTAACACCTTCTCCCGGGTTAACAGAATTCCTTATCCGGATTTTTGGTACGCAGACTATAATATGGAGTCATTCTTTTCCTCGATTCGGGATTAAAATTGGTGACTTGGGACACCCTAAATCTCCCAAGTGGCGACTCTGAAATAAATAAACCAATCCCGTCTCGATTGTCCTTTAATTGGAAAAAACTCCCTTGCGCCCTCGCGGGTATGTAAAAAGGAGGTGTGACAATAAATATCAATAAGAAGACACCACATAACAACAACAAGTCACAACTACTTCATGACGAGCGACAAGCTCCGATTGGAATCCGTATAACCCATATCACCCCTTATAGACTTTTAATATTAACTTAACAAAATCATTAATATGATAATGAATTATTTCATCAATGGTTCCACCCTTATACCATATATTTATAACAAAGGAAACAATCCACAACTCCAACTATCTTCAATTAGAAACTTTATTCACTAGTTCATGTCTAGTCCAACCATTTAACTTAATCAACATCAAGATAACCTTAAGAACCTGCAAGAACAAAATACACATACCTCCTAAAGTAGCTTCAAGTCAAAATCCAAGTTATATTTAGCTTACAACAGCCATTGGCAATAAAACACCATAGAAGTGACTTAAGCTAATCCAAGTATTATCTTGTAGTTTATCATCCTAACAACTTAACCAACATACAAGCGAGCTTAAGCACAATTAGTACGCTGTTATACTCACCTTTCCCAGTAGCAACAACTTGAAATTTCAGCACAAAATAGCCCACAACTATCCTCAATGACAACACAACTTCAAAGAGGTGTTATTCTTCACTTTTGATGTTGAAATATGGTGTAATCCATTTGCAAGACTTGAAATAATCTAGGGTTGGTATGAAAACCATTGGAGATTACTTTATAGAGCATAAACCACTTAAAACAACCTCCCACATGAGCTGGAACCACCGAAAAATCAGCAACAACAAGAAGAACAAGAAACTTACTAGCGCCACGGGATTCCCGACACTTGATTTGTGTTATTTGCCCTTTGTTTGGGTCTTGGATCATGAGAGAACCTTGAGAGAGTGTTTCTAGGGTTCGAAGGTCTGAATATACTGAAAATAATGACTTAAAACGGGGTTGAGGCATCTTATATATATCCATATGTCTTAAACCGCCTATGTGGGCCCCATAGAGAGCTGTTTGGCACAGTCTTGCAAAAATGCAATATCTCTCTAGTCTGATATCATATCGACAAATGGTTTAACAAGTTCGAAACTAGACTCGTAGATATTCAATTTGATATGTATATGATCCCTTGATTCCAAGTATATTGGGAGAAAATTGTAGCTAAATTTGACCTAAATTTCAGCACATTATGAATGCAACTTGTGATGACCTTTGCCAACTTTTGTTCCACAACTCGCTTGACTTAGAAACATAACACACGACTATCATACGACAAAAATAACTCATAACTTAACCTCCTTATCATGTTAATCACCCTAGTCTCACCCCAAAAGAATATGTTATAACATTCCAAACTTGTCGACTTTCGATGAAACTTATTTTCTTCAGCTCGTTTAGTGTCTAAGGTTTCCAGCCCTTTTGGTACTTGTTATTCATGATATTAATGATTTTTAACCTCCAAGATAAAATTATGAACTTACGTTATGCACTTTCAAAGAAGATCTCATTTTCGAGCTTACATCAGTTGGCTTACTACATATTCTCACATACGAAAACATAGGATGTTACATCATTCCCCCCTTTGGAACATTCGTCCTCGAATGTTGACTGATGCATTTATCAGTCTCATAACTTGTAGCACTTACAAATACTTTAATATTATCCTTGACATCTATGAAACTATTCTGTAAATAAATCCAAGGGCCGGCCCCCCATTTAGGCCTCTTTTCCATACCACGACCTGTGGTCGGAATACTTCCAATCTCGTAACTATTGTTACCTTCTGTAATGCATCATGTACAACCGTGTACTTGTATGTGTTCCTATGCGACTCTTCTCTCCTTTTTCCTCCATCTTTTAGCCAATCTCTAGGCCTCACTTTGTGAACATATACAGAAATATGACAAGATGTCCCTCTAGGCATCTATAGGTGTACTAAAGTTCTTCGTTTGGTACATTGTCGAACTTATGACTATTGTTATACCTTTCTTCATAGCCTAGGTTATCTATGCTTATGGTTTTACTACACTAGGTAGTTTATACTATATCCTAACTCTTACTTCGGTTTATTATTACCGAGGTCTGCCACCCAGCTCCGGGTTACTCTTTCACTGCTTGTCCTAAATGTATAAATCTATGTCCTTTAATGCTTTCTCATTACTGTTCATCTTAATAATGACGATCTAATCTCATCTCATAAATTGCAACTTTTATCCATCCATTGGTGATTCACCTTAATGTTGATCCATAATCTACCACTGATAACTTGAAACCTCTTAAGTAATATATTGTCACTAGGGCTCACGTCTCATCGGGGAATATCTAAAGTGATTTGTCTGATCCACATAGGGACGATACTATACTTCCATAACCGTATTTCATAGCATCCCAACATGATTCATCTTATGGGGGTATTCTAATCCCGTGCAATTCATAAAATCCCTTTTCTTTAAATTATTCCTCAATCAAACGCCTAAAGGACATCCCCTTATCTATCACAATTACACCCTTATTCTACTACCGGGGCAGCATTTTATCTATTTCAATTGCTCCTAGTCTTAGACTCATCTATGTTCATTCAGGCTGTACCGAGCTTTTTATTACATATGGAAATCATCAGCTCCCTTGTTTTGATGGGTTTAATCTTGAGGACTTACATATTCTCGTCACCTTCTCACTAACCTTTTCATATCCTTACTCCTATTTACCAAAAACCTTGTTGCTCTACAATACTTTACCTTACGACCTACACCTATATATTTATACTACTCGCTACCTTCCTTTAACTTGCTAGAACCATAAATTTCCTTTCGTGCCTTCTCAGTGGTGCTTAAATGTAAGCAATTACTTTTCATTGGTGTTATATCACTTGTTGCATGAATACTTGGCTTGTCTTATTGCCCACGAATACTGTAATTTCATGTACCTCATATGATCTCAAACATCACCTTTGATGACTTTTTTCCCATTCATTAGCCACGATAGGTGCCACTTTCTTATGGAGTGTATACAATATTGTAGTGAGACTGTTGTTACAAGATCATTTACTCTTTAGCTCGTTATGTTTAAGTGGAAACCTTCTTCCTTATTTTCTCAGCTAGTCCTTTGTTGTAGTACTTAGGGATACCTTCTAGCTCTTGTAAAGTTGCGAGCTTGTTATATCGTACACCCAAAGGAAATTTTCCTTGTTCTTAATCGCCTATAATAATCCTTAGTTACATAACTTCGTGCCCTTATGCTCGTAGGGTTACTTCTAAGCTCAAATTTTGATTGTCTCCTTAGTGGCACTCTCTCTTATTTTCATAAAACTTAAACAGTATCTTTAACTACCTCAACTCCTATCTGAATTTTTTTTAGATGATTGCGATCTCGTATCTGCGAGACTGAATTCCCTATGCTGCGGTTCACTACATTTTTCTTGCATGATCTACTGATTTATCTGTGACCTCTTGTCTAGCTATAGCTAGGCTCTTCCCGAATCAACTACTAACTATTTGTTGGTCCATTCTCATATCTATATTCCGCATAATATCTCTTGGGTTATTTTCTTTGTCTTAACATACTACTCGTACTGGCTCCTTATATATCAATTGTTCATTTGCACTTATTTATCAATAACATCTAGTATGGGAACCCTTACTACCTCTCCCCAGAGGCGTGCTTGCATAAAGTTCTAGAGTTGTAACATATCTGTAGGGTCTAAATAAATGCAATCTCATTCCTTTCGCCTTTCTACCACATTATTCCTTTATTATTCCATAGTTACCTGAACCGGTAACTACGACTTAATAACATATCACACCATCTTCCCCCTTTAGGATAGTACTAAGACTTAGTACTACGAAGATCTACCTATAGATGTTTTACCTCTTCATCTTTGGCGTTTTTCCACATCATCAATGACCCTTACTCGCCTTATGGTAACCCTTTTGTACCAGGGATAACTGAATTTCTTATGCACGAAGGTGACACCTAGTGCAACTGATACACTTAGTCCCTTAAGATTAACTCTGCTCAGAGTGCTTGCTTTAGGGAAGTGTCTTCCTAAATGACCTTTAAAGGTTATTCGTCTATTGTCTACTCTGTTATTGTTGGAACTCGATCTCCAAAATTCTCACGATGCCAACAAATACCAATTCCTTCGATCCTTAAATCATGTTCAATTTTTTTATCTTGTTTACTATCCCATACTAAATTCTATTACTACGGGGGTTTAATTTTTCCTTTTGGTAATCACGTTCGAGTCCTCAATTCTCGAATGAGGATATAGCCTTTGGCCTATATTCTTTTATTATCTCAAGGCCTGTCACCTCTTGTCTTTTCCTTCACTTGACTATAGACTATGTCATTCTATCATATTTTGATTTACCGTTATCATCCATTTATCACATCTTACTCATAATGCTTCAGTTACTCTCTTCTTATTCTCCGGCTAGTATTTCTATCTATCACTATATTCTGATAACTTCAACAAAATATTCTTTCACTTTTAGCTCCCCTTACTTCATCTCACTGGCTCTTCAGTTCACCTAGCATTCTCTCTTTACTAGGAACGGGAGCCATACAAAGATAAATATTTATCCCTTCTAGGATTCCAGTGCCAATCTTCTAAATTTTTCTAGACATTCTAGTATTCATATCTAAATGTACTATTCTTGATTGCACCATCGGGGTGTCTCACAAGGAGAACTATTACCACATTTGCAATATTCTTTAGAAATGTTAGCTAATAATAATAATCCATCTACCATTTTGGGTTAATCTAGCCCCAATTGGATCTTGCTATCCCCTTCTTCTCTTAAACTATATCTGTCAACTCCCATAGGGCATACTGAGATGGATGTGGCCAATTGTACATACTTTTGTTACTGTTGAAGGTAACTCAGAATACATATATTTCTCTGCCTGAATTGTAAAAACTCAAAACCTTCACTAACTGGTATCTCGTAACCTTCGCCACCTTGCTTCTTTTACTTGTTGAAACTTGTATTTACCTTCTTATTCTCTTGTTGCTTTTTAAACCATATGGGTGGATAAATATTCATAACTTAGGACTCCTTATCAAGAAACTTACGCGTCTTAGTACACATATAATCTACTGAAGACCTTACATTTACTCATCATAAGCATGATGCAAAATCGAGTTCCATTGACTCAACTCTTCCACAGCAACATTTAATCTCTTACCAACTATCTGTTTGGATGAGGTATCATTGTGTTACGAATAAAATAGAATTTAGAAGTTTGAATTCTTACAATTGAGCTCTACCACACGATCTAGAGTAGGAAGAAAGAGTGACAATCCTTAATGCCATGCAGCCTCCTGCTTATAAGTGTGGTGCAGTCCACACCCATAAACAAGACTCTACTAGACACGGCTTGTAGACTCCCTAGGATAGAACTACTCTAATACCACTTTTGTCATGACCCAAACCGAAGGGCCGCGATAGGCACCTGGTGCTTTACTCAACCGAGTACCAATGTAACATATCTTTCTTATCATACTATCATGAGTAAATGAGCTAGAAAACCCGTCATGAGATAACAAGAATACAACTTAAAGGAATACTCAACATATGACAACCCAACATGATATACAAACTTATACATGAGACATACGAGCCTATAAGGCAGACATGACCATTTGTAAACTCAAAACATAGGCCAAAAAGGCCATACAAGTATCCATACACCTGACATCTGTCTACAAGCCTCTAAGAGTACATAAAATCATAAAGGTTGGGACAGATCCCCGCCATACCAATCAATATATATCCAAAGCATACTAACCAAATAGACAAGTCCGGAGCAAGTGGAATGCACCAACACCTCCGCTGAGCTGATTGCCTACTAGGAGGACTATCAACCTATCAATCGGGACCTGTGGGCATAAAACTCAGCGTCCCCGGGCAAAACGGATGTCAGTACGAATAAAGTACTGAGTATGTAAGGCAGGAAAGCATAAACAAGAACAGTAATGTAAAGATAGATAGAGGAGATACAACCTATAATATCTAAGTGCCTCTAGGGGCTACTGCCATGAAATTCATAATACATATATATACATAAACTTTTAAAAACATACGCTTCGGTGGGTATCATCATCATCATTTCGTACCCAGCCTCAAAGAGGACTCAGTAGAATTGTACCCGTCCACATGGAGCTCAGTAAACCCAGATGATCAGTGGTTGCACAATAGTTTCCATACTCGACCGACTATAGTGGGGCTCGGTAGAGTAAAATAGATACTATATATAATGCATGCTAGACTCCTGGAATCACGTTCTAAACCTTTTTGAGTTACTTAAAAACATTATGGACATCCATACCCTCAATATGAACCTCAGTAGGATTTAAGTATCATACACACTTGCTTAAAATAATTTTCTAAGGAAAGAACAACATGGACAACCTCAGTTGCTAGGAGTAGATCCGTTATGAAATAGCATTTTTATTTCACTTTAGATCATGCCAAAAGAAAGTAGGAAGTGCCTTAACATACCTTAAACCCGTTGACTCCCTAATCCATTCCATGAAACTCTTCAAACATATCAACTCAATCTATCATAGTATAAGGACATTCAAAATCAGTGTTGAGCAAAGGCTAAGTCTGTAACATAAGCTAGTAGCTCATTTACATAAATTCAAGAAGCATCTCCCCTATAACAAGGGCCTCCTCCAATACCATATACCAACAATAACAACCAAAGAAATCCATCAACATATTAACATCAATAACAAGACACCATATAACAACAACAAGTCATAACTACTTCACGACAAGCGACAAGCTCCGACCGGAATCTGTATAACCCTTATCATTCCTTATAGACTTCTTACATTAACTTAACAGCATCATTAACATGATAATGAATTATTTAATCAATGATACCACCCTTTTACTATATATTTATAACAAATGAAACAATCCACAACTCAAGGTATCTTCAATTAGAAACTTTATTCACTAGTTCATGTCTAGTACAACCATTTAACTTAATCAACATCAAGATAACCTTAAGCACCTACAAGAACACAATAAACATACCTCCTACAGTAGCTTCAAGTCAAAATCCAAGTTATAATTAGCTTAGCCCCCAATGGTAATACAGAACCATAGAGGTGACTAAAGCTAATCCAAGTATTATCTTGTAGTTTATCATCCTAACAACTTAACCAACATACAAGAAGGATTAAGCAAAATTAGTACGTTGTTATACTCACCTTAGCCAGTAGCAACAACTTGAAATTTCAGCACAAAACAGCCCACAACTATTCTCAATGACAACACAACCTCAAAGAGGTGTTATTCTTCACTTTTGATGTTGAAATATAGTGTAATCCATTTGCAAGACTTGAAATAACCTAGGGTTGATATGAAAACCATGGGAGAGTATTTTACAGAACATAAACCACTTAAAACAACCTCCCACACGAGCTGGAACCACCCAAAAATCATCAACAACAAGAAGAACAAGAAACTTACTAGCACCACGGGATTCCCGACACTTGATTTGTATTGTTTGCCCTTTGTTTGGGTCTTGGATCATGAGAGAACCTTGAGAGAGGGATTCTAGGGTTTTAAGGTCTGAATATACTAAAAATAATGACTTAAAATGGAGTTGAGGCATCTTATATATATCCATATGTCTTAAACCACCTATGTGGGCCCCATAGAGAGTTGCTTGGCACAATTTCGTAAAAATGCTAATATCTCGCTAGTGCAATATTGTATCAACTAACGGTTTAATAAATTGGAAGCTAGACTCGTAGATCTTCAATTTGATATGTAGATCATCCCTTGATTCCAAGTATATTGGGAGAAAAGTGCATCTACATTTGACCTAAATTTCAGCACATTATGAATGCAACTTGTGATGACCTTTGCCAATTTTTGTTACACAACTCGCTTGACATAGAAACATAACATACGGCTATCATTTGACTAAAATAACGCATAATGTAACCTCCTTATCATGTTAATCACCCTAGTCTCACCACAAAAGTATATCTTATACCATTCCAAACTTGTCAACTTTCGACAAAACTTATTTTCTTCAGTTCGTTTAGCGTCTAAGCTTTCTGCCACGACCCCAGTTCGCCCTCCGTGAACTACCGTGATAGAACCTAGTCTCTATGACTAGGTAAGCCTAACAAATACGGAAAATAAAGGAAATTTGCGGAAGAAATAATAAAAAACCAAAATCATTGAATGGAAAAAATAGTTATATGTCGCTCGGCATATACAACACAACATTGTCAAAACCAAGTACATTATCTCAAAACCCGAAAACTCACGGAACCACAAGCCTTTGGAATATCTAACAATCTAACTCCAGAATATTTAATAAGAAAGAAAATACAGAATGGCAATGTTTAACAGCTAGAATAGAAAGGGACTTCTCGGTCTGCGGATGCGGCAGATGTACCTCGAAGTCTCTAGAGCAGTCGCCTCCCTCAAGGATGGTAGGCCTGAGTAGTGGTACACCAATCATAAGGATGGTAGGCCTGAATAGAGGTATACCTCGTCTACTTATGTACAACGCATTTCAATTACCAAATATACCAATCATAAGGGGAAGGTCCCCTACAGAAGTTTAGACAAGCCACTTACCTCGAACCGCTCAATAATCAATCCGAAACCACGTTTTTGCCACGAGTAATCGACTCCAAATGGCCCAAATCTATTCAATTCAATCGCATAATATAAATAACACTTCAACTAACTGATTCTACAATTAAATTCTAAGCTAATATGCGAAATTAGCTAAAATGACCAAAATGCCCCTCGGGCCTACATCTCAGAATCGGGTAAAATTAATAGTTTCATAATCCTCACACTCTCACGAGTCTAACCATACCAAAATTAACCAAATCCGATGCCAAATCCCCAATCAAAACTCAATTTCTTGGTCTAAGAACTTTTCCCCCAATTTCCACAAATTTCGAAATTAAAGGATGGATTTAAGTGTAGATTCATGGAAATTAGTTTAAAATGAGTAGGAATTACTTACCCAAATTGCCCAGGGAAAAATCTCTTCAAAAATCGCAATTTCCCGAGCTCCCAAGTTCAAAATAAGAATTATGGTTCAAACCCTCAATTTTGGGTTTTAAAAATCTGCCCAAGTGTTTTGTTCATCGCGATCGAGAAACATGACGTGCGATCACGAAGAGGAAAAATTGATGGCTCTTGAACTGCGCTATCTGAACGCGAGATGAAGCACGCGAACGCAGAAAAGGAAAAGGGGAGGCTTATGCGTTTGCGGAAAAGGGAATGCGAACACGTAGGGGAAAAGGTCATTGTACCCACGGCTCCTAGTTCTACTACGCGAACGCGTAAGGAGGGGTGCAAACGCGAAGGAGGAGAGGGCAGACTTGTTGTGACGGCCAAGCCGGTCGTCTTAAGAATTAATGCCCCAATCCCCTATTAACTTCTTTCCCCACATTTATTTATACTAATGCGGTTTGCCGCGATGTTCGGTTTTATGTTTCGGGGAGTTTTGGGACACTTAATCCCTAAATGAGAGCTTAAGTGTTAGAAAAGTGGCCTTAGTTGGAACAGTGTGGAGACGGCCTTGGAATGGAAATCTGATGGTTTTGTTAGCTCCGTTGGGTGATTTCGGTGTTAGGAGCGTGCTCGGATTGTGTTTTGGAGGTCCGTAGCTAATTTAGGCTTGAAATGCCGAAAGTTAAATTTTGGAAGTTTTCGGTTCGATAGTGAGATTTTCATCCGAGGATCAGAATAGAATTCTGAGAGTTGTAGTAGTTTCGCTGTGTCATTTGGGATGTGTGTGCAAAATTTTAGGTCATTCGGACGTGTTTTGATTGGATTTTTTATCGAAAGCGAAATTCGGAAGATTTTAGAAACTTAGACTTGAATCCGATGTGTTTTGGTTGCTTTGATGTTGTTTGAAGTGTTTCGAAGATTTGTACAAGTTTGAATAAGGTTTTAGGATATGTTGATGCCTTTGGTTGAGGTCCCGGGGGCCTCGGGATGAATTCGGATGGTTAACGAAGGAAATTTTGGAGTTGAAGTTGCTGCAGCAACTGTTCTTCTGGTATTTTCGCATCTGCAGTTTGCGGACCGCAGATGCGGAGCCGCAGAAGCGGCGAAGAGGACCGCAGAAGCGAAATTGGGAATCTCCTCAGGAACCGCAGATGCGGTGAATTGTCCGCAACAGCGGAACTGCTCCTGCAGTTAGAGTTCTACAGATGCGGAAGCTGGGTCTTAAGTGAAAGTTGCAGATGCGACACTTGTTCTGCAGAAGCGGGACCACAGATGTGGTCCAAGGCTGCAAATGTGGAAATCGCTGGGCAAAACATATAAATAGTTGCCTTCGCTAATTTGAGAGATCCTTTCACCATTTTCATCCGGGTTTGAAGCTTTTAAGAGAGATTTTTGAGGAAAACAAAGGGGAATCACTTGGAGGTAACATCCTTGACTTCATAACTCATTTTTATGTGATTAAATACCTAATTAGTGGTGAGAAATTCGGGAAAAATGGGTAATTAGGGCTTAAGTTTAAGAGGCCTTTAAATAAGGATTTGAGGGGCCATTTGGACTTCGATTTCAGTGTTCTTGTTATGTATAGACCCGTGAGAGTACGAGGTTTCTGAAAATTTAAATTTTACCTGATTCCGAGATTTGGGACCGAGGGGCATTTTGGTCTTTTGAGAGCTGTATTTCCTTTCCATGTTTACCTTGTTCTGTATAGTTGTTGTTGTCCTGTTCATCCTATTTTATTACTGTTGTACTTATTTATACTATTCCGTTCTATACTGTTGATCTTTATATTTTATTTAACCTCAGTAGGGCCCTAACCTTCCTCGTCACTACTCAACCGAGGTTAGGCTTGACACTTACTAAGTACTACTGTGGTGTACTCATGCCTCTTCTGCACATGTTTTTCATGTGCAGATCCAGGTACCGCTGACTCAGGCCTATCATCCTTGAGGAGGCGACTGCTCTAGAGACTTCGAGGTACATCTTCCGCGTCCGCAGACCGAGAAGTCCCTTTCTATTCCTGCTTTTAGTATTTAGCCCTTATGTACCTTCCTGTTCTTATTAGACATTCTGGAGTTAGAGCTATGTAGTATTGATCTTAGCTTGTGATTCATGGGTTTCCGGGTCTTGGATTTATGTTTGGTATTGAGAGTTAAACATGGTGTATGTTGAGCGGCACATTTAAACACTATTACTACTTTATTTCTATTTTAAATTGTTTTCTTTCGCAAAATTTGTTTTTTCTTTCGCAAATTAGGCTTACCTTGTCATAGAGACTAGGTGCCGTCGTGATGGTTCATGGAGGGTGTACCGGGGTTGTGACAAATTGGTACCAGAGAACTAGGTTCATAGGAGTCATGGATCACAAGTCGGTTTACTAGAGTCTCACTGATCGGTACGGAGACGTATGTACTTATGTACGAGAGGCTATGTAACTGTTAGGAAAATTTCACTTCATTTGATTTCCTTGTCGTGCGATATTTTGACATCACAACTCTAAACTTCTGTCTTCTATTCTCTCACAGATGGTGAATACACGTGCTACTCGGGATGATCAGGCACTCGCACCCCCTACTACAGCCGTCAAAGGCTGGGGCCAGGGTAGAGGCCGAGGACACGCACGTGGTGCAACCAGAGCACCTGAGCGAGTTGTCGCCGAGGTGCCACCAACATATCCAGCCGGATTTCAAGCACCTGACACGCCTACTGCTACTAATACTCCAGCTCTTCAGGAGACTTTGCCACAGTTCTTGAGCATTTACACCGCTCTGGCTCAGGCAGGGTTGCTTCCCCTTGCTGCAACTACATCTCAGGCCAGGGGAGGAGCACAGATTCCCGTCGTCTGCTCTCTTAAGCAGCGAGTGCATGTTGAGCAGGTCCTTGAGATTATTCCTATACCGCCTTCAATGCTAGTTCATCCCATGGATAGGGCAGCGGCTTCCGAGGATGAGCAGTTGAGGGTTGAGAGATTCAAGAAGTGCATGCCCCATATATTTAGTGGTCTAGCATCGCAGGATTCTCTAGATTTCATGATGAGTGTTACCGCAGTCTCTATACCATAGGTATTTTAGGATCGAGCGGGGTTTATTTCACTACCTTCCAGCTTCGAGGAGACGCCTATGAGTAGTGGCACAACTATGAGCTAGACAGTCCAGATGAGGCTGATTCACTGACTTGGGCTCATTTTTCAGATATGTTCCTGAGGGAGTATGTTCCTCAGAGTTTCAGAGACGCATGGCGCGCAGAGTTTTAGCATTTGTGCCAGGGTGCTATGACTGTTTTAGAGTATGCTGTTTGTTACACCAGCTTGGCTAGACATGCACCAGCCTTAGTTTCTACTGTCCGCGAGAGGGTTTTCCAGTTTATTGAGGGTCTTATTCCCAGCATCAAATCTAGCATGGTTCGTAAGTTATAGATGGATATTTCTTACCAGCAAGTGGTGAGCATTGCTAGGAGGATTGAGGGTATGCATTCTAGGGAGAAAGAGGAGAGGGAGGCCAAGAGGTCTCGAGAGTCGGGCCATTATTCTAGTGCTCGTACCCCAGCTACAGGTTGTCATGGTAGGGGTTGTATGAGCCGCCCGGTTCATTCAGCTCTTCCAGCAACCAGTGGTATCCCAACTCCTCCTAAGCCTCAGGAGCCTTATTATGCACCTCCAGTTTCTAGCGCGCCTCCGGCGCGGGGTGTTTTTAGAAGTCAGTCCAGTAGACCTGGGCCTATCCAGTTACAGCCACCACGTCCTCTTAGAGCTTGTTTTGAGTGTGGTGACTCACATATTATGGTGAGGGATTGCCCCAGACTTGGGAGGGGTGCACCTCCACAGACTTCTCAACCACAGCGTGCCCCACAGAGTTCTCAGGCTATAGTTACAGCTCCAGTTGCTACCCCACCTGCTCAGCCAGCTAGAGGTGGAGGTTGGGGAGGTATAGGTCTCCCTAGAGGGGTAGGTCAGTCCAGATACTATGCCCTTCCTGCCCATACCGAGTTTGTTGCCTCTGATTCTGTCATCACATGTATTATATTGGTTTGCCACAGAGATGCATCGATTTTATTCGATCCAGGCTCTACTTATTCTTATGTCTCTTCTTATTTTGCTCCACATTTGGGTGTATCTCGGGATTCCTTAAGTTCCCCTGTTTATGTTTCTACTCCTGTGGGAGATTCTCTTGTTGTGGACTGTATTTATCGGTCGTGTTTGGTTGCTCTTAGTGGTTTTGAGACCAGAGCTGATTTATTATTACTCAGTATGGTTGACTTCGATATTATCTTGGGCATGGACTGGTTGTTGACCCATTATGTTATTCTTGATTGTCACGCCAAAACAGTAACGCTGGCTATGCCAGATGTACCGCGTGTTGAGTGGAGGGGTACTTTAGATCACACTCCCAGTAGAGTTATTTCATTTCTTAAAGCTCAGCGTATGGTTGAGAAGGGGTGTGATGCGTATTTAGCTTATGTGAGAGATGTCAGTATTGATACCCCTTCAGTTGATTCAGTTTAAGTAGTACGGGATTTTTCCGATGTATTTCGAGCTGATCTTCTAGGCATGCCGCCTGATAGAGATATTGATTTTGGCATTGATCTGTTGCCGGGCACTCAGCCCATTTCTATTCCTCCGTATCGTATGGCTCCTCCTGAGTTGAAGGAGATGAAGGATCAATTACAAAAATTGCTTGATAAGGGTTTTGTTCAACCCAGTATATCACCTTGGGGGTGCTCCTATCTTGTTTGTGAAGAAAAAGGATGGTTCTATGTGTATGTGTATTGATTATCGCCAGTTGAACAAAGTGACAGTTAAGAACCATTATCCTTTGCCTCGTATTGATGATCTGTTGGACCAGCTTTAGGGTGCATGGGTATTTTCTAAGATTAATTTGTGCTCAGGTTACCATCAGTTGAATATTCGGGAGACAGATACCCCGAACACTACTTTTAGGACTTGGTATGTTCATTACGAGTTCCTTATTATGTTATTTGGGCTGACCAATGCCCCAGCAGCCTTTATGCATTTGATGCACAGTGTGTTCTGGCCGTATCTTGAATCGTTTGTCATTGTCTTTATTGATGATATTCTAGTGTATTCCTGGAGTAATGAAGATCATGAGCAACACCTGAGGACTGTGCTTCAGACTCTGAGAGAGAAGAAGTTATATGCTAAGTTCTTGAAATGTGAGTTTTTGTTGGATTTAGTGGCATTCTTAGGCCACGTGGTATCGAGTAAGGGTATTCAGGTGGATTCAAAGAAGATAGAGGCCGTGCAGAGTTGCCCTAGACCATCCTCAGCTACAGAGATCCACAGTTTCCTTGGTTTGGAAGGTTACTACCGTTGTTTTGTGGAGGGGTTTTTATCGATTGCAGCCCCCATGACCAGGTTGACCCAGAAGGGTGCTCTGTTTCATTGGATGGAGGAGTGTGAGGCGAGCTTTCAGAAGCTCAAGACAGTTTTGACAATAGCCCCTATTTTTATACTGCCTATATGTTCGGGGTCTTATACGGTCTATTGTGATGCCTCGAGGGTTGGCCTCGAAGCGGTGTTGATGCAAGACGGTAGGGTGATTGCCTACGCGTCCTACGCATCTAGACAGTTGAAGATACATGAAAAGAATTACCCTGTTCACGACCTTGAGTTAGCTACCATTGTTCACGCCCTGAAGATTTGGCGCCATTATTTATACGGGGTTCCCTGTGATATTTATATTGACCATCGGAGCTTGTAGCACTTGTTCATGCAAAAGGATCTAAATTTGTTCTTGAGGAGGTAGTTGGAGTTGCTAAAGGACTATGATATCACTATTTGTATCACCTAGGCTAGGCCAATGTGGTGGCCTATGCTTTGAGTCGCCGGGCAGAGAGTTTGGGGAGCTTGGCTTATTTACCAGCATTAGAGAGGCCTATGGCGATGGATATTCAGGCCTTAGCCAGCCAGTTTGTGAGATTGGATCTTTCAGAGCCGAGTCGGGTTCTAGCTTGCATGGTCTCTCAGTCTTCCTTATTTGATCGTATCAGGGAAGGGCAGTATGATGACCCTCATTTACTTGCCCTCAAGGACAAGGTTCAGCATGGTGATGCTAGGGATGTGACTATTGGTGATGATGGGGTATTGAGGATGCAAGGTCGGATTTGTGTACCCAATGTCGATGGACTTCGAGAGTTGATTCTAGAGGAGGCCCATAGCTCGCGGTATTCCATTCATCTGGGTGCCATGAAGATGTATCAAGATTTGAGACAGCACAATTGGTGTAGGCGGATGAAGAATGATATAGTTGGATTCGTAGCTCAGTGTCTCAACTGTTAGCAGGTGAAGTATGAGCACCAGATACCGGGTGGGTTACTTCAGCAGATAGAGATTCCGGAGTGGAAGTGGGAGTGGATCACCATGGACTTTGTAGTTGGGCTCCCACGGACGTTGAGGAAGTTTGATGCTATTTGGGTGATTATGGATCGGCTGACCAAGTCCGCTCACTTTATTCCTATGTGTACTACTTATTCCTTAGAGCGGCTGGCAGATATAGAGGTATCCAGTTCACATCACGGTTCTGGAGAGCTGTTCAGCATGATTTAGGTACTGGGGTAGAGTTGAGTACAATATTTCACCCTCAGACGGACGGACAGTCCGAGCACACTATTCAGATTCTTGAGGATAAGCTTCGTGCATGTGTGATTTAGTTTGGAGGGTCTTGGGATCAGTTCTTGCCATTGGCGGAGTTTTCTTATAACAACAACTATCAGTCCAGCATTCAGATGGCACCGTATGAGGCTTTATATGGGAGGCCGAGTAGATCCCCGATGGGTTGGTTTGAGCCGGGTGAGGCTAGACTATTGGGCACAGACTTGGTACAGGATGTTTTGGAGAAGGTTAAGGTGATTCAGGATAGACTTCGTACCGCCCAGTCCAGAAAGAAGAGTTACGCGAACCGAAAGGTTCGTGATGCTTCCTATATGGTTGGAGAGCGGGTTCTACTTTGGGTTTCGCCTATGAAGGGCGTTATGAGATTCGAGAAGAAAGAAAAGTTGAGTCCGAGGTTTATTAGCCCTTTTGAGATATTGAGGCATGCTGGGGAGGTTGCTTATGAGCTTGCCTTACCTCCCAGCTTGGCAGGAGTTCATCCGGTATTTCACGTTTCGATGCTCCGGAGGTATCACGGCGATCTGTCGCACGTGTTAGATTTTAGTTCATTCTAGTTGGACAAGGATCTATCTTATATTGAAGAGCTAATGGCAATATTGGACAGGCAGGTTAGAAAGGTGAGGTCAAAGAACATTGCATCAGTGAAGGTCTAATGGTGGGGTCAGCCAGTCGAGGAGGCGACCTGGGAGACCGAGAAAAATATGCGTAGCCGTTACCCTCATCTTTTCACTACTTCAAGTATGTCTCTATGCTCGTTCGAGGACGAACGAATGTTTAAGTGTAGGAGGATTTGATGGCCCGGCCAATCGTCTTAAGAATTAACGCCCCGATCCCCTATTAACTGCTTTCCCCAAGTTTATTTCTGCTAATGTGATTTTCCAGGATGTTCGGTTTTGAGTTTCGGGTAGTTTTGGGACACTTAGTCCCTAAATGAGAGATTAAGTGTTGGAAAAGCAACTGTAGTCAGAATAGTGTGGAGACGGCCTCAGAACGGAAATCTGAAGGTTCTGTTAGCTCCGTTGGGTGATTTCGGGGTTAGGAGCGTGTTCAGATTGTGTTTTGGAGGTCCGTAGCTAATTTAGGCTTGAAATGCCGAAAGTTGAATTTTGGAAGTTTTTGGTTAGATAGTGAGATTTTGATCTGAGGGTTGGAATGGAATTCCGATAGTTGCAGTAGTTCCGCTGTGTCATTTGGGATGTGTGTGCAAACTTTCAGGTCATTCGGACGTGTTTTGGTTGGGTTTTTTATCGAAAGCGGAATTCGAAAGATTTTAGAAACTTAGGCTTGAATCCGATGTGTTTTGGTTATTTTTTTATGTTGTTTGAAGTGTTTTGAAGATTTGTACAAGTTTGAATAAGGTTTTAGGATATGTTGATGCCTTTGGTTGAGGTCCTGGGGGCCTCGGGATGAATTCGGATGGTTAACGGAGGAAATTTTGGAGTTGAAGTTGCTGAAGCAGTTGTTCTTCTGGTATTTTCGCATCTGCGGTTTGGGGACCACAGATGCGGACCCGCAGAAGCGGTGAAGAGGACCGCAGAAGCGAAATTGGGAATCTTTTCAGGAATCGCAGATGCGGTGAATTGTCTGCAGAAGCGGAACCGCTCCTGCGGTTAGAGTTCCGCAGATGCGGAAGCTGGGTCCTTAATTGAAAGTCACAGATGTGAAACTTGTTCCATAGATGCGGACCTAGGGCCTCAAATGCAGAAATCGCTGGGCATAACATATAAATAGTTGCCTTCGCAAATTTGAGGGATCCTTTCACCATTTTCATCTGGGTTTAAAGTTTTTAAGAGAGATTTTTTAGGAAAACAAAGGGGAATCACTTGGAGGTAACATCTTTGACTTCATAACTCATTTTTATGTGATTAAAGACCTAATTAGTGGTAAGAAATTTGGGGAAAATGAGTAATTAGGGCTTGATTTTAAGAGGCCTTTAAATGAGGATTTGAGGGGTTATTTTGGACTTCGATTCCAGTGTTCTTGTTATGTGTAGACTCTTGAGAGTGCGAGGTTTCTGAAAATGTAAATTTCACTGGATTCCAAGATGTGGGCCCGAGGGGCGTTTTGGTCATTTTACATAATTTCGCGTATTTGCTTAGAACTTAATTGTAGAATCAGTTACTTGAAGTGTTATTTACATTATGCAGTTGAATTGAATAGATTTGGGCCATTTGGAGTCGAGTACTCGTGGCAAAGACGTGATGTTGGGTTGATTTTGAGTCGGTTCGAGGTAAGTGGCTTGTCTAACCTTGTGTGGGGGACCTTCCCCTTAGGATTGGTATATTTGGTAATTGAAATGCCTTGTACGTGAGGTGACGAGTGCGTACTTGTGGTAATTATTGGAAATCCGATTTTCTTAAGTAATTACTAGAATGTTTCCTTTCCTGTTTCTATTTCTTGCACTATTAAGCTTGTTGTTAGCTTAGGAAAGCATGTCTAAGTGACTTAATTGCTTTAATTGATTCAACCTGTCTTACTTGAATTATGTGCAGCATGCTAGGCTAGAATCACTTACTACCTTAATATGAAATTTTGCCATTTCTGTATACCTTTCTGCTGCTGCTGTGTATTTATTTTGGGATTACGGATGTGGGATTCCGGTAGCTCCCCCTTGTCTGTTTACTTTGGGACTATGGGTTAGATTCCCGGTAGATCCCCCTGAACATTTACTTTGGGACTACGGATTAGATTTCTGGTAGCTCCCCCAGTACTGGGTATTTACATTTGGGACTGCGGAACATGATTCTGGTAGATCCCCACGCACTATGAGTTGGACTATGGGACGGGATCCCAGGAGATCCTTCAGGCATATATATATGATGGACTACGGGACGGTATCCCGGGAGATTCATTGGATATGTAAAGATGGGACTATAGGACGGTATCTTGGGAGATCCCCAATTGTTACTATTGGTGCTGAGGTGTATTTTCTTTCCATGTTTACCTTGTTCTGTATAGTTGTTGCTATCATGTTCATCCTGTGTTATTACTGTTGTACTTATTTATACTATTTTGTTCTATACTGTTGATCTTTATATTTTATTTAACCTCAGTAGGGCCCTGACCTTTCTCGTCACTACTCAAACGAGATTAGGCTTGGCACTTACTGAGTATCGCTGTGGTGTACTCATGCCTCTTCTGTGCATGTTTTTCATGTGTAGATCCAGGTACCGCTGATCAGGTCTACTATCCTTAAGGGAGGCGACCGCTCTAGAGACTTCGAGGTACATCTGCCGCGTCTGCAGACCGAGAAGTCCCTTTCTATTCTTGCTTTTAGTATTTAGCCCTTCTGTACCTTCCCGTTCTTATTAGACATTCCGGAGTTAGAGCTATGTAGTATTGATCTTAGCTTGTGATTCATGGGTTTTCCGAGTCTTGGATTTATGTTTGGTATTGAGAGTTAAATATGGTGTATGCCAAGCGGCACATTTATACACTATTACTGCTTTATTTCTGTTTTAAATTGTTTACTTCTACAAATTTTGGTTTTTCTTCCGCAAATTAGGCTTAGCTAGTTGTAGAGACTAGGTGCCATTACAATGGTTCACGGAGGGCGAACCTTACGTGATCGCGAGCCAATTCACGCGATTGCGAAGAACAATTTAAACCTCTTCCGAAATTACACTACGCGAACGCGGAGAGAAGGCTGCGAATGCGATTAAGGAAACTAGATACCAGATTTTCTGCAATTCCAACAAGTTCCAAAATGATCCGTTGGGCATCCGAAACACACCCGAGGCCCCAGGGACCTCAACCAAACCTACCAAGCAATCCTAAAACATTATTCAAACTTGTTCCAACCTACGGAAAGCTCAAAACAACATCAAAACACCTATTTTTCATCGAATTCAAGCTTAAGAATTCCAAAAACTCTAAAAAATGCTTTCGATCAAAAAGTCCACCAACCCTCATTCGAATGACCTGAAATCTTGCACACACATCACATTAAACACTACAAAACTACTCTAACTTCTGGAATTCCATTCCGACCCTCAGATCAAAATCTCACTATCGAACCGGAAACTTCAAAAATTCAACTTTCGGCATTTCAAGCCTAAATTAACTACGGACCTCCAAAACACAATCCGAACACGCTCCTAAAACCCGAAATCACCCAACGGAGCTATCGGAACCATCGAAATTTCATTCCGAGGCCTTCATCACACTGTTCCGACTACGGTCAAATTTCCAAACTAAAGCTCTCATTTGGGACTAAGTGTCCCAAAACTCTCCGAAACTTAAAACCGAACATCCCGGCAAATCTAAATAGCAGAAATAAACTTGGGGAAATCAGTTAATAGCAGATCGGGGCATTAATTCTTAAGATGACCGGTCGGGTTGTCACACTTTCCAACCTTTTTGGTACTAGTTATTCGTGATCTTAAAGATTTGTAACCTCCAAGATAAAATGATGAACTTACGTTATGTACTTTCAAAAATGATCTCATTTTCAAGCTTACATCAATTGGCTTACAACGTATTCTCACGTACGAAAACACGGGATGTAACACGTGCGGTGTTTTAATTGATAGCAGGTCAAGTATGAGCATTAGAGATTGGGTGGTTTGCTTTAGAAGATTGAGATATCGAAGTGGAAGTGGGAGCGCATCACCATGGACTTTGTGGTAGGGTTGCCATAGAAATCAAAGATATTTGGCACTGTTTGAGTCATTGTGGACAGACTGAACAAGTCTTCGCATTTTATCCCAATCATGGCTTCCAACACTTTAGAGAAGTTGGATAAGATCTAAATTAGAGAGATTGTCAATTTGCATGGTGTTCCAATTTTTATTATCTTGGACCGCAAAAATTAGTTTACTTTGCTTTTTTGGAGAGCGGTTCAGCGTGAGTTGTGCATGTAGGTTGAGTTGATCACTACATTTAACCCTCAGATGGACGGATAGTCCAAGTCGACCATTTAGATTTGGATGATATGTTAAGGACATGTGTCATAGATTTTGGAGGCCAGTGGATCAGTTCTTCCATTAGTGGAGTTTACATACAACAACAACCATCAATCGAGAATCCAAATGGATCTATATAAGGTTTTATATGGGAGATGATATCGTTCTCTAGTTGGTTAGTTTGAGCCAAGTGATGCTGGATTGCTCAGCACAGATTTGCTTCGTGATGCTATGGAGAAGGTGAAGTTTATATAGGAGCGGCTTTGTATAGCGCGGTCCAGGAAAAAGAGCTATACTGATAGGAAGGTTCATGATGCGACTTTTAAGGAGGGTAAGAAGGTTTTTCTTGGAGTTTCACTTATGAAGGGCACGATGAAATTCGGGAACAAGGGCAAGTTAGCCCTCAATATATTGGTCTATTCGAGGTGCTGGAGAGGGTGGGTCAGGTGGCGTATAGACTTGCCTTACCATCAAGCTTCTCAGGAGTCCACCCAGTATTTTATCTTTTCATACATCGGAAGTATTATGAGAATCAGTTGCATGTGTTGGATGTTAGTTCATTGTAATTGGATGAGAATCTGGCTGATGGAGAAGAGCCAGTGGCTATTTTGGATAGGCAGGTTTGAAAGCTGAGGTCTAAGGATATTGCATTAATGAAGGTTCACTAGTGTAGTAGACCGGTCAAGGAGGCAACTTAGGAGAACGTTTGTTTAAGATTGGGAGAATGTAATGACCCGGCCGGTCGTTTTGTGTCTTTAAGCCTCATTCCCCTATTTGATGTCTGCCATATGTTTTTGTATTGTCTTGTGACTTGAAGGGACGGTTGGTTTGATTTCGGAAATATTTTGGTGTGAATTAGGACACGTAGTTCTATTGTTGGAAACTTATGTTGTAAGAGTTGATCAATATTTAGCTTTCGAGTAGATGACCTCAAATTGGTGATTTGATGGTTCCAATAGATTTTTATGGTGATTTTAGACTTAAGCTTATATTTGGATTTAGATTTGGAGGTTCTTAGGGTGTTTTGGCTCTAATTGCCGAAAGTGAAAACTTGAAGGTTTGGAAGGTTCATAGGTTTCACCAGAAGTTGACTTGGATGATATCGGGTTCGAATTGTTGTTTCGGGACGTGGAATGTGTTTATTATGTCATTTGGACTTGTGTGAAAAGTTTGGATGTAATTCGGATTGGTTAGTCATGAATCGAACGCTTGGTTTGGAGTTTAGAAGCATATAAACTTAAGAGAAGTTTAATTTGTGGTTTGATCGTCGATTAGTAGATGTGATGTTATTGTATGTGTTTGAAGGCTTTAGATAGGTCTGGGTAGTATCTACGTACTTGTTGCTGTGATTGGTCGGGGTCTCGGACGGTTCGGGTGACTACATAAAATTTTCTACTCAAGAGAGTTGTTCTATTTTAGTTGGTGATAGACATATGAGAGCTCCTTATAGAAAATTAAAAAAATGGTAAAAGGGGTTAAACATACTCATCCATTATATAGAATATCTTTATTTTGATTGAAGAGAAAAATATGTTGCAACAAATTATTTCAGTTAGTTCGTTTCTCTCTTTTTTGTTTTTGTTTTGTTGTGATTTCTTATTTTCATTATTTGTAACGAAAAGCTCTATTTGTTATATTACGCCCATTTTTCTCGAAATGTTATGTCATTCTGCCTATTTTTATTGAATTTTTTAATGTCTTTTAAATTTTACGTTCTGTTGAAAACCTCATTATAATTACGAGGGAAATAAAAGTAAGAGCAAAAAACCAAAAAAAAGTGCAAATGTAACACTTTTCGAATGAATACAATAATCATTCATTACATTGCTTTTATTAAATGAACGCTTTAAATTTATATAAATAATTTTATTGGCTACTTCTTATATAAGTATATTGTTAACCACATCATGGTAACAAAAACATGATTATTCTATTTTTATTCTGAACAACATGATATGCATAGATACGGAAACTCTGTCTGGAAATTGCAACATTTGAATTTCTTACATAATCCAAAGCAACCTGAAATTGTAAAAATAAATATTCTTCATTTAACAAAATATTAAATTTTTTATCATAAAGACTCCTCATATAATAGAAGAAAGCATGATGAGCCAATCCGAATCAATGAGAGAGTATGTATTTAAAAATCAAAATTTTGTTTATAAAATAATTATATTTAGAAGCTTTCAATCATTTAACGTAAAAATATTTTCTTTAAAACTATCAAGAAATTCTGACATCCAAATATCAAATTTAAACATTCCAAATGTGATTTTGAATAGTTAGATATATTTAAAATCATGTATAGGTTTAGTTAGAAATAGTCATTTCGAGTTGAAAATATATTTTCTATTAATATGAGGATAAAAATAATCAAAAAATCTTTAAGACGAAGTTACCTGAAACAGACACACGAGTGCTACGACTTGCAACAGACAATTTTAATGACATTATCGGTGATGTTGCTTCCGGTGCAGATGATGGCTCTGGTGCAGGTAATGGTTCTAGTGTTGCTAGAGTTATGGAGAAAAAAGAACAAAGAGGACAATAATGATGCATCCCATAGAATTAGTTGATTTTTCCATCTTAAACAACTATTTTTTATTTTTCTTGTATGTACTTTTTTCTCTATAGAAGTGCTTATAAGTGTTTGATAGCTTTTCTTTTTATAGAAGAGATATGATATGATTTTGAAGTCCGTAGTATTGATTTTTTAGTAAGTAGTTACATCCATTATTAGCATGAAGTACAGGAGATTCAATCAAATTATAAAAGTAATATGTAGACACATGTAATTTATTTTAAGATTCTCTAAAATTGAAAATATAATTATTAACTAGATAGATGTATGAATAAAATACTATATTTATATCCAAATAGTTATATTTTATCTTTGATTTATGGAATTTGTTTGACATTTTTCAGGTATTCCTTATGTAGTTACTAAAAAGCTTTTTGGTAATTGAATAATGCTTTTGAATAAGATTTGACTTTTCTTGCTTTTTCCTCTAGTTTGAAAATGTCACGATCCAAATTTTCCACCCTTGGGAGTCATGATGGCGCCTACTAATGTGAGCTAGGCAAGCTGACTATTGAACAAATTACCTTTTTACCCATTTTATATTCTTTAACAATTATGAAGCAATAGCATTTAAACAGCGAAATTTACCATAAACGGAAGAAAATCAATCAACTATCTGAATATGAATCCAATGCAATTGTTTGAACCTCTACTCCCCAGAACTGGTGTCACAGTTTCACAGACGATCTAAGAATGCTACATACAAAGTCTGAAAATAAACAATACATTGTTTCTAAATTAATGAAGAGAAACAGGAATAAAGGGATAGAGGGAGATGTCGGGGCCTGCGGACGCCTGCAGGTCTACCTTGAATTTCCGCGTGGACTGAAGGCAGCCACCCAAACTACGGTCCAAATGTTGCTGCTCCGAGATCTGCACGTAGTGCAGAGTGTAGTATCAGCACAACCGACCCCATGTGCTGGTAAGTGTCTAGCCTAACCTCGGCGAAGTAGTGATGAGGCTAGGACCAGACTACTAAATAAACCTGTGCAATTCAACTATATACAGTGAAAAAGAAGAACAGTAATATACAGTCAAGTATGGGAGGGGGTAACATGCTGTGGGGACATTGAATAATAACAGAAGGACAACAAATAATTATGAGGATCTCCACAGTTTAATTGTAATTAGGAAGGGGAGATCATGCTGCGGGGTACAACAAGTATCAACAGGAGACCAGCAATTAAATGTAGAGAAATTGTAACTTAGTTATCAATGAAAATCAGGAAAACAAAGACAAGTGCACGGCATCACCATTCGTGCTTTAACACTCTCTCACCAAAATAATACACGACATCACCCTTCGTGCTTTACACTCTTCCTCACCCAAGAAACAAACACAAAGCAAATAGGGTAAGGGAATCTATAACATCATAATAAAATCAAGTAACAACAGAAAATCGGTAATTAAACATAAAGGACAACAGAACTCAATTATCAGCAAGAATCAGGAAAATCAAGGATAAGTGCACGGCATCACTCTTCGTTCTATTACTCTCATCCTCACCATAAGAATCAATATAAACTGCAGGGCACCACCCTTCGTGCTTTTACTCTCAACTTCACCATAAAATCAGTATAATATGCACATAATGGTACATCGTACGGCACGGCATCACCCTTCGTTCTTTACACTCTTTCCTCACAAATCATACACGGCATCACCCTTCTTGCTTTAACACTCTTCCTCACCCAAACAACAATCATAAGAAATAAGGGCAAGGAAATAAATGAAATCACAATAAAATCCCAGCAAGGGAACAATAGTACAACAATAAAATCCTGGCAAGAGAAACAATATCAAAACAATAACATCCCGGCAAGGGAGACAATATCATGATTCTCTCTCTCCTTTCTTCTTTCACATTTACTTCACAACTCAATACACAACTTGAGCCAATACTCTATAATGTTCAACAATTCTATTCTTAACTTGAGCCAATGCTCTACAATGTTCAAATATTCAATTCTCAACTTGAGCCAATGCTCTACAATATTCAACAATTCAATTCTCAACTTGAGCCAACGCTCTACCATGTTCAATTAACAATAATACTTTCACAAGTCATATTCCTCAATAAAAATTATCACATAGAGCATGAATAATACGAAACGGAGTCACATTAATCATAGGATAAGACTCATGGGCATGCTTGACACCAACGTATAGATACTTGTCACCATGCCTATACGTCGTACTCAACAAATAACACATAGCAAATAGGACAGACCTCCTAATCCCTCAAGCTAAGGTTAGACTAAACACTTACCTCGATGCCACGAACACAATTCACATCTCAATTATCGCTTTACACCTTGATTCCACCACCAATTCGCTCGTATCTAGCAACAAGTTACTTAATTACATCAATAAACGCTAAATGAATCAACCAGCATGAAAATGAATTTTCCAAAGTTTTACCCAAAAAGTCAAAAATCGCCCCCAGACCCACATGGTCAAAACCCGAGGTTCGAACAAAAACCAGATTACTCATTCCCCCATGAACCCAAATATATGATTTGTTTTGAAATCGGACCTCAAATCGAGGTCCAAATCCCCTTTTTTTGAAAAACCTAGGTTCTACCCAAAACACTCAATTTCCCCCATGAAAATCATTGATTTGAGTTGGAATCATGTTAAAAGATGTTGGTGATTGAAGAAAATGAGTTAAAATTGACTTACAATCGATTTGGAAGAAGAGTTGTCTTTGAAAATCGTCAAAGAGTGTTTTGGTTTTGAAAGAGTGTGAAAAATGGGAGTTTTCGGCTAAGTATAAAAATTACAGGTTGCAGATATGGGAATTGCGAATAGGATTCGCAATTGCGAACCCCAACCTCTGCTAGGCTCGCATTTGCAAAGGGGGTTCTCGCATTTGCGAGATGGGAAATGCGAACAAGGGGTCACGTTTGCGATGACAGGCCCAATAAGGGGTTTATCGCATTTGTGAAAGGAATCTCACATTTGTGAGGAGGAGCTGGCCTGGGCTGTTTCGCATTTGCGACTCAGCCTTCGCATTTGTGAACCCGGCTTTGCAAATGCGAAGCCTGTAGGCCTGATCACACCATCTAAAAAACCTACAACTCACCAAGTCAAAAATCCACCCCGTGGCCTATCCAAAACTCACCCGAGCCCTCGGGGCTCCAAACCAAACATGCACACCAACCTAAAAACATCATACGGACTCGCTCGTGTGTTCAAATCACTAAAATAACATCAAAATCATGAAATTTTCTTAAGAACTTCAAATTTCCAATTTTCTCAAAAACGAGCCGATTCACGTGGTTTCAAGTTTGTTTCTAACCAAATTTCACAAACTTACCGTAAATCACATATAAGACTTGTACCCGGCGCTGGAACCAAAATACGGGCCCGATACCATCAAGTTTTAATCACAATTCATTTCCAAAACTCAAACAATTTTAGAAAATAATTTTCTTTAAAAATTTATTTCTCGGGCTTGGGACCTTGGAATTCGATTCCGGGCATATGCCCAAGTCCCATATTTTTCCTACGGACCCTCCGGAACCGTCCAATCACGGGTTCGGGTTCGGGTCCGTTTACCAAAAATATTGACCAAAGTCAACTTAAACACATTTTAAATGCAAAATTCATCATTTTTCACAAATTTTCACAAAATGGCTTTCCGGCTATATGCCCAGACTGCGCACGCAAATCGAGATGATGCTTAAAGATGTTTTTAAGGCCTCAGAACATAGAATTCACTTTTAAAACAAAATGTCATCACATCCTCCACCTCTAAAACAATCGTTCATCCTCGAACAGACAGAAGAAGGAAGTACCTGAGTCGAGGAAAAGATGAGGATAACGGCTCCGCATATCGGACTCGGACTCCCAGGCTGATGCCTCAGCGGGCTGACCTCTCCACTGAACACGAATAGAAGGAAAACTCTTTGATCTCAACTGACGAACCTGCCGGTCTAGAATAGCTACCGGCTCCTCCTCGTAAGACAAGTCCTTGTCCAACTAGACAGTGCTGAAATCTAACAAGTGGGATGGATCGCTGTGATATTTCCATAGCATGGACACATAAAACAATGGATGCACAGATGATAAGCTCGGTGGCAACGCAAGTTTGTAAGCTACCTCTCTCACTCGATCAAGAATCTCAAACGGGCCAATAAACCTAGGGCTAATCTTGCCCTTCTTCCTAAATCTCATCACGCCCTTTATAGGCGACACTCGAAGCAATACCCGCTGACCGACCATGAAAGCCAAATCTCGAACCTTGCAGTTGGCATAGCTCTTTTGCCTGGACTGAGCTGTATGAAGCCTATCCTGAATAATCCTGACCTTGTCCAAGGCAACTTGAACTAGATCCATACCCAACAACCGAGCCTCCCCGGGCTCAAACTACCCAACCGGCGACCGACACTGCCTACCATACAAAGCCTCATATGGAGTCATCTGGATACTCGACTGGTAGATGTTGTTGTAGGCAAACTCTGCTAAAGGAAAAAAGTGATCCCACGAGCTTCCAAAGTCAATGACACAAGCTCAGAGCATATCCTCCAAAATCTAAATAGTCCGCTCGGACTGCCCGTCCGTCTGAGGATGAAACGTTGTGCTTAACTCAACCCGTGTGCCCAGCTCTCGCTGAACAGCTCTCTAGAAATGGGAGGTAAACTGCATACCTCGATCCGAAATGATAAACTCGGGCACAGCATGAAGGCGAACAATCTCCCGAATATAGATCTCAGCTAACCTCTCGGAAGAGTAGGAGACTGCCACAGGAATGAAATGTGCTGACTTGGTCAGCCTATCAACAATAACCCACACTACGTCAAACTTCCTCTAAGACCGTGGGAGTCCAACAACGAAGTCCATAGTGATCCGCTCCCACTTCCACTTGGGAAGCTCAATCCTCTAAAACAAACCACCAGGCCTCTGATGCTCGTACTTAACCTACTGACAGCTCAAATACCGAGCTACATATGCAACGAGATCCTTCTTCATTCTTCTCCACCAATAATGCTGAAACAAATCCTGATACATCTTAGTCGCGCCCAGATGTATAGAGTACCGGGAACTATGGGCCTCCTCTAAAATCAACTCTCGGAGCCCATCTACATTAGGCACACAATTCGACCCTGCAATCTCAAAACTCCATCATCACCTAAAGTAACCTGCTTGGCTCCTCTGTGTTGCATCGTGTCTCTAAGGACACACAAATAGGGATCATCATACTGCCGATCACAGAGTAAAGAGGAACGAGCGACTGTGCAAGCTAACACACGACTGGGCTTAGAAATATCCAGCCTCACGAACTGATTGGCCAAAGCCTGAACATCCAAAGCAAGCGATCTCTCACCGACTAGAATATAAGCAAGACTGCTCATACTGGCTGACTTTCTTCTTAAAGCATTGCCACTACATTGGCCTTTCCCAGACGATATAAGATGGTGATATCATAATCCTTTAATAGCTCCAATCACCTTCTCTGCCTCAAATTTAGCTCCTTTTGCTTGAACAAATACTGTAGACTCTTATGATCCATGAACACCTCACATGCCACGCCATACAGATAATGCCTCCAAATCTTCAACACGTGAACAATGGTTGCTAACTCTAAATCATGGACCGGATAGTTCTTATCATGAATCTTCAACTACTGCAAAGCATAGGCAATGACCTTACCATCCTGCATCACAATAAACCGTATAAGACCCTGAACCTGTGGGCAAAACCAACGGCGGTACCGTAGTCAAAGCTGTCTTGAGCTTCTGAAAGCTCGCCTCACACTCATCAGACCATCTAAACGGGGCACCCTTCTAGGTCAACCTAGTCATCGGGGCTGCAATAGACGAAAACCCCTCTACGAACCGATGATAGTATCCCGCCAATCCCAAGAAACTCTGAATCTCTATAGCTGATGCTGGTCTAGGCCAGTTCTTAACTGCCTCAATCTTCTTCGGATAAACCTGAATGCCCTCTGTTGATACAACATGACCCAGGAATGCAACTGAACTCAACCAAAACTCACACTTCGAAAACATAGCATACAACTGAGTATCCCTCAAGGTCTAAAGAACCATTCTAAGATGTTGCTTGTGCTCCTCCCGGTTACGGGAATAGATCAAAATATCATCAATGAAGACTATCACGAACAAATCCAAGTAAGGTCTGAACACTAGGTTCATCAACTCCATAAAAACTATTGGGGCATTTGTTAACCCGAATGACATCACCAAGAACTCATAATACCTGTACCGAGTGCGGAAAGTTGTCTTAGGGACATCGAATGCCCTAATCCTCAACTGATGGTAGCCAGATCTCAAATCGATCTTCGAGAAGACCTTGGCGACCTGAAGCTGATCAAACAAATCATCAATCCTTAGCAATGGATACTTATTCTTGATTGTAACCTTGTTCAACTACCGGTAATCAATACACATTCTCATTGATACATCCTTTTTTTTAACAAACAACACCGGCGCACCCCAAGGCGAAACACTAGGTCTAATGAAACCTTTTTCAAGAAAGTCTTACAACTACTCCTTTAACTCTTTCAACTCAGGCGGGGCCATACGATACGGAGGGATAGAAATAGGCTGAGTTCTCGGAGCCAAATCAATGCAAAAGTCAATATTTGTCGGGTGGAAGACCTGGCAGGTCTGAATGGAATACCTCCGGAAACTCACGAACAACGGGCACAGATTCAATAGAAGGAACCTCAGCACTAGAATTACAAACATAGGTCAAACACCCCTTCTCGACCATATGTCGAGCCTTCATATAAAAGATAACACTACGGGTAGAATGACCAAGAGTCCCTCTCTACTCCAAACGAGGTAAACCCGGCAAGACTAAGGTCAACATCTTGGCATAACAATCCAAGATAGCGTGATAAGGTGATAACCAGTTCATCCCCAATATGATATCAAAATCAACCATGTCTAGAAGAAACAAATCTATACGAGTCTCAAGACACCCAATCACAACTACACATGAACGATGGATTCTATCTACCACAATAGAATCACCCATCGGTGTAGACACATAAATAGGAGCAGTCAAAGAATCACTAGGCATGACCAGATACGGTGCAAAATAAGATGACACATAGGAGTACGTAGACCCTAGATCAAATAATACTGAAGCATCTCTACTACAAACCAAAACTGTACCTGTGATAACTACATCGGAAGCCTCAGCCTAGGGCTTGGCTGGAAGAGCATAACATCGGGGCTTGGCCCTACCACCCTGAACTACATCTCTAGGATGGCCTGCTGCTAGCTGGCCTCCACCTCTAGCGGCCTGAGCTCCACCTCTAATACCTCTACCCCCACCTCTAGCTGACTGGGCGGGCTGAACGAGTCCCTTAATGAACCTCCTCACTCTCTCTCTCAGTGGGAAGTATAAGAAGAGCATGACGGGTTAAATCATTAAACCTAGTCTCGTACTAAGTAACAGTTATAGAACTCTGCTGGAGACGCACAAACTGCCTCGGGTAGATCTCTCTCTGAGTGATGGGGAGAAACTTCTCCAAAAATAGCTGAGTAAACTGCTCCCCAGTCAAAGCTGGTGATCCGGCTGGTCTAGCCAAACAACAATCTCTCCACCAAGTCTTGGCGGATCCAGACAAGCGAAAAGTAGCAAAATCGACCCTATTGGTCTCAACTATCCCCATGTTTCTGAGAACCTCGTGACAGGTGTCTAGATAATCCTGGGGATCCTCAGACGATGCACTACTGAAAGAAGTAGTGAAGAGCTTGGTGAACCTGTCCAACCTCCGCAAAGCCTCCGAACATGTAGCTAATCTAACATCGGTCTGTGCTATTGTTTGACTGAGAAGCGGTACGTGACCTCGCCATTCGTGAAAGGACAAGATTAAAGTTTTCAATTTAGCATTGAGAGAAAACAATCGCACGACAGGAAAAAATAGATGTGAAGTTTTTCCTAACTCTGTAGCCTCTGGAGGATAAATACAGACGCCTCCGTACCAATCCCTCAGACTCTACTAAGCTTGTCTATGAACTGTGAGACCTATGTAACCTAGAGCTCTGATACCAACTTGTCATGACCCGGAATACCTACCCTCAGTAGTCATAATGGTGCCTACTAATGTGAGCTAGGCAAGCCGACTATTGAACAAATTACCTTTTTACCCATTTTATATTCTTTAACAATTACGAAGCAATAACATTTAAACAACGGAATTTACCATAAGTGGATGAATAGCAATCAACTATCTGAATATGAATACAATACAATTGTTTGAACCTCTACTACCCAGAACTAGTGTCACAGTTTCACAAACGGTCAAAGAATGCTACATACAAAGTCTGAAAATAAACAATACATTGTTTCTAAATTAAGGAAGTGAAACAGGAATGAAGGAATAGAGGGAGACTCTAGAGCCTGTGGACACCTACAGGTCTACCTTGGATCTCCGCGTGGACTGAAGGCAACCACCCAAACTACGGTCCAAATGCTTCTGCTCCGGGATTTGCACGTAGTGCAGAGTGTAGTATCAGCTCAACCGACCCCATGTACTGGTAAGTGCCTAGTCTAACCTCGGTGAAGTAGTGACAAGGCTAGGACCAGACTACCAAATAAACCTGTGCAATTCAACTAAATACAGTGGAAAAGAAGAACAGTAATATACAGTCAAGTTTGGGAAGGGGCTGTGGGGACATTGAATAATAACAGAAGAACAACAAATAAATATGAGGATCACCACAGTTCAATTGTAATTAGGAAGGGGAGATCATGTTGTGGGGTACAACAAGTGTCAACATGAGACTAGAAATTAAATGTAGAGAAACCGTAACTCAGTTATCAATGAAAATTAAGAAAACAACGACAAGTGCACGGCATCACCCTTTGTGTTTTAATACTCTCTCACCAAAACAATACACGGCATCACCCTTCGTGCTTTACAATCTTCCTCACCCAAGCAACAAACACAAGGAAAATAGGGTAAGGGAATCTATAACATCGAGATAAAATCAAGTAACAACAGAAATCAGTAATTAAACGTAAAGGACAACATAACTCAATTATCAGTAAGAATCAGGAAAATCAAGGACAAGTGCACAGCATCACCCATCGTGTTTTTACTCTCGTCCTCACCATAAGAATCAATATAAACTGCATGGCACCACCCTTTGTGCTTTTACTCTCATCCTCACCATAAAATCAATATAATCGGCACAGAATGGTACATCGTGCAGCACGGCATCACCCTTCGTGCTTTACACTTTTTCCTCGCAAATCATACACGGCATCACCCTTCGTGCTTTAACATTCTTCCTCACCCAAACAACAATCACAAGAAATAAGGGCAAGGAAAAAAATAAAATCACAATAAAATCTCGGTAAGGGAACAATAGTACAACAATCAAATCCTGGCAAGGAAAACAATATCAAAACAATAACATCCCGGCAAGGGAGACAATATCATGATTCTCTCTCTCATTTCTTCTTTCACATTTACTTCACAACTCAATTCACAACTTGAGAGAATGCTCTGTAATGTTCAACAATTCTATTCTTAATTTGAGCCAATGCTCTACAATGTTAAACAATTCTATTCTCAACTTGAGCCAATGCTCTACAATGTTCAACAATTCAACTCTCAACTTAAGCCAACGCTCTACCATGTTCAATTAACAATAATATTTCCACAAGTCATATTCCTCAATAGGAATTATCATATAGAGCATGAACAATACGAAACAGAGTCACATTAATCATAGGATAAGATTCACGGCATGCTTGACACCAATGTATAGATACTCGTCACCATGCCTATACGTCATACTCAACAAATAACACATAGCAAATAGGACACAACTCCTTATTTTCTCAAGCTAAGGTTAGACCAAACACTTATCTCGATGCCACAAACACAATTCACGTCTCAATTATCGCTTTACTCCTTGATTCCACCACCAATTCGCTCGTATCTAGCCACAAATTACTTAATTACATCAATAAACGCTAAATGAATCAACCCCAATGCATGAAAATGAGTTTTCCAAAGTTTTACCCAAAAGGTCAAAAATTGCCCCCAAGCCCACATGGTCAAAACCAGAGGTTCGAACCAAAACACGATTGCCCATTCCCCCACGAACCCAAATATATGATTTGTTTTGAAATCGGACCTCAAATCGAGGTCCAAATCCTTTTTTTATTGAAAAACCTAGGTTCTACCCAAAACACCCAATTTCCCCCATGAAAATCATTGATTTGAGTTGGAATCATGTTAAAAGATGTTGATGATTGAAGAAAATAAGTTAAAATTGACTTAGAATCGATTTGGAAAAAGAGTTATCTTTGAAAAATCGCCTAAGAGTGTTTTGGTTTTGAAAGAGAGTGAAAAATGGGAGTTTTTTGCCTAAGTATAAAAATTGTAGGTTGAAGATATGGGAATTGCGAACAGGGTTTGCAATTGCGAACTGGGTTTGCAATTGCGAACCCCGACCTCTGCTAGGTTTGCATTTGCGAAGGGGGTTCTCGCATTTGTGAAATGGGAAATGCGAACAAGGGGTCGCATTTGCGATGACGGGCCCAATAAGGGGTGTATTGCATTTGCGAAGGGAATCTCGCATTTGCGAGGAGGAGCTCACCTGGGCTGTTTCACATTTGCGACTTAGCCTTCGCATTTGCGAGTGCGAAGCCTGCAGGCCTGATCACACCAGCTAAAAAACCTACAACTCACCAAGTCCAAAATCCACCCCTTGGCCTATCAAAACTCACCTGAGCCCTCGGGGCTCCAAACCAAACATGCACACCAACCTAAAAATATCGTACAAACTCGCTCGTGTGTTCAAATCACTAAAATAACATCAACAACTATGAATTTAGCATCAAAATCATGAAATTTTCTTAAGAACTTCATATTTCCAATTTTCTCAAAAACAATCTGATTCACGTCATTTCAAGTCTGTTTCTTACCAAATTTCATACACTTACCGTAAATCACATATAAGACATGTACCGAGTGCCAGAACCAAAATACGGGCCCGTTACCATCAAGTTTTCATCACAATTCATTTCCAAAACTCATAAATAATTTTAGAAAATAATTTTCTTTAAAAATTCATTTCTCGGGATTGGGACCTTGGAACTCAATTCTGGGCATACGCCCAAGTCCCATATTTTCCTACGGACCCTCCGGACCATCCAATCACGGGTCCGGGTCCGTTTACCAAAAATATTGACCGAAGTCAATTTAAACTCATTTAAAATGCAAAATTCATTATTTTTCACAGATTTTCACAAAATGGCTTATCAGTTACATGCCCGGACTGTGCACGTAAATCGAGGTGATGCCGAAAGAGGTATTTAAGGACTCGAAACACAGAATTCACTTTTAAAACAAGTGATGACCTTTTGGGTCATAACAAAAAAAGTAATGTCTAATGTAATCTTAACATTTGATTAGATGATCATTATTATTACTTAGTGTGACCAATTGCTCCTGTAGAGTATTGAACAAGATGCCAAGATTAAAACTTTACCATCACAAAATCAATATATCATTACTATGAAGTTGGCCCTTCTTCATATTATGTAAAATTTAATATTGTCACAACCCAAAATCCAACTAATCGTGATGGCATCAAACCCAACCTGCTAGGTAAGAAAATTAGCAACAATCCAGTGCAAACGAGATTTATAGAGAAATTAAATGACTAAATAACTGGACTTTTATACAACTTCTCAAGGACTGGTAGTACAAGTCATGAGATTCTAAGATTTAGAGTTTACAAAGTTAGTATGAAATAAATACACCATCTCTCCGAAATGTATACAAACATATCTTTATAAATATAAAGCTACCATGAACAAGAGGAAGCTACAACTAGAATACAGGTTCATTTTCAATTCTAGCTCCCGCCATACACAGCAACATCAACTTCAAATATGGACACAAGGTGCATAAGTATAGTGTGAGTACAGCCGACCCCATGTACTCAATAAGTAACAAACCTAACCTTAGATTGAAAGCAGTAAAGAGCTTAAATAATGGTCAGAGTCCAACACCAATAGCCAAGTTGGAATTTTTGAAATTTTGACCGGGAGTAGACTTTTGATAACGGGGTCGGTTTCCGATTCCGAAAAGTGGAGAAGGTCTGTAATGTCAACTATGACTTGTGTGTGAAATTTAATGTCAATCAGACGTGATTTGATATGTTTCGGCATCGGTTGTGGATGTTGAAGTTTCAAAGTTCAATGATTTTGAATTGAGCTAAGATTTATCATTTCGATATTGTTATGTCTATTTTGAGGCCTCGAGTAGGTACGCGTTATGTTATGGGGCTTATTGGTACATTTGGACGGGTTCCCAAGTGACTCAGGTGAGTTATGAACGAGGTTCAGATCATTTTCATTCTATGTTACATTGCTGAAGATTTTCTAGTTCTGGTATGACCGCACCTGCTGAGTGTTGAGCACAGGTGTGGAGCCACAAAAGCGGCAGTGCCATCGTAGAAGTGAGAAAGGGAGATGGGAATCAGGATCACAGGTGCTACTTGGACGCACCTACGGAATCGCAAATGCGGTTCAAGGGCGTAGAAACGCGATTGCAAAAGAGTCTTCAAGACCGCAGGTGTGAAGGCAGGTCCTCCAGTGCTTCTCCATAGAACTGTGATTTTGTTCGCAAAAAAAATGCCACAGAAGTGGCTATTGTATCACAGATACGGTATAGCTGGGAAGAGTTATTAAAACCAAGGTTTTGGTTCTTTATTCATATTTTGAGATGTGGTTCTTTCTTCATAATGTATCACAGTTTTCAAACTTACTTGTATGTTTTGATGATTTCGGTAAATGATTTGGGTTTCCATTGATATACTTGAAAAGTGAAACTGTTTTGGGAAAACTATGAAAAGGCTGAACATTTTATCTCTGAGCTACATCTTTATTTACTTGCTTTCCATTGTTATGAACTACTGTTGGTTATTGATGTTGGACCCGACCTATGTTCCATCTCGTCACTACTTTCAACTTGAGGTTACGTTTGTTACTTTTTGAGACATGGGGTCGGTCGTACTCATACTACACTTCCTGCACATTGCATGCAGATTTCGGATGTCGATGTTGCGGTGTTCGGTGGGAGATGGTTTGGGAGATGTACCTGCGTCCCTATTGTAGCTACCCCTTGTTCATGGTAGCCTTAGATTTTAAAACTATGTTTATGTACTTTTCATATAGAAGATGTATTTAATTCATATCGGCTTTGTAAATTCGATTCTTAGAATCTCATGATTTGTACTATTTGTCCTTGGGAAATGTATAAGATTCAGATAATTCCTTTGTTTAATTGTCTATTAAAATTATTGAAATTGGATAGCTATTAGTTGGCTTACCTAGCGAGTTGGATTAGGTGCCATAACCAGTAATGGATTTTGGGATGTGACAGTACATCTTCATGCCTAAATGTAATTGTGCATGTGAATTATGAATGTCACAAAAATGCGTAGCATGAGGAAATGCATTTCTATGCCTATATGTCAAGTATACATGTCAAATGCAATGCATCACAATGATGAAATCAAGTACTCACACTCTCAGAGTAATCACTCTCACTGTCTCGCACTCCCACTCCTCACGCTCAATCACTCAGGACACTCAGTCACTCAACAGCGTATAGTACCTGCTGCGGCGTGCAGCCTGATCCCATTGTGAATGAATAACAACTGCGCTCACTTCTGGTATATATAAAGCCTATAGGGCCTAATGCGGTGTGTAGCCCAACCCATATAATAATAATATAGAAAGCCAGTATGACCTACTATGGCGTGCAACCCAATCACATCATGAATCAAATGAACCTGCTACGACGTGCATCCTGATCCAATCAATATCACTCACAATCCGTCCCTCAGGCCCCAACTCAGTCATGAATCTTTCCAGTGTCTCGTTAAAAAATCTCATACCAATAAGCCCAAACAAAGACAACATAATGTGAAAACTAATAATAGTAGAGACGGATATATGATATGGAAATGAATGACTTTAACAGAGTATATAACTGCAATTTGAAGAAAATAAATCAATAACAGAAATGACCTCAGCAGGTCTCAACAGAGTAATCATATAGCCTAAACATGGTTTCTAACATGGATCACAGCTCAATTACTCTAGCACATAGAAATTTCATGGATAAAGACAAGATTAGGTAACTACACAGTACCACAGAATTACCCGAGCGACAATTCACACGGTGCATGCCCACACGCCTGTCACCTAGCATGTGCGTCACCTAAACATTAAACACATAACACGTATATTAAGGGGTTCATATCCTCAGCACCAAGTTTAGAAGTGTTACTTACCTCGAACAAGCTGAATCCAATATCGAGCAAGCCAAACAATACTCCAAAAATGCCATCATGTGCATACCGACCTCCAAAATGGCTAGAAACTAGCCAAAAGTAACTCAAGAAGATCAAATAATGCCAAAGGAAACAAACCCAATTGATAAAGGTCAAATGTTTATTCACAAGCCCAAATTCAACCAAAAAGTCAAATCCAGGCCCGCATCTTGAAACCCGATAAAACTCACCAAATTCGACAACCCATCAATTTATGAGTCCAACCATACTAGTTTTACCCAAATCCGACTCTGAATCGACGTTCAAAATCCAAAATTTTACTTTATGAGATATTAGACAAAACCCCCCAATTTCTCTTTTGAAATCATTAATCAAATACATGAAAACAAGGATAGATTCATGTAATATAATTAAAATCGAGTAGAGAACAATTACCCAAACCATATGATGAAAATCGCTTTAAAAATTATCTCATTCTGAGCTCCATAGCTCCAAAAATGTTAACATGGTCGAAACCCCCGAATATAGAGTACTTATAATCACTAGACGAATTAAAGAATCGCGAGTGCGGAAATACCATCACGATCGCGAAGAAGAAAAATGCACTGCTACTCTGCGCAATCATGAACCACAAAATTCTCAGCCTTGAAAACTCTCTGCGCCAATGTGGCCCAAGGCTCGCGAACGCGATGATTAAGTCATGAAGACATACCCAGCTCAGCTCTACACTACGCGAATGCATACACACTTGTGCGAACGCGATGCTCAATCTCCACCAACCTACACGAACGCGAAGGAATATTTGGGAACGCGAAGAAGAAATACTCTGCTCCTAATATTCCCCTACGCAATCACATCCCTATTTTCGTAATCACGAAGGACAATTGAGACATTAGAAACAAGCAGAAACCAACAATGCAAATATGAAGAAAAATCATCCGAATCATTTCGAATCACGCCCGAGCCCCCCGAGACCCCGCTCAACGTTCCAAAAAGTCCCATAACATAACACAGACCTACTCGAGGCCACAAATTATGCATAACAATATCAGAACCACGAATTACACCTCTAATCGAACTTAATGAACTTTGGATCTTTCAACTTCCAAAACGCGTGTCGAACCTTATCAAATAACCTCAAAATGAACTCAAATTTTGCACACAAGTCCCAAATGAAACAACGAAGCTATTCAAATTCCAAAAATCACAATCTGAGCCCGATATCATCATAGTCAACTCCCGATCAAACTTATGAACATTCCAAACCATAAAATTTCTAACTTTCGCCAATTAGTGACGAAACCTTCTAAAAATATCCAAATGGAAATACGGGAATACTTCCAAGTCCAAAATCACCATCCGAACCTAATCGAGCCATCCAAACTCCTATCTGAGGTCAAATACTCAAAAGTCAAACTTGGTCAATTATTCCAACTTAAAGCTTCTTAGTTGAGAATCTTCCCCCAAATCAATGTCGATTAACCTGAAATCCAAAACCGAAGATTCACACAAGTTATAATACATCAAATGAAGCTACTCAAAACTTTAGATGGCTGAACAGAATGCAAATTTTCAAAAAGACCGTCTGGTCGTTACAAATATAGACATATTAAATTTGGACAAATGGTCCTTAATGTGTGAATATTTATATATATGCATGTAATGTATTTAATTAAATAAAAATATTTATTATTCTTGGCTTTCACTTATTTCCAATAGTGTTATGATCAACTGATCACGAGAAAACAAATAGTTAGTACTTAACTACTTGTAACTTAGAAACTGAAAATGTTGGAAAAGGAGGTCAATTACAAAGTGATTGTCCTCATACTAGAAGTTTTTTAAAATAACCCAAAACTCCCTAATTGTATATAAATATTCGATATTTAACCAAGAAATGAGAAAAAATAGAATTGAAATATTTAGTTTATTGATAAAAACTAACGAGCTCTTAAAAATAATGTACTAGTGTTGTAACGATCTGACCAGTCATTTTGAGTACTTTAGTCCCGTTCCCCTTATTTGATGCTTTACCTATGTGTATTTGAGGTTTCGTGAATTTCCAGGGAGGTTAATTTCTTTGTGGGAATGTTTCGGATTGAATCGAGACACTTAGTCCCAAGGTTGGAAGCTAATGTCAAAAAGGTTGATCAGAGTTTGACTTTTGTGTAGACGATTCCGGGATGGTATTTTGATGATTCTAATAGCTTCGTATGCTAACTTTTGACTTAGGTGTATGTCTAGAATTTGATTTGGAGGTTCGTAGGTTAGGTTGGTGTTTTTTGGCAAAAGTTGGAAAGTTCAAGGTTTGGAAGGTTGAGAGCTTTGACCGGAAGTTGACTTTGTTGTTGATATCGGGTTCAGAATTTGGTTTTGGGAGTTGGAATAGGTTTGTTGTGTCATTTGGGACTTTCATGAAAAAAGTAAGGTCATTCTAAGTTGATTTGACAAGGTTCAACATGAGTTTTGGAAGTTGATAGTTCATTAGTTTCATTAGGCTTCAATAGAGGTACGATTCATGGTTTTGATGTTGTTTAATGTGATTTGAGGCTTTGAATATGTTTTTATTGTGTTTTAGGACTTTTTTGTATGTTTGGATGGGGTCTCGAGAGCTTTTGGTGTGTTTCGTATAGGTTTCGACTTGTTTTGGTATGAGCCCACAGATGTAGACCGGTAGTCATAGAAGCGAAGTTGGCTGGAGAAATAGGGGTCTGCAAGTGCGGAAGTCTAAGTATAGGAGCGGGGCCGCATCTGTGGAGCAATATTGCAGATGTAGATGCACAAATGCGTACTTTGGTCCACAAATATGAAAGCTCGGAGTCTTGGAGGAAATCGCAGATGCGAAATAAAGACCGCAAATGTGGAATCTCTAATAGACTTTATATTTTAGGGTTTGAGTGTTTTCCTCATTTTGGGAGTTTTGGAGCTCGGCTAAGGGAGATTTTTCGAAGACATTTTGCTGCAATTGAAGAAGTAAGTGAAGTTTATTAAATTTTGATGATAGATATTGATTACTCATTCATTATTACACCTAGTTTATGTGAATTTAAGATCAAATTTGAGGATTTTATACTATGTTTATTGGAGAGTGAGATTTGATGATTTGAGGGTCGATTTGTGGTTTGAATTGGGTGAAACACACATATTTGGATTCGTACTGGAATGTGTGTTTGGAATTGTGAATTTGGTTGGGGTCGGGGGTGTGAACCTGAGGTTGACTTGTTAGGTTGACTTTCTGATTTTGATTAAAAACCTGAGCTTTATTATGTGAGATTATTTCCGATGGCTCTTAGTGATGATATTAAGTTGTTTTGGTCTAGATTTGAGTTGCTCGGAGGCCGATTCGTGTGGGACGGGCTTTTTTGTAACAACCCAAAAATCCCAACTTAGATAATCGTGATGGAACCTACTCTCTAAGACTAGGTAAGCCTAACACACTTTGAAAATTCAAAAAAAATAACGACTAAGATATTAAATTGAACTGATAAAAATCATGATAAAACCAAAATGGATCAACAACTAAATAATTCGCAAAATAATGGAATAGAGTCATAAGTGTATACAGTGGAACAGAGTCATAGTGATTGTTTTAGTGCTGATTCTGATAACAAACGTTATTTTCACACGTGCTCTTGTCAAGAATTTTTGTTCTTAGGTTAAAACATGTAAAACTCCTAAAACGCACCCGTACATGGTGATAATTGTCTTGGATTTCACGAGAAAAAGATAACGTAATTGCTCCGGGAATCGGGGTGCCACAGGCTATTCTCGGGGGAGTACCGGTCATTTATCTAGTCGATATCAATTCGCACATTGCTTTGAATGCGGATTTAGGTGTGAACCCCAAAAGGAGTGTGCGCAGGGAGGGCCGATCTAGTGGACAAGGAACACAGTGCGTATGAGATGGAGGAGTTAGTCTCTAGATAATATTCGAGATGATACAGGCTCAGTGACTGATCCTACAATTATGAAAATTCTCGAGGAGCTCACCAAAAGAATTGAGTCAGAAGAAAAGAAAATCAAAGATAATGACAAAAAAGTGGAAACAACTCCTGAGTTGATCAGATACCGGAGGCACCCCCCGATCTTAAAGGGTTTGGATTCAAAAAAGTTCGTGCAGAAGCCTTTTCCTCAGAGTGCAGCTCCAAAGCCCATTCCAAAGAAGTTCTGTATGCCGGATATACCTAAATACATCAGGACCACCGATCCTAATGAACATATCACTTCGTACACATGCGGGATAAAGGGAAATAACTTAGAAGACGATGAGATCGAGTCCGCTTTGCTGAAAATTTTTGGGGAAACTCTATCAAAGGGAGCAATGATTTGGTAACTTGCCACTAAATTCCATTGACTCATTCTCCATGTTAGCAGATTCTTTTGTAAAGGCACACATCGGGGCCATAAAGGTCGCAACAAGGAAATCAAACATTTTCAAGATTAGAAAAAAGGATAACGAAATGTTGAGGGAGTTCGTATCCCTATTTCAAATGGAAAACATGGAGTTACCACCTATCACAGATGATTGGGTCGTTCAAGCTATCACCCAGAGGTTGAATGAGTGGAGTTCGATAACATCACGATAGTTGAAGCAAAATTCGGTCAAGTATCCAGATGTAACTTGGTCATATGTGCACAATTGATATCAATCGAAGATCAGGGTCGAGGACGACCAATTAGGAGCCCCTTCCGATTCAGTACATCCAAACAGGTTGGCAGTTAAAACCCTGAGGGACATCGACAAGGAGACAAGGTTGAACAGAGAACGATATCAACCATATACCAGAGATTGAAGCAACAGTGGCTCAGGGCGCAATCTCTCTCATAATGATCGAAGAAACGATCGAGGAAAAAATTCTTGGGGATTTATGAGAAAAAGTGGTTTTGATAAGAATGTTGATCCTTTAAAGGCACCTCGGTTATCGGAATATAACTTTAGCATCGATGCATCAAGTATTGTCTCATCAACTGGGAGGATCAAAGATACTAGCTGGCCCAGACCTATACAAACCAATCCTTCACATAGAAACTAAATTTGATGTCCAAGTATCATGACACGTATGGTCACAAGACCGAGGATTTCAGGAAATTAAGGGAAGAGGTAGCCCGTCTATTCAATGAGGGCCACCTTTGAGAGTTCCTTAGCGATCAAGCCAAGAATAATTTCAGAGACAGAGACGCCAAAAAGAAAAATGAATAGGAGGAACCACAGCATATCATTCATATGTGTAATGACCCAGCGGTCATTTTAAGAATTAACATCCCGATCCCCTAATAATTGCTTTCCCCATGTTTGTTGCTACTATTCTGATTTGCCGGGATATGTGGTTTGGAGTTTCGGAGAGTTTTTGGGACACTTAGTCCCTAAATGAGAGTTTAAGTTTTAGAATTTGGACTGTAGTCGGAACAGTATGAAGATGGCCTCGGAATGGAATTTTGTTGGTTCTGTTAGCTCCATTTGGTGATTTCGGGCTTAGGGGCGTGTTCGGATTGTGTTTTGGAAGTCCGTAGCTTATTTAGGCTTGAAATGCCGAAAGTTGAATTTTTTAAGTTTTCGGTCCGATAGTGAGATTTTGATCTAAGGGTCGGAATGGAATTCCGAAAGTTGGAGTAGATCCATAATGTTGAATGTGATGTGTGTGCAAAATTTCACGTCATTCGGACTAGGTTTGATAGACTTTTTGATCGAAAGCATAATTTGAGAGCTTTTGGAGTACTTAGGCTTGAATCCATGGTTAATTCACTGTTTCGATGTTGTTTTAGGTATTTTGAGGATTGTTATAAGTTTGGATAGTGGTATATGGCTTGTTCGTGCTTTTGATTGAGGTCCCGGGGGCCTCGAGATGATTTCGGATGGTTAACGGGAAGTTTGGAGTTGGGAGTTTGCAGCTGAAGCTGTTGAGTCTAATGTCATAACCGCACCAGCAGCTTGGGGACCGCAGGTGCGAGCCCGCAAAAGGGGTTGAAGTACCGCAGATGCGATTTGAGGTGAAATGGGATTTGACCGCACATGCGGCCAAGGCACCGCAGAAGTGGCACCGCATCTGTGGAAAGGAAGTCGCATGTGGGAAAAGTTCCCGTTTAATGAAATGTCGCAGATGCGACTTGGTCTTCACAGAAGCGGGACCGCAGGTGCGGTCCCAGAGCCGCAGATGCAGTTTCACTGGTCAGAAAAGGGACAGAATCGAGGGTTTAGTTTCAAACCCTTAGAAATTGATTTGGGAGCTCATGATTGGCAATTTTGAGAAGGATTTTCACCTGGGTGTTTCAGGTAAGTAATTCTTACTCGGTTTTGATTAGTTTCCATGAATCTATACTTAAATTCATCTTTTAAATTCGAATTTGGGGTGGAAAAGTCGGAGAGAAATTAGAAAAACTTCTTAGGCCTAATTTTGGGGCTTTGATCTAGAATTTGATGTCACATTGGGATAATTTTAGTATAAATGCACTCACGAGAGTATGGGAATTCTGAGATTTTAAATGTTAGCTGATTTTGAGATGTGGGCCCGGGGGCATTTTGGTTATTTTTTCCTTATTTCGCATATTAGCTTAGAATTAGTTAGTGGAATCAGTTACTTGAAGTTATATTTACATTATGCAATTTAATTGAATAGATTTGGGCCATTTGCAGTCGAGTACCCGTGGCAAGAGCGTGGTTTCGGGTTGATTTTGAGCTGGTTCAAGGTAAGTGGCTTGCCTAACCTTGTATGGGGGAACTCCCTTTAGGATTTCGTATTGTTGATATTTGAAATGCCTTGTACATGAGGTGACGAGTGTGTACTTGTGCTAATTGTTGAAAATCCTGTTTTCATTAAGTACTTGCAATTTAAGCCTGTTGTTAGCTTAGGAAAGAATGTCTAACTGACTTAATTGCTTTTCTTGCTCAAACTGCCTTAGAAATACCTATTTTACCTTGGTATGAAATTTGAATTAAAGTGTGTATTCTTCGTATTGTTGTTGTGTGTTTAATTTGGGACTACGGGACGGTATCCTGGGAGATCCCCAGTTGTTATCTCTGTGTTGAGTTGTATTCCTCTCTGTGATTAGTTTGTCTCTGTTGTAGTTGTTCTTGTTCTTTCTATCCTATGTTACTTCTTACTGTTGCACGTAATTATACTGTCTTATTCCATACTGTTATGCCTTGTTTTTTTCATTTAATCTCAGTAGGGCCCTGACCTTCCTCGTCACTACTCGACCGAGGTTGGTCTTGGCACTTACTGAGTACCGTTGTGGTGTACCATGCCTTTTCTGTGCATGTTTTTCATGTGCAGATCCAGGTACTTCGACTCAGCCCTACTACCCTTGAGGCGAGGCGATTTTCCAAAAACTTCGAGGTATATCTGTCGCGTCCACAAACCGGAGAGTCCCTTTCTATTCTATCTTAAAGTATTAGCCCTTCTGTACTTACTTTTGTTAGACATTCTGGAGTTAGATGCTTGTAGACATTCGAAATCTTGTGATTTCATGAGATTCCAGGTTTTGGGAAATGTAGTTCCAGTGTGAGAGTTGTATTATATATGCCGAGCAGCATCTTAAATGCTTCATTTTGATATTTTTCTAAAGTTTTGGCTAGTTTTATTTTGTTGTTTTCTTTTCCACAATTTGTTAGGCTTATCTAGTCGTAGAGACTAGGTGCCGTCATAACAGTTCACGGAGGGCGAACTTGGGTCGTGACAATGTGATTGTCGGTGGGGTCGATATTCCACAAGGGCCTGTATTCAAACGCACTAAGGTATCAATTACTAAGGAGAAGAGGACCCGCGATAAGTTTCCTGAGGGCTCCTTATCATTCAACGATGAAGAAGTAGAAGGCATTTCTCAACCACACAGTGACGCTCTGGTAATTTCTATCTTATTAAATAAAGTTCAAGTTAAGCGTGTTTTAGTGGATCCAGGTAGTTCGGCGAATATCATCCGATCGAGGGTTGGGGAGCAACTTGGCCTGCAAGATCAAATTGTGCTCGTAGCTCGAGTCTTAAATGGCTTCAACATAGCCAGTGAAACAACTAAATGGGAGATTACTCTACCGCTGAACGTGGCTGGAACCGTTCAAAATACCAAGTTCCACGTGAACGAGGGCGACATGAGATACAATGCCCTACTCTGAAGGCCCTAGATTCACAATATGAGAGTGGTCCTGTTACATCCGGCATTTTCGTATGATAAAGCTTCATCGTAAGTTAATCAACGTAAGTTCGAGAATGATATTATTCTGAGATTATAAGTGTTGTAGTATTTCAAACAAGTTATAAGTAAATTCTTGGAGGCGAGAGGGTGAGCGAGTCAAAGAAAATGAATTTCGTCGAAATTTGACATTTTGGGGTAAATACGGTTTAAGCTATAATACCCCATATTTATGGACTAGTGCCATACAAGGTACCACTTGACCATGATAGTGAGGTGTATAAAGTGTATTAAAAGTGAGTAGTATTTTATGATAATCCTTAATTATGTGAATTAAATTATAATGGGAGAATTAACTAGTTAATTAATAATAAGTAGTTGATTAATCAAAGTCTTTGGATAAGACTAATGAGCCAAAACATAGAAGCATGATTTAGCTTAAATAAGTGACTCTTACACCATTAGCAAGGTGGAACACTTGGAAAAATTATTTTTCCAAGAAATTGCAACGTATTACCAAGTCTTGAGGAAACAAGAAAATCATTATCTTTTATTTTATTGCTTAAATCTCCATTTTTTCCCTTTCCTTTAGCAAATTCAGTCATCTTTAAATAAACTATCAAGAAGGAGAATTATAATCGGGTTAAAAGAGAAGAATGGTGCTAACCAGATGAATAATGTTCAGACGTGGGTTATTATGGAAACTGAAAATGGTATTTCTGATGATTATTCCCTTCAGTCAAGTTCGTTGGAATTTTCTTCTTCCTCTTCTTCTTCGTTCGAGCTAGATGATAATGCTTCATTTCATGGACCTTTGTATGAGTTGTTTGAATTAATGGATCAATTACCTATCAAGTAATAGCAACGGAATTTTACGTTTCTAAGAGAGTACGGTGCAATCTTTCTCAAGAATATCATATGGATTTTCCCCTACTTCGATCAGCCTTTACGTGAGTGTCACAAAAGACGTGTTTTAGAGGAATTCTCAAGAGAATCGATTGAGGTCTGTTAAGGCTATCCCTTCTTTCTTTTGGCATGATCTATACGACACAAACGAGATGAGAAAATGCACAACTTCCATAAATGACTCTATTCATAGAAGTATTAGAGGTTCCTATGTTCTTGAATTCCCATGTGTCCTATTATTTTATCATATGTTCATGGGTCTCAGAAAAATACATAAGTTGAAAAAGTCTACTTCATGATATTACTCAAAGGTATAATGGTCTTACGACGTTCCGAAAGATTTTATTGACGTACTTCTCATGCATTGCATTCATTTACGTTGACCCATGACCAGATGACGTTATATACATGTATATATGTATATTATATGTATATGGGATATGGGAAAGGTTATGGTGTTATATACGCACCACCACCTGATTAGCTGGTATATGTTGATGATTTTGCCCACAGTGGCCGAGATGATATGATGGGATGCCCTCAGAGGCTTGATGATGTTATGAACACATGTGCCTATGCACGACATGACATTCATACGCATATGCATGACACTATAAGTATTTCATGACTTACAGAGTAATTCATACTTACATGTCAAGTCTTTTACTCTATGTTTCTCTCATGTCTATTATTTACTAATTTTAATTCCTTACATACTCGGTACATTATTTGTATTGACGTCCCTTTTGCCTGGGGACGTTGTATTTCATGCCTGCAGGTCCCGATAGACAGGTTATGAGTCCTCCAAGTAAGGTATCAGCTCAGCCAAAGGTGTTGGTGCGCTTCATTTGCTCCGGAGTTGCCTATTTGGTCATTATGATTAATACATGTATTGATTGGTACGGCGGGGCCCTGTCCCGACCTTTATAATATTATTTATTCCTAGAGCCTTGTAGACAGATATCCTATATATAGATACTTGTATGGCCTTGTCGGCCTGTATTTTGTGTATATAAAGGATCATATCATCCTTATAAGACAGTACATCATATGTAAAATTACATATTGGGTCGTCCAATGTCGAATATTTCCCCATTTTTTATTCTACTTATCTCATGACGCCTCTCTAGGTCATTTACCTATAATAGTATGACAAGAAAGATATGTTACATAGGTACTCGGTTGAGTAAGATACTGGGTGCCCATTGCGGCTCATCGGTTTGGGTCGTGACAAGTCCCTACGATTCTCCACCAATTGATGAAATTCCCGACATCATACGGTGTAAAAATAGTATACGGCGAGCAGCATGCTGCAAAAGAAATGTTCGCGGTAGATGAGGTAGTACCGGTATCGACAGAACGGTCGGGCATCAAAGGTAAACAGGAAACCAAATAGCAATCATAGCCACCATCCTCGACCGAATCGGGAAAGCAGGAGATAGAAGAAGAAGAAGAGGAGGAGGATTTTCTTACCCCTCGAACCTTTATTGTTCCCAAAGGTATACCGAGGAACGGGGTTAACCCCCGAACTTAAGAAAAAACTTATTTAATTTCTTATTGATAACATGGATTATTTTCCTTGACCCCATTTAGACATGACAGGGATCCCACCGGATATAACAACACATCGGCTAAGCCTTGACCCCAGGTTCAAACCAGTGAAACAAAAAAGAAGGCCCAGGTTGAGGTAAAGCATGCATTCATAAAGGACGAGGTAACTAAACTTCTCAAAATAGGATCCATTCGGGAGGTAAAATACCCCGAATGGTTAGCCAATGTAGTCGTAGTCCCTAAAAAAGGGAAACTTAGAATATGTGTAAATTACAAGGATTTGAACAAAGCATGCCCTAAAGACTGGTTTCCACTACCTAACATCAATTGCATGATCGATGCCACGGCTGGCCACGAGATCCTTACCTTTCTCGACGCCTATTCCGACTACAATTAAATTCAGATGAACCCGGAAGACCAGGAGAAGACCTCATTTATCACCAAGTATGGAACATATTGTTACAATGTAATGTCGTTCGGGCTAAAAAATGCAGGAGCTACTTGACAATGCCTAGTAAATAAGATGTTCGAAGAAAAATAGGTAAGTCAATGGAAGGTTATATTGATGACATGCTAGTTAAGTCCCTGCGCCCAGAGGACAATTTGGCTCATTTGCAGGAAATGTTTGAGATTTTGAGGAAACATAACATGAAACTCAACCCCGAGAAATGTGCTTTCGGGGTAGGCTCGGGCAAGCTCCAAGGCTTCATGGTGTCAAATCGAGGGATCGAGATCAACCCTGATAAAATCAAGGCCATCGAAGACATCACCGTCGTTGACAGTGTAAAAGCCGTGTAGAGGCTAACTAGCGGATAGCTGCTTTAGGACGATTTATCTCGAGGTCATCGGATCAGAGCCACAGATTTTTCTCTTTACTCAAGAAAAAGAATGATTTCACCTGGACCCCAGAGTGTCAACAAGCATTAGAGGCACTAAAGAGATACCTATGGATCCCACCATTTCTTCACACCCCGAAGGCAGATGAGAAACTTTACTTATACTTGGAAATGTCCGAAATCACTGTGATTGGTGTCTTAGTTCGAAAAGACCAAGGTACGTAATTTCCTGTTTACTATGTAAGTCGAATCTTAGGGGAAGCATAAACTGGATATCCACACTTAGAGAAATTAGCACTTGCACTAATAAGCACTTCTAGAAAGTTAAAACCATACTTTCAATGTCACCCCATATGCACGTTAACCACTTAACCACTTCGTAATATTTTGCACAAACCCAAACTTTTCGGTCGATTGGCCAAATGGACCAGCGAACTCAGTAGGTACGATATTGAGTATCAACCCCAAACGGCCATCAAGTCTCAAATTTTAGTGAACTTTGGGGCTGATTTCACGCCAACCCTCGTACCCGAAGATGAAAAGGAACTCTTGTTAAAATCGGGCACATCATCGAGGGTATGGACCCTTTTCACAAATGGAGCTTATAATGTGAAGAGCTCCAGGCTAGGCATCATTTTGAAGCCACCCAAAGGTAGCATTATTAGGCAGTCTATCAAAACTTCTATGTTGATTACCAATGAGGCCAAGTACAAGGCCATGATTGCAGGTCTCGAGCTAGTTAAAAGCTTGGGGGCAGAAGTCATTGAAGCCAAGTGTGATTCTTTATTGGTGGTGTACCAAGTAAACAAAAGCTTCGAAGTTCGAGAGGATAGAATGTAAAGGTATTTGGACAAGTTACAGGTAACTTTGCACCACTTCAAGGAGTGGACACTAGATCACATAACTCGAGAACAAAATAGTGAGGTCGATGTACTTGCAATTTTGGATCATCAGTCGAGGAAGACGATATTATCCCGGGGACTGTTGTTCAGTTATTGAGATTTATGGTCGAGGAGGATCATGCCGAGATAGACTCTACAAGCTTGACTGGGGATTGGAGGAATAAATATATTGAATATTTAAAGAACGAAAAGCTCCCATCGGACCCTGAAGAGTCGAGGGCCCTACGAACCAAAGCTACCCGATTCACATTGGATGAAGATGGAACATAATACAGAAGGATGTTCGATGTACCATTGGCGGTATGTTTAGGGCCGGGGGACACTGATATGTTTTGCGAGAGGTCCATGAAGCCACTTGTGGGAACCACTTCGGCACTGAATCTTTGATTCACAAAATCATTAGAGTAGGGTACTACTGGGATTGCATGGGAAAAGATACTAAGGAGTTTGTTCGAAAATGTGATAAATGTCAAAGGTTTGCACCGACGATCCATCAACCCGGAGAGCAACTTCATTCAATCCTATCCCCATGGCCATTCACGAAATGGGTGATGGATATCGTCGGCCCTCTACCAATGTCCCTAGGTAAAGCAAGGTTCATTTTGTTTATGACTAACTACTTTTTTAAATGGGTGGAAGCACAGGCGTTCGAGAAGGTCAGAGAAAAACAAGTTATAGACTTCATCTGGGACCACATCGTGTGTCGATTCTGGATACCTGCTGAATCGTATGCGACAACGGAAAGCAATTCATCGGCAGCAAGGTAACGAAGTTCCTTGAAGAACACTAAATAAAAAGGATCTTATCGATACTGTATCACCCAAGCAGAAACAGACAGGATGAATCGACGAACATGACTATAATTCAAAACTTAAAGAAAAGGTTGAGCGACGCTAAGGGAAAATGGAGAGAAGTTCTACCCAAAGTTCTTTGAGCGTATCAAATGACATCGAAATCAAGCACGAGGTCAACCCCGTTATCCTTAGTATATGGCTCTGAGGCCTTATTTTCAGTCAAGGTCGGGGAACCTAGCACCATATTTTGACATGCAACGAAGAAATCAAATCACGAGTCTATGAATACTAGCCTCGAACTATTAGATGAAAAATGAGAAGTTGTGCTTGTTCGGATGGCTGCACATAAGCAAAGAAACGAGAGATATTACAATAGAAGAGCCAACCTTCGCCACTTCGAAATTGGGGACATAGTTCTAAGGAAATTCACCATCAATACTCGTGACCCAAACGAAGGGAAACTTGGCCTAAATTAGGGAGGACCATATCGAGTATTTGGTGTCATTGGAAAGGGATCTTACAAACTTGGCACAGTGGAGGGATAACAATTTCCAAATAATTGGAATGTATCACTACTCAAACGATATTATTGCTAAGGTATTTTCACGACCCAAACCGATGGGCAACAATGGGCACTCGGTACCTTACTCAACCGAGTACCTATGTAACGTATCTTTCGTATCATACTATCATAGGTAAATTATCCATAGAGGCTATCGTGAGATAAATAGAATAAAACATGGGGAAATACTCGACATTGGATGACCCAACATGTAATCCAAACTTATACATATGACGTACGAGCCTATAAGGCCGGCATGAACCTTTATATACTCAAAACATAGGCCAACAAGGCCATACAAGAATCCATATACATGACATCTGTCTACAAGCCTCTACAAATACATAATTTTCATAAAGATTAGGACAGGGTCCCGCCATACCAAACAATACACGTCTAAGTCATACTAACCAAACAAGCAACTCCGAAGAAAATGGAGCGCACCAATATCTTCGGCTGAGCTGATAGCCTACTTGGAGGTCTCTCGACCTATCTATCGAGACCTGCGGGCATGAAACTCAGTGTTCCCAGGAAAATGGGATGTCAATACAAATAATGTACCGAGTATGTAAGGCGCATAAATATGTACATAACAGACATGGAAGAAATATAGAGTAAATGACTCAACCTGTAAGTCTGGATAACTCTATAAATCATAAAGAAAATATAGTGTCATGCATATGTGTATGAATGCCATATCGTGCATAGGCATGTTTCATAACATCATCAGGCATCTGAGGGCATCCCATCATATTATCTCGGCCACTGTGGGCAAATCATCAACGTATACCAGCTAATTAGGTGGTGGTGCGTATACAACGCTGTAGCCTTTTTCCATATCCCATATAATAAAATAATATACATATATATGTGTATATAAATCCATCTGGTCATCGGTCAATGTACATGTATAAATGCATGAAATGCATAAGAAATACGTTAATAAGATTTTCTCAGAATGTCATAAAATAATATGTTTGTCGGATAAACTTTATCAAATATGTTTTTTCAGAGACCTATGAACAGAAGATAATAATAATACACATGGGGAATCAAGAATATAGACACCCCTAGTATTTCTATTAATAGAGTCATTTATGAAAGTCGCGTATTTTACTCGCTTCATTTGTATTATTTGGATCATGCCAAAAAGAAAGAAGTGGTAGCCCTTAACGTACCTGAATCAATTCTCTTAGCAGTCTCTCTAACCCACGTCTTATGCAAATAACACGTAATGCCAATCGAAAGACCATCCCATCCCAGCACTCTTATTTTTGCTGGCTTTACTTATGCTCGATACCAAAAGAGAAAATTTCAACTTTTGTTGCAGGTTGAAGGGTGGCTTGTTGAAGAGAAGTTTTAGCAAAAGAACAAACTTGTTGACTTGGGTCAAGAGTTGCATTTAAACAGTTGATAAGCCATTGTTGATCATGATCCATTGAAATTGTATCACACTTAATTATCTGTTGTTTGAAGGGTTTTTGCCGTGTGTGTGTTGGAAATGAAGAATGAGACACTTCACACTTTGTTGGGACAAATATGAGGGAATTTGTAAGAAATGAATCATGTTGTAGTGTTTGTTAGAAATGTAAATGCGTTTTAATTGGCATGTTAGGTTGACACCTAATTAAAAAAGACCTATGAGTCATAAATTATGACTAAGAGTCACTTATTAATTCCTCCAATTGCTTCCACGTCTTTTTCATTTAAACTCATCCAAATTTTATCCACCAATTTCATTAATTACATGGTTAATCTTCTATCAAAAATTCACAAGTAACCAAATATCCACATAATTATGAATTATCTCAAGTTACATAAAATATTACTCATTTTTAACATAACTTACTATTATGGCCATATGGTACCTTGTATGGTATTAGTCCATAAATATCGGGTATTTTAGCTCGGGTCGTATTTTATCCCAAAATGTCAAACTTTGACGAAATCATTTTCTTTGATTTGCTTACCCTCTCACCTTCACGAATTTACTCATTACTTGTTTGAAATAGCATAATACTTGTAACCTTAAAATAATCTCATTCCCTAGCTTGCGTCGAATAACTTTACGACGAAACCTTAACGTCCGAAAATACGGGATGCAACATCTCATTTTCGAGCATTCATCAATTCACTTATGGAAAACTTTTACGTACGAAAACATGGGGTATAACATCATTCCCCCCCTTTGGAATATTCATCCTCGAATGTTGATTGATGCACTTATCATTTTCATAACTTATGTCTTCCGAATACTTTTTTACTCTCCTTGCCGTCTAGGCAACTGTTCTGTGAATAAATCCAAAGGTCAGGGCATCCCCCCCTCCTTAGGCCTCTTTCTCACACCACGACCTATGGTCGGAATCCGTCCAGTCTCGTAATTGTTGTTACCTTCTATTATGCAGTTTGTACGACTTTGACCTAGTAAGTGTGCCGGTGTGACTTTTCTTTTATTTTTTCCTCCAGTTTTTAGCCAATCTTTAGGCTTCACTTCGTGAACATATACAGAGCTTATAAAGATGTCACTCTGGGCATCTACGGGTATACTAAAGTTCTTCTCTCAGTACTTTGTCGAACTTACGAATATTTCTATATCTTATTTCATAGACCCGGTTATCCATTCTTATGGCTTACTACATCTAGGTAGGTCATACTATACCATAACTCTTGCTTCTATATATCATTACTAAGGTCTGCTACCAAACTCTAGCTTACATTCGATGCTTATCCTATATGTATAAATCTAAGTCCTTTAATGCTTCCTCATTAATTATTCATCTTGAGAATGACGACCTAATTTCATCTCATACTTTATAACTTTTATCCTCGATTGATAACTCTATAATATACCAATGATAACTTGAACCCTCTTATGTAACACTGCCGGTAGGGCTCCGTCTCATTAGGGAGCATCTGAAATAATTAGACTGATCCACCTAGGGGCGATACCATGCTTCCATAACCGTATTTTATTGCATCCCAATGTGATTCATTTACGTGGGTATTTTAATCCCGTATAATTCATGAAATCCTCTTCAAATTATTACTCAATCGAAGGCCCAAACATCATCCTTTATCTTTCATAATTACACCCTCATTATATTACCAGGGCAGCATTCCATCTCATCTAAATGCTATTAGTCTTAAACTCCTTTGAGTTCATTCTGGCTATACCGAGCTTTGTATAACTTAGAGAAACCATCAGCTCTCTTGTTTTCATGGGCTTAATCTTAAGGACTTATTTATTTTTGTTACCTTCTTACTCGCCCGTTCTTATCCTTACTCCTGTCTTGTAGAACCTTGTTGCTTCACTATAAAATAGGTTGAGACCTACACATATCTATTTATATTACTTGCAACCTTTCAACTTGCATGCATCATACATTTCCTTATGTCATTTTTTATTTGGATCATCAAGCGAGACATCACATCGTCTCTAACTCTTCTTTACTCTCTTAGTCAAGTTTTTCGATACCTAGACCATAGACTGGAAGATATTCTACAGATGATGCCCCAATTATTCCTAGATACTGAATCCCCACGCTTCTAGCCTTTTATCCGAAGTATGGACTATTCACGATCTTCTGCCTTTGAGTATCTCATATGTTGTTCACCTTTACCTTACTTACCTTAAAATCTTGCATCGTATCTTCTATCTCTTTCATGACCTCCCTTCCACCTAGGTGTAATTTACGTCCATAACTCGAAGCTTTATTATAATACTTGCACCTCCGGTGCATACACAACCCAGTGGGAGCTTCGTACTGACTTGATATGAGGCTGGACTTTTCTAACTGGCTTTACCGTAGAGTTGTTATAGACTATGGTTGTTGTATTATTTCTCTTGTACCTCTGATATTAAGGCTAGTCCTGCAATGTTCTCGATCATGATTTCTATAATTTTCTAGGTCCAATAATCAGACTCCTGATTTACTTAATTGATGTGCCTCTTTAATTTTCTCTTCCCTTTGATCAACCTTCGTGTAGGCTTAAGCTATCTTCCGATCTGCGGCTCATGGTATTAGCTATTACTTTAGTCCTTCATAAATGCTATAGAGTATTCATGATAGAATCTTCTAACAATTCAATTCTTTGTCCATAACCTAGACTCAGTTCTTCCTTTTAACTTATATTGGAATCTTCTACGGCTGTATGATTGTCAACATATATGTATACCCCAAAATCGCAAGTGCATTCATAACAAAACCAACTCTGTATCATTGATCTAATAGTTCCTTTCGTTCCTTCTCAACTTTTTTTAAATGTAAGCTATTACTTTTTTGGGTCTTCTGCCTCCTTGTTTCATGCATACTTAGCTTATCTTAGTCCCCACGCATGTCGGAAATTTTGTGGAACTCATATGATCTCGAATATTACTTTTTGACTTTACTTCCTGTTCGTTAGCCACGGTAGCTGCTACTTTTTTCATAGCGTGCATACAATGTTGTAGTGAGACTGGTTTTACATGACCATTCCCTCTTTAGGTCACTAAGCTTAGGTTGAAGCCTTCTTTCTTACCTCTTCAGCTAGTCTTTCATTGTAGTACTTAGGGAGACCTTCTAGATCTTGTAAAGTTACAAGATTATATATCGCTTACCCGACAGAATTTTTTATGTTCCTACTCACCTATAATTGTCCTTAGTTAATTACCTCCATACTCATGTGCTCGCACAGTTGCTTTCTGAAGTGAAGTTTTGACTGTCTTCCCAATGGGGCTCTCTTTTATTTCCATAATACTCATACAGTATCTTTAACTACCCTAACTCCTATTTGAATATTTCTCAAGTATTATAATATCATATCTGCGAGAGTAAATTCCCCAAGTTGGAGTTAACTATGTTTATCTTGCTCAATCAGTTGATTTGTTTGTATCCTCTTGTCTAGCCATAACTAGGCTCTTTCTAAATCAACTACTAACTACTCATTGGCCCATTCTCATATCAATATTCTGTGTAATCTTTCTTGGGTTATTTTCTTTGTCTTAACTTACATCTCATACTGGCTCCTTATTTATCAATAACATCTCATGCAGGAATCCCTACTTCCTCTCCTTGACGTCGTATTTGCGTAATATCCTGGAATCGTAGCATATCTGTAGGCCTTGAATAAGTGCAATTTCATTCCTTTCCCATTTTTCAGGCATTCCTTCTTTATCATTCCATAGTTACTAGAACCACTTCTGACTAGTATCATGTCACTCCATATTTTCCCCTTTGGGGAAGTACTAAGATTTAGTGCTACGATGATCTACCTACATATGTTTTACCTCTTCATCTTTGACATTCTTTCATATCATCGATGAGCCTTACTCGCCTTGCGGTAATTCTTATATACCAAGGATAATGAAATTCCCTATTCACGAGGGTGACACTTAATATAACTGGCACATACAGTCCCTTAAGCTTAAATTTGCTCGCATTGCTTGCTTTAGGAATGCGTCTTCCTGAATAACCATTTTCTAAATTTCTCATGAATCTTCTTTTGTTGTCCATTCTATTACTGTCGGAACGAAATTAGAAATTCTCATTATGACGAATACTATCTAATCACTCAATTCCTAATTCATGTTTACTTTATCTTGTTCACCAGCCCATACTGATATCTATTATTCTAGGGTCTAGATTTTCCTATTGGTAATCACGTTAGAATCACGAACTTATTTCTCGAAATGAGGATATGACTTCATGGCCTATACTCTTTTATTGTCTTAAGGCCTATCACCTCTCATCTTTTCCTTCACCTGACTATGGACCCGGTAATACTGTCATCTTTTTTATCTACCGTTATCACTCATGTATCGCATCTTACTCATAATTCTTCCTTATCTTTCTTCTCATTACTCTGCTAATATTTCTGTCTAGCCCCTTCTTGTGAAAACTTCAACAAAATATTCTTTTCTATTTTGCTCCCCTTGTTTCATCCATCGGCTCTTCGGGTTGCTAAACGTCCTCGCTCTACTAGGGATGAGAGTCACACTAAGGTAATATTTATCCCTTCCAGGCTTTCAGTGCCTATCTTCTGAATTTTTTTTTTATCATGCTAGTATTCACATCTAATTGTAATATTCTAGAGTGCACCATCTGGGTGTCTCACAAGAAGATCTATTAGCACATTTGTAATATCCTTCGGAAAAATCAACTAATGCAAACAATCCATCCACCATTTTGGGTCATTCCAACCCCAACCGGATCCTAATATCCATCTTTCTCTTATACTACTTCTGTTAGCCCCTATAGGGCATAACTGAGATGGGTGTGGCCAATTGTACATACATTTGTTACTTTTGAAGGTAACTTACAATGCTTCTATTTTTCTGTCAAAGTTGTAAATACTGATAATCTTCATTAAGTGGGAACCTTGTTCCTTTTACTTGTTGAAGCTTGTATGTACCTTCTGAATCTCTTGTTGCTTTTTTACCATATGGGTGGATTATTCATGCCTTAGGGCTCCTTAGTAAACACATGATCTACTAAAGACCTTACATTTTCTCATCATAGGATCATGCAAATTCGAGTTCCGCTAACTCAACTCTTCCAAAACCGTGTTCAATCCCTTACCAACCGTCTTTCTAGATATAGTCATCATCGTATTTATGAATAAAATAGAGTTTAGGAAATTGAGTTCATACAACTAAGCACTACCAAACGATCTAGAGTAAGAAGAAAGAGTGACAGTCCTAAATGCCCTGTAGCCTTCTGCTTATAAGTGTGGTGCATGACACACCCATAAACAAGACTCTACTAGACAAGGCTTGTAGACTCCCTAGGACAGAACTGATCTGATACCACTTTTCTCACTACCCAAACCGTTGGGCCGTAACGGGCACCCGGTACCTTACTCAACCGAGTACCTACGTAATGTATCTTTCATATCATACTATCATAGGTAAATGAGCCAGAGAGGCTATCGTGAGATAAGTAGAATAAAACATGGTGAAATACTATACATTGGACGACCCAACATGTAATCCAAACTTATACATATGACATACGGGCCTATAAGGCCGGCATGATCCTTTATATGCTCAAAAAATAGGCTGACAAGGCCATAAAAGAATCTGTATACATGACATCTGCCTACAAGCCTCTAAGAATACATAATTTTCATAAAGGTCGGGATAGAGTCCCAACATACCAAAAAGTACACGTCTAAATCATACTAACCAAACAAGCAACTCTGAAGAAAATGGAGCGCACCAACATCTTCCGCTGAGCTGATAGCCTACTTGAAGGGCTCTTGACCTGTCTATCAGGACCTGTGGGCATGAAACGCAGCATCCCTAGGCAAAAGGGACGTCAGTACGAATAATGTACCGAGTTTGTAAGGCACATAAATAAGTACATAACAGACATGGAAGAAATATAGAGTAAATGACTAAACCTGTAAGTTTGGATAACTCTGTAAATCATGAAGTAATTATAGTGTCATTCATATGCGTATGAATGTCATGTCGTGCATATGTACATGTTTCATAACATCATCAGGCCTTTGAGGACATCCCATTATATCATCTTGGCCACTATGGGCAAAATCATCAACGTATACCAGCTGATCCGGTGGTGGTGCGTATATAACGTTGTAACCTTTTCCCATATCCCATATAAATATAATATACATATATGTGTGTATATAACACCATCTGGTCATGGGTCAATGTACATGTATAAATGCATGAAAAGCATAAGAAATACGTTAATAAGATTTTCTCGGAATGTCATAAAAAATATGCCTGTCGGTTAAACTTTATCAAATACGTATTTTTCTGAGACCCATGAACAGAAGATAATAATAATTCACATGGGGAATAAAGAATATAGACACCCCTAGTATTTCTATGAATAGAGTCATTTATGAAAGTTGCATATTTTGTTTGTTTCATTTGTATTATTTGGATCATGCCAAAAAGAACGAAGGGGTAGCCTTAACATAATTAAACCGATTCTCTTAGTAATCTCTCTAACCTACGTCTTTTGCAAAGAACACGTAACGCCAATCGAAAGACCATCCCAGCAAAGCACTCTTATTTTTGCTGGCTTTACTTATGCTCTAAACCAAAAGAGAAAATTTCAACTTTTGTTGCAGGTTGAAGGGCGGCTTGTTGAAGAGAAGTTTTAGCAAAAGAACGGACTTGTTGACTTGTGTCAAGAGTTGCATTTAAACCGTTGATAAGCCATTATTGATCTTAATCCATTAGAATTATATCACACTTAATTCTCTGCTGATTGAAGGGTTTTTGCCGTGTGTTTGTGTGTGTTGGAAATGAAGAATGAGACACTTCACACTTTGTTGGGGCAAATGGGAGGAAATTTGTAAGAAATGAATCATGTTGTAGTGTTAGTTAGAAATGTAAATGTCTTGTAATTGGAATTTTAGGTTGCCACCTAATTAAAAAAGACTTATGAGTCATGAATTATGACTACGAGCCACTTATTAATTCCTCCAATTGCTGCCACATCTTTTTCACTTAAACTTATCCAAATTTTATTCACCAATTTCCTTAATTACATGGTTAATCTTCCACCAAAAATCCACAATTAACCAAATATCCACATAGTTAAGAATTATCTCAAGTTACTTAAAATACTAATCACTTTTAACACACCTTACACACCTTACTATGATGGACATGTGGTACCTTGTATGGTATTGTCCATAAATACCGGGTATTTTAGCTCGGGCCATATTTTGTCCCAAAATGACAAACTTTGACGAAGTTCATTTTCTTCGATTTGCTTACCCTCTCACCTTCACGAATTTACTCATTACTTGTATAGCATAATACTTGTAACCTCAAAATAATCTCATTCCCGAGCTTGCATCGATTAACTTTACGACAAAACTTTAACGTAAGAAGATGCGGGATGTAACATCTCATTCCCGAGCTTTCATCAATTCACTTATGGCATACTTTTACGTACGAAAACATGTGGTATAATTGGTATGACTTTCTCCATTTTCCATTTTTGTTTGATACTAACTTATTGCAGGTGTTCGATCGAGGCATCGTGAAAACTCTTCAACACGAAGATCTTAGGTTTTAAAGCATGTGTTACACTCTTTTTACCTTAGATTGGTTTTTATCTCGAATGGATTTTTCGGCAAGGTTTTTAGCGAGGCAACAATTATGTGCTACCTGAGGAAAATTCAACAATATCCAAGGCTTCTTTTCAATCAACCTCGAATAATGGGGGCCATCACCCTCGGAGGTTATGTTTTTGTGAAAAATACTTCATGTCAAAGGGTCTTGATAGGGTAACCTTATAATGGTCCAAACAGTCGAGTGAACCATGTCCACATAGATTAGTCGAGCCATGATGGCAAAACATGTACACATGTATAAATTATCCAATGAAGCATTCTTTCTATATCAAAAACTTTGTGTCTCAAAGAAAATTTGCTACTATACGAGCTTTATACCTATGATTTTGTGAGAAATAGCTCAAGGGCCAAGTGCAAATATACCTAGAATACTCGAGGACTTTCATCGATAATCAACATATTCGAGTTATCTAAACTCGAGTTCATAAAACCTCAAAGAGGCGCCCCTCGATCTATAGGACAAGTCCATCTTTCTAGGGGGACTAACATCTCGGACAAGTTGAAGTATTATTGGGGAATAAGCCCAAGAGTCATACCCAAAGGCTACGGCCAAATTAATGCGGCTCGGAGACATCCGAACCTTGCAATCAAAATAGGCCTTCAAGTTCTTTGAATACCCGGTTAGAAAGGGATATCCTCGGCAAATAATAAAAGGTCTTCGATAAAATCAGCCCTCGAAAAACCTTAAGAGGTATCAAAATTATTTTAACACAAATGTGCTAAGGCACAAAAACTATAAGGGTTTCAATCAACATCGAACCCTCAAAAAACCTAATGGGTAAAAAGTACATGCTAAGGCATAAAGAAATTTTCACTAAGTATTTTAAGCCAAAAGAGGGGAATAATAGCCATCTTTTAGAGGCCATAATGGCCCGATCTAAAAAATTAAGGGCCAATACACATAGAGTTAGAGATCTTGTTCTCACTCAATCCGAACCCAATGGTTCGATTTTCCCGAGCCCAAATAAATAATAACTTGATTATGGCTCGGGGACTCACTGTTATCCGACACACCCCCTTAAGGATCTATGCCTCGATGTTCGAACCTTATTTAAACTTGACCATTGTAACTTCAAGGAAGCCACCCGAGACAAAGTCTCGAATACATCGTTCAAAGCATAAGATTTTGCTAAAATTTTACAAGGCAAAAAACATATTTATAAAGATCGGGAAAGCATTCAGGAGAAATTTTCTTTTATATATTTGTAAAAAGATATGCACAAGAGACCAAAATAGGTCTTACAAAAAGAAAAAGAAAAAATCCTAACTATGCCCCGGGCTGGTTTCTCGCTCGGGAGCGGCTTCTCCTTCGGGCCCCTCGCCATTGTCAGACCTGCCTTGGCTGCCTTCATCATCATTGTCGGGGGAGGAGGAGACGAGAAATATAGCATCAGCTTCAAGTGCCTTTGCTTTAGCAATCTCTTTAGAGAGGTCGTAACCCCGAGTATGGATTTCCACGAGGGTCTCCTCCATGATTGGCGTCGCTCTCGATTGGAGGCTTCCCTTAGCTGTGTTTGAGCAGCCTTAGCAACGGCCAAGCATACAGCAATGGTTTTGTCAGCCGCAATCTTCATGTCCCTGACCTCAATCTTGGCCTCAGTAAGCTTGACCTCGACCTCATTGATCCTTTTAGCCTGGGCCAAACTTTTCTCTTTAGCTCCCCAAATTTGAGCATCAGTCGATGCTAGTTTAGACAAAGTATCCTCTTTCTCTACAATGAGGAGGTCCATGTTCTCTTTCCACCGATCGCAAATCTGATCGACCTCCGCTTGAAGTAGCTCGATCCTCTCCAGTTTTTGCTGCAGCTGAGACACTGAAGTATTAGCCTCCATAATTAGGATGATTAGACTGTACTTTTTCAAAATTATAGTTACCTGCTTGTCTATCTCGACCTTATCCTTACGAGCCTTGGCCAAGTTTGTTCGAAGGTGCCTAAGCTCCTCCTCCTTTGGACTGCAAAGGAGCTTCAAAGCATTCCTTTCATCCGAGGTCTACTGGAGCTCGGCCTCGCATTGGCTCAGGTCAGCCCTAAACTTGGTGAAAGGCTACATAGAAAGAAAGATACGAGTTAGGGTAAAGGGAGAAGAAGGAAAAGAAAAATGCAACGGTAGGAATTAATGCTTACTCGGGATAAAGGCGTTGATCCTTTTCAAAAAGGGAAGATGTGTCATTGAGATCGGTGGCATCATCAACTCCGGTAAATCAATCCTGAAAGGGATCCTCTTCACTTGGGGTCCACCAAGTCAGGCATCTGCAGAGTCCGAGCCTCCCTTATGGCCTCCTCAGAATAATCCGGTAGAGAGGGAGAGTGACATGTTGTCATGGTCCTGAACAAATCACTTAGGGCGCTCTGTTCAGCCTTGGGGATCTCAGAACATGCCCCTCAAGTATGCTTGCTGATGGTCAAGGAACGATCTCGATCTCGGGTGATACAGGGGTTTTGCCTGCATATTTCTTCGAAGCCTCCTCATCTGATGCAGGGTCTCCAGCTCAAAGGGCTTGGCAGTTTCAACTGGCTTCCTGGCTTGAACCATCAGCTCCTAGACTTCATCCTCATCTTCTTCTTCTACATCTAGCTGGTGGACCAATTCTATATCCCCTGTGTCTGTGAGCTGGAGCCTTTTTATCTTGGGGTCTTCGGGCTTCGAGACCCTTTTCCTATTATTATCTTTCCCCGATTTTAGAATCGGGGACTCAGTCTCTTCCCCAGGCGGGGCCGGCCTCATTTCAGAGATATCTCTAATGCCTGCATGAAAGAAAATCAAGTATGAGTAAAGAGTCATCTCCAATAAAGAGGAAAGCATAAAAAGCTTACAAGATGAACTTACCATGATGTTTGGCTTTCCATCTTCCCCTCGCCAAGTCATGCTAGCAGTGCTCGTTATAAGAGGAGGTCGAGGCTAGTCTCCGGACCTAGTCTTTGAGGTCGGTGACTGCATGGGGCATCCAAGTGATCGCTGCGAAATAGATGAAGGCATCACATAATGCAAAAACATAATACAAAGGCTAATAGCTAAAAAGCTTCACTTACGTTTGGGGTTCCACTTCTTTGGGAATGGCATCTTCTCTACTGGGATTATGTTGCAGGTCCTCAATCGCATGATCCAGCTCATCCAACCCCGATCTTTATCCTCGTCGTTGCTAGGAAAAAATTCATTGGTCGCCCGGCGTTGGAGCTTGATCAATCTTCGGAAAAGCTGAGGTCGATATAATCAAATGAGATGGTTGAGGGTGAACTCTAGCCCCTCAGCCTTGCTGGAAAAGAAACGGAATATGATCAATATACGCTAGAAAGAAGGGTGGATCTGGCCGAGGGTGACCTGGTACCTCTTGAACAATCTATGACGACTGGATCAATGGGGCCCGGTATGAAGGGGTAAGTGTAGACACTTAGGAACCCCTCCACATGAGTGGTGATACTCTCCTCGGGGGCGGGGATCTGTACCACGACCTCGTCTCCCAGCCACAATCTCTCTTCATGGCCTCGAGGTGTTTCTCTGTTATCGAGCAAATATATCACGATATGTGCTCACATCGGCCAAGGATCGCGGGGGAATTCTCGATTTTGAAGTTGTTCTTTGTGACACAAAGGCCGGGAACAATCTCATAAAGGGCCGGCGTTTTATCACCAGCCAGCCAGGAAGAAGAGGAGGAAGCTTTCTCCTTTTGAGGAACGGTTTTGGAGGATTTCTCCATTGATTCAGGTTAGAGAAGCGGAAAGAGGTGGAGTTTGATATTTTTTGGCGCTAAAAGGGTTGGATCAACAGGTAGTGAAAGAGAGAGATGAAGAGAGGAAGACATCAGGAAAGTTTAAAAGTGGAAGCAAAGTTTTTAATTCAAATAAGAAGCCCTGTATTTATAGGCACACTCTGACGGTTCGGTAGCGCTAGTGGCCGATCTCCACTGGCAAGCATTTAATATTTTGGGAAACTAACCGACGGGAAATTTCAATCACCTCGAGCGCTTGCATCACGGGGATGACATTATCATCAGGGCCTCCTAAAATCAAGGTTCAAGTCATTTCTTATCATTTTATTCTAAGAAACGAGGGGGCTATCTCTATACGGTTAAAATTAGGGCTACCCGATTTCGTTCTTCAATGGAAAAAGTGATACCACGTCGAGAGGCCAGGACGTCGAGCTCGGGGTTGAGGCTCCTTTCTAGTATTGATATCGAGGTCAATATCATTTGTCGAGGTTGGAAGAAGGCCTACTTCGAGATAATATCATTATGATTTGGTAACAGAAAGAGCGAGATACCCGCAACGGCCCGAAGATCATAGCGTAAATTTCGGAATGGATTGGTCATTGGTGGTTAGACAGTTGTCCACTATGATTTTCTACTGTAATTAGAAGTATACCTTATTTAGGACTCCCCTATCATATAAAAGGGAGCCCATTCATTTGTAAGACACGGTTCATTGACAAGAGAATATACATTCATCACTTTCTTGCTTACTGTTCATCTGAGTTGCCTTATAATTTGTTGTTCTTGCTAACCCATCTCGAGACTATCAAAGGTCGAGATTTAGCTTGTATATGGGTTTGACTTATTTCATTCTCTAATTTATCTATTTAATTCCTTGTTTATCAATTGGTATTGGATTAAATCACATATCCTTATAACCACAATATAAATTTAATTGTTTTCTAGAGTAAATAATAAGCTCTACTGAAATATACTAAGAATCCCTAATATTATACTGTTCGAACACAAAAGAAGAAGTAGCATAAGATATCTAGAAGGAGACTCTGAGGCCTGCAAGCGTCAAGAAAGTATACCTTGAAGTATTCGCAAAGTCTGAGTCAAATCACAGGCGTCCGTTGTAGTGTAGCATGAGTACACCACAATGGTACCTAGTAAGTATCAAGCCTTACCTCGGTAGAGTAGTGACAAGGTTAGGTCAAGACACCTACTAGACATAGAACATGTGCAGAATATTAATAAATCGAATAATGAAAAGTAAAGAAACAAATGACAACAAACAGATTGATGTTATAAAGCTGGAAACGGAAATTATGGCAATAAAGGACAACAAAGAGTGAATATATGATAAGAACAACAAGTGATCAAATACAGTCAAAATACAAGTAAAATGAATGGAGGGAAAACAATAATTGTTCAAAGGAACAAGCTTTTTCAACATACAATGTACAAAAAGAATTACATCTGAGGTACAACACCTCATACTCACATTTAAAATGTCATAATCACAATAATTCTTATAGCTCCGCGTGAGCCTTGCATATATATATTTTTTAAAACATTTTACCCGAAATAGCTTCACGCGCTTTAGCCCTCTTATCTTACCACGTGGCTTCAAGTAATTGCCTTACTAGCAACACGCATATAAATCCTACCTTATCTCACCCCATGCTCATCAACCCCTATGCTTATACCGCCGCATGTGCATCAATATTACACCACAATAATCAACTCACACCACACGTACCCATATGCCACAACATTGCCAAAATCAACAAGACCAATATTACCACAACTGATAGCCCATGGCTCAACCAAAATATGTACAAGAATCTCAAAAACAACAAAATTAACGAGAAATGACTCGACAAGGAAAGGTATTCTAATAACCAACGATTTTTACCGCAAACGTGTTAATAGCTCTCAACAACTAAAACTTCAATAATTCAATAATAAAGGTACTTCGATGAATTGGCATCTTCAAATTCTAATGCATAACATAAGCTTAACTATTAAAGAGATAGAATGAAGTAGAAATTACGACTAAATGCATGAGAATAACTCAATAAAAGGAAAAATAGCATGTAAAAACGATTACTAATAAATGCATACAAAGAAAAACTCACAGTGGAAACTAGAATATGTAATAGCAACTTCAATTAAAACATGTAAGAAGAAACTTGACAATGAAAGATTGGACAATTAATAACCATTTCAATAAATTCTTATAAGTAACCTAAGAGTCTAAAAATTGTCAATTTTCACATATAAACCCGTGTCACACTCGTCACCTCATGTACACGTCTTAGAATTCAAATAGTACAATCAAACCCACTCCTAAGAGGTAGTTATCCCCCACAAAGTTAGAAAAGATACTTATCCTAAACAAACTAAATTAATCAACTAAAAAGCTCTTCCCGCGCAAATCTAACTTCAGAGGGCTCAAATCTAGCTAAAATAACATAATATCATAAATAAAAGCCATATAAACCAATTCCAAATAAGAAAGATCCCGTCCTTAATGAAAATCAAAAAGTCAACTCAAAGAGTCAACTTCGGGCTCACACCTAGGAACCCGACTATTGGTTCCCAAGTACATGCAAGTATACGTGACTATCAACTAATAAAGTGACTCAAAAGTCGGATGTCGAACCCATAGAGACTTAGATTAACCGTTAACTAAACAAACTAAAATCAATTTGATGTCCAACATAATCAAAATTATTTTTTTCTATTAAACCTACTATTGCAAATTTCCGTTACACCCCATGTTTTCATGCGTGAAAGTACACCATAAGTAAATTGATTAAAGCACGAAATGTGATATTACATTCTGCATTTTTTGTATGTTAATGTTTCATCGTAAGTTAATCGATTTAAGTTCGGGAATGAGATTATTTTAAGATTATAAGCATTTTATGCTATTTCAAACAAGTAATGAGTAAATTTGTGAAGGTCAGAGGGTAAGAAAATGGAAAAAAATGAATTCGCCGAAGTTCGACATTTTGGGATAAAAGACGGCTCGAACTAAAATACCCAATTTTTATGGACTAGTACCATACAAGGTACTACATGGCCATGATAGTAAGGTGTGTAAGGTGTATTAAAAGTAAGTAGTATTTTAAGTAAATTGAGATAATACTTAATTATGTGGGTAATTGGTTAACTATTAGATTAGTGGGGGGTTAATAAGTTGATTAAGGAAAAGGGGTAAAATTTTGGATAAGTCTAAATCCCTAACGTGGAACCCCCCCCCCCCCTCAAAATTCTAATTAATGACTCATTAGTCATTACAATAAGGTGTCACACTTGGAGCTTGTGGCTTAATCATCACAAGTGGGGCCCACACCTACTAATAGAAAAAGCTTCCCTAAAATCACCAAATGAAGGTCACACTTACTAAGTAATAGATGGAAATACTTCAGCAAACTCATACAAGGTGTTTTGCAAAGGGGTTAATTAACGTGACACAAAAATGCTTCAACATAATTTGCAAGATTTCTTAGCATCTTAGCAACTTGAGATTTTGTAATTTTAAAAGAGTACAGTGCAATCTTTCCCAAGAATATCATACCGATTTTCCTCTACTCCGATCTGTCGCAATTGACGTCAATCTTTGTTGTGCAATCTTTGTTGTCGCAATTGACGTGTGTTAGAGAGATTGTCTAGAGAATTGGCTCAGGTATGTTAAGGCTATCCTTTCTTTCTTTTTGGCATGATCCAAATAATACAAATGAAACGATAAAAATACGCAATTTTCATATATGACTCTATTCATAGAAATACTAGGGGTGTCTATATTCTTGATTCCCCATGTGAATTATTATTATATCTTATGTTCATGTATCTCAGAAAAGTACGTATTTGATAAAGTTTATTCGAAAGGCATATTGATTTTTATGACATTCCGAGAAAGCGCATTAACGTATTTCCTATGCATTTCATGCATTTATACATGTACATTGACCCATGACCAGATTGCATTATATATGCGTATATATGTATCTTATATTTATATGGGATATGGGAAAAGGTTACGGCGTTGTATACGTACCACCACCTGATCAGCTGGTATACGTTGATGATTTGCCCACAATGGCTGAAATTATATGATGGGATGCCCTCAGAGGCTTGATGATGTGATGAACGCATATACCTATGCATGGTATGACATTTATATGCATATGCATGACATTATAAAAATAAAATGATTCACAAAGCTATGCAAACGTACATGTTGAGTCTTTTACTCCATGTTTCTCGCATGTCTATTATTTATTGATTTTCATTCCTAACATACTCGATACATTATTTGTATTGACGTCCCTTTTTCCTGGGGACATTGTGTTTCATGACCGCAGGTCCCGATAGAAAAGTATAGAGCCCTCCAAGTAGACTATCAGCTCAGTGGAAGATGTTGGTGTACTCCATTTGCTTCGGAGTCACTTGTTTGGTTAGTATGATTTAGATGTGTATTGTTTGGTATGGAGGGACTATGTCCCGAACTTTATGAAAACTATGTATTCTTAGAGGCTTGTAGATAGATGTCATGTACGTAAAAGATTGTATGGCCTTGTCGGCCTATGTTCAGTGTAAGAGTGGTTATTTTGGTCTTATAGGCTCGTATGTCTTATGTATAAGTTGGTATCACATGTTGTATTCTACTTATCTCATGGAAGCCTTCCTGCTCAATTATCTATGATAGTATGACATGAAAAGATACGTTATGTTGGTACTCGGTTGAGTAAGGTACCAGGTGCTCGTCGCGGCCCACTAGTTTGGGTCGTGACAAAAGTGGTATCAGTGCAGTTCTGTCCTAGGGAGTCTACAAGCCTTGTCTAGTAGAGTCTTGTTTTTGGGTGTGTCGTGCACCACACTTATAAGCAGGAGGCTACGGGACATTTAGTATTGTCACTCTTTCTTTCTACTCTAGATCGTGTGGTAGAGCTCAGCTGTAAGAACTCAATTTCCTAAACTCTATCTTACTTATAGTACGACGATACCTACATCTAGAAAGACAGTTGGTAAGAGATATAGCTGGGGAAGAGTTAAGTCAGAGGAACTCTATTTTTGCATCATGCTTATGATGGATAAATATGAGGTATTCAGCAAATCATGTGTATACTTAGAAGTGTAAGCTTCTTGATAATGATCCCTAAGGCAAGAATGCCTATCCACTCTTATGATAAAAAGGAATAAGGAGGGAGACACAAGTTTCTGCAAGTAAAAGAAGCAAGGTGAAGAAGGGTACAAGGCACCCAGTTAATGAAGATTATCAGTATTACAGTTCCGGCAGAAAAATATAAGCATTGTGATTTACCCTTAACAATAACAGAGGTATGTATAATTGGCCACACCCATATCAGTTATACCCTATTGGGAGCTAACAGGTGTAGATTAAGAAAAGGACGGGATATCAAGATCCGGCTGGATTTAGAGTGACCCAAAATGGTGAATTGATTGTTTGTGTTAGTTGACATTCCCGAAGGATATTGCAAATGTGCTAATAGATCTGCTTTGAGACACCCAGATGGCGCACTCTAAAATAGTACAGCTAGATATGAGTACTATAAAGATAGACACTTGAAGCCTTGAAGGGATAAATATTACCTCTGTGTGGCTCGCGTCCCTAGTAGAGCGAGAACGTTAAGCAACCCGAAGAGCCGCTGGATAGAGCAAATGGAAGCTAAAAGCAAAAGAATGTCTTGTTCAAGTTTTCAGAAAATAGAGTTATAGGCATAAATGTTAGCGGGAAATAAGAAAAGAGTTAATGAAGCATTATGAGTAAGATATGATACATGGATGACAACAGTAGATCAAAAGATGACAGTATTACAGAATCTATAGTCAGGTGAAGGAAGAGATAAGAGGTGACAGGCCTTAGGACAACAAAAGAGTATAGGCCATACAGTCATGTCCTCATTTCGAGAAATAAGTTCGCAACTCTAATGCGATTACCAAAAGGAAAAGTTAGACCCCAGAGTAATAGAACCAGTATGGATTGGTGAACAAGATAAACTAAACATGAATTAGGGACTGAGTGATTGATAATAGTCGGCATCATGATAATTTCAGATTTTGTTCCGACGATAATAGAATTGAAAACAGAAGAAGATTAATGAGAAATTCAGAGAATGGTCATTTAGGATGACGCTTCCCTAAAGCAAGCAATGTGAGAAAAGTTCAGCTTGAGGGACCGTATGTGCCAGTTATACTAAGTGTCACCCTCGTGAGTAAGGAATTTTTTTATCCTTGGTACAGAAGAATTACCGCAAGGCGAGTAAGGGTCATCGATGATGTAAAAGGATGCCAAAGATGAAGAGGTAAAACATCTGTATGTAGGTCATCGTAGCTCCAACTCTTAGTACTCCCCTAAATAGGGGAATATCGAATGATGTGGCATTAAGCCAGAATTAAGTGGTTCTTGTAATTATGGAATGGTAAAGGAAGAATGAGAAAAAAATGAAAAAGGGATGAGATTGCAATTATTCAAATCATACATATATGCTACGATTCTAGAACATTATGCAAACACAACGTCAAGGAGAGGAAGTAAGGGTTCCTGCCCGAAATGTTATTGATAGATAAGGAGCCCGTGCGAGAGGTAAGTTAAGACAAAGGAAATAACCCAAGAAAGATTATGAGGAATATTGATATGAGAATGGGCCAACGAGTAGTTAGCAGTTGATTCAGAAAGAGCCTAGTTATGGCTAGACAGGAGGTTACAGACAAATTTGCAGATCATGCAAGATAAGCATAGTAAAACCCAATATAGTGAATTCAGCCTCGTAGTAATGTCATTGTAATACTTGAGATATATTTAGATAGGAGTCGGGGTAGTTAAAGGTATCGTATGAATGTTACAGGAATAAAAGAGAGTGCCACTGGGAAGACAATCAAAATACTAGTTCAGAGGCAACCCTACAAGCACAAGGGCATGGAGATAAGTAACTACGAATAATTATAGGCAAGGAAGGACATCAAAGGGTCTATAATAAACTCACAACTTTACAAGAGCCAGAGGGTCCTCCCTAAATACTATAATGAAAGACTAGTAAAGAAAGTAAGGAAGAAGGCTTCAACCTAAGCTCAGTGACCTAAGGAGGGAATGGTCTTATAACAACAGTCTCACAACAACATTGTATTCACCCCATACGAAAATGGCACCTACCATGGCTAATGAACAGGAAGTAAAATCAGAAGTGATATCCAAGATCATATGAGTTTTATGGAATTCCAATATGCGTGGCACTAAGATAAACTAAGTATGCACATGAAAGGGGGAAGAAAAACCAGGAAAAGTAAAAGCTTACGTTTAAAGAAAGCTGAGAAGGAACAAAAGGAATTATTCGACCAATGATATGGAGTTAGTTACGGTATGGACACACTTAAGAGTTTGGAGTTTTATACATGCAGCATATATAGCTGTGGAAGATTCTGATATAAGTTAAAAGAAAGAATTGAGCCCAGGTCATAGATCGAATTGTTAAAGGATTATATCATGGATATTCCATAGTGCCCATGAAAGGCTAAACATAATAATTAATACCATGAACTGCAAATCAGGAGATAGCTTAAGCCTACATAAAGGCTAATCAGAAGAAGGAGGAAACTAAAGAGTTGCATCAATTAAGTAAATCAGGAATTTGATTATTAGACCCAGAAAATTATGGAAATCATGATTGAGCACGTTATAGGGTCACTCTTAATATCAGAGGTACAAGGGGGATAGTACAACAACCATATTCTATAACGGCCCAACGATAAAGCCTGTTAGAAAAGTACCATCCTTATAAGAAGTCAGTACGAAGCTCCTACTGCATTGTATATGCACTAGAGGTGCAAGTATTATAATAGAGCTTCAAGTTATGGATGTGAATTACACCTAGGTGTAAGGGAGGCCACGAAAGAGATAGAAGATACGATGCGAGATTTTAAGGTAAGTAAGGTAAAGGTGAACGACGTACGAGATACTCAAAGGCAGAAGATCGTGAATAGTCCATACTTCGGATAAAAGGCTAGAAGCACGGGGATTCAGTATATAGGAATAATAGCGACATCGTCAGTATCATATCTTCCAGCCTATGGTCTAGGTATCGAAAAGCCTTAGTCAGAGAGTAAAGAATAGTTAGAGACGATGTGATGTCTCGCTTAATGTTCCAAAATGACATAAGGAAATTTATGATGCAAGCAAGTTGAAAGGTTGCAAATAATATAAATAGATATGTGTAGGTCGCAAGCTATTGTATGGTAAAGCGACAAGGTTCTAGAAGACATGAGTAAGGATAAGAACGGGCAAGTGAGAAGGTAACAAAAATAGATAAGTCCTCAGGATTAAGCCCATGAAAACAAGAAGAACATATGGTTTCTCTAAGTTATACAAAGCTCACTATAGCCTGAATGAACTCAAAGGAGTCTAAGGCTAATAGCATTTAGAAAAGATGGAATGTTGTCCTGGTAATAGAATGAGGGTGTAATTGTGACAGATAAAGGATGACGTTTGGGCCTTTGATTGAGTAATGATCTGACGAAGAAAAGAAAGGGATCTCATGAATTGTACAGGATTAAAATACCCACGTAAGGTGAATCACATTTGGATGTTGTGAGATACGGTTATGAAAGCATGGTATCGCCCCGGGTGGATCAGTCTAATCATTTCAGATGTTCCCCAATGAAACGTGAACCCTAGCGGTAGTGTTACATAAAAGGTTAAGTTATTAGATGTAGATTATAGATCAATATTGAGGTGAATCGACAATGGATGGGTAAAAGTTATAAAGTATGAGATAAGATTAGGCTGTCATTCTTAAGATGAATAGTAATGTGGAAGCATTAAAGGATATAGATTTATACATATTGGATAAGCAATGAAAGTAACCTGGAATTTGGTAGCAGACCTCAGTAACGAGAAATCGAGGTAAGAGTTATGGTATAGTATGACCTACTTAGATGCAGTAAAGTCATAAGGATAGATAACGGGTCTATGAAATAAGATATAGTAATATTCGTAAGTTCGACAAAATACCGAGCGAAGAACTTTAGTAATAGCTAAAAATCGGAGGAAAAGGGAAAGAAGAGACGCATAAGCGCAATTACAAGGTCAGAGTCGTACAGGCTGCATGATAGAAGGTAGAAACAGTTACGTGACTAGAAGGATTCTGACCATAAGTCATGGTGTGAGAAAGAGGCCTAAAGGGGGGAATGCCCTGGTCTTTGGATTTATTCACAGAATAGATGCCTAGATGGCAAGGAGAGTAATAAAGTATTCGGAAAACATAGGCTATGAAAATGATAAGTGCACCAGTCAACATTCGAGGACGAATGTTCCAAGGGGGGAATGATATTACACCCCATGTTTTCACACGTGAAATTACGCCATAAGTAAATTAATGAATGCATATAAATGAGATATTACATCCCGCATTTTTCTTACGTTAAACTTTCGTCGTAAGTTAATCGACGTAAGTTTGGGAATGAGATTATTTTAAGATTATAAGTATTTTATGTTATTTCAAATAAGTAATGAGTAAATTCGTGAAGGTGAGAGGGTAAGCAAATCGAAGAAAATGAATTTTGTCAAAGTTTGACACTTTAGGATAAAATATGGCCCGAGCTAAAATATCTGGTATTTATAGACTATTACCATACAAGGTACCACATGGCCATGATAGTAAGGTGTATAAGGTTGTGTTAAAAGTAAGTAGTATTTTCAGTAAGTTGAGATAATACTTAATTATGTGGGTAATTGGTTAATTATTAGATTAGTGGGGGATTAATAAGTTGATTAAGGAAAAGGGGTGAAATTTTGGATAAGTCTAAATCCCTAACGTGGCAGCCCCCTCCCCCCCCCAATTTTAAATTAATGACTCATTAGTCATTACTATAAAGTGTACCATTTGGAGGAATCTTGTGGCTTAGTCATCACAAGTGGGGCCCACACCCACTAATACAAAAAGCTTCCCTAAAATCACCAAATGAAGGTCACACTTACTAAGTAATAGATGGAAATACTTCAGCAAACACATACAAGGTGTTTTGCAAAGGGTTTAATTAACGTGACACAAAAATGCTTCAACATGATTTGCAAGATTTCTTAGCATCTTAGAAACTTGAGATTTTTGTAATTTAAAGGGATTACGGCGCAATCTTTCCCAAGAATATCATACGAATTTTCCTCTACTTCGATCAGTCGTTACGTCTTGTCGTAATTGACCTATGTTAGAGGGATTGTCAAGAAAATTGGCTCAAGTATGTTAAGGCTATCTCTTCTTTATTTTTGTCATGATTCAATAATACAAATGAAACGAGAAAAATATGCAACTTTCATAAATGACTATATTCATAGAAATACTAGAGGTGTCTATATTCTTGATTCTCCACGTAAATTATTATTATATCTTATGTTCATGGGTCTCTGAAAAATACGTATTTGATAAAGTTTATTCGAAAGGCATATTGATTTTTATGGCATTCCGAGAAAATCTTATTAACGTATTTCTTATGCATTTTATGCATTTATACATGTACATTGACTCATGACCAAATTGCATTATATATGCGTATATATGTATATTATATGTATATGGGATATGGGAAAAGGTTACGGCGTTATATACGCACCACCACCTGATCAGCTAGTATACGTTGATAATTTGCCCACAGTGGCTGAAATAATATGATGGGATGCCCTCAGAGGCTTGATGATATTATGAACGTATATACCTATGCATGGTATGACATTTATATGCATATGCATGACATTATAAAAATGAAATGATTCACAAAGCTATGCAAACGTACATGTCGAGTCTTTTACTCCATGTTCTCTCATATCTATTATTTACTGATTTTCATTCCATACATACTCGGTACATTATTTGTACTGACATCTATTTTGCCTAGGGACGCTGCGTTACATGCCTTCAAGTCCCGATAGACAGGCCGAGAGCCCTCCAAGTAGACTATCAACTCAGCGGAAGATGTTGGTGCACCCCATTTTCTTCGGAGTTGCTTGTTTGGTTAGTATGATTTAAACGTGTATTGTTTAGTATGGAGGGACTCTGTCCTGAACTATATGAAAGTTATGTATTCTTAGAGGCTTGTAGACAGATGTTATGTACGTAAAAGATTGTATGGCCTTGTCGGCCTATGTTCAGTGTACGAGTGGTTATTTTGGTCTTATAGGCTCGTATGTCTTATGTATAAGTTGGTATCACATGTTGTATTTTATTTATCTCACGAAAGCCTTCCCGCTTAGTTATCTATGGTGTTATGACATGAAAAGATATGTTATATCGATACTCGATTGAGTAACTTATCTGGTGTCTGTCGCGGCCCATCGGTTTGGGTCGTGACAACAACTTCACCACCAGTAGCTCACTTTCCCTTGTAATATGTAGACATAAATTCCCTCTAGACCTTTTAGTTGATATTCAGCGTCACCCAAGTCGGTTGCATTACGGTTATTCCTTTATACCTTCTATTAATACTTGTGCTCTAAGCGAGTCCACCATTATGATACGAACTATTTTACGATAACCATGACCATCTTAATTTATAGATTTTCTTCCCATTTCTTCTTGCCTCATTCTTCCTAATTAGTGAATAGTTATGCAATCTTCGATATGTTACGTGGTCTTTTCACTTAGTTGGGAATTCATCCTGCTCACCCCTCGACACTTGTTGGGGTATCCGTGGGAAAGTGTGCTCACTTAACCTTTCCTTGATTGTAAGATTCTAAAGAGGCTCTCCATCAAGTCTAAATACCCTCTTGGGTTACTATATCATCGCATTTATTTCTCTCACTCGTTCTGCCTTTATTAAAGCCTTGGAACATTGGTTAAATTGCAAATCCATGATTAACCCATTCTAAAACTCGCAACCTTTCACTTTTGATCTATAGTACTTCCTTGGGGTCCATTGTTCCTGGCCCTCTAATCAAGTATAAAATCGCTTCACAAATATTAGTCTTGGTTTATAGGATCCCTGACCCTATCATTTACATTGCCATGTATGAAGAATTTACCTTCCTTAACCTTCCACCTTCTTGGGGTACTAGTGGTCTATCATTAGCATATCCTTTCAGAGAATCATGTTACCCATTAACACTTTTCTAGATTGCACATGTCTTCAACAAAATATTCAAACAACATAGGTACATGGTCTTAATCTTATTTCATTGTATTTAAGTGGCCTCACTATGGCCCTTCCTCCCACACCTAGGCGAATGTCCCCGGTTTCGATACAAGTCTTGATTTCTTGCAACTTCTGAGATATATGTCTCATGTCTCTAGCCCTTGTATATATATGTTCGACTATTAAGTCGCCATGGTATTAACCTCATTAGTTCTCTGCTCCCATTCAGCCACATAGGCATAGGATTCTAATCCCTCATATCAATATACTTTAGGAGTGTAATACAACTTCATACATTTCTAAATTCTTATAAAATTCATAGTAGAAGGTTCTTCTCATTATGGGTTCAATTAACTCTCCTTTCATAACTTCTTGTCTCCTCGGAGTGACTTACACACTCACCATTAATCTCCTGGTCATGCCTTCCATATATCACATTCTTATATAATAAATTTTCTTTTACACCTTAGGATCATATACATTTTTCCCACACTACCCACATGTGCTGTTCAAGCTTGCTTCTCATTTATCAAGTCAATGTCTCTTTGGAGGTAGGTAATAACTTCTAACACTTTTCTCAAATAAAGTATGCTCATGTACTATGTACTTATCTTATATGTCCATACCATTCGTTCAACATGATACATATGCCATCTCCTTGATATTCAGGCCTTTGCCCATTTGTCATGTCATATAATAGCATTACTTGTAATAGATGAAAGAGCATTTAAACTCACCTTGATTCTCAACGTACGAGTTAGAAGACAATCATATAGTCAAGATCTATCGCACGATATGGAGAGTTAAAGAAGGGTAACATTCCTAGATGTCCATGTAACCTCCAACTTATATATGTGGTCGACAACACACAGATAAGAAGGACACATATGACACGGCTCCGAGACATCCTAGGGCACTTTCAAACCTTATGCTCTAATACCAAGTTTGTCATTCCCCAAACTCGGGGAGCGCCACCGCCACTCAACCGAGTGAACCCCGACGAGCAAACCTGCTAGACACTTTCTACCCAACTCACTTACGATCAAGAGAAGGCATGTTTTCATTAATTAGACAATAGGAAGATCATATATATACATTACTAAATAATTTCATTGGTTACATCATGGTTAAGTTTCAAAATACATTCTTATGATTGAGTGGAACAACACTGTTAAGTTTCAAAATACACACACATTCTTATGATTGAGTAGAACAAAAGTCTAAACCACAACAAAATTTGTTGACCTTTCTAACACCCATATACAACTCACATAGTGTCTACGGATCCTCTAAATTGATACAAAAGAGTATTACAAAAGTGTCGACAATAAGGCCCCGGCTAGACCTCAAGTAAGGATTCCTACATCATTACATTCCATTTAGGATTAGGAATACGCGTAATCGGACCTGCTTTTTACATATCTCTATTGGGACCCTATATATAAGGGACAAAAGATGCACAACCCCAAAATGAAATGGAGCTCACCAAGACTGCTAGGAGGAAGATGTACTGCTAACGCTGAACAATATTGCGTGCTATGGAACCACCTGCATCCATTTAAAACACAGCGCCCCCGGCAAAAGGGATGTTAGTACCGTTGAATGGTAATAGTATGTATAACTAAACATTATCTCAATAGAATGAACAATAATACAAGAAGGAGATAATCATAAAATTCATAAAAGCCTTAAACAACACCATGACATCACATTAAGAATCACATAAGTTTTCAAGTAAATTTCCATAGCTTTAGTTTGGGGCATCTTTAATTATGATACGCCATCATCCACAATACCACCGCATTCTTATGCGGAGTCCGATCATGACCCGATTGACTAGGTCGTATCATTTGAGACAACAACCATAATCACAATTTCATTCTCAAATTCCAGTTTCAATTTCCAGCACAATTACCATCATATGTGTTGCATGGTGTCCGATCACGGCCCGATTGGCAAGGCCATCTCGCTTGAGACATTACCATTTTCTACCAATCATTTCATTACATACTTCTTTCACGTCTTTCAGTCCATCGGCACTAGTGGCCATAATTGTTATATCATGCTTGGCACTTGGCCACATTTCATAATTCAAGTTCTTTTTCACATTCCACATTACTCTCATATCAATAGCAACAAGGCCTTTCATTCAAGATTTTTATTCCACACGTGAGAAATTTGGAATCTAAGGCACATAGAGGCATTTCACACAATTTGGTATAACAATCTTTATTCGAATTTGACTTGAAGTCTAGGCATTTATAGCATATATCCCATATTTTTAACACATCCTCAATTGATAAGATTACATGATGAAAGCACGGGAACATACATTGCACATATATTTTTCAACGCAAGCACATTTGGAATAGCAATTCCGATAACGAACAATTTGGGGACTTACACTGATTGCTGAAAACCAAGGGGTTTGATTCTAAGAAGAGGGGGTTTTAGTCATACATACCTCAATTGAGCTTCTTTAACTCTACAATTATCCAGAACTCTTAGGAACCTCAATCTTTTTTAGCAATATAATAAATTGAACCAAAATTTAGGGAAACGTTCGTGGTTCTAGCTCACTTGAGCATTTTATCAAATACTAAGAGTGTATTAAGGTTTCACGATCCTTTTTATGGAAGTTTACATCATCCCACAACCTATTCATCACCGTTTTTATCTATCATTCTCCCTACACTCTTTTATCATACATACATGCAAGATAAATAACTCCCATACCCATGAACCATCTTATTAATTACTCATTTTTAGATTAAATTTTGAAATTTAGGGCTAGGGTACAGATTCTTACCTTTAGGATTTGGATGAAGACCTAGGTTTCTTTCCTTGGTAATCTTCAAAGTTTTAAGCAAGAATTGAGAGTAGTTGATGAATATCACTTTCTCACTCTAGGGATCTTTCTCTCACTCTATAGTATCAGAAAATGAGCTCAAAATAGACTATGGTATCTATTTTGTCGACATAGGATCAGGTTTAAAAATTAGAAATTAGGAGCCCCGATAATGCATCTGTGGTCTGCAAAATGGGCTACACAGTGGCCCTCAAGAACATGAATTTTCTGCTTCAGTCTGCGACTAGTCTGCGGTCTGTAGACATGTTCTGCGGTCTCATAATGCGTCGCAGAACCACCATTTGAGAAATCTCGAGGTTGGATGTGCGATCAAAGTGTGGCTCACGAGATAGTTCTCCGGTTGCATAATGGGCCGCAAAAGTGACATCAAAAATGACCCAAATGATTGCCTCACTTTACGGCCATTCTTCGGCCTGCAGAGTGATTCTACGACCGCATAGTGGGCCGCAAAAATGCCTTATTCTACCAATATTTTTATTTAACTCCTCTATGCATTGTTTAACACATAAACCTAACTCAGTACCACAAAATTCCAGGTTTTTAAGCAAAACATTTTATGGAGCCTCCTGAGGGGCTCGAATGTGTTTCAGATTGATTTCGGATCATTTTCCTTCATGTTGCTATTGCTGATTGCTGCTGGTTCTGGTATGACCGCACCTGCAGATGGTTTGCACATGTGCAATGGTTACAGAAGCGTTAGTGGAGTCACAGAAGCAAGAAGAGGCTGGATGAGGAAGATCACAGAAGTGGATTTTTTTAGCTTACTTGCATGCGCGTAGATGCGAGATTGGAAACGCAGGTGCAAAAAATCATCGCAAAAGCGTAATTTGATATCTGCAGGTGTAGGGGTTGCTGGGCAAGGCCATTTTCAAATAAGGGAAGTTATACCGTAGAAGCAGTGGTCGCAGATGCGATGATTTGTCTGCAAATGTGGAATCATTGGGCAGAATGTTATAAGTTCGAGGGTTGCTCATTTTTATTACATATTGAGCTATGGACTTCGGAATGAAACGATTTTTGGAGTAAATTTCATCACAAGGATTTGTGTAAGTGTTCTCTGCTCAGTTTTGATTACATTTCATGAATCCATCTTCATTTTTAGCAATTGATTGATGAATTTAAAGAGGAAAATTTGGGGCTTTGGCCTAAAGTTTCATAATGTGAATTTTTGAGTTTTGAATATCGATTCAGAGTAGGATTTGTGTGAAACTAGTATGGTTGGACTCGTAATTGAATGGGTTGTCGAATTTTGTGATTTTTGTCGGGTTCCAAGGCCCGGGTGTATTTTTGGCCGGTTTTGGGTTTTGATTAAGGATTCGTTCTTTATCATTTGAAATTATTTCCATGGGCTTTATTTGATGTATTTGAGTTTCTTTTGGATAGTTTTGAGCCGTTATGAGGTCTCTACAAACGTCATGGCATTTTGGAGCATCACTTGGCTTGCTCGGCATTGGAATTAGCTTGTTCAAGGTAAGTAACTCTTCTAAATTTAGTGCTGAGGATATAAAACCCCGGATGTTGTGCTATGTTATTATTTTGGAAGTGACGCACATGCTAGGTGACGGGTGTGTGGGTGTGCACCGTGGGAATTGTGACTTGGTCCATCTCGTGGAATCGTAAATTGGAAACTTGTTATTAGCTATATGTTCCTCTCAATGTTATAGAAATTGGACTGAAATCCATGTTAGAAATCATGCTTAGGCTATGTGATGTCATTGTTTGGACCCGCAAAGGTCGTTCACTTGTTGATTTAGCTACTATTTGATGTCTTGTACTCAGTCATAACTTTACTTACGTATCATACCTCCATCTCTTCTTGTTCCTTGTTGATACATGTTATTAACTCTGTTTGGGCTGATTTATATGATTTCTGAGATCCCGAGAGACTAGGGAGGTTGATGACTCAATGAGACCGAGGGTCTGATGGTGAGATATTGATACCATAGCACGTGAGTTGTCTGTGTGGATCCATATATGTATATTGTAGCACGTGAGTTTCCCGTGCGGATCTTGATATGATATTATAGCACGTAAGTTGTCCGTGCAGCACGTGAGTTGTCTATGCGGGTTATAGCGCTTGGGTTGTAGGAGCCCCTCCGGAGTTTGCACCCCCCCAGTGAGCGCAGTTGCTAGCAGTTATTATGTTCGGGCTAGATATGCCTTGATCAGTACTGAGTGACTGAGTGTGACGAGTGATTGAGCGTGATGAGTGAAAAGTATGAGACAGTGAGATTAAGTATTCTAAGAGTGTGAATACATGAGTTCATCATTGAGATGATTGTATCTAGCATGCGTACTTGAGATACATGCATTGAGATGCATTTCCTTCAACTACCTGATTTTGGATGACATTCATGAATTCATTTGTATATTGACATGTAGGCATAGAGATGTATTTTTCTCATGCTATCAGAAAAATGAAACATCTTATATATTGTTGAAAGGTTTTTAGGAAAAATCACAGTTTTCAAACTTACTCATATTTTTGATGATTTCGGTAAAGAATTTTGGATTTTCACTTATATACTTGAAAAGCGGAACTATTCGGGAACTATGAATAAGCTGAGCATTGTAACTCTGAGTTACGTCTTTATTACTTGCTTTACGTTGTTATGAACTATTGTTGGCTATTGGTGTTGGACCCGACCTTTATTTCAGCTCGTCACTACTTTCAACCTAAGGTTAGGTTTGTTACTTATTGAGTACATGGAGTCGGTTGTACTCATACTACACTTCTGCACCGTGTGTGCAGATGTTGCTTGATGATGTTGTTGTGCTCGACGGGAGATGAATTTGAAGACGTACCTGCCTTCCAATTGTAGCTGCCTCTTGTTCATGGTAGCCTTAGATTCATAAAACCCTGCTTATGTACTTTTCGGACAGATGATGTATTTATTCCATACCAGCTTTGTATATTCTATACTTAGAAGCTCATGATTTGTACTACCAAATCTTGGGGAATGTATAAGATTATGGAAATTCCTTTTGTTTAATTGTCTTATTAATATTATTGGAATTGGTTAGTTATTAGTTGGCTTACCTAGCGGATTGGGTTAGATGACATCACGACTAGTAGATTTTGAATCATGATATGTAGCATACTATACGCGGTGGCAATCGACGCCTCACCTTCGTGATGCATGTGGGGCTAACACCTTGCATTCGCGTCTCTAGCTCCATGTCCGCGATGAATAAATGCCCTGACCCTATCTAGCACCCTTAACCTTAAGCGCTCACGACCCTCTTCATCATAATCGCGATGAGAACTTCTCCCTATGCTTCGCAGTCGCGTCTAGTGTTGCCCGATTTGCGATGAATGCACCAGTACTAGAATATCTACAATTCCAAACATGCAACTTATGGTTCCTAAACACTCATGAGGCCCTCAGGTACCAAATCGAACGAACACACAAATTCAAACATATAATATGAACCTGTATGGAAACTTAATTCATGCAACGGTACACAGATACTCAAAAAGAGGCATTGAGTTATTACATCAACCGAACAGGTTAATTCACAGTAGTTTAAATTTTGTGAATTGTTATAATGGGTAAAATTTAGTCACTTTCATGTAACATAAAAAATTTAATTTTAATGTTACTGATAAATTTCAAATACAATAATGAGAGATAAATAATTTTGTGATTGTATCATTACAGCGGGTAAAGTTTAATGACCAAACATAAAATTAATCTTTTAATTGTGATATCGAGCCAGTGATGAACTTGATAACATTTTAAACTTAAAAGTTTTCAATAGTTAGCTATGAAGGATTGAATGCACTAGTAAATTATTTGTAAGAACTCTTTAATTTTTATCAATATACTAAACTTTTCAATTCTTTTTTCCTGTTTTCTTTGTTAATTATCGAATATTTATATACTATTAGAGAGGTTTGGGATATTTTCAAAAACTTTTAGTATGTGGACAATTACCTTGTAAATGACCTACTTTTCCAACATTTTCAATTTCTAAGTTAGAAATAGCTAAGTACCTACCATTTCTTTTCCTTGTGATCAATTGATCACAACACTAGTATGGGGAAGGGCCAACTGCATAGCAATGACAGAAAATTGACTATGCGATGCTAAAATTTGAACTATGGCATCTTGTTCACTAATCTGCATGAGTAATTGGTCCGGGCCTGGCCCGGGACCGGCCCAGGACCGCGGGCCTAACAGGCCAACCGTGCCTGGGCTCTAGTGGTGTAAAAGCCCGTGGTGGGCCGGTTCAAGACATTTAGCCCGTGAGCCGGGGACCGTTAAGCCCGGGACCAGCAGGCGGGCCTGGGCCGATTTAACCGGGTCTAACGGGCTCCAACGGCTAATTTTTTTAAAAAAAAAAATTTACCAACGGTCAGATTTTTAAAATTTAGCCGTTGGCCTTCAAAATTTAGCCGTTGGCCACTTTAAAAAATAGTCATTTGGCCTCCAAACTTTGCTTTAACCCCAAACTTTTTATAATTACACTTTTTCCCAATTCTCAACTATAAATACCCCCCCCCCCCCATTCTTTCATTTTTACTCACAAAATCATCAATCTCTCTCTAATTTTCTTCTATAATTGCTTGCTTTATTATTGCAATTTCGTGAAAAATTGTGAAGTTGGTGAATTGAAGTATTCAAGTCTTCAAGTCTTCAACGATATTCAATTTTCAAGAAGTTGTTCGTCAATTCGGTAAACGCGTTCCAACTCTTAAGTTTTAATATTATAGTTTTGTTAGTTTTATTTAGTACAATTATAATTAATATGGCATTTTCTTTGAAAAATATTTTTGGTGGTAAAGGTAAGGGAAAATCTAAAATTGGTGAATCTACTAGCCAAGCTACTACTCTTTCCTCGGCTCCCTGACCCAGACCTGTTACCCGTCCTCCTCCACCTATTATTCTTGATAGTGGTAACCCTTGTTTTCAATTTTTCGATAGTTAATTTTTCCATGATGTTGCACCGGGTCAACAATTAAATAAAGAAGTTATGAATGCTCTTTATCCTAATGAAACTATCTTTGAAAATGATGAGGAAAATGATGATTTAGATGAAACGCAACCGGATTTAGATGATACACCTACTAGTCCTGCTAATAACCCAACTGATGCTCCGCCTGACCCTCCTGTAGTAACCCCTACTTTTAATAGACAACCTTCTAAACGGCCCGAAACATCTCTTGTTTGGCATTTTTTTACTCAACTAAGAGAAAAAAATAAGGCTAAGTGTAACACTTGTGGGTCTCAACTAGTTCATAAATTTACTGGAGACCGTAGCGGTACGGGCAGTTTGACTAGACACATATTGAAACACCCTAGAGATAAAGCTAGATTTTTACAAATGAAAGTTGCGCAAGAGGGGACAAGTGTAGATAGTACGGTTAACCCTAGTACAGGTTCAAATCTAGTTCAACCGGGAATTAACACTGTTACCGGTGGCATTTTATATTATGATCCAAATAAAGATCGTGAAGAATTGGCAAAAATGGTTACTGTTATGTGTTTACCCTATAGTTTTCCTTCTAACCCTCATTTTGTGCATTATATTAGAAGAGTTTTTAATCCTACTTATAAAGGATGGCCTCGCGCAACCGTAAAGAGCGATATTTATAAATATAAACATGAATATGAATAATATTTGCGCTATTTATTTACTCATATAGATTGTCGCATTGCTATTATTACTGATATTGGTAGAAGTGGTAATGACTGTGATTATCTAACTGTTACAAGTCATTGGATAGATGAAGAGTGGATAATGCAAAAGCGCATTATTGCTTATAGAATAATTAATTCACGCCACACGGGTAAGTTTATTGCTAACACAGTTGCAGATATTTGTAGATATTTTTGCATTAGAGATAAAATTATGTCGGTTTCAATGGATAATGCTTCTAGTAACACTAATGCTATAGGCTTGCTTACAACTACACTAAATCTTGCATTTAGTAATATTTTTCATGTTAGATGTATTTGTCATATTTACCATTTAATTATCGGTGCTGGTATGAAAGTTTTAAATGTAGAAATTGAAAAGGTTAAAATGGCTCTTAATTGGCTTTTTTATTCAAACTGTAGAAGTAGACTTAGAGACTATTTTAAAAAATGTGATGAATTTGGCCTTAGAGAAAGAAAGGTTCCTAAACCTTGTCCGACTTGATGGAATTACATGTATGAAAGTTTAGTTGTTGCATATGAATATAGGAACCCAATAAGTGCAACGTATAATGCTCGTGTAGGTGATGGTGATGATGATGATGATGAGCACCTTACAAATCAAGATTGGAGTAATGTTAAAATGCTTGTAGACTTTTTAGAATAATTTCATATTGCTACAAATGAATTATCTGGCCAATATTATCCTACTATTTCTAACTGTTTAGTTTATATTGCAGCACTTGTAGATTTATTTACTCAATTTTCAGAGGGTAGATTAATTTATGAAGAAGCTATTAATTCTATGAAAGCTAAGTTTAAAAAATATTTTTTCTCTATCCCCCCTATTTTTGGTGTTGCTACATTGTTAAATCCTACAATGAAATTAGGAGGTCCTCACTTTTGGTATTCAAAAATTTATAAGGCTTTATCACTTTCAGCTGAGGAATTTTCTACACTTGGAGATGCAAAAGCCTCAATTAAAATAAATGCTCAAACTATTTATAATGCTTATCAACTTGCCTTAGATCAAGCTAGACCAAATGTTCCAACTCCTACTTCGTCTAGTTCGCAAGCATCTAAAAGAACTGCGGGCCTAAAAGCCCTTAGTTCTTGGACGGAGTTCAGGGGTTCTCAAGGTAATAATTTTGGTGATAGTTCACAACTAAATGAGCTTCAAGTTTATTTGTCGCAAGGACTTGAATCAGAGAATCCCGACGGCTCTTTCGATGTTTTGGAATGGTGGAAGGACAAACAAAAACACGATCGGGTTCTTTCAAGGATGGCTCGAGATATTTTAGGTTCTCAAGCTTCAACAGTGGCATTGGAGAGCGCATTCAGTCAAGCGAGGCTTCAAATCGGTGATCATAGAGCGTCTATGAGGGAGAGCTTGGAAAAATCAGTACTCTTCAGAGATTGGATCCGTTCGGAAAGAAGAAATTTTGGACTTGCAGAATCACAACCGGAGATAGATGAAGCTTATGAAGAAATGCTAGCGGAACTTGCGCAGGATGCTGCTTTGCCCGGAAGCAGTGATGAACAAGCTTCTTGTCCACCACCACCAACGGAAATTCCTCCGGACCTTCAATGATTTATGAGATTTGTTAGAGATAATACATAGACTAACATGTAACTTGTACTTTGTCACATCTTCCTTAGTTTTTTTCCTTTTAATGGTGGTATTAGTACCTTGTTGTGCTCATTCCATTAGTGGGAGGAAGACTAAGAAAGATATTGTCATTCTTTGTTAATGTCGTAATAGTAAAATATACAAGACATTCCCTTGAATATTTCTTTGCAATTTATTTTGTGTTTAAATTTGATATAGTATATATATTATATATCTAATACATATAAACTATATATATATCTAATACATACTATACATACTATATATACTATATATATTTATATAGCTATATATAAGCAATTTATACTAGTATATACATATATAGTTTACAAGAAAGTGCCTTAGATAAAAAAAATTAAAAAAATAGCCTGAAACATAAAAAGCCCGTTATGCCCGTGGGCCCGGCCCATTTAGCCCGGGACCATGTGGGCTTAGGACCGTCGTGGGCCGGTTCCACACATTGGGACCATTTGGCCCGGGACCGCCTCAGCCTGGCCCGCCTCAAGCCCAGGCCTGTTTGGCTCGAGCCCGGACCACAATACAGCATTGATCACAACACTAGTATGGGGAAGGGCCAACTGCATAGCAATGATAGAAAATTGACTGTGTGATGCTAAAATTTGAACTATGGCATCTTGTTCACTAATCTGCATGAGTAATTGGTCCGGTAAGTAATATTAATGGTCATCTAATCAATTGCAAAGGTGACATTTGACATTACTTTTCAAACTAGAGGTAAAAGCAAGAAAAGTCAAATTTAGTCAAAAGCATTATTCTTTTTTTTTGGTAACGAAGAAGCTTTATTTATCCATTAAGTAGTAGAGTTACATGGCCTGGTCCTCCCATTGGGAGCATACGTAGGCATACCATTAGAAGTAGCATTACAAGCAAAAGAGGACATTACAGGGTTTCCCAGCATAGCCAAATTATTTAACACGATAGTATTAGTGGTGGTAGTCCTAGTAACAGTGATTCCTTCTTGGTCACCTTGCATAGTATCTCGGAGGTAGTCTGGGACATCTAAATATATCTAACTATAGTAGACATTGGCTTGCCGGACTCCATATTGTGCCAGTTCATGTGTTATCTTGTTGCCTTCACGAAAGTTGTGTAGGATTAGTGGATTTCCCAACCTCTTAAGCCAGTACCTGCATTTCGAAATAAGTGCATTATATGGTGGAGAATTAGCAGTTTTGATTAGTGATGGTATAAAGGTTGAATCCGTCTCAATTTGAAGGTTCGTGAAGTGATAAGCTACTGCTAGTTTTAGTCCGTAGCATAATGCCTCAAGTTCCATGTATAGTGGGGACGGGCCATTTGGTTTTTTTTTCTAAAACCTAGAATCCATTCCCCATTGGAGTCTCTAAAAAACCTTATATCCCTCCTTGTTTAAATCTACCCTTAAAAGCCCCATCTATATTTAATTTCAATTGGTGCATGGTCGAGGGCTCCCATTTGATAGATACTGGTAGGGGTCTATCTAGATTGTTGTAGTTAATGTTACTGCAATGAAGATATTCCATGGCTCTTGAGATAACATTGTTTCTATCAACTGCATTGCAAAGATTGTGAAAGATGTTTCTATTCTTATTTAGCCAAAGAAGCCAGAGTGCAAAGGAAAAGAGACAGTCTCATGTTAGGGAATGATATGTGATTTGAGGTTTATGCTTGTAGAGGCTATCCAGCCAATGGATAGATTGGGTGTCAATTGTTTGTATGCTAACACCTAGTGCTTCCCATAAATGTTTGGCTATTGGGTAAAAGAGAAAAATGTATTGCGGAGTTTCCTCAGTGGTGGGACAAACTGAGCAATATGAGAAAGTGGCAATCCCAATGTGATATAGATAGGTTTTAGTAGGTAATCGATCAATAGGAAATACTTAATCTTATTCCAAGTTTTCAAATTCAGAAGTCATGCAAAATTTTTGCTTTGGGGTTGAGTGTTATTAGAGGTTATAAGAGGGTACATAGATTTTGTACTAAAAACGCCATCTATGGTGGGGGCCCATATCGGGGTATCAGTGTGGTTGTAGTCATTTGCAATTTGGAAGGAGTGAATTTCGGTTAAAATTAAGGGTGTTAAACGGGCTGGGTTGGACCGGTTCCGGACCGGCCCAGACCGGTATAACCCGGAACCGGCCCTGACCGGTAATAGGGGGCTGGGCTGGGCTGGGTAGGGGATTTGGGGGGTTTGCACGGTTCATCTGGCCCAAACGGGTAACCGGAACCGGTTGAACCCGGTAGAGTGAACACTAACTCTTACCGGGTTAACCGGCCCGGTTCAAATGGCTAGTTTTTTTTTTTAATTTTTCTGACTTTTGCAACCACGTCCTGCTGAAATTTTTCATGTTAGGTGTGCATGTCATGTTTATAATTTAATTGTTAAAAGTGGCCTTGATTTATTTTCAACTGAGATTACTCATGTTAGAAGAGCAGTTGGTGTTATTCAAGGAAATAATAGACAATCTAGAATAAAGGAATTTAAGAATAAGTGTGTCCAGTATAACCTTAAACCCAGATTCATGCCAGACGAAATTGTTACTAGATGGAATTATACATATATATTTTTAAAATGTTGCTACAAATATAGATTTCCAATAACTGAAGTTGCTAATGCGCATTGTACTGATCCAAACCGTATGCTAACAAGTGGTACTTGGGAGGTCATTAATAATGTTGTTAAATTTTTACATAAATTTTATACAGCTACTGTTGAGTTTTCTGGAGCATATTACCCTACTGTTACTATGGCTTTAGTACATATAGCTGAAATTTCTTTTCTACTCTTTGAATTTAAGAAGAAAGAAAAATATAAGGATGTTGTTGAAAAAATGCAAGCAAAATTCAAAAAATATTTCTTTCCAATTCCTCCGATTTACTTAATTGGTGCTGTTTTAAATCCTTCTATTAAGATGTCTGATTGTCACCAATTAATGAATCCTTTATATACTTATATGGAGATTGGACCAACTGAAACCCCAGATTTATATACTTGTATGAACAAGCTAAATGAATATTTACAACAATTATATAATTATTATGCAAATTTAATTGATGATGATGCTCTTAATGTAGGCAATGTTAATCCAACTATGCATTGTACCACTTCTGCTACTGTGGATGATGAAGAAGGCCTTGATAGTTTTAATATTTTTTCTACATTTTCTAACACTCAAACCAGTAGCAGGAACATTGATTAACTTCAATTCTACTTGCAGAAGCAAAAAGAGCCTCACACAAAGGAATTTTCACCGTTGGGATGGTGGCATGAGAATGGAAAGCAATTTCTTATTCTTTTCGCTATGGCTCAGGACGTGCTGAATGTACCAATTTCTACTGTTGCATCAGAGAGTGCATTTAGCCAAGCAAGACAACAACTTGGAGACACCCGCCACTCATTGGGAAGTAATGCTTTGGAAGTTTTAGTATGTTTCAGAGATTGGATTAGATCGGAACGAAGAAATCAAGGACGTGAAGATGTTGATAGCCCAGAAGACGAGAAACTTGGAGATATATTAACATATGGAAACCCATCCGAATTTAACACTTCAGAAGAAGGTCAATCGGTTCATATTGATTATGATGAACTTACTAAGGCAATGCAAAACCTTTGAATTTACTATTTTACTTGTTGAAAAAAATGTAAACCTTTCAATTTGTAAGTTTGAAACTTTGAAATTTGAATTAAGAAATAAAAGTAGCACTTGCAATAAGTGCATTTTTTTCCATCTTCCTTGTATTCTTTATGTTAGTACTTTGTAATGCACTTATTGCACTTATTACAATATTTATACAAAATTCCAAAAAAAAAATTACACTAAACCCGGCCCGGCCCTCTCAACCTGTAACCCGTACGGTTTAGTTTTACCCGGTTGAATCCGAACTCGTTAAACCCGTTAAGAACCAACCCGGAACCGGCCCAGACCGTAACCCGCACGGGTCCAAAAAAGGGAGGCCCGGATCGGCCCGGTTAGCCCGTTAAACACCATAGTTAAAATATAGGATGGGAGCTCAAAGGAGAGTTGTGATAGGTCCCATGAGTTCTTAAATAAAATGTTCAAAATTTTGAGATTTGAATCAGTGTATGGTAGTGGACCTTGAATCATACTACGTAGGCTCTTTGTGCAAGGCAGCCAGTTTGCATGCCAAAAGTCAACATTGGAACCATCTCCAATATGCCAGACAATAGCATCTTTGCAAATGGACCAGACTGTGAGGATGTTTTTTCATATAAAGGAGTGAGATATATCTGATTATCGACCAGCATATTTGGAATTGAGAACTGTAGCCCAAATAGCAGTGGGTGACTAAAGAATCACCAAGTGAGGCTTGTAATAGCGGCTGTGTTTTTATCAGAGGATTTTCTTATACCTAGACCCCCAGCATGTTTTGGTAATGAGACAGTATCCCATTTAATGTAGTGGATTTCCCTAGAGATTTGATTACTGCCCCACAAGAAATCACGTTAAATTTTGTCAATTTGACGGTGGGTTTTTTTAGGTAGCATCGTGTATTGCATAATGTAGTTTGGGATGGCATTGAGGGTGGTTTGAACAAGAGTAGCTCTTCCCGCTAGTGATAGAAATTGTGAGCACGTGATTTTTCCCTATATGAATTACTCCCATAAATTCAAAACAAAATAATTTCTTTTCATTGTTTGTAATTTTGTGGATTTTCGTGGCATTTTTCTGTTATTTGTTTGCATTCGTGTGCGCGTGTTTATTTTGTTTTAAATAATGGTAAATACAAAAATATCATGCATTGCATTTAGGTTTTATTTAATAGTTCTAGGATTAATTAGTTAGTTATTTGTTTTGTCAAAAAATAAAAATCACAAAAATTGGTTCATTTTTACAATTATTGTCTTTAATTCTTAAATTGTTAATTTTTCTCTTTTAGTTTGAATTTATAGTTAGATAATTAGTATAAATTTACAATATAGATAATTTAGGAATTTAGTTTGGAATTTTGTTAATTGATTTGAAAAAAAAAGGAAAAAGAAGAAAACAATTGGATTTGAAAAGGATAAGAAAGAGAATCAAAAGGGCTGTCGATTTTGGCCCAAAGTGCAAAGCCCAGACCCCTTCTTCTCATATACTGGCCCAAACCTTCCCAACCCAGTCCAGCCCCCCCCCCCCCCAACTAAAACGACATTGTTCCTTGCAACATTGATCTGGTCCGTTGATCTCAAATGATCAAACGTTTCGGAACTAACCTATTCTAACTATAAGAGTGTCGGAACTAATCCCCCCCCCCCTCAGAACCCCTTTCCCATCGTCTCTCTCAACCCACTTTCAGAGACCCAAACCTTAAGCCGCCACCCTATTTTTCCACCGCCTCAACCGGCAGCGCCACCTCCAACCACTCTCAAAATAACACCCCATGACCACCAAGATCCCCTCATTCCATACCCCCACTCTGTTTGCCTCGAATCAAACCAGAACGATTCGAATCTTTGAATGAAGTTCTGGCTAAAAACCCTATCTCCTCTAAAACTCCATCATTTTGGCACCCCAAACTTCCCGTTCCCTCCTCATACCAGATTCCCAACCGGTTTCCCAATAACTTCCGTTTACTGGTCGAAATTTCATATCCAAAACTCGGAAGACCCGGTTTTCCCCAATATGGTCACTCAGGTCTCTCCGTTTCAGTTTTTATTTCAAGGTTGAGACTCCCAGGAATCCTTTCTCTCACAAAGACCCAGCCGAAGCCATGCAAGGCTGGGTCTAGTGGAAGAAATGATTTCTGTTGGTCAAAGCAAAGTTGAAATCTAAGGGGGCTTGATATCCATTCGTCCTCTTAAGTAAGTTTTTCTCAATGGCTTTCCTTGTTCTTCTCTTTCTTTTTGTCCCTGCCTTTTTCCTTTTATCCTCTTCAAAAGATTGAGTCCAATTTGATCTCTGCGTTATGAAAAATTGATTGTTGAAACTCTGTTTTACGATTAGTTTCTTAAGTGCCTCTAAAATCGAGTTGTTTTCATAGTCCTTTTATTTGTTTGTCTGAAATTGCTTAGTTTGTTAATTAGTTTTAATAGCTTAATTAGCTCCCTGCTTATTTGTGATCGTTAAATTAGTCAATTTGTTGGGTTCTTGTAAGTTTGTTTTCTTTTGAATTTGTTTTGGTTTCACTTTGCTATTTGGGCTCTAAGGGCAATACAGACCTCGTTCTCAGAGAGTCCTATTTGGCCTGAATTTGAGGCTATATCTTTTGAGACATTGGGCCCATTTGGGGTCCATAACCCACATCCGTTTGACCCAGGTTGGTTTTCAGGGTAAATAATCAGGGTTCGAGGGGTAGTCTAGGGAATTGGCTTAAGGAATCTTGAGTGTAACTGAATGGGAAGCTTCCAGGAAGATGGGGATAAGGATTAAAGTGAATTTCCGGAAATTAAGCAAAAAACAAAATTCAAAAGGGGCAAAGTGTAAGCTAAGTCTGCCCTAATAGTTTGCCTATAAAGGCATCCTAAACTTGCCTTTCAAGGCAGACCCAAGAGAGAGAAAAAAATCAAAAAATCCAAACGGCTGAAGAATTTTAAGAAAATAACACTGTTACATTGAGTTCTTTTAGTGTTTTCTGAAGTTTTTCTAGTGTTGAAGCAATTTCTGGTTAGCTGATACTAAAATAGGTTAAGGCCAAGTCTGGTTCGAGGTTTGTTGGGTCATTTAGTGACTGAAGTTAGTGTCTGGATTATTGTATCTCATATGCTGGGTTTAAAATTAGTCTGTTGGTTCATTTTCTGGGTGCTGAGTGTTGTTGCTTTTGCCGTTTAATGCATTCACTTCTTTTCCTTTTGCAATCTCCAGGTACACCTTCAAGACCTGTCATAAAATTGAGCATTGACTAGCATGTATGAAGATTTGGAAATACAAGTTGAAGTTTGAATAGAAGTCTTAAAATTCTGATGCAATTACTGTTATTTACTATCATCATGTATGATTAAATGTTTCAGTTGTGTAGTAGTTCAGTTTATGGTTGTGTGGGATTGTTGGTTCGTGCTTGCTAATAACTTATGGTAGTTCAATTATTCGAGAATATATACATTTTTAGCATAAATATGTAATTTAGGTCTAATATACCTATTTTGACTATTTTTTGCTTTATTTCGTTCCAAAAAAAAATTACAAAAAATATATATATAAATTTTAGTTTATGTATTTCTCATAAATTTGGAAAAATACAAAAATTGCACTTTGTTTTGTACTTTATATAATTTCGAAAATAACCAAAAAATATAGTTCTATTAATGTTTTGTAGTCATTTTAATTTTTGAAAAATACAAAAATACTACTTTATATTTTATCTTTATATAAAAACGAAAATTACAAAAAAATAGTTTTATTAATATTTTGTAGCTATTTTAAATCTTGATAAATATACTTAAAAAGATATAGTTTGTTTAAATATTAGTCTTATTTTTGTTAGTTATTTTTGCTTGCATAGGACTACTAGTTGAGCAACGTCGTGTTCCTATTTCTCGGGTCCGGGCAAAAGAATAATATTCGGGTTCAAACTACCCGGTTTTAGGCCTAATTTTCGGACCTAGCCCATAATAAACCGAGTCCATGACACATGGGGAACCCCACCACGCGTGGGGGACACAAGTCTCGAACCCCACCACGCGTGGGGCTCATTTCTCTGGGCAAGGATACTAAAATACACGGACATAGCAAGGGTTAAAGGGAGGATTTTGAAAAAACATTGAAAAGAGGACTGTTGATGCTTCTTCTTCCGGAACCAAACCCTACTAACCCAAAACCAGCAAAACCAACCAAGCACCACCTCCATCACCCTCGTCCCCACTGTGAAACCACCATAAACGAACCCTACTGCCCAAACTACTAGCCCATCGCCTTCTTCATCCGTGAAACCCACCCCTACTGTCGCAACCAGACCTACTCCAAAACCCCTACTGCCTCACGTTCTTCACCACCGAGCAACCATCCCCCCTCGTCGTCATTTTCCATCAACGACCAAACAACCTGTCACCTCCACGCCATAACCACCACCCAAACCAGCGGAACTCCCCCATCGACCACCTGTTCCGACGACCTCCTGCTCCGTCAACCTACTGGCCGCTACCAGCCTCAACTCCATCGTCGTCACTATCCCCGACCCTCTTCCCTCACGTCGAAAGATAACCAGCAAACATCACCACCCAAACACCGTCCCAATACCACCTCCGACCAGCACCCCCAACGCCTGAACCGCTAGCAAACAACCAGCCCTCGCCCCCAGCTCCCTCCATTTCGTCCAGCTCCCCTTCTCGTCATCCCTCTCGTCCTTCACTCCCTCATCCGAGTCGACAATCAAACAACCAGTGAACACCATCAGAAAAACCAGTGGTTTCTCCATCGAACAGTAGTTGTGACTGCGTTGCTGCCTCGCGCCACCAGCTCCCTCCATAGTTGCCTTTTCCTCACAACCAAACGACTCCTTCTGCTGCAGCTTCACGTACCAGGTGCTGAGCCGGAAAAATCCAGCAGCAGCAACAGTTTTTGGTCCAAGCTTTCTATTTCCATCGAGGTCGTCTTAGGTTCGTCGAGGTCCGGTACGTTGAGCTTGACGTCGAGGTTCCGTCGTTCTGTTATTGGAGAGGTGTCCGACAGTTGTCGGTCCAGTTGGTTGTTGTTCTTGCTTCAAACAGGTGCATACGCATTTCTAAACTCGTGATATTTGTCTAAATGGAATGAAATGATATGGATTTCTTATGCACTGCTTGTGTATCGGCTTTTTGTTGAATTGCTCTTCATTTTTACCATGGATATTATTATCTATTAAAATTGTTGTATTTTTGTTTAATCTCGAATGGATTCACTAGTAGAAAATCGTAGCTGTTTTAAGTTTTCCCCTTAAAAGAAAAAAAACGAGACAAGCTTCGCCAAATAAAAATGCACAGATTGCGGAGCCCTCACAAAAAATATGTGTTAAATACTTAGATTCCGGGACGGGCCGTTTAGCGAATTTTACGGCTTTCCCAAAATAATAATGCGCTAGTTGCTTTAGGCGCGCCTTTAATAATGTTATCTCCCTAAACTCGGGTGCACATTTATGTGACCCAAATCCAAATCTCAACGAAATCGAAATGTATCTCTAATCACGGGTACATTGACTGTGACGTGGTCTGAGATGCATTTCCATGACGTTGCAAATTCATTTTTAAAATAATAAATGGGACGAGCCTCGACAAACAAAAAATGCAAATTGCGGGGCCCTCAGTAAATACTTGTTTTAAATTTACTTAGAATTCAGGAGGGCCGCTTAGCGAATTTCGTGGCCTTCCCAAAATAATAACACGATAGTCTCTTTAGGCGCGTGTTTAATAATATACTTCCTTAAACTTGGGTGTGCATTTCATGCAACCCAAATCCAAATCCCAAAACGTCAAATAAAATATGTTCCGGATTGCGGGTGCATTTCATGTGACGCAGTCCAAAGACATGTTTTAAGCGATGTTCACATTCCTTAAAATAATAATGATAAAGCGGTAAAAAGATAAAGTTGGCACATGGTTCATAATTGTATTTAAAATCAGATAAATAAGTCGAATATAATAGTTGAGCGACCATGCTAGAACCACGGAACTCGGGAATGCCTAACACCTTCTCCCGGGTTAACAGAATTCCTTATCCGGATTTCTGGTACGCAGACTATAATATAGAGTCATTCTTTTCCTCGATTCGGGATTAAAATTGGTGACTTGGGACACCCTAAATCTCCCAAGTGGCGACTCTGAAATAAATAAACCAATCCCGTCTCGATCGTCCTTTAATTGGAAAAACTCCCTACGCCCCTCGCGGAGGCGGAAAAAGGAGGTGTGACAGCTCTGGCGACTCTGCTGGGGATTAAAAACCCAGAACCACTGGTTCAGGGTTAGAAATTCGAGCTTAGAATAAATTGTTATGTTCAGCTTTATCTGATTTTGTTACATGATCTGTGCTTAATGTGCTAATTGGTTGCCTTTTACCGCTTTGATATTACGTGAACTGTATATAAACTGTGCCGAAACCCATATCCTTTCTGAGTCTTCTAAATCATGAAGAAGGGTGTACTTCGTACGACTTCTTTTCTGTATAGTGTCAAATCCTAATTTAGAACGAGGTTCGGACAAGTTGCTAAGCCGGTGAAGCTTCTGTATTCCCGGTACGCTGCCCCCCCTCGGCTCGAGTTGTCCGCTCGGGTAAGCCAGGTCTAGAACAAACACCCAGGTTTTGAACCTAGAATAACTCAGCTTCATGCCGGATCCCTAGTAGGAACGTTTATTTGCATCATGTGCATTTGACTTAGGGGACTCAACACAGGGGTTGGGTCCGTCTAGGCCAAGCAACCTGAAGATAATAGACCATCTTTTGGCATCCTATGTGCTACATGTTGTATTTATTCAAGGGCGAAAGGGTCATTTGGTCATTTCCAGCCTGATGTTATTCTAATCAAAGCATGGGGAACATTTGTGGAATCCAAGAAGCCTTGGTATTCCCTATGTCCCCCACGCTTCATTTTTGGGAAAAAGCACATGGGGAACATTTGTGGAATCCAAGAAGTCTTGGAATTCCCTGTGTCCCCCACGCTTTCATTTTTGGGGAAAAGCACGAGGGGAACATTTGTGGAATCCAAGAAGTCTTGGAATTCCCTATGTCCCCCATGCTTCATATTTTGGAAAAAGCGCATGGGGAACATTCGCGGAGTCCAAGATGTCTTGGAAGTCCTTATGTCTCCCATGCCACATTTTGAAAATAATAATAAATTAAAAAAAATATATATATTTAAAGAAAAAAAAAAAATATATATATATATATATATATATAAATGAAAAAAAAGAAGAAAAAAACATGAAAATTCAAAAAGATTTTGTATGTTGTCATCATTTTCCACGAATTAGAAAATAGTGAAAAAGATGAGAAAGTGACAGTGTAGAGATATAACTACTTATTTTTAGAAGAAAAAAGCCAATGTCCGAGTAGTATCAAAACTCTGTCGAAATTTTGAGAAAACGGAAAAAATGTCTTATTAGTCTGTTTTACTAAAAGCAAAGGAAGAAAAAGTCGTCGCTCTGTTTTGTTTTTCAAAAAAAAAGGAGAAAAGATATATAGTTTGTCATTTGCCATGAAAATGAAAATGAAAAAAAGAGTCTTATTTTTAAAAATGGGTTTTTTATTATTTATTTGCTTATCAAAATGCAAAAAATAAAAAAATAAAAAATAAAAAAAAAAAGAGTCTTTCATTATTTGTCGCAAGTATATATATATATATATATATATATATATATATATATATATATATATATATATATATAAATCCAAAAGTTTTTCTTTATTATATAAAAAAATATATATATGTCTTTACTTGTTGCAAAAATATTTGTTTTGCCAAAAGTCTAGAAAAGTTTTTAGACCCCCAATTTTCAAAACAAAAAATCCAAAAATATTTTCTATTATTAACTTCTTTAAAAAGTCTTTTTAATTATTTTAAAATATATATATATATATATATATATATATATATATATATAAAGAAAAATCCGAAAATACTTTCCTTCTTCCTTCAAGATTGAAAGAAAATTCAAAATTCAAAAAATATTTTTTTAAGCATTTCTTTTATTAAAGGTAAAAATTCCAAAAAAAAAACATTTTCTTTAGAATAAGAAAAACAAATGAAAAAAGAAGGAATGTTTTAGGTTTTACGTTAGTTAGTTTGCTTGTTTGTTATATATAAAAAAAAGAATAGAAAATGGAAAAGGGTCTTCTCAAAAATAGTTTATTCGCCCGAACTACGCGGGTTTGATTCTCACCGGATGTGAGATACGTAGGCAACCCTCATCGGGTCCAACTCCACCTTTTGTTAAAAAAAATAGCCAAAAACAAACAAATAATAAAAAAATATATGTCAAATTTTGGTGATGCTGTTTTGTCATAAATAGCCGAATGTTCCCGAAAGGGACGCCGGAAGGCTGACTTTGCATAAACAACCACCTTTGGGTCATTTTTAAGAATTGGTCCAGTTGACCCCCACAGCCTAAAAATCTTCGTCCCCGAGACGTTGAAAGGCCGTGTTTGCAATATTGACTTTTTCTAATTTGAAAAACGATAAAAAGAGTTATAAATAAGTCAGGTGATGCTGTTTTGTCATAAATAGCCGAATGTTCCCGAAAGGGACGCCGGAAGGCTGACTTTGCATAAACAGCCACCTTTGGGTCATTTTTTAAGACTTGGTCCAGTTGACCCCCACAGCCTAAAAATCTTCGTCCCCGAGACGTTGAAAGGCCGTGTTTGCAATATTGACTTTTCTAATTTGAAAAACGATAAAAAAGAGTTATAAAAATGTCAGGTGATGCTGTTTTGTCATAAATAGCCAAATGTTCCCGAAAAGGACGCCGGAAGGCTGATTTGGCATAAACAGCCGCCTTTGGGTCATTTTGAGATATGGACCCACACAGCCTTAAAAATCTTCGTCCCCGAGGCGCTGAAGGGCTGTGTTTGCAACACCAGGTTTTTATTGCAATTTGAAAAGAAAAAAAAACAAAGAGTCAGCGGTCAAGTGAATACCGTTTGGATTTTAGGTCAAAATAAGCCGAGCCAGCTTCGGCCGCGTCTTAAACCGTTCTTGCCGAAATAGCCTTAGAGTATCTTTTAGTTGTTGAAAGGTTGTTTTCGTAAAAGAACGGACAAGTTTGTAAAGTGTCATAAAATAATCCTCCCCGGTTATTTATAACCGTTCGGTTGCATTTGTCAAATGGGGAAAGGAAACTGGCCATTTATTTTTGAGTTTGTGTAAATCTTTTGATTAAAATATGCGGGTTGTTTGATTTTCAAGTTTGTAGGTCATCTTTAAACCTTTGAAACCCAGTTTGTTTTAATATGAAAAGTGAAAAGAAAAAATGTTCATTATTGTTTATCTTTTATTGGTCCGAACTACGCAAGGTCTGATTCATGCGGGGTCATGATACGTAGGCAATCTCCATAAGATTCGACCACAACACAAAAAAAATGAGAAAAAAATCTGAAAAAAGAAAGAAAAAAAGAAAGAAAAAAAAAGAAAATCGAAAAAAAAATGTTGTTAATAATGAGGACTGGCTGAGTCCGTTCCAACCTGTTGGTTTCACAAAGAAAGAAGGTGGTTGGTTTGTGGTAAGCCGGACAATGACACCCAAAACATCGCGCAGAATCCTTTACTGGTATCCCATGATACACACTCTGCGGGGATCAGGCCTGATAACAGAAGCACTCAAATCCTATTTGGGAACTTGTTGACGGAGGTTGATGATATTGAAGCTGGCAATGGTCTTGACATTACTAATGCAAAGCTCAGTGGCTAAGATGCCAGTCTTGATAGAATGGGAGGACGCTCCGTTCCTTGGTCAGCAAGAGAGAAACTTGTGGTGGCTTATTTTGTTGTCATTTCTGTTTGTTCGGATTATTAGGATTGTAATTCGGATATTGTTTTGTGTCAATATCTTTCCGCTTATCTTTCCGTTTTGTCATAGCGGTTTGTGTAAGTTTTGTCCAGTTTGTTTTTTGGGTTTTGTTCGGGTTTGTTTTGTTTGGTTATTCAATTCACCGGTAGTCTAATACAAAGCCGGTCTTTTGTTATTTCCCGTCATCTTTTTTGTTTAGTCCTTTTGTCATTTTGTTCAGCGCCGATTCTAGTGACATGACATGCGCACACAATTCGGGCTTAGTCTTTAAAGTTAATCATAAAACCCCGGGAAGGTGATCAAAGCATTTAAAGAAAATAAGGATGGTTGAGATTATTCAGAGCTCGAGTCATGTGGAACTGGGGCAAGTAAAATATGAATAAAAACCGTTAAAAGCAAGATTCGCCAAATTGGCATGAGGGTCGTTCATGATAATGAGAGTGTCGCCCAACGGTGCTTTAGAAATGACAAAGGAAAAGCAAATGTTTAACATAATTGTCAAAGCCCAGCACCATCGGAAGAGACTGCAAATCTTTGTTTAATTGTGTTGTTTGCATTTGGCATGTTTTGAAGACTGGAATGACGAAGGCATTTTGTTCTGCTACCTAAACACTTTATCCTTCGTTACCCCTTTTGAGCCTTATTTAATTTTCTTTCATACCCCTCGTTCGGAATCAGTAGCAACGAAGAAAAAAAGAGAGAAAGAAAGAAAACAACAACGAAAAAAAGAGAAAAAAAAGAAAAGAAAAGAAAATTGATAACAAAGAAAAAAAAGAAAATCAAATGAAAAAGAGGAATTGGGAACTACGTTTGACCTGATTCCTCAAAGAGGATACGTAGGCACTTCACGGCTCGGTCATAGTTTTGAAAAAATATAAATCAATCAAGTAAAATATCCCCAAGCAAGAAACTGGGGCAAAAGGTTGCGTTTGTTGTAAATAAATCTAATTCCGAAGGTTGTAATTAATAACCCAAAATTAATGCATTTTTTGAGCCTTTAATACCCTTTTTTTCTAGCCCTATCCAAAACCCACATTACGGTCCAAAGAAAGACCTTCTGACCAGTCTTCAAAAGATGTCAAGTCAGACAAATGAAGAGTCTTACCGGCGAACATAACATTCTGTTCCACAGCAGAAAGGACTCTAATCCCCAACAGAAAGAGTCATACCGGCGACACTCCAAATCCCCAGCTGGAAAGTGATACAAATAAGAGAGTCTTATCGGTGAAAACCTTCACAGGCACCATAAGGCGATGAAAGCTGAGAGAAAACCAAAAACGAGAGAGACTTGATAGTGAAAACCCTTCGGGCACTACAAGTCGAATAAGATTAAGAATCAGATGGGGAATCACCAATTGAAGATCTTGAAAGATGATTGACGGTAAAGGATAGGCCACATACGCATGTCATGGCCATTAGAGTTGGTATCTGCATTTGATATATTTTTATTTATAGTTTCTTTTGTAAAAGAGTCATCGTTTCCTTTGTCTTTTATTTTGTTTCTTTTATCTTTCTCCTTTCATAAAAAATTCCCCAATAGAGTCTGTCCGGTCAGAACAAGTATGAAATGACTGCAAAATATGCTATCAGCTTTCCAAGATGAGATCTGACTAGTATATCCAAATGGTATAGTCAGCGAGGAACAAGCGTGAGCCCAGTGTCAAAAAAAATATCCCCAACAAAGGGAATTGACAAAAGGATTGACGAGCGTCAAGAGAGATATCCTTGCCAAAACCAAGGTTATAAACCTCAAGGCCAAGGCCCATAAACAGAGCAAGGAGAGCAGTGAGCATGATTTGGCGAAATCCATACTAGACTAAAAGGTCGGGAAAATGCCAATTTCCGAGCTATGCCACAAAAGAAGGGGGATATCCCCAGCAGGAAGGGATTATCCCCAGCACACAATATCATCCCCAACAAGTTGTGGAACGCAGAGCAAGGAAGGAGAAAGGGAAAGCCATCCCAGTGGGAGTATCACAACCAACCACCGTGTTTTAAACTAACAGGTAAATGAAGTGGCATTGATGACAGAAATGCATGACACAAGGGATTATCAAACTGGGGCAGAAAATTTTCTTTTCGTTTAGAAAATTTTCTGAAAGTTAGATACCCATTCGGGGAGGAATAAAGATAATGGCCCTCGAATAGGATATTTTGGGTTCATCCGCCCTCGAATAGGATATTTTAGGTTCATCCGCCCTCGAATAGGATATTTTGGGTTCATCCGCCCTCGAATAGGATATGTCGGGTTCATCCGCCCTCGAATAGGATATGTCGGGTTCATCCGCCCTCGAACAGGATATGTCGGGTTCATCCGCCCTCGAATAGGATATGTCGGGTTCATCCGCCCTCAAACAGGATATGTCAGGTTCATCCGCCCTCGAATAGGATATGTTGGGTTCATCCGCCCTCAAACAGGATATGTTGGGTTCATCCGCCCTCAGATAGGATATGTCGGGTTCATCCGCCCTCAAACAGGATATGTCGGGTTCATCCGCCCTCAAATAGGATATTTTGGGTTCATCCGCCCTCGAATAGGATATTTTGGGTTCATCCGCCCTCGAATAGGATATTTTGGGTTCATCCGCCCTCGAATAGGATATTTTGGGTTCATCCGCCCTCGAATAGGATATTTTGGGTTCATCCGCCCTCGAATAGGATATTTTGGGTTCATCCGCCCTTGAATAGGATATTTTGGGTTCATCCGCCCTCGAATAGGATATTTTGGGTTCATCCGCCCTCGAATAGGATATTTTGGGTTCATCCGCCCTCAAACAGGATATGTCGGGTTCATCCGCCCTCGAATAGGATATGTCGGGTTCATCCGCCCTCGAATAGGATATTTTGGGTTCATCCGCCCTCGAATAGGATATTTTGGGTTCATCCGCCCTCAAACAGGATATGTCGGGTTCATCCGCCCTCGAATAGGATATGTCGGGTTCATCCGCCCTCGAACAGGATATGTCGGGTTCATCCGCCCTCGAATAGGATATGTCGGGTTCATCCGCCCTCGAACAGGATATGTCGGGTTCATCCGCCCTCGAATAGGATATGTCGGGTTCATCCGCCCTCGAATAGGATATGTCGGGTTCATCCGCCCTCGAACAGGATATTTTGGGTTCATCCGCCCTCGAACAGGATATGTCGGGTTCATCCGCCCTCGAATAGGATATGTCGGGTTCATCCGCCCTCGAATAGGATATGTCGGGTTCATCCTCCCTCGAACAGGATATGTCGGGTTCATCCGCCCTCGAACAGGATATGTCGGGTTCATACGCCCTCGAACAGGATATGTCGGGTTCATCCGCCCTCGAACAGGATATTTTGGGTTCATCCGCCCTCGAATAGGATATGTCGGGTTCATCCGCCCTCGAATAGGATATTTTGGGTTCATCCGCCCTCGAATAGGATATTTTGGGTTCATCCGCCCTCGAATAGGATATTTTGGGTTCATCCGCCCTCGAATAGGATATTTTGGGTTCGTCCGCCCTCGAATAGGATATTTTGGGTTCGTCCGCCCTCGAATAGGATATTTTGGGTTCGTCCGCCCTCGAATAGGATATTTTGGGTTCGTCCGCCCTCGAATAGGATATTTTGGGTTCATCCGCCCTCGAATAGGATATTTTGGGTTCGTCCGCCCTCGAATAGGATATTTTGGGTTCGTCCGCCCTCGAATAGGATATTTTGGGTTCGTCCGCCCTCGAATAGGATATTTTGGGTTCGTCCGCCCTCGAATAGGATATTTTGGGTTCGTCCGCCCTCGAATAGGATATTTTGGGTTCGTCCGCCCTCGAATAGGATATTTTGGGTTCGTCCGCCCTCGAATAGGATATTTTGGGTTCGTCCGCCCTCGAATAGGATATTTTGGGTTCATCCGCCCTCGAATAGGATTTTATTTTTAAAAGTTGTTTGAAGTTGGGAGCCCGCCCATATAACAGAGGCATACATATCTGTCCTTTCATTTAAGTTCTAGGTCGCCCACCAGTATAATGCGGGAATACATTTAAGTTCTAGGTCGCCCACCAGTATAATGCGGGAATACATTTAAGTTCTAGGTCGCCCACCAGTATAATGCGGGAATACATTTAAGTTCTAGGTCGCCCACCAGTAAAATGCGGGAATACATTTAAGTTCTAGGTCGCCCACCAGTATAATGCGGGAATACATTTAAGTTCTAGGTCGCCCACCAGTATAATGCGGGAATACATTTAAGTTCTAGGTCGCCCACCAGTATAATGCGGGAATACATTTAAGTTCTAGGTCGCCCACCAGTAAAATGCGGGAATACATTTAAGTTCTAGGTCGCCCACCAGTAAAATGCGGGAATACATTTAAGTTCTAGGTCGCCCACCAGTAAAATGCGGGAATACTTTTAAGTTCTAGGTCGCCCACCAGTAAAATGCGGGAATACTTTTAAGTTCTAGGTCGCCCACCAGTAAAATGCGGGAATACTTTTAAGTTCTAGGTCACCCACCAGTAAAATGCGGGAATACTTTTAAGTTCTAGGTCGCCCACCAGTATAATGCGGGAATACATTTAAGTTCTAGGTCACCCACCAGTATAATGCGGGAATACATTTAAGTTCTAGGTCGCCCACCAGTATAATGCGGGAATACATTTAAGTTCTAGGTCGCCCACCAGTATAATGCGGGAATACATTTAAGTTCTAGGTCGCCCACCAGTATAATGCGGGAATACATTTAAGTTCTAGGTCGCCCACCAGTAAAATGCGGGAATACATTTAAGTTCTAGGTCGCCCACCAGTATAATGCGGGAATACATTTAAGTTCTAGGTCGCCCACCAGTATAATGCGGGAATACATTTAAGTTCTAGGTCGCCCACCAGTATAATGCGGGAATACATTTAAGTTCTAGGTCGCCCACCAGTAGAATGCGGGAATACATTTAAGTTCTAGGTCGCCCACCAGTAGAATGCGGGAATACATTTAAGTTCTAGGTCGCCCACCAGTATAATGCGGGAATACATTTAAGTTCTAGGTCGCCCACCAGTATAATGCGGGAATACATTTAAGTTCTAGGTCGCCCACCAGTAAAATGCGGGAATACATTTAAGTTCTAGGTCGCCCACCAGTATAATGCGGGAATACATTTAAGTTCTAGGTCGCCCACCAGTATAATGCGGGAATACATTTAAGTTCTAGGTCGCCCACCAGTATAATGCGGGAATACATTTAAGTTCTAGGTCGCCCACCAGTATAATGCGGGAATACATTTAAGTTCTAGGTTGCCCACCAATAAAATGCGGGAATACATTTAAGTTCTAGGTCGCCCACCAGTATAATGCGGGAATACATTTAAGTTCTAGGTCGCCCACCAGTATAATGCGGGAATACATTTTGTCTGTTCATTCCATATTCTAGGTCGCCCACAAGTATAAATGCAGGCATGTCATTACCAATAGGAGACGCACTTCCTCAGTTTAGTTTCACCATAGGAGACGCACTTCCTAAGTTTAATCTTACCAATAGGAGACCCGCCTGTAGAACGGAGTTTGTTGTATGTCGAAGAAAAGAAGAAATCAGGCGTCCACCTGGAGAACAAGGACAAAGAAAAGAAGAAATCAGGCGTCCACCTGGAGAACAAGGACAAAGAAAAGAAGAAATCAGGCGTCCACCTGGCGAACAAGGACAAAGAAAAGAAGAAATCAGGCGTCCACCTGGAGAACAAGGACAAAGCAAAGAAATCAGGCGTCCACCTGGAGAACAAGGACAAAGAAAAGAAGAAATCAGGCGTCCACCTGGAGAATAAGGGCAAAGAAAGGAAGAAATCAGGCTTCCACCTGGAGAACAAGGATAAAGAAAAGAAATAGAAATCAGGCGCCCACCTGGAGAATAAGGGAATACAATTGAAGTATTGAAGCCAAAAGCCCGCTCATATGAGAAAGGAGCACACTTAGAATCAATAAAGGAGAAGGCTACAACAGAAAACCCCAGCATTCAATCCAAGTTAGAAATAGCAGAGCCTCAAGAATGCGAGTCAACAGTCAGAGCTGATCAACAAAAGCTGGTCACAAAAAAAAAGAAGAAAAAAAGAAAAATGAATGAATCCAAAGCACGGAAGTGGAGAACAGATGTGATCTGATCAAGAACTAGCGCCTACAACTGGCAAGTATCAAGGTTCAAATCCAAAGTCTGTATGAAGCACCATTCAATACTCAAGACCAAGTTTCAGAAGACTTGAAGATAGGAATCCTTGTAACTAGTAGCTGATAGGCTTAGTTAGTCTTTTTCAGTTTTCATTTTTGTTGTAATGACAGGACCGCGGACCGGAACCTCAACGGAACGGCACCTCGATCGGCTCTTCACCTCGGTACACTTTACCATATCTCTCATTTCCGAACTACACGTGGCCTGATTCCTGTATAACCAAGGATATGTAGGCAGCTCAGATACCAGGGCTCGGTCACATTCCCTTCCTTGCCTTAGTGTAGTCCTTCCAAATAATGGTCGGGTCAAAACATGTCTAGTCGTTCTTTGTCGGAAAACTCTTCGTGTTTCCAGTCAAAGAGGGGCAGCTGTAGACACCGGATTTTTGACCCTCCCCGAGAATTTTCACATTTTTTAGCATAAATATGTAATTTAGGTCTAATATACCTATTTTGACTATTTTTTGCTTTATTTCGTTACAAAAAGAAAAATTACAAAAAATATATATATAAATTTTAGTTTATGTATTTCTCATAAATTTGGAAAAATACAAAAATTGTACTTTGTTTTGTACTTTATATAATTTCGAAAATAACCAAAAAATATAGTTCTATTAATGTTTTGTAGTCATTTTAATTTTTGAAAAATACAAAAATACTACTTTATATTTTATCTTTATATAAAAACGAAAATTACAAAAAAATAGTTTTATTAATATTTTGTAGCTATTTTAAATCTTGAAAAATATACTTAAAAAGATATAGTTTTGTTTAAATATTAGTCTTATTTTTGTTAGTTATTTTGCTTACATAGGACTAGTTGAGCAACGTCGTGTTCCTATTTCTCGGGTCCGGGCAAAAGAATAATATTCGGGTTCAAACTACCCGGTTTTAGGCCTAATTTTCGGACCTAGCCCATAATAAACCGAGTCCATGACACATGGGGAACCCCACCACGCGTGGGGGACACAAGTCTCGAACCCCACCATGCGTGGGGCTCATTTCTCTAGGCAAGGATACTAAAATACACGGACATAGAAAGGGTTAAAGGGAGGATTTTGAAAAAAAATTGAAAAGAGGACTGTTGATGCTTCTTCTTCCAGAACCAAACCCTACTGACCCAAAACCAGCAAAACCAACCAAGCACCACCTCCATCACCCTCGTCCCCACTGTGAAACCACCATAAACGAACCCTACTGCCCAAACTACTAGCCTATCGCCTTCTTCCTCCGTGAAACCCACCCCTACTGTCGCAACCAGACCTACTCCAAAACCCCTACTGCCTCACGTTCTTCACCACCGAGCAACCAGCCCCCCTCGTCGTCATTTTCCATCAACGACCAAACAACCCGTCACCTCCATGCCATAACCACCACCCAAACCAGCGGAACTCCCCCATCGACCACCTGTTCCGACGACCTCCTTCTCCGTCAACCTACTGCCCGCTACCAGCCTCAACTCCATCGTCGTCACTATCCCCGACCCTCTTCCCTCACGTCGAAAGATAACCAGCAAACATCACCACCCAAACACCGTCCCAATACCACCTCCGACCAGCACCCCCAACGCCTGAACCGCTAGCAAACAACCAGCCCTCGCCCCCAGCTCCCTCCGTTTCGTCCAGCTCCCCCTCTCATCATCCCTCTCATCCTTCACTCCCTCATCCGAGTCGATAATCAAACAACCAGTGAACACCATCGGAAAAACCAGTGGTTTTGCCATCGAACAGTAGCTGTGACTGCGCTGCTGCCTCGCGCCACCAGCTCCCTCCATAGTTGCCTTTTCCTCACAACCAAACGACTTCTTCTGCTGCAGCTTCACATACCAGGTGCTGCGCCGGAAAAATCCAACAGCAGCAACGGTTTTTGGTCCAAGCTTTCTATTTCCATCGAGGTCGTCTTAGGTTCGTCGAGGTCCGGTACGTTGAGCTTGACGTCGAGGTTCCGTCGTTCTGTTATTGGAGAGGTGTCCGACAGTTGTCGGTCCAGTTGGTTGTTGTTATTGCTTCAAACAGGTGCATACACATTTCTAAACTCGTGATATTTGCCTAAATGGAATGAAATGATATGGATTTCTTATGCACTGCTTGTGTATCGGCTTTTTGTTGAATTGCTCTTCATTTTTACCATGGATATTATTATCTATTAAAATTGTTGTATTTTTGTTTAATCTCGAATGTCTTCACTAGTAGAAAATCATAGCTGTTTTAAGTTTGCCCCTTAAAAGAAAAAAAACGAGACAAGCTTCGCCAAATAAAAATGCACAGATTGCGGAGCCCTCACAAAAAATATGTGTTAAATACTTAGATTCCGGGACGGGCCGTTTAGCGAATTTTACGGCTTTCCCAAAATAATAATGCGCTAGTTGCTTTAGGTGCGCCTTTAATAATGTTATCTCCCTAAACTCGGGTGCACATTTATGTGACCCAAATCCAAATCTCAACGAAATCGAAATGTATCTCTAATCACGGGTACATTGACTGTGACGTGGTCTGAGATGCATTTCCATGACGTTGCAAATTCATTTTTAAAATAATAAATGGGACGAGCCTCGACAAACAAAAAATGCAAATTGCGGGGCCCTCAGTAAATACTTGTTTTAAATTTACTTAGAATTCAGGAGGGCCGCTTAGCGAATTTCGTGGCCTTCCCAAAATAATAACACGATAGTCTCTTTAGGCGCGTGTTTAATAATCTACTTCCTTAAACTTGGGTGTGCATTTCATGCAACCCAAATCCAAATCCCAAAACGTCAAATAAAATATGTTCCGGATTGCGGGTGCATTTCATGTGACGCAGTCCAAAGACATGTTTTAAGCGATGTTCACATTCCTTAAAATAATAATGATAAAGCGGTAAAAAGATAAAGTTGGCACATGGTTCATAATTGTATTTAAAATCAGATAAATAAGTCGAATATAACAGTTGAGCGACCGTGCTAGAACCACGGAACTCGGGAATGCCTAACACCTTCTCCCGGGTTAACAGAATTCCTTATCCGGATTTCTGGTACGCAGACTATAATATAGAGTCATTCTTTTCCTCGATTCGGGATTAAAATTGGTGACTTGGGACACCCTAAATCTCCCAAGTGGCGACTCTGAAATAAATAAACCAATCCCGTCTCGATCGTCCTTTAATGGGAAAAAACTCCCTTGCGCCCTCGTGGGTGCGTAAAAAGGAGGTGTGACACTTGCTAATAGCTTATGGTAGTTCAATTATTTAGATTTAGTGTGTAATTTCAGAATAATGGACTGTAGTAATAGCACTTGCACTTTATTTACATGAATGGACCGTTCATAACAGAATGATGAATGCATTTCCAGAATTAGTTAAGGTTTAGATGTGAAGTTGCTCGGTTAATTCAGTACTTGATTTCATTTAGATTTTTCATCTGGTGTGTAGCTGTTGAGCATGAGTTTTTCATTTGACAAAGCCATGTATTCAGTGCATGTAATCAGGTTTAGATGCTATGGTCATTTTAGCTTGATAAATATTTGAGTTTTAGTTGACATCCACTTCAAGTTTGAAAGCATTATATTTTGCCCTATTTATCATAGATTCATGTTATACTTCCCCTGTAAAAAGACGCATCACGACCAAATATTATGGAGCTGGCGTTTTGAGTTTTTTTTCCTGTCGTATGAATGCTCTCACCTAGATAATTGATTGAAAAGTGAATTTGAGAATGGATAGGTGACTTTAAAACTTGAGTTGTTAATGGCAGTACATTAGTTGGAGAAACGTGGGTGTATTTACGAGATGCATTGAGTTAAAAATGTGCCGGAGTTCCGTGTGCATAAATGAAGCTGTATGGTTAATAGCTACGAGTCTTGGTCCTCGCGCATATTGTAGCTTAGTTAATTAATAATATTCGTAGAACAGCCTTTAGGGCCGTTTAAAATACCACCATAATTGTGTATACGTTCGCATAACATAATTACAATTCTAAAATATCAATTCGGAGTATGCGTTCGCGCAACTTCGATCAAATTCTTCTCAATAACGAATAGGTTTTCATAGTCTATTAATATATTTTAATTTATATAGTTTGAGGTGTGCCATCTACAGTTTAATCATTCATGGCCCTCATATTAATAACCTAGATATAAAAGGTGGCAAATGTTCGTAGTTTGCTTTAGGCCCATTTAAAATACCATCGCGGTTGTGGACACGTTCGCGTGACATGATTGTCTAAAAACAAAACCGGAGAATGCGTTCGCGCAACTTCGACCAATTTTTCTTAATAATAATAAAGCGTTCTTAATTATGGACACGTTCGCGTGACATGATTTTTGACGCGCCAAACAAATGGGTACACGTACGCGTGACCCGTTTCAAGATAATTTCTTAATTAAAAGAGAAAAATGCACATAGGTTCTAAAATGAGTAATTAAACAATTTTAAGCCAAGTATGATCAAAGCGACCGTGCTAGAACCACGGAACTCGGGAATGCCTAACACCTTCTCCCGGGTTAACAGAATTCCTTACCCGGAGTCCTGTGTTCGTAGACCGTAAATAGAGTCAATTTTCTCGATTCGGGATTTTAAACAGGTGACTTGGGACACCCTAAATATCCCAAGTGGCGACTCTGAATTTTAAATAATTAATCCTGTTTCGATTGTGGTGACAGAAATTGGGTTATCCAACTAGTTAGTCTTTTATTAAGATTGTCAAGGATGAATGTATAATCAGTTGGTTTTGGTTTGCTAGCCAACATTAGAAAACCTAGGTATTTTCCAAAGTTGTCACTAATTTTGATGTTAAGGATGGTAGAAACGGAGTTTTTCAGGCTAATAGAGCAGTTCTTTGAAAAGAGTAATTTAGATTTGGTGTGATTTATTTTTGGCCCTGATAATGTACTGAAGTAGTCAAGACATCGCTTGATTGTATTGGTAGATTTCACATTGGTTGCTGCCGTTAGGGCTAAATCGTCCGCAAAAAATAAATAGGAGAGAGGTGACCTTGTTGGGCTACACTTGATAGGTTCCCAAAGAGTTAAATCAATTTGATGATTTATAAGGAGGGATAGCAGCTCAATACAAAGGATAAAAATGTACGGGGACATATGGTCACCTTGTCTTATCCCCCTTGATGGATTAAATAACTCTGCTTGGGATCCATTTACAAGGACAGCAATGCGGGAAGTACTAATGCAAGTCATGATTAGTTTAGTGATGTTGGGTGGAAAGTTAAAATAGTGTCGGGCTCTACAAATAAATGATCATTCAAGTCGGTCAAAGGCCTTTTTCAAATTTTAAGGAGGATTTTCCCCTTGGTGCCTTTGATTTTATTATAGTGATGAATAATCTCTTGAATGAGGATGGCATTATCAGTAGCCCGTCTTCCTTTAAGGAAGCTAGATTGAAAAGGGTCAATTAAGTTATCCAGAAAGGGTTTGATACGATTGACAAAATTACCAAATATTTTTTAGTAACTACACAAGGAATATATGAAAAATGTCAAACAAATTCCAAAAACAAAAGATAAAATATAACTATTTGGATATAAATAGAGTATCTGATTCATACATCTATCTAGTTGATAATTTTATTTTCACTTTTATAGAATCTTAAAATTAATTACATGTCTATATTTATTATTTTTATAATTTGATTGAATCTCATATGCTTTATGCTAATAATTGATGTAACTACTTACTAAAAAATCAACAATACTAACTTCAAAATCATGTCCTATCTCTATTGTAAAAGGAGAAGCTATCAAACACTTATAAGCACTTCTATGAGAAAAAGGTACTTACAAGCAAAATATATCGTTGTTTAAGATGGCAAAATCAACTAATTCTACGGGTTACATTATTATTGTCCTCTATGTTCTTTTTTCTCCATTAACTCTAGCAACACTAGAAATAGGGGTGTACTATAATGTCCCGGCCGGTTGTTTTGAGAATTTAAGTTTCGTTCAATAGTTTAAGTCCTTGAGCAGCTTCGTAATGTGTGTTATAACTTGCGTGTGTTATCGAATTCAACAACCGGATGATTCGGAATCAAATCGGAAGAAGGATTCAAGTTTTGGAAGCTTAAGCAGTGAGAGTTGACCGGAATTTGACTTTTGTGTAAACAGCTCCAGAATTAGTTCTGGATGATTTCAACAACTTCGTATGGTGATTTTTGACATAGGTGCATGTTCGGATTTGAATTTGGAGGTCGTAGGGTAATTTGGAGTATTTCGCCGAAAATTAGAAAAGTTGAGGTTTGGAAAATGGAAAAGTTTGACCAACAGTTGACTTTTGTGATATCGGGGTTGGAATATGATTCCGAGAGTTGGAACAACTCTATTAGGTCATTTGGGACTTGTCTGCAAAATTTGGCATTGTTCAGAGTTGATAGATAGGTTTCGGCATGAGTTTTAGAAGTTGGAAGATTTGAAAGTTCATAAGTTTGATTCATGGTGCAATTCGTAGTTTCGGCATTGTTCGATGTAATTTGAGACCTTGACCGAGTCCGTGTTAGATTATGGAACTTGTTGGTATGCTTGGACGGGGTCTCGGGGGCCCCTAGCGTGTTTCCGATGAGTTTCGGATGGTTTTCATGGTTTTGAGGAGGTCTGAGTTCTGGTGTAATCGCACCTGCAGACCTTGGGCGCAGGTGCAAGAAGAGCTGGTCTTGGCAGTCTCCGCAGATGCGGAGAATTGGTACGCATATGTGTCACCGCATAAACGGATTCTTGGATGTAGAAGCAGGAGGGAGTGTAGGTGTGGTTGATCATCCCACCTGTGGTTGTGCAGAAGTGGCTAATTTCGTCACATGTGCGGTCACGCCAGGATAGAGAGTTTATATTCGAGGGTTTGCCATTTTCTCCATATTTTGAGTTTTAGACCTTGATTTTGAGAGATTTCTCGTGGGACTTTCAAGCAAATCGATTGGGTAACTGTTCTTCACTTAGATTTTATTATATTCCATGATTTCGTCTTCATTTTTATCATTTAGTTAGTGTTTTGGATTGACGAAAAAATGTATTTTGTTAAGAAAACCTTCAAAATGTAAAATGATGATTTGATGACAAAATGGTATTAGAACTTGATAATTTTTGTATGATTGAACTCGTATCAGAATGGATGTTCAGATTTTGTGATATTTGTCGGGTTCTGTGATGACCCAAAAGGTCATCACTCATTTCGAAAGTAACTTCTGTGTTCCAAGGCCTTAAAGACCTTTTTTTGTCTCACCTCAATTTATGTGCACAGTCCGGGAGTGTTTTCCGGAAACTTTTATGTGAAATCTAAGAAAAATAAGGAAATTGACCTTTAAAATTGATTAAAGTTGACTCTGGTCAACATTCTTGGTAAATAGACCCGGACCCATGATCCGACGGTCTCGTAGGGTTCGTAGTAAAATTTGGGACTTGGGCATATGCCCGGAATCGGATTCCGAGGTCCCAAGCTCGAGAAATAAATTGTTAAAGAAAATTATTTGTTGGAAAATACACAGGCTTTTAGAAGAGAATTTATGTAATTTCTTGATGGTATTGGGCCCATATCTTGGTTCCGGATTCCGGTACAAGTTTAAAATAATAGTTAAATTTATTCTGTGAAATTTGGTAAAGATCGGAATTGATTTGGTATAAATCGGACGTATAGTTGAGAAAATAGTAATTTCAATGTTCTTGAGTGATTTCATGAATTTGAGGCTTAATTCATAGTTGTTGATGTTATTTTGATGATTTGATCGCACGTGCAAGTCCGTATAATATTTTTGAACTTGCATGCATGTTTGGTTTGGAGCCCCGAGGGCTCGGGTGAGTTTTGGAAAGGCCACGAAGTGAAATTGGACTTAGGAAAGATTGCTAGTATCTGGTATTTTTGCTCAGGACTCTGATCTCGCAATTGCAAGACCAGGCTTCGCAATTGCAAAGTTCTCAGCTTGGTAATTGCAACCCAGGTGTCGCAAATGCGAACCAAGCCTGGGCAGGCCTTGATCGCAAATGCGACCCTTTTATCGCAAATGCAAATGCGACAGATTCTTCGCAATTGCGAAGATAGCAGGTTCCAAAGGGGTTCGCAATTGCGAACCCTGGTCGCAATTGCGACATCTGCGACCTGCTAAATCATAACTTTTGACGGGATTTCATTCGTTTTTACAACTCTTCAAACCCTAAAAACATCTTGGGCGATTTTTCAAAGGCATCAACTTCTCCAAATCATTAGTAAGTCATTTCAAACTCATTTTCTTCAATCCATAACATCTTTTCACATGATTTTAATTTAAAATCAAGGGTTTTTCATGGGAAATTGGGTGATATTGGGATAGGAAAATAATGTACCGGGCCAAACGATCGAACGAGCCGTGTCCGTATAGAACAACTGAGCCCTTAACAGCAAAGACATGTATACTTGTACCATGTAATCAAAGAATACTTCCCAAAAGCATTTTGTGTTTCAAGGAAGCTCGATACTTTTGAAAAAAATGACCCCATAGCCAAAAAATGCCCCGAATACTCAGGGACTGGTGTCAACAACTCGAAACAATACGACCACCAGGTCAGAGTTTCAAACTCGTAAGCCCCCAATGAGGAAACAACAACAAGATCACAGAATAGCTCTAGAGCCAAAAACGTCCCGAACACTCGGGGACTGGCATCGAAAACTCAAGGCCACATGACCTCCGAGTCAGAAACTCCGAAATCGTAAGCCCTCAATAAGGCAATACCAAGATTACAAGTAATGGTTTCTGAGTCGAGAAATCCTCGATGACTCGGGGACTACCGTCAATCTCCATCTCCCTCTACTTATCAAAAAACCCGAGGCCATAAGACCCCAAGTGGGAAAACTCGGTCTCATAAGACCTACATAAGGCAATAACAATATCTGTAAGACCTCAAGTAAGGCATAAACCATACTTGTACCAAGTAGCCAAAACTGTAAGACCTCAAAGGCATGCAAAACTGTAAGACCTCAAAGGCATGTAAAACTTGTAAGACCTTACAAAAGGCATAACCCTGATCTTAAAGTTAAGGCTATATATAGATCTTATAAGACCCCTAAAAAGTCATACCCTCGATATAGACGCCGAAACTACTTCACTTAGGAACTGAAAAGCTCCAGCCAAACACAATGATTGTGGTCACAAGGCTGTACCAACCAAACTAACGCGACTCGGGGATGCCCGACCATCGCTATAAAATCACAGGCATTCAATTACTTCGAATATACTTTGAAAAGAACCGGTTAAACCGACTACCATCAACATAGGCAAAAGAGCTTCGACCATGTCAGCTCCTAAATACAGGCTTCGAGATATTCAACTGCCGAGACAAACCTCCCGAGGTGCTCGATCATTGCCATATAAATGACTTATAATCTAGGTTTTTATCAAACCGTCAAAGATTCAGGCAAACACAATTTCAAAAATCCTTAACGGGGAAAAATAAAGCCTATATTAGAGGTCGTACCGACCCAAAGCATAAGATCCACTGACACCAGCTCATATAAAAGGTCGCATCGAACCAAAGCGTAAGAGCCACTGTCGCCAGCCCACATAAAAGGTTGCATCGAACCAAAGCGTAAGAGCCACTGTCGCTAGTCCACACAAAAGGTCGTACCGACCCAATGCGTAAGAGCCTAAGGGCCAGCTTGAAATTAAAAAACTTGAGGGTCGAATGAGCTCAAGTCGATACCCAACTCGGAGACTGAACCCAAAACAGTTGACAAAACATGCCTAAGAGCACAATCATAAGAGCTCAAACGTCAGCTTATACTAAAAGGTCGTATTGACCAAGCGCGTAAGAGCGTACGGGCCAGCCTAATGAGCCCCAGGGTCATGCTATGAATCTAAGGATTCCTTTTAACTCAAAGACCAGTTCATCTGGCTAAAATCAAGGCAAAAAGAAATGCAGAAGAAATAAAACTGCGAGGTTTCCTTTTATACATATATGCGAGAAAATACAAGCTCCATTTACAACGTGCTCTGAAAGTACTATATACAGAAACAGAAAAGGAAATTTACGTCCCCCTTAGGGACTATGGCCCGTCGGCCTCATCCTCGCTATCCTCGGTATCAGACAGAAGGAATTTAGCATCATATTCTTCCTCCTTCTCCTGCTTTATCTCTTCCGAGAGTTCGAAGCCCCTGGAATGAATTTCCTCGAGGATCTCCCTCCGAGATATACACCTCACGTACTCTTTATTACTGCTCTTACGATCAAGAGCCCTTCTCAGCCCAGCTCTAGCATCAGCAGCGCCCTTCAAATAGACCACCGCTTTCTGGTCAGCCTTAGTGTGGCTCATTACAGCCTTATCCCGGGCATCCACAACCTCGGCCTTTAACTTCAAAAGCTCAGACTCAAGATTTGTAATCATATTCGCTCGGACAAAATTGTTTGCACGAGCATTCCGGAGTTGCACCTCGAGGGCGGAAGCCTTAGTCAAAGCGTCCTCCCTGGTCGCAACTTGGACATCTTCCTGAGTCTTCAGCTCGTTACACTCACATTTAACGCGGTCAACTTTGCCCAAAAGTCATTCCAGCTCCTCCGTTTTGTTCTTCAACTGAAATATTAGAATATTAATCTCCGAAAGCGGAAGGGGGAGCATACATCGACACAAAGTGTAGGTTACCTATCTTTCGAGATGGCTTTCGTAGTTCCGACTTTGATTCGCCTCATACCGCATGTATACCAGCTCGTCTTCCTTTTTCATGAAAATAAGCCTAAGGGATGTTTCCCAATCCAAAGCTTTTCGCAGCATGGCCTCACGGTGAAGTAGCTCGTACTTAAGCCTGTTAAAAGCCTGCAAAAGAAAGCTCAATAAGAAATACGCAAAACAGAAAGAAGCCTATACCAGCTACCAAAACTCACCATGGAGCTAAGCCACTGAGCCTCACCAAAGGTCGAGCATACATCCGATGGCTCAATTTTCCCCGAATGGCCTTTGGTAGGAGAAAAGGGAGGTGTCGAATGACCCTTGTCCCTCGAAGTACCTTCGACGGGAACGGGAAATGTTCATTTAAAAACAAAGGCCTTCGAAGCCGAAATATCGGCCGACTCATCTCTTTTGAACCTCAGAGAAGGACTCGCCCCGCCGTGAGCATCCTTACACCTCAAAGACTCTTTCCGTTTATTATCGATCCTCAACCCCGAGGTCGGCAATCTCTCCTTCTCCCCTAGGGGGCATGGCCTCACCTCGGAAAAACCTCCAACACCTGTGGCAGCAGAGTTAGTGCGCTAAAAAGAAAGTACCTTTCTGAGGAAACAAGCCATTAAACACCTACCATGATGTTTTGCCTCCCATCTCCCCTTGGACATATCTCGTCATTTGTGCTTATCATAGGTCGAGCAAGCTACCAGCTTACGAGACCATTCAGCCAGATCAGGGACCTCGTTCGGCAACCAAGGAATCACTAAAAAGAATGAAATTAAAAGATGCCTTACGGAGCCCGCCTCCACTATGGACAAAGCAATAAAAATACAAGTATACCACTTATGTGTGAAATTCCATTTCTCGTGAAATGGAAAAAACTCTCCAGGGATAATATTTGTTGTCTGTGCTCGAACAAACCGGCTCATCCACCCTCGGTCCTCGTCCTCTTCGTCGTTAATGGCAAGATATCGGGTGGATCGACATCGTAGAGTAATCAAACCTCGGTAATGCAGAGGCCGATATAACCTAACGAGATGGCTAAGGGTGAATTCGAGCCCGGCCTTATCAGCAATGTACCTTATCATTAGCACTATCTTCCAAAGGGATGGTTAAGCCTGTGCCAGGGTAACCTGATACCTCCTACAGAATTCAAGCACGACCTTATCGGGGGGACGCAACGTAAAAGGATATGTATACACGCTCAAAAACCCCTCGAAATAGGTCATGATGCTCTCATCCAGGGAAGGTACCTGCAGTACCACTCCTTCTCCCCATCTGTAGTCTTTCCTAATCATCTCAAGGTGTCCTGACCTATTGAGTAGATGAACCTCAATGCATGCCCCAGATGCCCTTGAACGTTGGGAAGTCTCTCCAACGTAAAGTCACTCATCGAGACAAAGCACCTTGAGGTCAGCTCACCGGATATCGGCGGTGTACCACCGACTGCACGCATAATAGAGGCGGAACTCTCCTCCCCTTGATGAATGGGTTTTGATGTAGCAGCCATAGCTATGGTAAAATAGGGAGAGGAGGATGAAGATTGAGCAAAGGCTGTGAGTTGAAATGACGAAAGAGCTACCACAAAGAACAAAAACTCTATGAGAGAGATGATTACCCAAAATAGCAGAATCTCTAATTAAGAAATGAGCGAATGCATATATAGAGGCAAGCGGCAATTGTTCGCCTATCCAGAAGACCAATTAGGTCTGACCATGACTGCACCGCTTTTTGGAAATGTATTGGTGGGACCACATCGGGGGCCCCACTACCGTGTCGCGTGAATAATATTGTCATGCGGTGCTCGGGAAATATTGAGACCTTGAGGATTTCTGCTATTACAAGCATCAGCTCCAAAGAAGTTATCAACCTAACCTCGAGATGGTGCCCGATCTCGAGGGCCCCGATTACTCCAAATATGGACTCCAAAGAGCCAACATCAATTCGAAGGCTAACTCTGCATAAACGCTAGAATATAAAGAATTCAAACACTTGAAGCAGAAAACTTTTCTTGCATTGCCAAAAAATATATTTACAAGGGGCGTCTTTACGAGACCTGTTACCCCGGGAATACATACACAAAAAGAAAAAAGAGAAGGAAAGGTGACACAGACCTAGTCTTCATCGTCACTGCCCTCTGAACTATCTCCGGGACCTTCGTCCAAAGTGACTAAGAGCACCAATTCTTCCTCTGACTTTCGGGCCTCCTCGATCTCAGCTGAGAGATCGGCACCTTTAGCACTTGCTTCCTCAAAGGCTTGCCTCCTCGCCTTTGCACTAGCGTGAGCGAAAGTCCGAGTCAACTTTTGCTCGGCCTCCACCAATATATCTCGGCCTATTTGATTCGCAGTGTCGGCGTCTCTAAGATAAGAAGCAGCTTTTTCTTCGGCCTCAGACTTGGCCGCAGATAGCGTAGCAATCCCTTCTCGAGCATTTTGGGTTGATGCCAATTCCAAGGTCATGACCTCATTTCGCCTCCTCAGCTTGAGGATTTCCACATTCTTCTGCCCAATCTACAAAGGAAAAGATAAGTCAGTAAACATCAAATTATGAGAACGACGAATGGATTTATGAATAACAAGTTACTTGCCCGGCAAGGCCAGCCTTTTCTCGGAGCACTCCCTCCAAATTCGCCCGAAGCTCGCTTAACTCCTTCTCCTTTCGGGCAGAGGAGGCCTTCGACTTCTGCAGTCCCAAGATGAGCTTCTCGAGCTCCTTTACACGGCATGAAAGCTCGTCTTGGAGACTAGATAAGGCGTGATCATACATCTTCTTGGCCTAGAACAAAACAGAAGAGTCAGAAAAACGAGGAAATATACTTGAAACTAGAAAGGTGCACATAAAAAGCTATCACCTTCTGCTGTAACTTCGTCGCTTCCTAGATAGCGTTGGGAGCGTCGAGATCAATGTCTTCACTAACATCATCAAGGCCATCAAGGAAGTTTTCAAGCCCATCTCCCCCCTCGGGAGGACCCTCCATATTAGTAACCTTTGGGTCCTGAGCATCCCTGAGTTCCCCATCCGAGAGTCGAGGACCAAAATTAAGGTCGCCTAGGGCGTCAATATCGCTAAAGGGCAAGCTTCATTCCCGAGAAGCTTTAGGCCCGGGCCCTTTGTAACCATCAACAATGCTCTTTTCGGAAGGGGCTGCATCATGCCCGGCTAGGGGCTTGTGGACCGTATTCATGCCCTCCTTGAGATCCTCTGAAGCTTGAGTTTGAGTTGAATCAGTTGTTCCCGACTCGGCGGCCATCGGTACGGGCACTTGGGGAGCATCCATGCCCGACCTCGTCCTTTGTACCAAACGGTACTCATCCTCATCATTATCTTCACCCCCAGTGCTGGGACTTGCTCCGGAAGCTGAAGCCGAGGTCCTGGCAATAGCTCGAGGCATGCGTGATTTAGGTTTCTTTGTCGCAGGAGAATCAACAGGCACCTTTTTCTTCCTCTTCTTGACCTTATCAGGCTTCGAAGTCTCCACCTCGCCGTCGAGACAGGGTCTCATCTGCACTTTGTTGCCAAGGCCTGCGCAAACATAGTGGCCAAAATTTATCAGCAAGGAGGATACGGGGAAGAAATATAAAAATATGATATAGGTGGCAAGAAGTATTTTACCATGATTCTTGGGCACCCACCGTATTTTAGACAGGTCTAGCCAAGACTACCCGAGAAATGAGAACAAAGCATTCAACTGCCTAATCCATCCCAGCAGATCCTGAACCGCTTCAGGATACAAAATGGTAGCTACAAAAACCAAGGGGGGATCATTTTTCGGAAGAAAGGTAAGAAGACAATAAAGCATGTTCGAAGGAAAGGTACTTACACTACGTGTTCCACTCCTCCGGGAATGGCATCCTTTCGGTCGGGATGATGTCTGAGGTCCTCACTTAGACAAACCTGCTCATCCACCCTCGATCCTTGTCCTCATCAATGTTCGAGAAAAATGGCTTCTTGGACCGAGGGTGAAGCTTAATCAAACCTCGATAAAATTGAGGGCTATACAATCTAATCAAATGGTCAAGGGTAAAGATCGCACCCTTGACCTTATTGGAAAAGTGGCGGAGCATGTAGACTATCATCCAGAAAGATGGATAGATTTGGACGAGCGTCACTCTATACTTGTCTCAAAAGTCGAGAATAACTGGATCAATCACCGGGAAAGAAGGGTTTGAAGAATCAACCGGACCCAAAGTGAATAGGTGTGTATATACATAAAGGAAGCTAGCCTTGTGGTCCGTTATGCTCTCGTTAGAACGGGGGATCTCAACCAGCACTGCCTCCCTCCATTGACATTCTACCTTCACTTTCCCTATATCGGTCACGATGCTAATATATCGGTACACATGTTCGCATTGGCCTGGTGTAGACGAGGGTCTGTTGACGGAAAAATCTTTCGTCGTTCTGAACTCGGTAGGGGTACACTATTCAACGGTGGGTATCACTTTGGGATTTCCTTTGGATGTTCGAGAAGAAGAGGCAGCATCCTCTTTTCGAGGCACTGCTTTAGAGGTTCTAGCCTTGGTGGTGGCAAGGCTTTTCTAAGAAAGTAGGAAAAGAAACAAGAACGGGAGAAGAGAGAATGTGAAGGGGGATGGATTTGGCCTTGAAAACCTGAAGATGTTGTAAAAGTGTGAATTATCAAATGACTGATGCATTTATAGAAGCCATATGGGCAGCGGAAAGGACAAACCAATAGCAGTTCGTGGGCTTCTCAATAGTCGCATTTGACGGCGACCCTTGTGCGGCTTTTGAGTTATAGCATTTAATGCTCTGATGGGCTGATGTCGTGATGATGATGCTTAAGGAGTAAGAATTCAAAATCATTTCCTATCACTTTGTTCTAGGAAATGCAGGGACTATCTGTATACAATAGAAATCGACGGTTCGATATTACGATCATCAAGGCATCTCGAGGATTTTCAGTGATCGACTCCGAGGGTTTTCGGTGATCGACTTCAAGGTAGTGTAACTAACGACCGGCCTCGAGGCAATGTAAATTATTGGTCTCGGTAGATCAAGGTGAAATTCCCAAGGCGCGTACATATAGCTGGCCAAGTCTAGTGGACTAGTGAAAAAAATGGATCAAGGCATTAAATGGTTGTACCAACCCCATATCTTTATAATTAATGCATTTGTACTATGTTGGGATTCCCCCTCATATATAAAGGGGATCCTTGTCATTTTGTACACATTTGTTGCTCAATACTAAATACACAAGAACATTCTCTCTGCTCTCTAACATATTCTCTTGATCTCATTGCTTCCATTTATTGCTTACATTCATTGTGCTCTATTTATTGTTCATCATTTATTACTTATCATTCATCATAAAGAGCCATCATTTTAGCTCTTATAACTGTTAGTCCCTCCTCGATTGCCCTAAGCCGGCCTCTAGACTCAACCTTGGGGCCTCGTATACAGCAGCTCGAGGCCCCGACCTCCAGCCGTTTGGTTTGAATTTTACCTCGCTTTAAGCTATAATCTTATATTTTAATCTTTTTACTTAGCATACATTGCCTAACAACTAGCATAAAAATATATCACGTATTTTTAGAACCGCAAAATTAAATTTAATTGTTATTACCATTAGCACGGCAAACAGAGGTAGAGAAGGTGGTTGGAGCTATTGAAAGACTATGATATCACCATATTATATCATCCAGGGAAGGCCAATGTGGTGGCCGATGCTTTGAGTAGAAAGTCAGTCAGCATGGGCAGTCTTGCGTATATTTCGGTCGGTGAGAGGCCGCTTGCTTTGGATGTTCAGACTTTGGCCAATCAGTTCGTGTGGTTGGATTTTTCTGAGCCCAACTATGTGTTAGCTTGCACAGTCGCTCGTTCTTCATTATTTGAGCGTATTCGATATCAGCAGTATGATGATCCTCATTTGTTTGTCCTTAGAGACACGTTGCGACACAGGGGTGCCAAGCAGGTTACAGTTGGAGATGATGGAGTTTTGAGGATGCAGGGTCGAGTTTGTGTGCCTAATGTGGATGGACTTTGAGAGTTGATTTTAGAGGAGGCCCATAGTTCTCAGTACTCTATTCATTCGGGTACCACTAAGATGTTTCAGGACTTGCGACAGCATTAATGGTGGAGGAGGATGAAGAAGGATATTGTTGCATATGTGGCTTGGTGTTTGAATTGTCAGCAGGTAAAATACGAGTATCAGAGACCTAGTGGTTTGTTTAGAAGATTGAGATTCCTGAGTGGAAGTAGGAGCGTATCACTATAGACTTCGTTGTTGGACTCCCATGGACTCATAGGAAGTTCGATGCAGTGTGGGTTATTGTTGATAGGCTGACCAAGTCAGCGCATTTCATTCTTGTGGTGGTTTCCTACTCCTCTGAGCGGTTGGCAGAGATCTATATCCGGGAGATTGTTCGTCTTCATGGTGTGCCCGTGTCTATCATTTCTGACCGAGGTATGCAGTTTACCTCACATTTTTAGAGGGCAGTTCAGCGTGAGTTGGGCACACGAGTCGAGTTGGGCACAGCATTTCAGCCTCAGACGGACGAGCAGTCCGAGCGTACTATTTAGATTTTAGAGGACATGCTCTGAGCTTATGTCATTGACTTTGGAGGCTCATGGGATCAGTTTTTGCCTTTAGCGGAGTTTGCCTACAACAACAGCTACCAGTCGAGCATCCAGACGGCTCCTTATGGGGCTTTATATGGTAGGCGGTGTCGGTCACCGGTTGGGTGGTTTGAGCCGGGAGAGGCTCGATTATTGGATATGGATCTAGTACATGATGCCTCAGACAAGGTCAAGATCATTCAAGATAGGCTTTGTACAACTCAATCCAGGCAAAAGAGTTATGCCGACCTTAAGGTTCGTGATGTGGCATTCATGGTCGGCGAGCGGGTGTTGCTTCGGGTGTCACCTATGAAGGGCGTGATGAGATTTGGAATGAAGGGCAAGCTAAGCCCTAGATTCATTGGTCCTTTTGAGATTCTTGATCGAGTGGGAGAGGTGGCTTAAAAACTTGCATTTCCGCCGAGTTTATCAGTCGTGCATCCAATGTTTCATATGTCCATGCTTCGGAAGTATCACGGCGATCCATCCCACGTGTTAGACTTCAGCACTATCCAGTTAGACAAGGACTTGTCCTACGAGGAGGAGCCGGTAGGTATTCTAGGCCGGAGGTTCGTTAGTTGAGATCGAAGAGTTTCCCTTCTGTTCGTGTTCAGTGGAGAGGCCAACCTGCCAAGGCAGCTACCTGGGAGTCTGAGTCCGATATTCAGAGTCAATATCCCCATCTTTTCTCCGACTCAGGTACTTTTCTTATGTCCGTTCGAGGACGAACGGTTGTTTTAGAGGTGGAGAATGGTTTTGGTCATCACTTATTTTGAAAGTAAATTCTGTGTTCTGAGGCCTTAAAGACCTCTTTTTGTCTCACCTCGATTTGTGTGCGCAGTCCGGGCACATTTCCGGAAAGCTTTTATGTGAAATCTAAGAAAAATAAGGAAATTGGCCTTTAAAATTGATTAAAGTTGACTCTGGTCAACATTCTTAGTAAACAAACCTGGACCCGTGATTCAATGGTCTCGTAGGGTCCGTAGTAAAATTTGGGACTTGGGCGTATGCCCAGAATTGGATTTCGTGGTCCCAAGCCCGAGAAATGAATTTTTAAAGAAAATTATTTGTTGGAAAATACAAAGGCTTTTAGAAGAGAATTTATGTAATTTCTTGACGAAATCGGGCCCGTATCTTGGTTCCGGAGCCCGGTACAAGTTTAAAATAATAATTCAATTGAATTTGTGAAATTTGATAAAGATCGGAATTGATTTGATATAAATCAGACGTGTAGTTGAGAAAATAGTAATTTCAATGTTCTTGAGTGATTTCATAAATTTGAGGCTTAATTCATAGTTATTGATGTTATTTTGATGATTTGATCGCACGAGCAAGTTCGTATGATGTTTTTGGACTTGCGTGCATATTTGGTTTGGAGCCCCGAGGGGTTGGGTGAGTTTTGGATAGGCCACGGAGTGAAATTGGACTTAGGAAAGATTGCTGGTATCTGGTATTTTTGCCTAGGCCTCTGATCTCACAATTGCCATGATCTGCGTAATGATGCATGAAGGATAATGATGTACCATGATTATGTGAGGTAAAAGCACGAAGGGTGATGTCGTGCACTTGTGATTGTTCTCCTTATTCTTGCTTAAAGTTGAATTTTGGTGCTCCGTATGCTTCTTTACTGAATTTCTGTTTGTGCATGATATTTTCCCCCGAGCATGTTTCCCCTTCCCATTTTTAACTGCTAGTTTATGTCGTTATTATTTGTTGTATATGATATAACTACACATGTTTATTTGGTAGTCTTGTCCTAGCCTCATCACTACTTCACCGAGGTTAGGCTCGACACTTACAACACATGGGGTCAGTTGTGCTACTACTACACTCTGTACTGTGTGCAGATTCCAGTGCTAGAGCATTTGGACCACAGTGAGGTTGCTGCCTTCAGTCCATCAGGAGACCCGAGGTAGTCCTGCAGGCGTCCGTAGGCCTTGGCGTCCCCTTCTATCTTTTCATTCTATTTTTATGTAGTTCCGAGACATATTTGTATCTTTCATTCAGACCGCTGTTTGTAGTATTCGTAGATAGTCCGTGACATTGTGACACCAAATTCTGTGTAGAATTGTATTTTGGATCTCCGTAGTAGTATTTGGTGATATTATCAGATTTCGTCTTTCGCATTTATTTTATTATTATGGTTATTTCGTTGTTGATCGCCTGTTATATTGATCTGTCAAAAAGGGTAATAAAACTTGTAATTCTCGGCTTGCCTAGCTTTCATGAGTAGGCACCATCACGGCTCCCGAGGGTAGGAAATCCGGGTCGTGACAGTTTCTGAGGCACGGGCCCAGAGGTCAACTTTTGGGGTTATTTTTATAATTTTATAAAATTCAAGGATTTCTGATCTGTAATAGTTCTTATGAGTTTTATTTGTGCTTTGAAGTTATTTTCATTAGATTTGGGCCGTCCAGAGGTCATCTCACTTGAGAAGTTCATTTTTGAGTATCCGTCTGTCTTCTTTGAGGTAAGTATATTGCCTAACCTTGTGTGAGGGATTTCCCCTTAGGATTTGAGTCTTATATGTTGATTGTAATCTGTGTACTCGGACTTAATTGTGAAAAGTTGACCTTTTAGGGTTTTTAGGTCCTTATATTCACCGAGTATGAAGTTGTCCTGGATGTGATTAAGTTTTCTATTTACTAGTTTTACCTCTACATGCTTTAATTGGAATTAATTGCTTTATAATTTACCCTTATTGCCTATTTGACTCTTATTTGACTTAACTAAAGATTATTACCAATTGTCATGCTATCTTTTCATAACTGCTTATCTTTATTTGGAATTATTATTATCTCATTATGTAATTGTTTAGTCTTAATTGAGGTTATGATTATCTTTCCGTTGCTTATCCTTAATTGAATTTATTGTATATTCTCCGTAACTGCCCAACCTTAAAAGAAGTTTAGATATCCTATATTTTAGTTGACATATCCTTATTTGGAATTATTCGACTCGTATTAGCTCCCTTGTTGCTGAACTGTACATTGTGGCATCGTCGTTACATATTATTTCCTTCCTTGTTGAGCTATTCTTATTACGCCTAGTATTCTCTATTGTGGTTATTCCTTGTGAACTAGTTCTACTGTTTCTTTTTTATCGAAAGTTCTTGAGTTGATCTACTTACCGTATTCTGTATTTATTGTCATTGTTGTTGTTGTACTTGTTTTTGTGATGCACGATGTTTCTGTCGTGTGGTTGTTATTGTGATGCACGAGGTTTATGCCATGCGATTGTTGTTATTGTGATGCATGAGGTTTCTGCCATGCGAGTGTTATTGGTTTGCACGAGGTTTCTGCCGTGCTATTGTTACTGTTGATATTTGCACATGCGGTGTGACAAGGCGGGATATATATATATATATATATATATATATATATATATATATATATATATATATATAGGGGGTTGCGCATGTGGCGAGACAAGGTGGGAACATTATATTGCACGTGCGGCGAGACAAGGCGGGCACTTACTTTATTATTGCACGCGTGGCGAGACAAGGTAGGCTATGTCAGGGATTGATTTGTGATGATTTGTGATGGCCTAGGGGAATTCTTGTTGTTGATATTTATGTAGTGGTATACTTACTTGTGTGAGCTTTATCTTGTGAAAGTTATGAGAAAATATTTTACGTGTTGTCCGTTCTTTTTCTTATGCTTACTAGTTGGTATGAACTATGTTAGGACACTTGCACAAGCATACATGTAGATAAGCACTCTTATCACATAAGAAGTTATCTTGATATTGTTGAGTATAGGTGCACACCTTTTGTTTACATGCCTTCTATGTGAGATTAGCTCTATCTGGCGCGTAAGTCGTCATTGCGGTTATGAGATGTAATGAGAGCATAAGATGCCAAGTGATAGGGTTCATGATAGAATTTAAGGGTCCACTAAACTCTATAGAGAACCAGGTTCTCTATCAGGTTCAACAGAACATAATAGACTATAAAACCAAACAGTATTTCCAAACAGTTGTATTTCGAAGTTGTAGCGAACTCTATAGAGCTTATGACTTGTATTATCGATTTTGAAAAATTGTAAATTTTGTAGAGATTTCTATTTCGAGACTGTTAGATTTTATTTATTGTTGTTGTTATTCAGTACATGTTAGGCATACCTAGTCCCTAAGACTAGATGTCATCACGATACCCAACGGAGGGGAAATTAGGTTGTGACATGTACAAAGGAAATCGACAAACCGCACCAAATCGATAATTCGAGTCAAACCGAGAAAAAAACCCTACTATAGTTTGGTTTGATTTGGTTTGGTTTGGTTTTAACTAAAAAAAAAGTCAAACCGAAACCAAATCAACCCGACATTTTATGTATACAAGTTTTAAAAATATCTTATACATAAAATAATTATTGTAATGTAATTTATAAATATTTTTTAAACTCTTTAATAGTTCTCTCTTTTGATGTATTATTTCAAGCTTGGACTTAGAACTTTTGAACGGTCAAATATGTTTTATAACCCATAAAAGTTAATAACTCAAATAACCTACTTTTAATATTATTTAGTCATGTAATTAATAATTAGTACTTATTAATCGTACTTGTTTTAATACGACTTAGTACTTTTAGATTATTTTTATTTTTATTATGGCTTATTAATTAGCAATATTTATCTTATGCAATTTGTTGAATATTTTATTATAATCATGACTCATCTCATATTATTTTGCATTATTTTATGGGTAATATATTATATAGTTTTATACCAATAGGACCTAAGAAATATTAAGGCAAAAATTATAAATTTTATGCTATGAAGATTTTATCGGGAAAAAAACCCGAGAAAACCGAAAAACCCGAAAATAAACCGCAATTGTTAAACCCGACTTTTGTTGGTTTGGTTTGGTTTATAGATTTAAAAATCCGAGACAATTGATTTGGTTTGGTAATTGAAAAATCTGAACCAACCCGACATATGTATACCCCTAACTAGAACCATTATATGCACCAGAACTATCATCTGCACCAGAAGCAACACCACTGATAATGTCATTAAAGCTGTCTGCTGCAAGTCGTAGCACTCGTTTGTCTTTTTCAGGTAATTTAGTTTTAAGGATTTTTTACTTTTTTCTTTTTTGATTATTATTGTCCTCATATTAATAGAAAATATACTTTCAACCCAAAATGTGCATACATAACTAAACGTATACATGATGTTGATTATATTTAACTATTCAAAATCACATTCACATTTGGAGTGTTCAAATTTAATATTTGGATGTCAGAATGTCCTGATAGTTTTTAAAAAAATATATTTTCGCTAAATGATTGAAAGTCTTCTAATTATAATTATTTTATAATCAAAATTTTGGTTTCTAAACACATACTCTCTCGTTGATTTGGAGCAGCTCATCATGTTTTCTTCTATTATATGAGGAGCTTTTATGATAAAAAAATTTAATTTTTTGATATATTTGTTTTGACAATTTCAAGTTGCTTTGGATTATGTAAAAAATTTGAATGTTGCAATTGCAAGGTCGAGTTTCCCTATTTAAATGTTGCATCTCATGTTGTTGAGTATGAAAATAAAATAAATCATGTTTTTGTTACCATGATGTGGTTAACAACTAATATACGATGAGCGGCCAATAAAATTATTATATGTATTTTAAGCGTTCATTTAATAAAAGCAATGCAATAAATGATTATCATATTTATGCTAAAAGAGCTATATTTGTGCGTTTTCTTTTTCGTTTTTGCTCTTACTTTCATTTGCCCCATACTTATGACGAGATTTTCAAGAGAACAAAAAATTAAAAATACAATAAAAAAAAAATAAAAAAAAATAGATAGACAGAATAACATAACATTTCGGGAAAAATAACATAACAAAGAAATCTTTCCACTACAAAATAACAAAAATAAAGAAATCACAATAGAACAAAATAAAGGAAGAGAGAAAGGAACTAACTGAATTAATTTGTTGCAACATATTATTCTCTTCAATTAAAAAAAATCTATATAATAGATGGGTATGTTTAAGAGGGTGTTTGGCTAAGCTTATAAGCTAGTCAAACTAGCTTATAAGTACTTTTCGGCTTATCTACGCGTTTGATAAAGTTAAAAGTGCTTATAAGTTAAAAATAAGCCAAAAGTCATAAGCTGGTCACCCCTAGCTTATGAATTTTAGCTTATAAGCACTTAAAGTTTGACCAAGATTTTTACTATTTTATCCTTAAAATATTCCTTTTTAGAACAAAACTCCTACATCGATATTCATTGCCTCAGGTATTCAACCTAAACCCTCCCTCCCCCGCCTCTTCAAGCCTGCAATTGTCATTGACTATTTATCCTTTGCATATTTATATCTATGTGATTGTGCATATCAAATGTTTGGTGTATTGCTTTTTAAGTGTTGTGGTGATGAAGACAATGTTTGTTTTTCTTCAGATAATTTGTCTTATTTAGGTTTATTTTTTACTTAGAATTTTTTGTCAATTTATTAATTATTACTATAACTTATGATTATATGCTTATCATAAAATAAATTATATTTATCATAACAGGTATTTTATCTAAGCACAGTTGTATTTAAAATAAAATGACAAATAGAATATTTTGTATTTGAATCGATCTGGAATCTAAAATTTTGAAGAAATTACGCTCTTATAAGTGTAAACAGTTCTAAGGTTATTTAAGTCATTTTAATAGAAAAAGAGCTTATCAACACTTTTTTATCAAATAATGCAGCAACTTATTATCAATTTCAGCACTTGTACCGAAACACGTAATTGCTTATTTATTAAATCGGTTTCAGCACTTAAAAGTGCTTTTCATCACCCAATGTTTATCAGCTACTTCAAATCAGCTAATCCAAACGGGCTCTAACTCTTTTCCCCGTATTTTTTTTAATTTTGTATAAGGAGCCTCTCATATGTCCATCAACAACTCAAATAGAACAACTCTCTTGAGTAGAAAATTTTCTATACTCCATTTCATATAGGAACGCTCTCATACGTTTATCACTAGTTCAATAAGAATCTCTCTCTTATGGTTCACAAATTTGATCAATGACTGACAGAGCTTGCCAAAAATAACATCAGCCGAACCAAATAAGAAGAATATCTAAGATAATTGCTGCATATGCACCTATGCTTCAATGAACTTCTTCACGTTCTTGATCCACATCAAGTATTCTCTGCTGTCCTTGTTGATCATGTACTCGTGCAAGAAGTTTGTTGTTCTGGGCTTGATTCCCCTGATCTCCAAATACTTGTGAAATGCTTTCTGGATGTTCTCATCCAAATACCTGATGGAAAACAGTTAAGTGTTTCAGTTAGTACCAAAGGCCCAAGTGAAGGGAAAATTCATGTGGAGCCCAAATATAGATGAAAGAAAGTTGAATAAAAATTTTATGCTCGTTTAGAGCACCAATACTAACGAGAACTCAGGTCCTTCATAGGCAATCTGTTCATCGGCTGCATCAGGGTCTTTAATAGCTAGATGGTCAATTACAACCTCATCGGGATAAGTTGTGCAACCAAACTCCAAACATGGACCATTCCTCTTAGACACTCTAACAACAAGGGGAAGTTGAGATTGAGCGGGCCTTTCAGTATCATCATTGTCATTGCCATCCTCATCGTCGTCATCAGTAACAAGATCAGGCATATGAACTTCAACATTTATAGTTTCACCTTGATACTCTTTAGTCAAGGATATAGTCTGCTGTCCGGGATGGTCTTCAAGCGTAAAGGGGAAACCCTCAGGCACCTCATCAGCCTAAAAATAACGAGCAAGATGATCATAATCCCCAAGTAGACTCAAAAACAGGAAATAGAATATAACCTAATGCTGAAACATGAGACAGGGGACGTTCCAAGATCAATGATAGCATCCAAAGCAGATCTAGAATTGTCACTACTGCAAGTACAAAACGTTTGCCTTCTACTGAGGGAAAATAAGATGAAATGATCCGAGGTTTCACAGTGTCCCTCAAATTACAATAGCAGTTAACCGGAGATTTTAATCAAGCTTCTGAAATCATTCTATCACACAATTGTTAGATGAAACTGAATATTAGGCGAAGAAAATTATAATTCATGATTTACACTGTTGTCATTATGAACAAAACAAGGCACCGTAAAACAACTCCAAAATCTACCTTTATTATTAAGTTCCCATTTCTCCTCAAACCCTACTGGACAGACCAAAACAAAGACTAAAGAACATAGGGCAAAATATACAAGATTCATGAAAGAGATAGCAGCCTGTCACAAACTAAATAGTGTAGAGGCAATAAACAGAACTCTAATCTAAAAACTCAAAATCTGTAACATCTTCTCACCCTAACAATGATTCGTTAGGTACTCACACTTTTGAGCATAGCAGCCCTGCAGTTAACTCATCTGTATATACTGCATGAATGGAACATGAGAGACAGACTATGGAATCTGAAAATTATAATTTTGTGTCCATTATTTCTAGACTCCCTCCGTTCTATCTCTCATCTGTTCTTACTCTCTAAATCTATCCCTTCTCCTTCTTAGCTCTCTCTTTTTAGTTCTTCTATTCCTCAGTTCCTCCTTAAACTGATCAGGTGCAGAGCTTGATTGTAATTACCATTTGAATGAGGTTATTAGTAGTAATGAACAGGGGCGGATCTACCTTATCGGATCGGGGTGGCATGGCACGCCACTCGCACGCTTCCACAAAAATTCTCAATAAATATGTTGATATCTATGAAAAATGAGTTATAGATATTAAGTGACACCCAAATTACACAAAAGGCATGTGGATGCCATGGTTTAGCCTTGCTTTTGAAGTCTCTAATGTAACCCACGGGTCTGGGTTCAATTCCCTGCAACAACATTTTCTTCGTCTCTTTTGTTTTAAATCTTTTTCCTACTTTTTAGCCCTAGATTTCCTTTATTCTCTGTTGGGACTTGTGTCTTCATCTCTTCTTCCTTTTCTTTTCCTCCAACCCCACCCCCCCCCCCCTTTCTTCCTGTTGCTAAAATCCCTCTATCTTCTTTCTTTTTTAAAATTTCTTTACATTAGCCTTCATATTACTTCCTACAGTTATATCTTATTTCATAAGCAATTTCTTTCGATGCGTAATTTTAAAATTCTAAATAATATATAGTTTCTCTCTTCCTGGTGAGACAACATTAATTTATACTTTGGAGTGTTTAAAATTCTAAATAATATATAGTTTCTCTCTTCCTGGTGAGACAACATTAATTTATACTTTGGAGTATAATTTGAGCAGTATCATTTGTTGGTTTTTGAAAAAGATATCCTGATTTATAGAGATTTTAAGTAGATTCTTATAAATTGATAATTTTAAAATTTTGGCTTTGAAAATAATTATCACATAACTCAACAAATAAATTGAAAAAATTAACCCAAGAATAATGATCAATTAATCAAATCAAACATAAATATATAGTACTTAAGCTACACTTTAAGAAAATTTTCCAATCGCAGGTGTACTTTCATAAAATAATTTTTTTTTATACTTTTATCTAGAAAATAGTAAATCAAGCGTAAAAAAGTTAAACTAAAATCCGACTTATTTGCCTTTTTTAAATAAAACACCTAACTCGGTTAACCAAAAATTAACTGAATCATCCATTCTTCATATTGTCTTTCTGGCTAGTGATATGTATAATATATATACAGACACCTGCAACCTTCAAATCCTCGATCCGCCTCTGGTAATGAAAGTTGCTGTTGATTGAAGATTTAATCAAAATTAAAGTTCAGTTGGTTGCATTTCCTTCCTCAAATTCTGCTGTTATTTCCTTAAGAAGTAGGATCATAATATAGTAATTAACAGAAACAGTAAACAAAAACTCAAAGATCAGTAACGTCTTTATAGGGTGGAAAATGATAAATTGGGGAAGTAAATTAAATAGGGAGAATGAAACCTTGTTCTGTTCATCGGACTCCTCGGCAAATTGGATTTCAGACTGAATTACTTTGAGGAGCGACTCATCAGAACTTGATCGCTTCTGAGTAGAATAGAGATGCAGAGTAGAAGGAACTGAGCTTCGGAACAAGTTCCGATGGACGGCACGGCGGTCCACGACGGCGGAGAAGAGAGCAGAGTGGTGGTAACTCTGACTTCTTCGTATGGATCGAACTGCGAGGGGTACAACCTGCGAAGCTGTCCTTCTGATAACGTTAGAGAGCGCCATTTCCGGAAGGGTTTTGGTAGAGATATTTAGGGTTTTAGGTTTTTTCTTTTATTTACGAGGGTTTAAGAGAGAGGAAGAGTCAAAAGAGCAAGACGGTTCTTTTCGGTAAAAATGCTCAACTGGAAAGACAAGACTCACCCTTCACAGTAATTACTAACTTTTGTTTGGGGATTCCCTTGATGAAAGAAAATATGGTTCTACCCAAATGCGCTTTTTTCATTTTTAACCCGACAGTTCAAAATAATTACAGCCAGTAATTTAAATACAAAAACTATATAGCATTAATTATATAATATATATATATTTGTCATCTATTATATTTTTGGACGGCTAAAATATAATTATCTATATTTTATTAAAAGAAAAGCAGTATGCATTGCGGTTAAGCCAAGTGGCAAGCTAAAATGAAGTCACTTGACAATTTTAGGATAACATTAATAATTAGAAATTATATATAGAAACATAATTAATGAAGGTAGTTTAATGAATCTTATAGATTTTCTCATAGATTTTCTTCTATGTTAGCTAGAAATATGGAGGTAAAAAATTAATTAAAAATTATAATAGAAAAAAAATATATAAAGACGTAAATTGAGATAACCTATAACTATTTATACTTTGGAGTAAGTTAAAATATAAAATAAAACTAAGAATTACTTAAGATATTAAAGATTTATTGAGTTTAAAAATTAAATAAATTCAAGCAGCAAAATAAGATCTTATATAAAGTATACAAATTAATTATAAGGTAAGAGAAAAATTAAATAATTAACAAAAGATATTTTAATAACAAGAAAAATAAATTCATATTAATATTGATAAATCGTGCAAATGAATATTTTATACGTAAATATTACTACAACATTTGGATATAATGTGTTCAAACAATTAAGAAAATATTTTTCTATGATTAATATTTGAGTTGAGTTTAGTTAGTTTAAGTTCGAAAGCATACCATAATTTTTTGAAAATATGGTCCAATTAAGAAAATAGAATGAAAAAAATTATTTGAACTTGAAATGAGAAAGTATTTTAATTTTTATCTATATTATATTAGAATGAGTGTGGTAAAAATAGATATTAAATTCCAACAGACTAATAAAAATTTATATGACAATGTAATAATATTAGGTATTGAATAATGTAAAATCAATAATAAAGAATAAATAAAAAAACTAAGATTTTTTATCATAGGAAAAAGTGTAAAACTTATTTAAATTTGAGATGAGAAAGTTTTTTATATTATGATAAGAAAAGTCATAATATAAGTCCACATAACTCAAGTATAATAGTAAAATCACAAACTAAAAATATTGAACAATAAAAATAAATTAGAGATAATGTAAGGACATTTATAAATCATAAGTTTAAAAAATAAAATAAAGTAAATATACAATACTTAAATATATTATTAAATTTTAAATAATTTAAAATTTTCGAGCAATATTTTTGAAACAAAATAAATATTTATTTTATAATTAAAAAATTATATATTTATCTTATATTATTAAAGAAAAGTAGTTGAGAATGATATTAAATAAAGTTACGAGTTAATGAAAAGCCACATAAAACGTAATAAGACTATATATTAGATTAAAAAAATAGGAAAATTATGTTAACTTATTAGAAATTTACTATTAGAAATGAAAAGAAAAGACTATTTGAATTTGAGATTAGAAAGTTCTTAAAACTATGATGTGAATGCTCAAATTATGAATACAACAACAACAACAACAACAACAACAACAACAACGACCCAGTATAATCCCACAAGTGGGGTCTGGGGAGGGTAATATGTACGCAGACCTTACCCCTTCCCCGAAGGGTAGAGAGGCTGTTTCCAGGAGACCCTCGGCTCAAAAAAGCAACAGGAGCCGATATATTAGTATCATAAAAATGCATAATAAAATACCAGCTGTAAGCACGTGATTTTTGCCCTATGAAAGAATTACTCCCAAAAAATTCAAAATAAAACGATTTTTCCTTGGTGTGCAATTTTTGAATTTTTGTGGTATTTTTGTATAATTATTTGTATTTTTGTCTGTGCATGTTTATTTGTTTAAAAAATATAAAAAATAAAATATATCGCATTTCCGTTTAGTATTTATTTAAGTTTCTTTTACAAAAATGAGAAAATCATAAAAAAAAATATAATAATAATGTACGTTGCATTTTAGCATTTAACGTCTAAATTGTGCGATTTTATCGTTAATTGCTATTTAAATATGCGATAATAGTTATTTGGAATTAATTAGTATTTTTTTATAAGTTAATTTAGTTTATAACTTAATTTAGAATTTTAGTTTTATTAATTAGAAAGTAGAAGAAAATAAAGCAGAATATAAAGAAAATCGGAATTGGGTTCTTCTTCAAATTCAAGCCACAAGCCCAAAAAATACCCAACCTTCCCCATGACCCGGTCCATTTTGAACCGGGTCGACCCGGTCCATAACCCAAATACCCAACACCCCCTATCTTACATTTGACAAAAACAAAAAAAAACAAGGACAAACCCTAAAAACCACCTACCCGCCCCCTTCTTCATCTTCTCCCTTCGTCCCAAATGACCCCAACGTGAGCAGCTACCATGGCTGCCTCCCCCCCTCACGTCACCTTCACACACATCAACACACCCACACGTCGTCGAACGAGCAGCTACCTACTGCTTCGTCTTCGCCTCATCGCCATGACAACCTGCTGCTACTTCTTCGTCTTCGTCCAAACGACCAGCCCCGTCGCTACTGCTTCATCTTCTTCATCGCACCATGAACGAGCAGTCCCATGGATGCTTCTTCTTCTTCTGAACACCAGCAACTCCACCGTCGCACCATGAACGACCTCCCCTCAGCTTTCTTCGTCGCACCATGAACGACCCCAAGCTCAAGCTCGTTCATGGCTGCTTCCTCACAGTCCCTTTCATCCTCTTCGTCGAACAACCAGCCTCGTCTTCCACCCAAGTCAACCCCAGCCACGCCGGAAACTCCCCCCTCGTCCGCAACCAGCAGCATGGCTGTTGTAGTTGTCGCTTCTTCATCGTCTTTTCTTTTTCACCATGGCTGCTGCTCAACGCACACACACAGGGGGCGTACGAACAACCTACTGCTTCGTCGATCTTCAGGTCCGTTTCCGTCGAGGTCGTCGTTTGTCGTTTTGAGTTCGTCAAGGTTAAAAGGAAGGTGGGTTTTGTTGTTTGTCGAGATCCAGTATGTCGAGTTTGTTTGTTCGAGTGGTCCGTTTTCTGTTCGAGCTCGTCGTTGTTCATTTCCGATTAGTTAGTGTAAGTTTCATTTCTTCCGTATTTTTTATTTTGTATTTTTTTTTGATATTCTCGGATCTGAAATCAGTAAATGTTTGATTCTTGTTTTTGTTCGTGCTTATCGTTTCTTGATTTGTTATTTTTTATTTTTAATAAAGAAATTGTTAGTTTAAATAAAGTATTGTTAGATTTAAGTTGAAGTTCGATCGATTATTTCTTCAGTTTGTTTTATGTTCTTGTTTAGTTTTAATATAGAAGAGTGTTGGTTTAATCGCTTAAATCCGTCATCTTTGTTGTTTAATTTATATTTAATTCGTGTTCATATTTTTTTCGCTTGAAGTTCGTTTTTAATCCAGTGATTTATTGTGAATTTATGTTTTGGTTTAATTTTTGATTTAGTTTAAATCATTCCTCTTTGTTATGATGTTGTTTTATTTAGTTTGAGTTCAACGGATGTTGAGTTTAGTGATTTAAATCTACATGTTTGTCTTGTTGAGTTTGTTGATATGAATCTGACTCTGTTAGTAATTCATGAATGTTGTTAATTTGGCAAGTTTATTATGCAGAAGTTGATTATTTGTTGATGAAATTGGATTAGGAATTGGTTATAGCTGTTATAGTTTGGTTAATTGATTTAGGAGGATTGGATATAGCTGATGGGGTAGATTGGTAAATTGCAGTATTTTCAGTGGTAAAATGGTAATTTCAGTAAGGTCGGAGGGGTATTTTTGGAATTAAAAATCTGAACAATTATTTATTTTGAGTGCTCTGTCCAATAAGATTAAATAATTTTTTTTATAATATTAAAATAATCAATAATGGGGGGACAAGACATAATGGTGGGGAATAATGTACTTGTTTAATCGAAAATGGGGAACAAGAAATAGTGGGATTACGGGGCTCAAGAAAAGTTGTTTAAATAAATAATAATTGTATTTTTTATGTAGTAGTGGGTTTGGTAAGAGAAAGTGGTTGTTTTTATTATTTGATTAATTGATTAAAGGGTTTGGGGATGGGAGATAAATAAGATAGACTTGATCAGATTTTAAAGGGGACAGAAAAAAGAAAGAAGAGAGAGAAAAAAAAGGGAGTTGAATTTTAAGAGAGGGAAAAATTCCGAAAATACTAAGATTTCAAAAATAAAAAGAAAAACATTCTGGAAATTCAAAATAAGAGTAGTATACACCCGATATACAATATAAATATTCTGATATACGGATTCAGAAATTAAGGGTTGAACATTAATTAGTCTTTCAAATCTGAAAAGATTCCCTTGGCTTCTGTCCGTTGATTGTTGTCGGTGTTTCTGGATTTTTATCTTGATTTTAAAATCTGTCACTGGTTTCTCGTTGCTGGGTGTTACTGGTTGCTGGGTGTTGCTGTTGTTGTATGCTACTGAATTTCTGCTGATCTCCCTTTTCTTTTGCTTCCAATATCAGGTACACAACTGACACGCTTATTATTGTAAACTGAAACATGAGGCATGAATACAAAAAAATGAAGAGTTGAAGTTCTAAATTTATTTTAATTATATTCTGAATTTTATTTGTATATATAAATTATTTAGTTTACTCTAATCAGAATCATGTAGTTGTTAATATATATATAGTGGAACATCTAACGATAGCTTAACAGACGAACTATCTATATATTGCCTAAAAAAAAATGGTGTAGTAACTCCGTCTAGTTAATTCGTTATTGTTGGATGATTATCATGTCTCAAAAAGCACGTTAGTTCATCAAACGAATAGACCATTTAGGAACTTGTAGGAATGTTGGTTAGTTAAATACTATTGGTTAATTTCAGCATGTAAATGGTTTAGAATTAAAATTAGATTGCTAAGTTTTTTTTAATTTGACAAACTGTGAACATGCATAGTATAATGTAACTAGGTAGTAACATGTGAATAAGGTGACCCAGGTCTAGTTTATGCCATACACGTTGAGCCTGGGCCCGCATTGGCAACAGATTGCCCCGCTTGCATCATTTTTAGAATTTATGAATCATATTCAAAACCCAAATATAACAACTCAAGCATGTAAATAAATTAAGACATTTTTCTCTTTCATTTTGTAGAGACAATTTTAATAGAAAAAATGTAGGCACTTTAGGATTATCCTTTTAAAATAAATGAGATGAGTCTCGCCCAATAATACACACAAATTGCGGGGCCCTCGATAAATGTTTAATTAAAATTACTTAGACTTCGGGATGAGCCGTTTTAGCAAATTCCACGGCTTTACCTAGAAATAATAATACGCTAATTGCTGTAGGCGCGCATTTTAATAATCTTACCCTCTTAAACTCGGGTGCGCATTTATGCGACCCAAATCCAAATCCCAAAACATTGAATAAAAATGTGTTCCGGATTGCGGGTGCATTTCATGTGACGCAATCCAAAGACATGTTTAATCCCAAAACATTGAATAAAAATGTGTTCCGGATTGTGGGTGCATTTCATGTGACGTAATCTAAAGACATGTTTTTAAACGATGTTCACATTCTTTTGAAATATAATAATAAAAGCGGTAAAGAGTTAAAACTTGCACATGAGCTCATAATTGTATAAAATCAGATAAATAAGCTGAATATGACAGTTGAGCGACCGTGCTAGAACCACGGAACTCGGGAATGCCTAACACCTTCTCCCGGGTTAACAGAATTCCTTATCCGGATTTTTGGTTCGCGGACTGTAATACAGAGTCATTCTTTTCCTCGATTCGGGATTAAAATTGGTGACTTGGGACACCCTAAATCTCCCAAGTGGCGACTCTGAAATAAACAAACAAATCCCGTTTCGATTGTCCTTTAATTGGAAAAAACTCCTTCACCCCTCGCGGGGACGGAAAAAGGAGGTGTGACAGCTCTGGCGACTCTGTTGGGGAATTATTGACCCAGAACCACTGGTTCAGGGTTAGAAATTCGAGCTTATATAAATTGTTATATTTGGTTTATCTGATTTTGTTACATGTTTTGGCTTAATGTGCTAATTGGTTGCCTTTTACCGCTTTGATATTACGTGAACTGTATATAAACTGTGTCGAAACCCATCTCCTCTCTGAGTTTTCTGAATCATGAAGAAGGGTATACTTCGTACGACTTCTTTTCTGTATAGTGTCAAATCCCAGTTTAGAACGAGGTTCGGACAAGTTGCTAAGCCGGTGAAGCTTCTGTATTCCCAGTATGCTGCCCCCCCTCGGCTCGAGCTGTCGACTCGGGTAAGCCAGGTCTAGAACAAACACCCAGGTTCTGAACCTAGAATAACTCAACTTCATGACGGATCCCTAGTAGGAACGCTTATCTGCATCATGTGCAATTTTTGACTTAGGGGACTCAACACATGGGTTGAGTCCGTCTAGGAATAGCAACCCGAAACAGAAAAGACCATCCTGATGCATCCTACTCACTGCTTGTGCATTTATCTGCTTTGGACTTGCATGATGACCTGTTTTTGAATATTGAGAAAAAATTAAAGAAAAAAAAAGAGAAAGAAAGGAAAATAGCAGTGTATAGTGTTACTCTTCTGTTTTGAAAAAATAACAATGTTCAAATACTGGCGAAATTCTGCCGAAATTTTGGAAAAAATGAAAAAAAAAACGAAAAATATTTTTTTATATAGTTTGTTTCACTCAAAAAAGCAAAAGAAAAAAATAGAAAAGAGTCTCTTATTTTTAGGTTGAAGAATAGGTTGATCATTTTGTTGAAAAAAAATCTTCACTTTGTCTTGTTTTCAAAATGAAAAAAAAAAGAAAAAAAAAATAGTTTGTCTTGCCATGAAAAATAAAAATGAAAAAAGAGTCTTGTTTTTAAATGTTTTTTTTTATTTATTTGTTTATAAAAATGCCAAAAATGAAAATAAAAAGAGTCTTGCGTTGAACGTGGTTTTATTATTTGTTGCAATATATATATATATATAAATCCAACAAGAAAAAAATCCAAAAATATTTTCCATTATTGATGTCTTTAGAAAGTCGTTTTAATTGTTTTAAAAAAATAATAATAAAAAATAAAATAAAAAAATAAAAAAAATATTTTCTTTTAATTTCTTCCAAAAAAATCCGAAAATATTTTCATTCTTCTTTCAAAATTGAAAATAAAAGTCAAAATTCAAAAATAATTTTTAAAAGCATTTCTTTCATTGAAAGTAAAATTCCAAAAATATTTTCTTTCTTCTTTAGAAGTTTCTCTTTCAAAATTCAAAAAAAAAAAATTCTTTAGAAATCCCTCTTTGAAAAAATGTTCCATTTCTTCTTTATAAGTCTTTCCTTCAAAAAATAAATAAAAATAAAAAAATTAAATAATAAAAAAAAGTTAGTTTATTTACTTTATTCATGATGTCCCGAACTATGCGGGTTTGATTCTCACCGGATGTGAGATACGTAGGCAACCCTCATCAGGTCCAACCTCCCCTTTTGCTAAAATAACCAAAAACAAACAAATAAACAAAAAATTTGTCAAAGTTTTAATTTTGTCATAAATAAGTCGGGTGATGCTGTTTTGTCAAAAATAGCCGAATGTTCCAGAAAGGGACGCCGGAAGGCTGACCTTGCATAAACAACCACTTTTTGGGTCATTTTTTTTTAGGATTTTGGTCCAGTTGACTCACAGAGCCTTAAAAATCTTCGTCCCCGAGGCGCTGAAGGGCCGTGTTTACAACACCAGGTTTTCATTGTAATTTAAAAAAAAAACAAAGAGTCAGCGGTCAGGTGAACACCGTTCGGATTTTTAGTCAAAAATAAGCCAAGCCAGCTTCGGGCGCGTCTTAAACTGTTCTTGCCGAAATAGCCTCAGAGTATCTTTCAGTTGTCGAAAGGCTATTTTCGTAAAAGAATGGGCAAGTTTGTAAAGTGTCATAAAATAATCCTCCCTGGCCTCAAAATTCATATGAAATTTGGAAGGGGCCACATTTGCAAAAAATAACTGTTTGGTTGCATTTGTCAAACGGGGAAAGGAACTGGCCGTTTGTTTTTGAGTTTGTAATTCTTTGATTAGAGTATGCGAGTTATTTGATTTTCGAGGCTGTTTGTTGTCTTTTGTCAAAGTCTGTTAATATGGTCAGTTTTTTTTTAAACTTTTGTAATCAAGTTTGTTTTAATATGAAAATTGAAAATTCCAAAACAAAAAAAATGTTTTATTATTATTTATCTTTTATTGGTCCGAACTACGTAAGGTCTGATTCATGCGGGGTCATGATACGTAGGCAATCTCCATAAGATTCGACCACCATTGGAAAAAAAAATAAAGGAAGGTGTGGGAGATTTTCAAAGGGGCACAATTACAAGAAGCCGGAACGACACACTTAACTGAAGTGAAGGCATGATAGAACGTTTTAACTGCTTAGGTGCTCTGTATCTCTGATATATGATTATCTGTCAAATGCCCTAACACTAATGTGATGGCTTCACTTTGCTGTGTTCATATCAAAAAGTGGTTGGTTGTGGTAACTCCTCCCTGCAAAGCAAAGTCAAAAGACAATGACTCAGAACCTCAGAACCAAGTGGGTCGGTACTGATGACCGACAACAACTGGTCGAACGGAACAACGGGTTGGTAGAAGAAGTGAAAATGCTGAGACAGCATGTGGCAGACATGTATCAGGCATGGATGACTGGGAAAGCACCACCCCCTCCACCGCCAAGCTTCTTGAATTCTGTCATTACCCAAGCACCCAATACCATAACAGAAGATCCCCCATACTCTCCATCCCAACCCGTTTATGGCAGTTTTCCCAGCTACCCGAGTAGCTCCATCACTCGTCAACGCTACTCCCCTCCTCGACACTACTTCTCTCCACGAGACTCCCAAAGACATGCTTCACTTTCCAAATACCCAGCTTCACAGAAGGACTATCCACCCTTACAAGCCTACCGGAAGCCCCCTGGATCAGGTTTCCGGCCCAATCAAGCATTTAGGAACGAGAGGTTGCTGAAACGAGGAAAGGCTCTCACCCTATTGGAGTATCTTATGCAAGTCTGTTTGAAAGGCTAAGGCATGCTGGCTTGATTGAGCCGCTCCCCGCATATACTCCAGATCCACGTGCAAGAAACTTTGATCCTGCAGCACGATGCGCATACCACTCCAATGTCAGAGGGCACAACATTGAGAGCTGTCATAATCTGAAAAGGGAAGTAGAAAAAATGATCCAAAAGGGCGGATTGTGATCACTAACAGTGACATGGAGCACTCGAACCCTATCGAGAACTTGTTGACGGAGGTTGATGATATTGAAGTTGGCAATGGTCTGGTCAATACTGATGCGAAGCTCAGTAGCTAAGATGCCAGTTTTGATAAAGTGGGAGGACGCTCCGTTCCTTGGTTAGCAAGAGAGAAGCTTTTGGTGGCTTATTTTGTTGTCATTTCTGTTGTCCGGATTGTTAGGGTTGTAATTCGGATGTTGTCTTGTGTCAAACTTTCTTATCTTTCCATTTTGTCATAGCGGTTGTTTAAGTTTTGTCCAGGTTGTTTTAGGATTTTGTTCTGCTTTGTTTTTACCATTTCACCGGTATTCTAATGCAAAATCCGGTCTTTTATTATTTCTAGTCATCTTTTTGTTTAGTCCTTTTATCATTTTTGTTCAGCGCCGATTCTCGTGACATGACATGCGTACACAGTTTGGGCCTAATCTTAAAAGTTAATCATAAAACCCCAGAAAGGTGATTAGAACGTTTAAAGGAAATAAGAACGGTTTGAGATTATGTGAAGCCCGAGCCATCTGAAACAGGGGCAAATAAAACATAAAGAAAAACCATAAAATCAAGTGAGAGTATTGCCCAATGGTGCTTTAAAAATGACAAAAGAAAAAGGCAAATGTATGCATATGGTTATCAAGTCCGGCACAATCAGAAGATGTGGTGAATATTTAATGGTGTTGTTTGTGCTTGGCGTGTTTTGAAGATTGGAATGACGAAGACATTTTATTCTTCTATCTAAACACTTTCTCCTTCGCTAACCCTTTGAACCTTATTTGTTTTCTTTCATACCACTCTTTCGGAATCAGTAGCAAAGAGTAGAAACACAAACATAAAAAAAGATAAGAAAAGAAAAAGAAAAAAAAACACAAAAAGAAAAAGAAAAAAATCAACAAAACGACAAAAGAAAAATGAAAAAAAAGAAGAAAAGAAAAATGATAACAAAAAAAAAGTCAGAAGAAAACAAAGGAATTGGGAACTACGTTCGATCTGATTCCTCAAAGAGGATACGTAGGCGCCTCACGGCTCGGTCATGGTGTAACAAATATTAAAAAAAAAAAAAATAATCCCCAAGCAAGAAATTGGGGCAAGGGTGGCGCTTGTTGTAAACAAATATGGTTCTGAAGGTTGTAATTTTGAACCCTAAATTGATTTGTTTTTTGAGCCTTTAATACCCTTTCTTTTTAGCCTATCCAAAAACCCACATTACGGTCCAAAGAAAGACCTTCTGATCAGTCTTCAAAAGATACCAAGTTAGACAAATGAGAGTCTTACCGGTGAATATAACACTCTATTCCACAGCAGAAAGGACTCTAATCCCCAGCAGAAAGAGTCATATCGGCAACACTCCAAATCCCCAGCGGGAAAGTGATACAAATGAGAGAGTCTTATCGGTGAAAATCTTTACGGACACCATAAGGCGATGAAAGCTGAGAGAAAAACCAAAATGAGAGAGGCTTGATAGTGAAAACCCTTTGGGCACTACAAGTCGAATAAGATTGAGAATCAGATGGGGAATCACCAAATGAAGATCTTGAAAGACGATTGACGGCGGAGGATAGGCCACATGTGCATGTCATGACCATTAGAGTCGGTATCTGCGTTTGATAGGTTTTTATTTATAGTTTTTTTTAAAAGAGTCATATTCCTTTGTCTTTTTATTCTGTTCCCTTTTATCTTTCTCCTTTCACAGAAAAATTCCCCAGTAGAGTCTGTTTGGTCAGAACAAATGAGAAATGACTTCAAAATCTGCCATCAGTTTTCCAATTATGCAAGACCAGATACGATTAGAACATCCAAATGGGCTAAATCAAGAAAGGACAAAACAAGGAGAACGATGAGCATGATTTGGGAAATTCATACGAGACTAAAAGGTCGGGGAAATGCCAGTTTCCGAGCTATGCCACAAAAGAAGAGGGATTCCCCCAGTAGAAAGGGATTATCCCCAGCAAATAATATCATCCCCAACAAGTTTTGGAACGCAGAGCAAGGAAGGAGAAAGGGAAAAGCCCTCCCAATAGGAGTATCACGACCAACCACCGCGTTTTAAACTAACAAATTTTGTTTGATTTGAAACAGGTAAAGGAAATGACATTGATGACAGAAATGCATGCCACAAGGGAGATTATCAAACTGGGGCAGAAAATTTTCCTTTCATTTAGAAAATTTTCTGAAAGACAGATACCCATTCGGGGAAGAATAAAGATAGCACCAGTCTCAAGGAAAGTGGTCTTTGAACCAATTTTACCCCCAGCATAACAAGTTTTAATAAAAGAAGTTGTTCCCCAGCGGACAGAACAAAAGGATGAAACTTGTGCTCGGAAAAAGCAAAAGGCTAGTATCATTCCCGGCAGCCTTCAGAAGAGTAAAGCACTAGTTTTGAAGGAATCAAAATCCCCCAGCAGTGTTATCTTCAATAGCGTTATCCCCGGCTGATAACATTTTATCCCCAGCAATGTTGAGAGAAAAAAGTTTTGAAGGAAGTAGCTTTAGAGAAAAGGGGAAGAAAGGAGACTCCCCAATAATATTATTCCCCAACAGGTAAGTAAATAATTCCCCAACAGTGTTATCCCCAGCAGTCTCGGGGAAAGACAACACGAGCTTTTAAAGGAGATAACCATCCCCCAGCAAGGCCACAAATCGGCCACCATAAAAAAAACTGATAAAATTTTCTTTGCTTGAGAGTTGAAACAGGAACAAAGCAGCGCAAGGGAAAAAGAAAAGAAAAAAAAGGAATTACAAAGGTAAGTTTCTCAAACCTTTGATCTTTACATTTTCCTCCTAGGATAAAAGTCCTAGTCTGATGAAATTTTCTCCTGAGATATCAAATCTTAGTCCGATGAATCTTTCTCCAAAGCTCGAAAGGAGCTTGATTTATTTTTAAAGTATTAGAGTTGAAGTCAGGAGTCCGCCTGAAGAAAGGAAAGGCGATTTATTTTTAAAAGTTGTTGAAATCTCGCCAGCCTAAAGAAAGGAATGACATTTTATTTTCAAAGTTGTTGTTGAAGTCAGGAGCCCGCCTGAAGAAAGGAAAGGCGTTTTATTTTTAAAAGTTGTTGAAATCTCGCCAGCCTAAAGAAAGGAATGACATTTTATTTTCAAAGTTGTTGTCAAGGTCAGGAGTCCCCCCTGAAGAACAGAATGACGTTTTATTTTTAAAATTTGTTGAAATCTCGCCAGCCTAAAAAAAGGAATGACATTTTATTTTCAAAGTTGTTGTAGAAGTCAGGAGCCCGCCTGAAGAGAGGAAAGGCGTTTTATTTTTGAAATCTCGCCAGCCTAAAGAAAGGAATGACATTTTATTTTCAAAGTTGTTGTTGAAGTCAGGAGCCCGCCTGAAGAGAGGAAAGGCGTTTTATTTTTTGAAATCTCGCCAGCCTAAAGAAAGGAATGGCATTTTATTTTCAAAGTTGTTGTTGAAGTCAGGAGCCCGCCTGAAGAGAGGAAAGGCGTTTTATTTTTTGAAATCTCGCCAGCCTAAAGAAAGGAATGACATTTTATTTTCAAAGTTGTTGTTGAAGTCAGGAGCCCGCCTGAAGAGAGGAATGGTATTTTATTTTCAAAGTTGTTGTTGAGGTCAGGAGCCCGCCTGAAGAAAGGAAAGGCGTTTTATTTTTAAAAGTTGTTGAAATCTCGCCAGCCTAAAGAAAGGAATGGCATTTTATTTTCAAAGTTGTTGTTGAAGTCAGGAGCCCGCCTGAAGAGAGGAAAGGCGTTTTATTTTTTGAAATCTCGCCAGCCTAAAGAAAGGAATGGCATTTTATTTTCAAAGTTGTTGTTGAAGTCAGGAGCCCGCCTGAAGAAAGGAAAGGCGTTTTATTTTTAAAAGTTGTTGAAATCTCGTCAGCCTAAAGAAAGGAATGACATTTTATTTTCAAAGTTGTTGTTGAAGTCAGGAGCCCGCCTGAAAAAAGGAATGGCGCTTTATTTTCAAAGTTGTTGTTGAGGTCAGGAGCCCACCTGAAGAAAGGAAAGACGTTTTATTTTTCAAAGTTGTTGATGAAGTCAGGAGCCCGCCTGAAGAGAGGAATGACGAATTTATTTTCAAAGTTGTTGGTTGAAGTTGGGAGCCCACCCATATAATAGAGGAATACATTGCAAGTCAGTAAAGCAGAAGAATCCAACAGGAATCCCCAACGGGAAACAATAAAAATCCCCAGCACCGGAAAGCGGAAAGTTGCAACAAGAGATCCCAGCGCAAAATCAAGCGCATGAGTCAAAAGGGAGAAAAGACGCATCTTGAAAGAAGCGGCCTGTGAACATTGAATTATGCCCAGCATAACAAAGCTTAATGAAGAAAGCCATATCTCCAGCGGACCGAACTAGACAGTGAGAATTGGTATTCAGAGTAGCAAAAGGTCGGTGTCACCCCCGTCAGTTCTCGGAAGAAAGAAGCACTGGAATCGACGCAAGCCGACAAGAGAGCAAGGCATCAAGAACAAATGGAAGATAGATGGGATCTTATAATCCGTAGTCTAGCCTAACTTCTTGATTTTTCTTTTAAGCATGGTGTAATAAGGAGGTCAGCAAATAAGTAAAAGTAGCATACAACAGCAGTAACATTGCAGTCCCATGGTAGTCCCAGCTACCAAAACTTCCCAAACTACATTGACCTGATTCCTGTTTTAGCCCAGGATATGTAGGAAACCTCTGAAGCAAAAGGTTCGGTCAAATCTTTCAAAAAATACTTCACACGGAGTACTAGGATGGGCAAAAATCGCTCACTTTATCTTTGCACGAAAATCCTTCGTGTCTTCGGGCAAAGAGGGGCAGCTATAAGCACGTGATTTTTGCCCTATGAAAGAATTACTCCCAAAAAATTCAAAATAAAACGATTTTTCCTCGGTGTGCAATTTTTGAATTATTGTGGTATTTTTGTATAATTATTTGTATTTTTGTCTGTGCATGTTTATTTGTTTAAAAAATATAAAAAATAAAATATGTCGCATTTCCGTTTAGTATTTATTTAAGTTTGTTTTACAAAAATGAGAAAATCATAAAAAAAATATAATAATAATGTACGTTGCATTTTAGCATTTAACGTCTAAATTGTGCGATTTTATCGTTAATTGCTATTTAAATATGCGATAATAGTTATTTGGAATTAATTAGTATTTTTTGATAAGTTAATTTAGTTTATAACTTAATTTAGAATTTTAGTTTTATTAATTAGAAAGTAGAAGAAAATAAAGCAGAATATAAAGAAAATCGGAATTGGGCTCTTCTTCAAATTCAAGCCACAAGCCCAAAAAATACCCAACCTTCCCCATGACCCGGTCCATTTTGAACCGGGTCGACCCGGTCCATAACCCAAATATCCAACACCCCCTATCTTACATTTGACAAAAACAAAAAAAAACAAGGACAAACCCTAAAAACCACCTACCCGCCCCCTTCTTCATCTTCTCCCTTCGTCCCAAATGACCCCAACGTGAGTAGCTACCATGGCTGCCTCCCCCCCCTCACGTCACCTTCACACACATCAACACACCCAAACGTCGTCGAACGAGCAGCTACCTACTGCTTCGTCTTCGCCTCATCGCCATGACAACATGCTGCTACTTCTTCGTCTTCGTCCAAACGACCAGCCCCGTCGCTACTGCTTCATCTTCTTCATCGCACCATGAACGAGCAGTCCCATGGCTGCTTCTTCTTCTTCTGAACACCAGCAGCTCCACCGTCGCACCATGAACGACCTCCCCTCAGCTTTCTTCGTCGCACCATGAACGACCCCAAGCTCAAGCTCGTTCATGGCTACTTCCTTACAGTCCCTTTCATCCTCTTCGTCGAACAACCAGCCTCGTCTTCCACCCAAGTCAACCCCAGCCACGCCGGAAACTCCCCCTCATCCGCGACTAGCAGCATGGCTGCTGTAGCTGTCGCTTCTTCATCTTCTTTTCTTTTTCACCATGGCTGTTGCTCAACGTACACACACAGGGGGCGTACGAACAACCTACTGCTTCGTCGATCTTCAGGTCCGTTTCCGTCGAGGTCGTCATTTGTCGTTTTGAGTTCGTCAAGGTTAAAAGGAAGGTGGGTTTTGTTGTTTGTCGAGATCCGGTATGTCGAGTTTGTTTGTTCGAGTGGTCCGTTTTCCGTTCGAGCTCGTCGTTGTTCATTTCCGATTAGTTAGTGTAAGTTTCATTTCTTCCGTATTTTTTATTTTGTATTTTTTTTTTGATATTCTCGAATATGAAATCAGTAAATGTTTGATTCTTGTTTTTGTTCGTGCTTATCGTTTCTTGATTTGTTATTTTTTATTTTTAATAAAGAAATTGTTAGTTTAAATAAAGTATTGTTAGATTTAAGTTGAAGTTCGATCGATTATTTCTTCAGTTTGTTTTATGTTCTTGTTTAGTTTTAATATATAAGAGTGTTGGTTTAATCGCTTAAATCCGTCATCTTTGTTGTTTAATTTATATTTAATTCGTGTTCATATTTTTTTTGCTTGAAGTTCGTTTTTAATCCAGTGATTTATTGTGAATTTATGTTTTGGTTTAATTTTTGATTTAGTTTAAATCATTCCTCTTTGTTATGATGTTGTTTTATTTAGTTTGAGTTCAACGGATGTTGAGTTTAGTGATTTAAATCTACATGTTTGTCTTATTGAGTTTGTTGATATGAATCTGACTCTGTTAATAATTCATGAATGTTGTTAATTTGGCAAGTTTATTATGCAGAAGTTGATTATTTGTTGATGAAATTGGATTAGGAATTGGTTATAGCTGCTATAGTTTGGTTAATTGATTTAGGAGGATTGGATATAGCTGATGGGGTAGATTGGTAAATTGCAGTATTTTCAGGGGTAAAATGGTAATTTCAGTAAGGTCGGAGGGGTATTTTTGGAATTAAAAATCTGAACAATTATTTATTTTGAGTGCTCTGTCCAATAAGATTAAATAATTTTTTTTATAATATTAAAATAATCAATAATGGGGGGACAAGACATAATGGTGGGGAATAATGTACTTGTTTAATCGAAAATGGGGAACAAGAAATAGTAGGATTGCGGGGCTCAAGAAAAGTTGTTTAAATAAATAATAATTGTATTTTTTATGTAGTAGTGGGTTTGGTAAGAGAAAGTGGTTGTTTTTATTATTTGATTAATTGATTAAAGGGTTTGGGGATGGGAGATAAATAAGATAGACTTGATCAGATTTAAAAGAGGACAGAAAAAAGAAGGAAGAGAGAGAAAAAAAGGGAGTTGAATTTTAAGAGAGGGAAAAATTTCGAAAATACTAAGATTCCAAAAATAAAAAGAAAAACATTCTGGAAATTCAAAAGAAGAGTAGTATACACCCGATATACAATTTAAATATTCTGATATACGGATTCAGAAATTAAGGGTTGAACATTAATTAGTCTTTCAAATCTGAAAAGATTCCCTTGGCTTCTGTCCGTTGATTGTTGTCGGTGTTTCTGAATTTTTATCTTGATTTTAAAATCTGTCACTGGTTTCTCGTTGCTGGGTGTTACTGGTTGTTGGGTGTCGCTGTTGTTGTATGCTACTGAATTTCTGCTGATCTCCCTTTTCTTTTGCTTCCAATATCAGGTACACAATTGACACGCTGATTATTGTAAACTGAAACATGAAGCATGAATACAAAAAAATGAAGAGTTGAAGTTCTAAATTTATTTTAATTATATTCTGAATTTTATTTGTATATATAAATTATTTAGCTTACTCTAATCAGAATCATGTAGCTGTTAATATATATAGTGGAACATCTGACGATAGCTTAACAGACGAACTATCTATATATTGCCTAAAAAATAAATAAATGGTGTAGTAACTCCGTCTAGTTAATTCGTTATTGTTGGATGATTATCATATCTCAAAAAGCACGTTAGTTCATCAAACGAATAGACCATTTAGGAACTTGTAGGAATGTTGGTTAGTTAAATACTATTGGTTAATTTCAGCATGTAAATGGTTTAGAATTAAAATTAGATTGCTAAGTTTTTTTTAATTTGACAAACTGTGAACATGCATAGTATAATGTAACTAGGTAGTAACATGTGAATAAGGTGACCCAGGTCTAGTTTATGCCATACACGTTGAGCCTGGGCCCGCATTGGCAACAGATTGCCCCGCTTGCATCATTTTTAGAATTTATGAATCATATTCGAAACCCAAATATAACAACTCAAGCATGTAAATAAATTAAGACCTTTTTCTCTTTTATTTTGTAGAGACAATTATAATAGAAAAAATGTAGGCACTTTAGGATTATCCTTTTAAAATAAATGTGATGAGCCTCGCCCAATAAAACACACAAATTGCGGGGCCCTCGATAAATGTTTAATTAAAATTACTTAGACTTCGGGATGAGCCGTTTTAGAAAAATTCCACGGCCTTACCCAGAAATAATAATACGCTAATTGTTGTAGGCGCGCATTTTAATAATCTTACCCTCTTAAACTCGGGTGCGCATTTATGCGACCCAAATCCAAATCCCAAAACATTGAATAAAAATGTGTTCCAGATTGCGGGTGCATTTCATGTGACGCAATCCAAAGACATGTTTAATCCCAAAACATTGAATAAAAATGTGTTCTAGATTGCGGGTGCATTTTATGTGACGCAATCCAAAGACATGTTTTTAAACGATGTTCACATTCTTTTGAAATATAATAATAAAAGCGGTAAAGAGTTAAAACTTGCACATGAGCTCATAATTGTATAAAATCAGATAAATAAGACGAATATGACAGTTGAGCGACCGTACTAGAACTACGGAATTCGGGAATGCCTAACACCTTCTCCCGGGTTAACAGAATTCCTTATCCGGATTTTTGGTTCGCGGACTGTAATACAGAGTCATTATTTTCCTCGATTCGGGATCAAAATTGGTGACTTGGGACACCCTAAATCTCCCAAGTGGCGACTCTGAAATAAACAAACAAATCCCATTTTGATTGTCCTTTAATTGAAAAAAACTCCTTCACCCCTCGCGGGGACGGAAAAAGGAGGTGTGACACCAGCAATATAAGAGATATGAAATACAGAATACGAAATACGAAATAGATGGTTGGTATAGTACAACTAGCAGGTAACGCCCTGCATCAATAGACGACCAATGACATTCTTAGTCTAACTCCTAACTGACTAGTCTCACTCTATTGTGCTGTAGAAATATTCAAAAGTTTCCCCTAACCTACAACCTTAATGCTCGACCTCCATAATTCCCTGTCAAGGGCCATGTCCTCAGTAATCCTAAGTCGTGCCATGTCCTGTCTGATCACCTCTCCCCAATACTTCTTAGGTCGCCCTCTACCTCTCCGCGTGCCCACTACAGCCAGTCGCTCACACCTCGTCACCGGTGTATTAGTGCTCCTCCTCTGAATGTGCTTGAACCATCTGAGTCTTACTTCCCGCATCTTGTCCTCCATGGGGGCCACGCCCACCTTCTCTCGAATATCTTCATTCCTAATCTTATCCATCCTTGTATGCTCGCACATCCATCTCAACATCCTCATCTCTGCTACTTTCATCTTCTGGATGTGTGAGTTCTTTACCGGCCAACATTCAGTTCCATATAACATGGCAGGCCGAACCACTGCTCTATAAAACTTACCTTTTAGTAACGGTGGCACTTTCTTCTCACACAAGACTCCCGATGCTAACCTCCATTTCATCCACCCCACCCCTATACGGTGTGTGACATCCTCGTCAATCTCCCCGATCCCCTGAATAACTGATCCAAGGTACTTGAAACTACCCCTCTTGGGAATTACTTGAGAGTCAAGCCTCACTTCAACTCCCGCTTCCGTCGGCTCAACTCCAAATTTGCACTCGAGGTATTCCGTCTTCGTCCTGCTCAACTTGAAACCTTTAGACTCAAGAGCATGTCTCCAAATCTCTAGCCTCTCGTTGACGCCGCCTCGTGCCTCGTCAATTAGAATAATGTCATCAGCAAATAGCATGCACCATGGCACCTCCCCTTGAATATGATGAGTCAGTGCATCCATCACCAGGGCAAATAGGAATGGGCTGAGCGCAGACCCTTGGTGCAACCCCGTAACAACTGGAAAGTGTTCAGAGTCGCCTCTTACTGTCCTAACCCGAGTCTTAGCTCCAGCATACATGTCTTTAATCACCCTAATATAGTCAACCGGGACCCCTTTATCCTCTAAGCAGCTCCATAAGACCTCCCTAGGAACCCTATCGTATGCTTTCTCTAGATCAATAAATACCATGTGGAGATCCTTCTTCCTATCCCTGTACTGTTCCACCATCATCCTAATAAGGTGGATAGCTTCTGTGGTAGATCGCCCCGACATGAACTCGAACTAGTTGTCTAAAATAGACACCGTCCTTCGCACTCTCATTTCTACCACTCTCTCCCAAACTTTCATGGTATGACTTAGTAATTTGATACCCCTATAGTTGTTACAGCTCTGGACATCACCTTTATTCTTATACAACGGGACCATTGTACTCCACCTCTACTCTTCAGGCATCATATTAGTCTTGAATATAACATTAAACAATGCAGTAAGCCATTCCAAGCCTGCTCTACCCACACACCTCCACAGTTCAACCGGAATTTCATCTGGCCCGGTAGCTCTGCCCCTTCTCATCTTACGCATTGCCTCCATGACTTCATCGATCTCAATGTCCCTACAATTACTTAATTCATGGTGACTGTCGGCATTCCTCAATTCCCCAAGTATAATATCCTGATCCCCATCTTCACTTAGAAGTTTATGAAAGTAGGTCTGCCACCTCCTCTTTATCTGGTCATCTCCCATCAAAACTTTGTCGTCGTCATCTTTTATGCACCTCACTTGGTCCAGATCCCGAGTTGTCCTCTCTCTCGCCTTAGCGAGTCGGAATAACTTCTTCTTCCCACCTTTGTTCCTTAGTTCCTCATACAGATGAGCAAAAGCTGTCGTCTTAGCCTCCGTCACTGCCATCTTCGCCTCCTTCCTAGCTACCTTATACCTTTAACTGTTCGCTCTCTTCTCCTCCTCGTCAGTGCTCCCTACTAACCGCAGGTAAGCTGCCTTCTTTGCTTCCACTTTACCTTGGACAACTGCATTCCACCACCAATCTCCTTTGTGGCCACCATTATGGCCCGTAGATATCCCTAACACCTCTCTCGCCGCCTTTCTTATACAGTCCGCTGTCGTCGACCACATTGTGTTTGCGTCCCCACTACTTCTCCAAGCTCCCATTGCCGATAACCTTCCTTCCAACTCCTTAGCTTTATCCTTAGTTAAGTCGCCCAACCTAATCCTGGGGCATCCTTGTACTGACCTCTTCTTCCTCCTTATCCTAATACAAATGTCCATCACCAAAAGCCTATGCTGCGTTGAGAGGGTCTCGCCTGGGATAACCTTGCAGTCCTCGCACAACCTTCTGTCGCATATCCTGAGGAGGAGATAGTCAATCTGAGTCTTCGCCACCGAACTTTGGTAAGTAACCAAATGTTCATCCCGCTTCGTAAAACTCGAGTTCGCAATGACTAGATCGAAAGCCTTGGCAAAGTCCAACAGCGAAATGCCCCCTCCGTTCCGCTCCCCGAAACCAAAGCCGCCATGCACCTCAGTGTACACACCTGCAGATGACCCAATATGACTATTGAAATCTCCTCCTATGAATAACCTCTCAGAAGGCAGTATACTACGCACAATCTCATCCAACCCCTCCCAAAAATGCCTCTTAATATCCTCATCCAAGCCTGCTTGCGGTGCGTACGCGCTAACGACATTTAAAGTACCCTCACCCACCACCAACTTAATAGTCATTAGTCTATTATTCACCCGCCTAACCTCTACCACAGACTCTCTAAGATGTCTATCTACCAGGATACCCACTCCATTTTTACCCCTAAGGACACCAGAGTACCACAACTTATACCCATCTACGTTTTTCGCCCTCGATCCGACCCACCTAGTCTCCTGGACACACGCTATATTAATCTTCCTCTTCTGCAGGATTTTCGCCAACTCTATGGATTTACTCATTAGTGAACCTATGTTCCATGACCCGATTCTCAACCTATAGGCTCCCTTGCCCCCTCTACCTCCCTTGCTACCCGACCTACCCCCTGACACTCTGCCCCACCCGAGGACATGCCCTTATTCTATCATCCCAGACTGCAGCCACTACACCTACAACAATCTAGAGAAGACTCACTAGTGCACAACAGACAACAAATCAAACTAGAAGGAAACAAGTGGTAACTAGTATCCTAGTTGAAAGGTTTAACTATTGCGAAGTAAAGTAACAGTAATTTAGCTAACACCAAAAGGGAAACAGTAAAACAGGAGGTACCAACTCCCGATAACCAAACCTGTGGCTGATTTGTTGTACTCAATGTAGTTCTACGCTCACGCACCACTTCCTACCGCCCTTTGCTGACACTCGCCCAGGTTGCTTTCCTTTGTCAGTGCTCGTGCGCCCAACTTGTCTCCAATACTCCGAGAATTCCTGAAAATACAGAAAATACCACGACCCAAAAACTAGAAGGAGCTATCACCGCTACCACTGCTTTGGTGCAGTGAACTGGGGCACTTGTCAAAGGCTATTCCCACGAACTCGTTAGCTCAGATCTAATTTAGAAAATATTTTAAAGTTTCTGCTATAGCTATGCCGAACAAAAATCAGCTATATTTTCTCCAACAGTGGAAGGAGAATAAAAATCAGATCTGAGTTATTCTCCAACAAAAATCCGATATATTTGACCTCAAAAAGGTTGATAATCAAGAAAGAAGGAAAGATCTGGCTCTGGGTTCTCTTGAAAATGCCTTATTTTGAGATGTCTCTTTGTTGAACCAGATCTCTTGTAAAAGAAGCAAATATATACTCCTCCTTTGTTTTAGTTAGCAAAACTCTGCTACTAAACTTTACACCGAGAAACAGAGAAAAGAGCAGGAAGAAAACAACTACTAAAACAGAGTAAAGAGATCACTCAAATTATGAATATACCACGAAATTGAAGTTTTATTTATGAAAAATAAAATAATAATAAAAATAAAATTTTAAATTATAAAATAAATTTCTAATATAGGTAATTTTACAAAAAATAAATTTTTATCTTAAAACTAAAAAAGAAAAAAAAATATGTAAAGAAATAAAATGACAGTGAAAAATATTACTATAACATTTAGATATAATATGCTCAAACAATTAAGAAAATATTTTTCTGTGAGTAATATCTGAATCGAGTGGAGTTAGTTTGAGTTTGAATGCATAGCATAATTATTTGAAAATGAGGTCCAGTTTAGAAAATAAAATGATAAGAATTATTTGAGTTTGAGATGAGATTGTTTTTTGAAAATATTACGTAAAGAATTAAAATGACAGTAAAAATATTATTAAAATATTTAAAAATAATGTGATCAAGAAATTAAGAATTTTTTTTCTATGATTAAATAAATTTTAAAAATACAAAATAAATTTCTAATATTGGTAATCTTAATAATGAAAATTAAAAATGAAATTTTATCTTATAGCTAAAAAAGAACAAAAATTTAACTGCATCTAATACAAAATTAATTATAATAGAACTCAATACATTTGGAACATGATAATCAAATAACTTATGTATTAATATTTTATACTTATGATTAATATCTGAATCGAGTGCAGTTAGTTTGAGTTTAAATGCATAGCATAACTTTTTAAAATATGGTCCAGTTTAGAAAATAAAATGATAAGAATTATTTGAGTTTGAGATGATTTTTTTTTAAAAAAAAGTATTACGTAAAGAATTAAAACGATAGTAAAAATATTATTACAATATTTAGAAATAAATGTGTTCATAAATTAAGAATTTTTTTTCTATGATTAAATTTTTAAAAAAATACAAAATAAATTTCTAATATTGGTAATATTAATAATGAAAATTAAAATTAAATTTTATCTTATAGCTAAAAAAGAAAGAAAATTTAATTGCATCTAATACAAAATTAATTATAAGAGAACTCAATACATTTGGAACATGATAATCAAATAACTTATGTATTAATATTTTAGACTAATTAAAAGTTACAATTTAAAACAAAATATGACATTATTTTAGTTATAGGTAAAATATTAATATAAAACTAATTAACATTTACAGTAGGGAAGAAAATGTATATTAAAAAGAAAATAGAGGTAGTGTGAGGATACTTATTCTTTAAATTAATTTTAATATAGAAAAATAAAATAATTAATTATATTTAAAAATATTATTGACAAATTTAAATGATTAAAATATTATGAATAAGAGGATAAAAGCATAAAAATATGTCAAATTTCGAGAATAAAATATTATTTTTATCACATAATATTAAAAGAATAATAAGCAAGACATTAATTTAATTATAAGCTAATAAAAAGTTATATGATAGGATAATAATATGAAATATTAAATAATACAATAACTATAAGAAAAGAACAAAAAAAAGAATTTACGTAAAAATGATGTGATGAATAAGACATATTTTACTTCCTGATTAAAATAAAGTGATTGTAAGAATTTTGTTAAAATAATATGATCTAATGTGCTTGAACAAGACAGATCACAATGTGACATGTTTAGTATTCTTAATATCGACAACAAAACGAAATGCAAGTACTAAAATCAAGGGGTTAGGTTGCTACAAATATATGTTAAAAAGATTGGTTGTCTATTACGGGATTTGATCAATAATTTCATATCCTACTTCATAATTAAATTCTCATGTTATATAATTTTTATCTGAGAGATATATATTTTAAAATTATTTGTATATAATTCAAACAACATACATCGCAATTTGACATGATTTGTCCGCGCATCGTACGGGTACTAATACTAGTTCGATTAAAAGATTTTTTTGGGGATTCGTCCTTGGTGGGAACTTGCAAAACATCCTGGGTGTAGGTTTTTGTTTTGTGATGCTTACTTTGCAAGTGTCTGATTGCGATCTAATCACGATGTTCAGGTTCGCCCAGTAATTCCTGCACAAATTATTGGTTAAATTTTCTAATTAATACTATTGACCGTCAAATTATTTTAACGCATGGCTGATACAAAGTTCTCATTATATGAAAATGAAGACTGAGATTAACTCAAATAATAAATTATAATATTTTATACTATTTTATAATTGAGAACATCGTGAGGGTAAACACCATATAAACTTTTCTTCTGAAAATTTATAGTCGAAATGTATATCTTCAGTTACTATTGGTCTTCATGTTTAGTCTCTCAAAAGCATATAAAATGCGGTTAATCCCGCCGTGCCTCAAGCTATTATTGCTTGAAAAATTGACGAATTCAAACTTCTATTATTTTACTAATTGAAAGTGATTTTATATTTATTCATGAATGGGTAATTTTAAATTATAGCACTGATAATATTTATCGATTATTTAAGTTTAAAAAGGCAGAATATTTAATTTGACAATATATTTAAGAATTTTTTATTTTTTAATGTTCGAAGGTTAATATATTATAGCTAATTTTTATCTCTTGACAACTTTAATATTACTACATTATTTATACGTTTATAAGCATGCACGATTTTTGTTTTCTATGAGCTTCTTTAATCATTTTCAATTTCTTGAATTTAATTTAATGTATTTTTCATATTTTTGTGTTATTATGATATTTTATTAAGTTATAAATTTAACAATTCATAAATTTATGCGGCTTATAAAATGTCTCGGGTCTTATGTCACTCTTACTAAATTAAACGCCTTGCCTCGTGCCTTCTCCTATTAACATTGATTTTACCTACTAATTGGTAAGTTGCCCCTTAAATTTGATCCGGAAAAAATTATTTATACCCCTTATCTTTACATGCAACCTATTATTCCCTATCCTTGTTTGAAATAGTACAAAAAGATATCCTTTTTCAAAGCTTTTCTATCAAATTCTTTAAGAAAATTCAAGTAAAAAATTGGAATAAAAAACTATCCCAGCTTATCTAGTTTAAAACCAAATGGCCAAAATCATATGCGGCCCCTTAAACTTGTCCCGATTTTCCTCCGAGGCACCTTATCTTAGGTCTGTTTCAATTGGACAATTCACCTACTCAAAAAAATTACCTATTAGATACTTTTTTGACACCCAGCAAAAATAAAGAATGTGTTCAATGCACTCGCGGATGACATGACTTTTTGACTAATTAAAACAAGACATATGGCATTTGGGACCAAAATAAATTTTAAAAAGATAAATTATTAAGTAAAAAAAATATATTCAAACATAATCCTAAATTTGCTGCCACCGTCACCTTCTCTCCACGCCGTCTCCACTATTTCGATCAAAATGTAACGATTCTCTCTCTGCCAGTAGTGGTTCTTGGTGTGCCTTCCTTTTTCTCTGTTTTTCAAGCCCTCTCTAATCTCTGTTAGAGAGAATACTTTGAATTTAAAAAATAAAGTCTTAGAATGGAATTTTTACCGGTGGAACAACTGTGATTCCCGGCAACTCAAACAGGACCGCCGACCTCTCTTTTGACCTCAACTTCATTTTTTTCGTTTTATTTTCTTTTTGCCGGCTTTATGGTGGTAGATGGACAATATATCAGGTGATTTTGGTGAAGTTCATAGCTGACTAAAATGGAGATTTGGACCAGGGTTGTCCATATGTATTCTTGACTGGTTTTATTATAGAAAAATGGGTGAAGCTGAAGAAGGTGGTGGCAGATCTGAAACCCGAGGAAGAAATGAGGGGGCAACAACGATGTAATAGCAAATCTGAAGGAAAACGACGGTAGTGAAGGAGATGAGGTGGCTGGAAAAAAAAAGAAGTAGAAAAAGAAAGATGGATAGTGGTGAAGTCGACCGTGGTGGTAAGGTGGTGGATGGGAGGAAGTGGCGGCAAGAAGATAGAAGGAAGAAGAATAGATAAAATAAAAATTTGACTAAATAATGCCTTTCACGCGCTAGTTGAAGGTGCATTTCACACATCATGCCATGCCAGCGAGAAATATCTAATAAGTATACTTTTTGAGTAGGTGAAGTGTTCAATTGGAACAGACCTAAGATAAAGTGTCTTGGAGGAAAATCGAAACAAGTTTAGTGGTCCACATATAATTTTGGCCAAACCAAATATACTTTCTATATTATACCGTATATATCTTATTTTTATCCAAAATACTAAATAAAACTGTTATTATTTAGTCTTCATATTATAGCTCCGTTATTATAATTTCAGTGTAACTTTTTCACCAACCAAATTTTAGATATAATGTAACATTAAAATTTGCACAAGATTCCAAAAATAGACAAAAAAATAACAAAAATTGCAAAAATTATAACCCCATATGCGAGTTCCCGTTAAATGTTTTCTTTCCATGTTTCGATTAAATAATAATCCAATGTTTGTTGTATATTTGGTCGAATAATGGACTAAAACTACTCAAGGGTATATTTAAGGGATTATTTTAGACCTAACTCAAAGATAAAGGACCATTTTTTTAATATTCTCCGAGTCCTTACCTAGACTATCATTACGGTATTTTTTTACTTTTTTTTAGCAGGTCTTTTGTACGTCCTGTTTATTTTCTTTCAAGGGAATTTGTCTTGTTATAATCGCACTTTCTTAATATTTCTCCGTTTGTTAAAGTAGTTTATATTTTACTTTAGGTTGGATTTCTCAGGATGGAGTAGAGGATAAGGGAGCATTGCGAGTATGATTTAAAGAAATGATTTCCCTATAAGTGGGTTCGTTGAAATAACCTCCTCTTTTCCTATTCATTAGCCAACTTAAAAATATATATTTCCTTTTCAATATGGGGTAAATTATTGTTTGATTACTCTTCTTCTAATATTGTTAGAAAACTGATTAGGTATAAAGATAGGAAAAGTCATTTGAGAAGAACAATCCCTCCTATCTGGACTTTACTCTTGTCAGCATTTTCCTAATCAAACGCTATTAGAAAATTCAAGCACCAATTTCATTGGATTTTAGTGTTTATTCTCTCTCTCTCTCTCTCTCTTTTAGAATAATATAAAAGCAAATTGTTTTCTCTCTCTATCTATCTTGTCAAATCTGCAGTCTTATGGGAATGTTTTATCTTTTCTCTGTAAAAATTCAGTGTTAGATTCTTTCGATGAAGGAGGTGTTTGGGAGTCCAGGGAAGGTAAGTGGGCTAATATTGAGGATGGGTCAATGTTTATTGGCTTCTGCTTCTATTGCAGTTATGGCCTCAGCTTCTGGTTTCTCCAGCTCCACTGCCTTTTGGTATTTCACTCTCTTCTTCTTGATCTTTTCTTTTTAATTACTAGATCTTTCAATTATCTGGGCAAATAGAGTATATACGCTGTAAATATGGAATACAAGTTCAAAAGAAAGCTTGTCTCTCTAGTATCATACTCATGTTTAGATATCTGAGCTAGAAGACCTTACTTCTGTGGCACATTAGCGCTTATATGTAATTCTGCTTTGTCATTCTTGGGCAGTAAAAGAGAACCTGCTTTTCTAGCCCCATTTCTTTTATTTAATTTCCTCTTTTGGTTGTTGAAAGTAAACTTTTATCTTTCAGTATTTGTAGTGCATAAGAATTCTACAAGGTTGCAGATAAGGTAGTAAATCACTAGAAAAAAGGACAGTGAAGTTTGAGTTTTGCTTTCCAAAATCTTTGAAAAACCTGTTCTTCCCAGGTTTGGCAACTCTGATTGAATCAGTGATTGAGCAAATATGCCTTTGTACTTCATGATAATATTTGCCTGTAGACCAATTTGGCCTTCTTAATATGTATTTCCATCTGCTGGACCATATTTTGGCAATTAACTTATGCTTGGTTATTAAGTTAATTGTGCTTCCTTCTTTCTAATTCTTATTCTATTTAAAGGAAAGGAGTGGATACTTGCTATCCTTTTCTTAGAGACAAACATAGTGACCCAACATTGAGTAGTTTCCTTTGAAGTATCAGTGTTGAGTCCACTATTTTTTTAGTATTGCTTTTATTACCTTCTCCTAAGCCGAGGGTCAACCGGAAACGGCCTCTGTGCCTTCTTGAAGGTTGGGGTAAGGTCTGCGTACACACTACCGTCCCCAGACCCCACTTGTGCGATTACACCGGGTTTGTTGTTGTTGTTTTATTACCTTCCTATTGTTTCTCTCTACTTTGCACTAACTGTAGGTTCTACTAAAACAAGGAGTTGATTCACCAGCTCAAGACTGCTTTCTTTAGACTATAAAATGAAGCTTACCTTCAGATTTCTTGCTAACTTAAATGCACTGTTCTTCCTTTCGTAATACTATTCCTTGTAATGTTCAATGACTCAATTATGGCTCATGCTCAAAATGTCTGATTTTCCTGGTTCAGCTATTTAATAGCATCAATGGGGTTGCAAGTATTGTGGAGCTTTGTTCTTGCCTGCTTGGATATCCATGCTTTAAGATTGAAGAGAGATCTGCGGAATCATGTCTTTGTGAGCTTGTTCGTGGTTGGTGATTGGGTAATCTTCTCCATTTTGTTTTCTTTTCATGCATCAATGCTTATCTGTGAAGATTTACTAATCCAAGAAGAACATGATTAAAAAATTAGAATACATTCTTTGCTTCTCAAATGCATCTTTTCAAGCATTCACACTTAGGTAAGAAGGTTCTCCCGCACTCCCCAAAAAGAATTAAAAAGAGTTTTAGGATAGATTTTACAGGTCCTAACTCCGTCAAAATGTAGAACCCCTTTCTATGATAAGAAAATGAGTGAAACAGAGATTCGCTATTTATTTAGCTATGCTAACTTCAAGATCACTACTGTCGTTTTCCAAAGTTGAGAAACATGTCCGGGGTAACAGATAGCAAACTGATTAGTGAGGAGGCTGCACCTTGTGTCATTTACAAAGAGTTTAATTTCTCTTAAAAAATAAATATGCTATTTCTGCTACTACATACTGAAAAGTAGCTATTTTGTTTTTCGCCACATCCTAACTCATAAGACAGCACAGGAAATAAAAGGGTTGAGATTTACATGAAATACATTTCATTGGGTTGCTAATTTTGCAGCTTCTAATCTTTAAAGCTTTACATGATACAAGTTGAGTGGAAAAATATCTAGAGTCTGCATATGGGACGAGAAAGACCAAGAGTCCAAGAATATGTTTATTTAATATGTCATTTATAGAATGACAAAGACCAAGTATTTGTTCATTTAAAGGATTATTAGGTTCTGCTAAGATCAAGTTATGTCCATTTCCATCAAGCTTGCCGAAGCCAAGTGATCCGTGTATTTCGCACTATCTTCTTCAATTGTTATGGAACTGCATCAAGTGGTTTATATGACGACCACTTTCCATTGCACAACCTACAGAGATATTCTTTTGTTCTGAAGGTGTCTTATACCATGAATTTGTATGTAACTCATTAATAATATGGAAATGTTGATATGCGCTGTTGGATGTTCTGAAGTGCTTTGTGCACAAGTACATCCCTCCCCCCATACCAAAGAAAAAAAAAAGATAAAGAAGAATATAAAGCCATGGATCATGGTTTATGTTTGCTACCCCAAAGTCAAACGTTTTCAGAATGAGTTTGAGTTAGTACTTTCTAGTCTGTTCCTCATGTAGAAGCTAGGAAGATTGGAAATATTTTGCGGGAAGCGATTGTCACACGTTTGCGATATTTACACATGGTAGTTCAAATGCGTTTTATGGTTTGAAGCTAAGTCAAGAGGGGTTGCTCTGATGGTAAGCAACCTCCACTTCCAACCAAGAGGTTGTGAGTTCGAGTCTCCCCAAGAGCAAGGTGGGAAGTTCTTGGTGGGAAGGATGTCGGGGGTCTATTTGGAAACAACCTCTCTACCCCAGGGTAGGGGTAAGGTCTGCGTACACACTACCCTCCTCAGACCCCACTAAGTGGGATTATACTGGGTTGTTGTTGTTTTGTTGGTTTGAAGCTAATATTCAACTAGGCATGCATGTCTAATATTAGAATGAATTGAAATATAGGTGATACTTTGAGATTATACTGGAGATACAAGTATAATACACGATATTAGCATGGGGTCACTGTATCCAAATATTCCATTCATTTAAGGAAAAATAGACCTCGAGCCAAAGATAGGCACCCTGACCTGTGCCAAATTTTGCTCATACACTCTTTTATTGTCCATATAGTGAGTGTCGAGTGCCATGGTTACCCTTTAGAAAAAGCTAATATAATGTTGACATGCTAATTAAGTATGTGCTCAAGTCTGTGGTACTTTATAATTTTAATCTTGTAAACGATGACACTCTACATAATATTTTAACTAATACATAACTGTAACTACTATCTTATAACTAGTTCAGTAAATGTAGCGCCCCAACTGCTGAAAGTTCCCAAAACAAAGAGAAACGAAATTATGGCAAACAATGCGGATATTTAACTTCTTTTCAAAGATTTCATTGTTTCTCTGGTGAATTGATCCTCCAATGTCTCGCCTACCTGTTGCTGAGTAATGATGTAAAAATTAATTTCTGCTTAATAGTCAGGCTGTGAGCAGGCAAAATTCTCGTTGTCTTTCTCCTTTTGTGTAAGGTGACACTATCAAATTGTTCCTTTTTTATGTGTCAGTTCAAGACTGATTTAGTATTCATATTGCAGTTAGTGGCAAAGCCATGTTTACTGAAGAGGGTTCAACTGAACTCCCTTCGCAGAAAGTTGTATTTTGTATATGGATGAAACTTTTATATATGTATATATATAAGTTGTTGAATCCCCTACATACTAGAGAACATTGTTTTTGAATCTCTGCCACTGATTGTGGTCGTGTCATAATGTAGGTGACAGCCACTTTATCCCTCGCGGCTGCCTGCTCATCAGCTGGCGTGGTGGTTTTGTTTGTGAAAGATACAAATATCTGCAAAGTTGAGAATAAACTATCCTGCGACTTGTTTCAAATTTCAGTGGCTTTGTCTTTTCTCTCATGGTTCCTTCTTGCTATCTCTTCCTGCGCCATGTTTTTGCTTGCAGCCTCTGACTAAAGGATATTATTTTTCAATTCATGTTGTGAATATTTCAGAAATTATGTACAGGAAATATCCTCTCACTGGCTTGCTTCCGAGGTCATGTTAGGACACTCAGTATATTCGGAAATGAAACTTCATTATTTTTTGTTGCAATTTACGGTGTAATGTTTTAAATTTGATTTCTGGAATCATTTAATCAACTCCTTTTTTGTCCTTTCATCTTTCTATACAGGGTGGAATTTTATCTAGAGCTTGGAGCTGATTTGCATTAATATTACAATTCTGCAGTCTGATTGTGAGAAAAGGTGATATATATATATATATATATATATATATATATATAAACTTTTAAAACATATGCCTGTTTCTGTTAAATCGGGCAGTTTCTTAATACACAGTTATCTTACCAGCCTTGATCCAATGTTGGAAGGAGAAGGTATCAATTGCCAGGGTTCACTTTTTAAGGAAATATTGGTAAATGTTCAATTTGGCTTAAGAATCACCCTTTGTCAACTATATTTTCTTATGCCTGTTTCTGTTAAATCGGGCAGTTTCTTAATACACAGTTATCTTACCAGCCTTGATCCAATGTTGGAAGGAGAAGGTATCAATTGCCAGGGTTCACTTTTTAAGGAAATATTGGTAAATGTTCAATTTGGCTTAAGAATCACCCTTTGTCAACTATATTTTCTATATATATATATATATATAAACTTTTAAAACATATGCCTGTTTCTGTTAAATCGGGCAGTTTCTTAATACACAGTTATCTTACCAGCCTTGATCCAATGTTGGAAGGAGAAGGTATCAATTGCCAGGGTTCACTTTTTAAGGAAATATTGGTAAATGTTCAATTTGGCTTAAGAATCACCCTTTGTCAACTATATTTTCTTTATGAAAAAAGTCACCTTTGGTTTAGCAATATTTACCAAACTAGGCTCAGATGGAAACTCTATTCTCAAATGTTTTAGTTACAGCTTACATGATGGTAACCCTCATATAGCAAGAGGTTCGTAATGATCGGTAAACTTGTTCTAGTTAGACCAACACGTTGTTGCTACTATGCGTCCTTTCCTAAACCTTGTCGAAGGACATGAGTTGACCAAGCCCATAGGCTGTGGTTCAATTGTAAGAGCATAATGCATGATGTTCAATTGTAAGAGCATAATGCACGATGTTCAATTGTAAGATAGTTTGGGCGAGTGTCACGAGTTAAAATCATGCTACAAATAATAAGCCTACTGTTTAAATGGAAAAAGATAGGGGCAGGTCTATTATCGGTTATCAAATAAAATTATGAGTTGACTTGGCCGGGAATGCCTTGGTTGGTAGGCTCGCTACAAAAATCACTTCAACTGATTAGGTACCATCACCTTATCAATAGGCCCTGTCTTGTAACATTAGGTTATCATCTTTAAACTGGCAGTTAGTTTTTCTGGTAGTCAAAGCATTGGCTTATAAGTTATGAGTATCAAACACAGCTAATGGATGCCAGATATTCCTCATTTACACCCTTCCACTGACCTGGCACCTAACTAGCCTGGTCTTAAGTACGAACCGACCAAAAAAAGTTGAATGTAATTAACAAACTTTTAAGGTTTAAGGATTAAGGATTAATTTTAAGCTAATTTTAATTGAATAAAGACAATGAATTCTAGTTGGACTCAACTTTCTCGAGCTCCTTAAAGTTGTAACATGATTTGGGATATGTAAGAAAAATGAGTAGATAATATTGACTAAGAACAAGAAGGAAAGAAGAATAACTTATAAAAATATTGTGTCATGGCAAGCCACTGCTTTGAAAGCGATTTCGGCCCGACTGGATGCAAATCGTTAAGACCGGTCGCTCCCCAAGGTTCCACAGCACCTCCAAACACATGCACTCATGACTGGAAGTTAGAATTTGCACAAAACAATTTCCAAGAAAGAAGAGAAGATGAAGGTATTTTCTGTAGCTGTTACAGAAATTAAAATGTTGTAGGAAGAAAATAATGATTAGTAAGATGAATTCTTGGTTAAGAATTGAGTGAATATGATGGCTAACGATCATCCTATTTATAGGCAATTAGGAAGGTTGCATGTATCATAAGTGTGGAGAGTCTTTTAATACTTGTCCAAATATATTAGTCCACTTGGCTTCAATATTAACAAGTTTACCTAGTTTTCCATGCATGAAGACACATGGTAGATTTGCATAGCCACTTGTCAAAGCCATTCAACACTTGGCTTTAAATCAATGTCACATGTAAAAACTCTTGTCATGTACCAATTATCTAAGAGTATTTGGCCACAAGGCTTTATGCAAGAAGCCACTTGAAAATAGATAGGATACTTAAAAAATAAAAAGACTCATTGCTATTGGTTGTAAATGAATTTTCAAAAAGAAATATTTGACTTTGCATTATAAATAATACCAATAATCCCCCACTAATGCAAAGACAAAAATAGAACAATTCTAGGCAAAAGAAAGGAACATGTACTTAAGTGTCAATATCTTTCGATTTGAATTGACACGTAGTGAAATGAGGCAACAACTAACATCCACAAAGTGAAGTACTCTTGAACTGAATGGACATTAGTTGGGACCCCCACAACATATACTATATCCTTAATTTTATACAAACTCCGCGATACTAACAAAGTGTTTTTATGGTCATGCACATACCTTGGGTCTCATGAGTGCTCTAGAAAGACATCCCAAGTCTTTCATAAAAGGCGACCGCACCTTTACACTCACGTAGGTGATTCCATCAAGTCTATCTACACATAGACTGCCTTAAGGCTATGGAATTATTAAGAGCAAAATAAGTTCAACCTTATAAAGCACTACCGCACGCCATAGTGATAGGAATGTAGTGCATATTGAGGTCTCATATGGCTTCGTTTGACCACAAACGGGTATCCACCATACTTCCTCAATCCATGGGTTTTAGCCCCATCCCCCTCGACGTTTCAAAGATAACTCTCCTTGCCAAAACCTTGGTTAAAGGATCCACCAAATTTCTTTTGGATCTTACATATTCCAAGGAAATAACACCATGTTTCAATAACTGTTTTACCGCACCATGCCTAGTGAGGATATGTCTTGTTTTTCCATTGTACACACTATTTTTGGAAATTCCAATTGCCTCCTATGAGTCACAATGTAGAGAAACTGGTGAAGCTTGTCTTTCCCATAAAGGCACGTCTGCCAATAAGTTTCTCAACCACTCGGCTTCTTGCCCTGCCAACTCAAGAGCAGTGAATTCAGACTCCATAGTAGATCGTGCTATACAAATCTGTTTTGAAGACTTCCATGAAATAGCACATGCACCCAAAGTAAACACATAGCCACTAGTAGAGCTAACTTCATCATTGTTAGTAACCCAGTTTGCATAACAAAATCCTTCTAAAACAGTAGAAAATTTATTAAAATGCAAACACCAATTCATAGTACCTCTCAAATACCTTAGCAAACGATGAAAAACATTCCAGTGTTCACTACTAGGGTTGTGAGTATATCTACTCAATCTACTAATATCATAAGCAATATCAGGTCATGTATAAATCATGAGAAACATTACACTACCAATTATCTTAGCATACTCAGTTTGAGAAATACTAGATTTTTTATTCTTTTTCAAGTGTATGCTAGGATCATAAGGAGTTCGCATAGGTGCTACATCAAAATAATTAAACCTTTTCAATATTTTCTCAATATAATGAGACCGGGACAATGAAAAACAATTAGAAGTTCTTTTGATTTTAACCCCTAAAATCACATTTGCTTCTCCAAGTTCTTTCATTTCAAATTTAGAAGACAAAAAATTCTTAGTCTCATTAACGACATTCACATTAGGGCCAAAGATTAACATGTCATCCACATACAAACATATAATAACACATTCTGATCTTATCATCTTGGAATAAATACAAATATCAGATGCATTAACAACAAAATTATTTAAAAGACCCATGGCTATTGGTTGTAAAAAGACCCATGAAGTTTAAGAAAAATTGCAGAAAATCATGGAAAAGCTCACTATTTTCATGGCTGAAGAGTAGTGATAACCATGGAAAAGCTCACCGTCTGTCGGAGAAAACCAATTTTCTGGTTCATATAGGAAAGAATGAGAGAGAGAGATCGTACAGAGAGAAATAGGATACTATGCGTGGTTTTGGGAGAGAATAAACTGAAAGAATGAGAGAGAAAAATATTAGACAATATATTTAATGGCTTAATAGTAGGAAGTGATCATAAATACATATTTTGCTACAAAAACTAAAAGACAGCTATAGAAAATAATATTTTAAAAGGATTTTTATTTATAATAAATAAGGTGTAAAGCTTGCTATAGGAGGTAAAATTTCCTATACTTTATGCATACCAGCTAGGAAAAGTAAGGGACTTTTTAAAAATCTCGAAAAGTAAACAGTGAATCTGACGACTATTTGTGTAAAGATTCTTTTATTAGTGGTATTTAGTCTCTAGTGACTTCAATATCTGGATCCAAGTATTATGGTTTAAGATTAATACAGACAACTATTATCTTCAAATAAAAAAAGAAAAAGAGGTCCAATCACGAAAAGTTCATATCTAATGAAGGAAATTTTATCTCCTATAGCAAAGCTTTATACCCTATTTATTATAAATAAAAATCCCTCTAAAATATTATTTTCTATAGCTGTCTTTTAGTTTTTGTAGAAAAATATGTATTTATGGCCACTTCCTACTATTAAGCCATTAAATACAATGTCTAATATTTTTCTCTCTCATTCTTTCAGTTTATTCTCTCCCAAAATCACGCATAGTATCTTATTTCTCTCTCCACGATCTCTTTCTCATTCTTTCCTCTATGAATCGGAAAATTGGTTTCCTCTGATAGACGGTGAGCTTTTCCATGATTTCCATGGTTGTCACTACTCTTCAGCCATGAAAACAGTAAGCTTTTTCATGATTTTTTGCAAGTTTTCTTAACATCCTTTTCAAAAGTCTTCTTTCCCTATTCCACAGGACGTGGAGGCGAGACACCAAAATTTTCTATTTTGATTCATGATTTCTTGCTTCTGTCAAGAACTATGAATTGTGCAAGTCGTAAATTATCAACACAGATTTTCACCACTCACCACTAAAGTTTTTGGGTTTTTGGCCGGTTAAAGCTTCTCTTTTTTCTCTTCAACATTTTTTTAAAAAATATTCACCATTGTTAGGTATTCTACAGAATATTCACTAAAGCACTCAATTTCAAAGGGTCATCTTTCGATTTGCAAATCACTCAAGTAGAAATTATATTTGCAGGTTCATCAGCAACCATTGAAGCCGAAAGGAGAACAAAAATGCGCAATGACTCTAATTGTAGATGTATTTATATGTATTCGAGTCCGCATATATTGATTTTTAGTTTCTACAGTGATTTTCTCTTCTTGTATTTATATATATATATATATATATATATATATATATATTCGATAAGGCATACACTGATTTTTATTTTGTACAATGATTTTTGACTGTTGTATTTAGATGTATTTATATGTATTTGAGTTCTTACAACAACATTTTTAATTGTTAGTTCTATCATTTTGATGTTATTCATCAATTAGTTATGCATTCAAACTAACTGTATTCATCTATATTTTAAACATAACTGTATCCATCTGTATTTTAAACCTAACTGTATCCATCTGTATTTTAAACATAACTGTATCCATCTGTATTTTAAACCTAACTGTATCCATCTGTATTTAAAACAATAATACAGTGAAATATAGTAAAATATTCTCAATACAAATAGAAAATCAATGAATACAACCAATAAAATATATTTAATAAAGCAATAATACCATGTATTAGGAATAAATAAAATATTGTGAATACAAAAATAAACTCGAATACATTGAACACAACACAATCTACAATCTACAATTTTCAATTCTTGATTGCTTTCAAAATCTGAAATAAAGTTTTTTGTTTCAGCTAGATCTGAAAACTAGAAGCTCCTAATAAGATTTGATTTTTGATTTTTTACATGAAAATTAGAAGCTCCTCACAGTGGTTATCACAATTCTTTATAGCAAATTAGAATCAGCTGCTGTGCTTTCTTCTTCTTCACTCGACACACACGGAACTCTCACATAAAAAAGGAACTGAGATTTGAAATAAGAGGCTCTCTATTTATTTCTGGTTTTAAAAGAATCCATATTCAAATTGTTGTTCGATTTTTGCTGATTTTTGCTGCTGTACTGTTGATTTGCGGAGCTTTATTTCTAGCTTATACGATTTGGTCTTCTTGCTGTGCATTCTCGTCAAGAAATTGGTCTAAACTTGTAGGTCGCACCTCCAAGATCTGGACAACTACGTCTCAGCAAGAACACCGAGAAGTAGAGAAGCTAGAAATCCCTAATTTGTTCATCCTAGTATAAGTGGTAGCGGTGATAGCTCCTTCTGGTTTTTGGATCTTGGTATTTTCTGTTTTTTCAGGAATTCTCGGAGTATTGGAGACAAGTTAGGCGCACGAGCACTGGCAAAGGAGAGAAACCTGGGCGAGTGTCAGCAAAGGGCAGTAGGAAGTGGTGCGTGAGCGTACAACTACATCGAGCACAGCAAATCAGCCACAGGTTTTGTTATCGGGAGTTGGTACCTCCTGTTTTACTGTTTCCCTTTTGGTGTTAGCTAAATTACGGTTACTTTACTTCGCAATAGTTAAACCTTTCAACTAGGATACTAGTTACCACTTGTTTCCTTCTAGTTTGATTTGTGTACGTTGTGCACTAGCGAGTCTTCTCTAGATTGTTGTAGGTGTAGTGGCTGCATTCTGGGATGATAGAATAAGGGCATGTCCTCGGGTGGGGCAAAGTGTGGGGCTGGGGTCAGAGGGTGGGTTGGGTAGCATGGGAGGTAGAGGGGACAAGGGAGCCTATAGGTTGAGAATCGGGTCATGGAACATAGGTTCACTAACGAGTAAATCCATAGAGTTGGCGAAAATCATGCAGAAGAGGAAGATTAATATAGCGTGTGTCCAGGAGACTAGGTGGGTCGGATCGAGGGCGAAAAACGTGGATGGGTATAAGTTGTGGTACTCTGGTGTCCTGAGGGGTAAAAATGGAGTGGGTATCCTGGTAGATAGCCATCTTAGAGAGTCCGCGGTAGAGGTTAGGCGGGTGAATGATAGACTAATGACTATTAAGTTGGTGGTGGGTGAGGGTACTTTAAATGTCGTTAGCGTGTACGCACCGCAAACAGGCTTGGATGAGGATATTAAGAGGCGCTTTTGGGAGGGGTTAGATGAGATTGTTCGTAGTATACCGCCTTCTGAGAGGTTATTCATAGGAGGAGATTTCAATGGTCATATTGGGTCATCTGCAGGTGGGTACACTGAGGTGCATGGCGGATTTGGTTTCGGAGAGCGGAACGGAGGGGGCATTGCGCTGTTGGACTTTGCCAAGGCTTTCGATCTAGTCATTGCAAACTCGAGTTTTACGAAGCGGGATGAACATTTGGTTACTTACCAAAGTTCGGTGGCGAAGACTCAGATTGACTATCTCCTCCTCAGGAGATGCGACAGAAGGTTGTGCGAGGACTGCAAGGTTATCCCAGGTGAGACCCTCTCAACGCAGCATAGGCTTTTGGTGATGGACATTTGTATTAGGATAAGGAGGAAGAAGAGGTCAGTACAAGGACGCCCCAGGATTAGGTGGGGCGCCTTAACTAAGGATAAAGCTAAGGAGTTGGAAGGAAGGTTATCGGCAATGGGAGCTTGGAGAAGTAGTGGGGACGCAAACACAATGTGGTCGACGACGGCGGACTGTATAAGAAAGGCGGCGAGAGAGGTGTTAGGGATATCTACGGGCCACAATGGTGGCCGCAAAGGAGATTGGTGGTGGAATGCAGTTGTCCAAGGTAAAGTGGAAGCAAAAAAGGCGGCTTACCTGCGGTTAGTAGGGAGCACTAACGAGGAGGAGAAGAGAGAGAACGGTCAAAGGTATAAGGTAGCTAGGAAGGAGGCGAAGATGGCAGTGACGGAGGCTAAGACGACAGCCTTTGCTCGTCTGTATGAGGAACTAAGGAACAAAGGTGGGGAGAAGAAGTTATTCCGACTCGCTAAGGAGAGAGAGAGGACAACTCGGGATCTGGACCAAGTGAGGTGCATAAAAGATGATGACAACAAAGTTTTGATGGGAGATGACCAGATTAAGAGGAGGTGGCAGACCTACTTTCATAAACTTCTAAGTGAAGAAGGGGATCAGGATATTATACTTGGGGAATCGAGAAATGCCGACAATCACCATGAATTAAGTAATTGTAGGGACATTGAGATCGATGAAGTCATGGAGGCAATGCGTAAGATGAGAAGGGGCAGAGCTACCGGGCCAGACGAAATTCCGGTTGAACTGTGGAGGTGTGTGGGTAGAGCAGGCTTGGAATGGCTTACTGCATTGTTTAGTGTTATATTCAAGACTAATAGGATGCCTGAAGAGTGGAGGTGGAGTACAATGGTCCCGTTGTATAAGAACAAAGGTGATGTCCAGAGCTGTAACAACTATAGGGGCATCAAATTACTAAGTCATACCATGAAAGTTTGGGAGAGAGTGGTAGAAATGAGAGTGCGAAGGACAGTGTCTATTTCAGACAACCAGTTCGGGTTCATGCCGGGGCGATCTACCACAGAAGCTATCCACCTTATTAGGAGGATGGTGGAACAGTACAGGGATAGGAAGAAGGATCTCCACATGGTGTTTATTGATCTGGAAAAAGCGTACGATAGGGTTCCTAGGGAGGTCTTATGGAGCTGCTTAGAGGATAAAAGGGTCCCGATTGACTATATTAGGGTGATTAAAGACATGTATGAGGGATCTAAGACTCGGGTTAGGACAGTAGGAGGCGACTCTGAACACTTTCCAGTTATTACAGGGTTGCACCAAGGGTCTGCGCTCAGCCCATTCCTATTTGCCCTGGTGATGGATGCACTGACTCATCATATTCAAGGGGAGGTGCCATGGTGCATGCTATTTGCTGATGACATTATTCTAATTGACAAGACACGAGGCGGCGTCAACGAGAGGCTAGAGATTTGGAGACATGCTCTTGAGTCTAAAGGTTTCAAGTTGAGCAGGACGAAGACGGAATACCTCGAGTGCAAATTTGGAGTTGAGCCGACGGAAGCGGGAGTTGAAGTGAGGCTTGACTCTCAAGTCATTCCCAAGAGGTGTAGTTTCAAGTACCTTGGATCGGTTATTCAGGGGATCGGGGAGATTGACGAGGATGTCACACACCGTATAGGGGTGGGGTGGATGAAGTGGCGGTTAGCGTCGGGAGTCTTGTGTGACAAGAAAGTGCCACCATTACTAAAAGGTAAGTTTTATAGAGCAGTGGTTAGGCCTGCCATGTTATATGGAACTGAATGTTGGCCGGTAAAGAACTCACACATCCAGAAGATGAAAGTAGCAGAGATGAGGATGTTGAGGTGGATGTGCGGGCATACAAGGATGGATAAGATTAGGAATGAAGATATTCGAGAGAAGGTGGGCGTGGCCCCCATGGAGGACAAAATGCGGGAAGTAAGACTCAGATGGTTCGGGCACATTCAGAGGAGGAGCACTGATGCACCGGTGAGGAGGTGTGAGCGACTGGCTGTAGTGGGCACGCGGAGAGGTTGAGGGCGACCTAAGAAGTATTGGGGAGAGGTGATCAGATATGACATGGCGCGACTTAGGATTACTGAGGACATGGCCCTTGACAGGGAATTATGGAGGTCGAGCATTAAGGTTGTAGGTTAGGGGAGAGTTATGAATATTTCTACAGCACAATAGAGTGAGACTAGCCAGTTAGGAGTTAGACTGAGAATGTCATTGGTCGTCTATTGATGCAAGGCTTTACCTGCTAGTTTTACTATACCAGTCATCTATTTCGTATTTCGTATTCTGTATTTCATATCTCTTATTATGCTGTTATTTTATTATGCATTTTTATGGTACTAATATATCGACTCCTGTTGTTTTGTTGAGCCGAGGGTCTCCTGGAAACAACCTCTCTACCCTTCGGGGTAGAGGTAAGGTCTGCGTACATATTACCCTCCCCAGACCCCACTTGTGGGATTATACTGGGTCGTTGTTGTTGTTGTACATTGAACACAACTATTAGATACAACAGAATAGAAGTACTAGGTTTATTATGAAATATGCACGCAGTAGGTTATTATTACATGTTGTATCCGGCGTAAATACATGATGTATTCATATACAGAAAATCAAATTTCAAAATATTTATGTAGATACTTGTATCAATTTCGAGCAGAACCTCAAACAATGTCAGGAAAAAAAAATCGAACTGTATCATAAAAAAAAAGAGGGACTGAAACTCTGAAGAATGCTCTGTTTTTTGGTGTTTAGCGTCTGATAAATCTTCTCATTAATTGGATTGATAATGTTGTGTGTTATAATTGATTTAGGTGAGTTATATTATGAGTGTATCCCGTCAAATTAGCAGCTTTCCGTTATTAAATAACTTGAAAGACCTATTATTATGTTGTATTCATGAATACATGGTATGAATACATGTGACTACAGCAGCTGACAACTGGACTGCCTTATTTTATAGTGGATTTTTGCTACTGTATTCATGAATACAATAGCTCGAATACATCAAATACATTACCATAACAATTGAAAGGTAGCAATGAAAAGTAATTATGTGTATGGTAACTATAGCAAATTAATAGTTACTAAACAATAGTCATTTCTGAAAATTCCTCACCTTTGGAGTATCAATAGACGAAAGGGTGCTGTGGTACGAGCAGCCACATGACAAAAACTAATGTTTCTTATAGTTGATGGTAATAAGTCCCACCAATATCTTGGGTCCCCATTGTTGAAGATTCTAAAATTGAAAGGAGAGCAATCTACGTAGGCTTCGTATAAATTTTCATTGTCTTTTTCTTTTGCAGTAGGTAAAACATCATGTACGAGCTGTCAACCCCCCCCCCCCCTCCCAAAGCCTTTCTTTTCTTTTTTAATTTTGCATTTCTCCACATTTTCTTATCCAGAGAACACATGAATACTAGAGATAAAATAACATACATGAGTCTGTTCAACCAAGTAGACTGTTTACCATACAGATGCAATCATTCATGATTTAGTAAACCATTTAAGATAAGAAGAGGCCATTTATACAGAAACCATTGTCATCCTGAAGAGGAAGGACGACCAAATACCCCATTTTAAGCCACAGAAATTAACCAGACAAGTTTAAAAGAAATTGGAGCTACTATACATGATTAATCCAACGAATTAAACACAACCTCTAGCAGAGTTCTTTATTCGTATATACACCGAAAATTACAAAATAAACAAAACTTCCAACATCTCATACCTTTCACAACAGCAACCCTTCAGCATCACCTTACATCACTCACCTTTCCCATACTTTTACAATTGATGAGGAAATAGAAAAACAACCAAATAAAGGAAAATGAAAATACATTTTGAACAGACTGAACATAACTTATTGCTTTCTGGCACTAGAAATTACTCACATCACTATTTCCGGTTTCAGGATGCTAGATTTGATCTCCTTGTGGGGTAAGACTACTCCACCATTGCTGTAAATTTCATCACAAACATGGACATCTTCTCCGAGAATGGTCATGTTCTCAACACGAGCCCATTGTCCAACAGTTGAGTGCCAACCAATAATGCTACTTGAGATGCACGCATGTTTCTTAACACGAACTCCACGCATCACAGTGCAACGTGAGAGTCTAACCCCAGACTCAATCACGCAACCAGGGCCTATCGCAACATCTGGTCCAATCAAGCATCCTTCTCCAATTGTTGCAGTTTCATCCACTAAGACATTTCCAACAATGTGAGAACCTGATGCCAGTTTCGGTGAAGATCTCTTCTTTAAGGAATCTAGGTAGAGTCTAAGACCTGTGATGTAGTCCCTTGGCTGTCCAATGTCCATCCAAAATCCAGGTAGGACCATTGCATATAGCTTTTTCTCCGCTGCAATTTTTGGGAAAATCTCTTTCTCGATAGATGTTGGTCTTAATTGAATTCTGTCAAGAATGGAAGGGTCCAGCAGGTAAATTCCAGCATTGATCTTGTTGCCAACAAATAACTTAGGCTTTTCCACAAATCTCTCAACTTGGCCAGTGGATTCTTCCGTGACAACAACACCATATTTTGAAGGCTCATCCACCTGTATCAACCAGTGAAATTTACCTTTTATACTCAACATCCCCCTCATAAATCTAGGAAGACCCACGCTATGTTAAATTCAAAAAGAAATGTAACTGATAACTTACCTTAGTCACCATTAAAGAAGCCTCACCTCCATGGGATTTGTGGAATTCAATCATCTCCTTGAAAGGATAGTCACTGATAACATCACTGTTAAGAACAAAAAACGGCTCAGCAGAATCATCTACCAGCTTGTCTCTAGCCAAAGCAAGGGGACCTGCAGTCCCAAGTGGTTCAGTTTCTTGAGAACATGTGATCTTTATCCCAAGTTTTGTCTCAAATTCTTTCAAAAAGTTCAGCATCACCTGCATCGAAAGGAGTTTGTATATTCTATTAGTTGCTCATTAAAGATTTAGCCTTACTTAGATCTCTAAATGGAAAGATGCTGACCTCGGGCTGGTAGTTAATAGCCAAGACCACTTCAGTCACTCCAACAGCCTTGAGAGCCTCGATCTGACGTACAAAATGTTTAGGAAAGTCGGTGTTTTGATATAATAGCAAAACTAGAAAGAAAAGGAAAACATACAGAAAGTGCAAGGCACAATTAAACTCCTATTGAGATTTCCCATTCTCTTTTAGAGATCATGACCTGGCAGAGGCAGGGTGATGAAGCCCTAGGTATTCCAGACCTTAGGTCATTTGAAATTTTGTTTGAGGGAATAAAGTATTGGAGTCATATAGACAAATATAGTTTGAATTTATCGGGTGGAAAATAAGATATTCCGAATTCTTTTATATGATAAAGTACAAACTGGAATAGTGAAATGACGTTCTCAAAATCCACACAACCAATTAAAAGGATGAAAAAACAAGATTAGCAATCCGACTAAAAGGCATATTTCTTTGAGTAGGTGCGCAGTTAGAGTGATCTTTATGACAGAATCTACTATATGACTGAAAATACGCGAGGCTAACCAAGAGTTCTCATAAAGGTTACCTGATGCAAAATCATGGGCTTGTTGGCAAATTCAACCAGTGGCTTTGGGACACTAAGAGTCAATGGCCTCAGCCGAGTACCAAACCCTCCGACAAGAATAAGTGCCTTCATCCTGATTTTTCGACGCTCCTGCTAAGAATCAGGCAGAATTTCAGCACAGTTGATCAGACGTTGTAAGAGAAAAAAACATATACTGCATTTAAAAATGGGCTCTCTCCTCTCCAAATTTATCCAGCCAAAAGGAAGATGCGTGCAGAACTATGGAACCTTGTATTTACAACCGTACAGAAGAAGCAATGATGAAAGCTCACTATCACCCTCACCTATATGTTCAGTCGGTTGTCCATGACAGGTAGCGAATAAAGATAGTCATTCATATAGTGTTCAACTTGAAGTAAATGAATTACCAATCCATGAAAGTGGATTAAAAAAGAGACTAGCAAATGTTGCAAGAAGGGTTGTAGCAAACTGCCAAATTTATACGTGAATCTTGAGATTAACTGAAGTCATAAAGTGGTTCAGAAAAGTCAGTCCAAGCTATTTTGCTGGAAAGAAAACAAAAATTCCAGCTACATCCCAGGCTGGATCATTTAATAGGGGTGGAAATTCCTTTCAATTTTTCATTTCTTTTGGTAAATAATGTGGTATCAGTAGATTGGATAAGGGCGGTTTAAACGGAGTTACATAAACGAATGCTATTTCTCTCTATCTCCTTACAAAAAGGAGAGGAAAGTTAGACTTTTCTCACACTTTTAGGCATGGTTACAGGTTAAAATAACAAAGGAAAAGTTGAAACATAATGTGTTTTCATTCACATTTCATACATGTTAGTTTCCTTCTACGTCACTTTATCTCTTCAATTATCTTATAGAAACAAGGAATTTAAATTTATTCTAGCTTTGCAGTGAAGCATCAAAAAGTACATTTCCCTGTCACATATTCTTTTGCTGATGCTTGAGCTACATCTAGGATTTTAACAAGTCACAGTATGAAACGGGTAAAAAAAGGTTACATGACCAAAAGGAAATCGTAGTAGCGACAAGTGAGGCTTGCTCAGTTGGTAAAAGCACCTCCACCTACGACCGTTAGGTCCTGGGTTCGAGTCACCATGGAGGGGAAGTGTGGAAACACTATAGATCCTCCTAATTTGGGAGGGGTATAAAAAAAAAAAAAATCGTAGTAGCTTTATTTCAGCTGCATACAGGGGCGGATGTAGAGGGTTACTTATGGGAACACAGTAGCTTTGACCCAAACTCTGCATATGTACTAAAAAGTTCACTAAATAAGAACAAATAATTGATTTTGACTCGAACACATAGGTAAGCGGAGACATTTGGAAGGGGAAATGAACCTAGAACAAGTAGCCTAAAACCTCACTCCAGCTGTATTTCTAAAGAAAGAAACAAAGATGTAACCCAGAAAGTCGGGCGTAAAAGCAGATTCATAGCTGCAGAAGATGACACTGAATTCCTAGAGGTGTCTAAACGACAAAATGGATTACACACACACCTAGCTTGTAGCACTAGTTATATAGAACTTAAAATACGAAATCCTACGCACAATTTGCAACTCAAAAGCACCGTAAGAAAGGGAAAAAAAGCAAAGACGACAAGAAAAGAAAAGCCTAACAGCATCAGATCCAGAGCACATTATGTACATAATTCTACACATAGCCTATACATAAGTCATCGATTAGGCATGCAAATTATCTCAAATAAACAAAATTGAACACAAAGAAATCAAAATGGACAGCGAAATCGCGAGCGCATTATCAAATTCTCCATAAGGAAAAAAAATAAAAAGGGATCCAAACAAAGCTAACGAAGAAAACACAGAAAAATGGAATCAAGATCCATGTGAAAACGAAAAACAATGCGGAAATTAAGAAAGAGAGCATGAAATTCACCTTTGGAATCAGAGATCTAAGAAAAGTGAAAAGAGTGAGTAGAAGGAGGAGTTTGAGTCAAGTTTAGGAGAATTCGTGGTTTGACCGTAGGTAGGGAGTGTCGTCGGGGTGTTTTCAAAGGGTGGTTGGTTGGGTTAGAAGAGCGTTGGCAAAAACACAAAGCAATACTTAACACAAGGATTATCCCCAAATATATACACACACGGAGAGAGTCATACACAACTTTGTATTTGTATATTGTAATGTAAGTTTTCCATATTGACAGATTTCCAAATACGGGCTACCTTTTTTACCGGTTCACGCCCGATTGGGATTTGGGAGTATGATTCTTATGTTTTACTGGAAGTACATATATTGCTGAGTTGGCATTATGGGGAATTGGGATTGGGTAGCTACTAATCACACCATAATCATGAATCTTTTTTTTTGGTAATAAAGATAGACCATAATCATGAATCTTACGTACACTTCCCTTTAATTTGCCCAAACAGCCAATCTATAATAATAATATTCCCTTTATCATACCCTCTTCGGTTAATTACTACTCCTACTACTATCTTATTATTTTTAGGCTGCCACCCGTAGTTGTAATATTCTTTTATTTTTATTCGCGAAGTGCAAGATCTAAATCTGAGCAATAATTATACTAATTGATACTTGTATGAAAGGTAGGAACACACAGTTTAAAGGAATAGAATATTGACTATCAATACTCAATATGCATGCAATCATGTCATAGATGTGGGAAAACTTGGGCTTTCGGATTCTATCTCAACAACCCAACATGTAGTTGATTCCTCCATATATCCTTATGGTAGGTGAAACTTAAACGCATTAATTTTCCAGGAGGTACTTTTAAGAAGAACAATAAATAAATAGAATAAAATATGGATATTCCATATGCATCTTGCTTTTGAATTAAAAAATTTCTACAAGTTAGGTGATATGGATTGTCATTGAGTTAATAGACGCCATGAACTACGGATTCATGAGATTTTACCAAAAAATAACAACACATTAGGCGTTCATTTAATTTTTGCCATTCTACAGTCATACCCCTTAATTCTAAGCTCTAACTTGTACTGTTTTCTTGAGATTTGGTTGTCACAAAATCTGGTCCAAACGAAGTAGACGTTCTTTGACGTTTACTAAGTCTTGGATCCCCCTGATTAAATGTACTTTCTTTTGTTTTTTCCCGAGGTCGTTTAGATCCTTCACCAATCGACTCACATTCCTTTTTATACGGATATATATTTTCAAAGAACTCAGCATTATCTGATTCTATAACCGTATTATTATGAATGTCGGGATTTTCTGATTTATGAACCAGAAATCGATATGCTTTACTATTAGTCGCATATCCTATGAAAATACAATCAACTGTTTTCGGTCCTATTTTTATCCTTTTGGGTTTAGGAACTTGCACTTTTGCCAAACACCCCCACACTTTAAAATAATTCAAGTTGGGCTCCTTCATTTCCATTTTTCATATGGAATGGATTGTGTTTTACTATGGGGTACTCGGTTTAGTATTCGGCTGGCCGTAAGAACGGCTTCCCCCCACAAGTTCTGTGACAAACCAGAACTTATCAACAATGCGTTCATCATCTCCTTTAATGAACGATTCTTTCTTTCCGCAATCCCATTGGATTGGGGCGTGTAAGGGACTGTTGTTTGATGAATAATTCCATATTCTAAACATATTTGTTCAAAAGGAGATTCATATTCACCACCCCTATCACTTCTTATCATTTTGATTTTCTTGTTAAGTTGTGTTTCAACTTCATTTTTGTATTGCTTGAATGCGTCTATTGCTTCATCTTTACTATTAAGTAAGTAAACATAGCAATATCGAGTACTATCGTCAATAAAAGTTATGAAATACTTCTTTTCACCGCGAGATGATATTGACTTCATGTCACAAATATCTGTGTGAATTAAGTCTAAAGGATTTGAATTCCTTTCAACCGACTTATAAGGATGTTTAACATACTTAGATTCCACACATATTTGACATTTTGTTTTTTCGCATTCAAACTTAGGCAATACTTCCAAGTTTATCATTTTTCGCAAGGTTTGACATGACCCAAACGTACATGCCATAAATTATTTGACTCAAGTAAGTAAGAAGAAGCTGAAGTTTTATTATTAGTTTCAACAACTATTACATTCAGCTTGAAAAAGCCCTCAGTAAGGTACCTTTTTCCTACAAACATTTCATTCTTACTAATCACTACCTTGTCAGATACAAAAACGCATTTGAAACCGTGCTTTACAAGAAGTCCAGTAGAGACTAAGTTCTTCCTACTCTCGGGAACATGAAGGACGTTGTTCAAAGTCATGACCTTGCCAGAAGTCATCTTGAGAAATATCTTTCCATATCCTTCAATTTTTTCTGTAGCAGCATTTCCCATAGAGAGCGTCTCCACGCCACTGTATACATTATACAGATTATCCTCCAGTCCGCTAAGAATATAATTCCTGCACAAGAAGTCAGAATGCTTCCACGCCTCAATCACAAGAAAGCTATCATTCTCTGGAGTTTCATCTGGAAGATCAAGAACATCTTCCTTGATGAACTTCTGTAGACATAACGTAGTCAAGTAGAAGAACATCTTTTGTTGCCAGCGCTTGAAATCCATCAAATGGATGTTAAAACGACCTTCTTAAATGGAGAGTTAGAGGAAGAAATTTACATGGAACAACCTGGAGGGTTTGTGGTTCCAGGTAAAGAAAATAAGGTATGTAGACTTGTTAAGTCCCTTTACAGACTAAAACAAGCACCCAAACAATGGCATGCGAAATTTGACCAAACAATGTTGTCAAATGGTTTTAAGATAAATGAATGTGATAAATGTGTGTACATTAAAAATGTTCCAAATCACATAGTCATTGTTTGCCTATATGTGGATGATATGCTGATAATGAGTAATAACATTGCCAACATAAATGCTACTAAGTGTATGCTAACTAGCAAGTTTGATATGAAGGACTCGGGAATTGCGGATTTAATTCTGGGGATTAAGATCCAAAAGACTCCTCAAGGTCTGGTATTGTTACAATCTCATTATATTAAGACAGTACTTGAAAAATTCAAGCACTTAGGATTTAAAGTTGCAAAGACTCCAATTGACGTGAATCTTGCATTAGCAAAGAACAAAGGCCAAAGCATATCACAATTGGATTATGCTCGTGTGTTGGGATGCTTAATGTACATTATGAATTGTACACGACCAGATATAGCTTGTGCTATAAGTAAACTAAGTCGATACACGAGCAATCCAGGTCAATCTCATTAGATGGCAATGAAACGAGTTTTGGGATACTTAGAACATAACCAAAACTTTGATTTGCACTACAGTAAATATCCTGCGGTGATTGAAGGATATTGTGATGCAAATTGGATCACCGGTTCAACTGATTCGAAGTCCACAAGTGGATATGTATTCACTATTGGTGGAGGAGCTGTATCTTGGAAGTCATCCAAACAAACATGTATTGCCCGCTCTACAATGGAGGCTGAGTTCATAGCCTTAGATAAAGCCGGTGAAGAAGCTGAATGGCTCCGGAATTTCTTGGAAGACATTCCATTTTGACCCAAACCGTTTGCACCAATATGCATACACTGTGATAGCCAAGCGGCAATTGGAAGGGCTGAGAGTGTTATGTATAACGGTAAATCTCGTCATATATGACAAAGACATAAAACCGTTAGGCAACTTCTCTCTAGAGGAATTATCACGATTGACTATGTAAAGTCAAGTGATAATGTGTCGGATCCACTTACAAAAGGCCTAACTAGAGAGGTAGTTGAGAAATCATCGAGGGGAATGGGACTATGGCCGAGAACAAGTCATTGTGGCGGTAACTCTACCTAGAAGACTGGAGATCCCAAGATCTAGGTTCAAGGAGATCAAACAAAGTCATTAATGACGGTTCAACATTGTCAACAAAATTTTTTTAGTCCATTCTCGTGATGAGACAATGTTCAGTACCAAGGATAAAGCATTAAGGCTTTTTAATGATTTCTAAATTTGATACAGGGTATATCAAATAGTGTATCTACGGGATGACACGTTTAGGAATCACCTATGTAAGTGTGAAGTGTTAGCCACTTCAAGGAGAATTTTTCAAGGCCAATTCTCTACGCACTTATGAAACCAGGCAGTGTTCATGGCTGAAACGAACACAACAATGAGAACCAAAGATGGTTAAGGGATTGATTGTGTGACTTATGGTTGTCTAGGTATACACTAAAGTTTGACGGTTCAAAGATATCAAATCTACCGATTGACCGAGTATATCCGACATAAGTTCACTACGGAAAATTCAAAGGGAAACCTACTTATCCAGATGCAATTAATTCTTGCTTGCAAATCACACAAGTTTTTCATGCATACTTCCGTGATATAGCCATTTCCCATTCATGTGGGGGATTGTTGAGTTTTTGTTTAAGATGAAATAGTCTTAAAATTAGAGTGAATGGGAAATGGGATTTGGATTTGGATTTGGATTCGGATTTGGTCAAATGATCGATCGATTGATTAATTTTTTGGACCAAATTTATTTGTTAATAGTGAATATTAACGTGATATAATCCGTGTTTGTAACGGATGTTTTCCAATCCGTGTATTGTGTTGCAACATTAAGCAATAAGCAGCCTAGTGCACCTCCCACAATGGTGCAAGTGCTCCTCCCATCAAGCAAGTGTACATTCCACCATGTAAGTGCTTCCTTCATGATAGCCTAGTGCTTGTTGCACCATGGAGGGGGCGGATTTCTCTCAAATAACTGCTATAAATAGAGCATAAGTTGGAGAGAAAGAAGAACACATCGGAAAAAACACTCGAAACACTCTGTATACACTTAATATACACTCTGTGTACACTTAATATACACTCTGTGTATACACTGCGTATACACTGGAAAAACGAATTGTAATCTGATATTCTCTTCAGTAAGAATTCAACATTGGCTATACTTTGCATTCCTTCCTCTCAGAATTTCCATTCGACTTCTGAGTTTTCCTCCCTTGTTCTGCATTGTTTTAAACTACAAACAAAGCATCCGTAAGTGTGATTTGCTGTCGATCTTTGTATTCGCTGAAACACTGGGGTTTGAAGTACCGCTACACCAGTGTGCAATTCGTTCTATCCTGGGAGGAAATAATTCATAACCTAGGGTACTAGGAGGGGATTAAATTCCTTAAGGAAACATTGTGAATTCAGTGGGCTCGAATTAATTTCTGTTTTATTTATATTTACGTTTATAAGCTAACGTTCTAATTTCCAGAATCATTATTTACAAGTACAGAAGGAACAACAATCTTAACTTTATCCATTTTATCTTCTTCTTTTTCACTCTTTTTTTTGGGGGGGGGGGTAGGATATAGCTGTATCATGATTAATGATTATTAATCTCTAGTATTTTAGTATTACACTATCAACTTTTGAATTTCTTAAGTTGAGTTGTAAGCTGATGTATTAAAAACCTCTCTCATAAAGATTGACTTTTCCCTTCTTCATTTTTTTTTTCTTGGCATTCTTACTATGAGTCGACTTCTGATTTCTTTTCCCCAAAGTTAGTTTGACTAGTGCATGCTAAGATAAGCTTTAGTATAAAAAGAATTTTGGTTCAATTGGAACTTGATATAAAAGTGCTTTATCACAATGCAATGAGTAGCAAGTGTTTATCTCGAAAAAATGTGAGTAACAATTAAATGTGATTTGTGGTTTTAAAGATATGTGATTTATTCTAATATTAGTGAATATACAAGTAATATTAGGTTTACGTAAGAAGAATTGTTGAACCAAACCAGTGTTGTTAGAGTAATGGGGACCTCGAGCTCGATTATCTTGGGGGCCTCGAGGTGAGTTAAGAGCAATAAAATATGAACAGAAAAGTAAAAACAATAAAGCTGAAGAACAATTGTAGAGCACAGTAAACAAGAAAAGCAAAGTAGAATGTTCTGTTGCAGTGAATGAGATTCCCTTTACAAATGATTGGGGTCCCCTTTATATAGGAGGAGAAAACCCTAATATGGTACATTTCCAATTATGGTAAAGAATTTTATTGGTACAACTATATAACAACCTAGTACAGACTCATACTATTTCGTACAAATCTTATCCCTTAATTTATGCCCTGATCCACGTGTCCCTGAGAAATTCCCGTTCTTTCTTGAGTGTCATCGAAATTGTACTGTCCTCGAGGCAGATCACGACGGGTCTTCGATTTGCTTCTCGAGGTGCGCATATCCCGGCCAGGCTCAATTCTTACTTCGAGCTTTCGAACTCGAGCTCGGGGTGTGATCAAGTCTTCTAAATCGAGCTCTTCGATTTAGACCGTATACAGATAGTCCCCTCATTTCTTAGAATGAAATGATGTGAAGCGATTTAAATTCCCGAAGTCCTTTACAATGGCATCACTCTTATGACGTAAGCGTTGAAATGACCGAAGCGTCCCGTCGGTTCTCTTCCCCAAAAAGCATTAAATGCACGTCAGAGCCGGTCGGCCATCAATATTAACGAATCGTCGCCGTCTTCCTCTATATATACTTCTTGTTTTCTCTTCTCATTAGGAACTTTTCCACCTTGCAACACCTATTTCCTCTATATGCTTCCTTTTCACCACTAATTCCTCCGCCGTATTAGCTCAAAACCTCACCGATTTATTTATTTCTTCCTTCTTTTCCTAAAGAACCGATGGCAAAAACTTCCAAGTCCGTTCCTCAGAAAAAAGGAACCTGCACTTCTACTTCATGTCCGGCCAGTAGTAAACTGCCGGCGCTTCACGAGATCGTACCGGGTAATTTTTCCTTGAAAAAGGACTTTATAGTTGAGAACCCTCCCGACGTCCCCGGCCGTCGAGAGCATGCATCGAGATACATAAGGTCAATTGGGAAAGAACACCTCGATGCTGTGAGGAGAAAGTGTAAATGGGAAGAGAAGGTCGTTCTGCAAATACCTTCTCGTGAGGAGAACATCACAACTTACGTAGAGGGGTTCCTAAGTGTGTATACATACCCCTTTACGTTGGGTCCCCTCGACCCGGTCGTGCTTAAATTCTTCCGAAGATATCAAGTCACCCTGGGCCAGATTCATCTGTCCTTTTGGCGGATCATAATAATGATGAGTTTCTTCATCGAAAGGCCGAGTTCGAGTTCACCCTTAGCCACCTCATCCGATTATATCGACCTTAACATTTTCGAGGTTTAATCAAACTCCAACACCGATCAACCAAGTCCTTCTTCGCCAGTAATGAAAAAGGCAAGGATCGAGGTTGGATGAGCCGGTTCATCCGGGTGAGGACCGTCGATGTTATTCCCGAGGAGTTCTTGTCATTCCCCGAGAAATGGAACTTCGAACGTGAGTCGAATTCTTTGCTTTAGTTCTTTTCAATAAATTTTGCTAAACTTCGCATAATTATTCCTTTCACTTTTTTGCAGCGGTTTCGTGGATGCCTAATGCGGTCCTTGACCCCGAGGACTGGGTTTGCAAACTGGCTACTACTTCAACATATGACAAACGCAAGTGGCAGGACTTTTCAAAGGGCAAGTGGGAAGCGAAACACCACGGTATGCGTCATAATGTCTCTTTTCTTATTAAGAATGTCTTTCTTCATGTTACCTGATTCCTCTATCACAGGTATTGGTGAGTTCTTCGAGATAAGGCCGCCCCCTCTCGGGGAGGAAGTAGGATCTTCGGCTCCAAAGCCAAATGAGGATAAAAAGAGAAAAGGGTCCTCGAAGAGTGAGGATACTCAAAGCCAAGTAGAGCCCGCTCGGAGGAGCAAGAAAAGTGTTGTCGTCAACGTGGATATTGACTCAGCCCACCAATTCTTGGACGATGATGGTGGCGAGATGGAGGGTTCGACGCTGGTGACTTAAACCAGGAAATCTGTCGAGGCTATCAAGCCTACTGAGATCGGGGCCCCTAGCCTTGAGGAAGGAATTTTAAAAGAAAAAGGGGATGAAGGTCCTGCATCACCTGACGTGGTAACTGCTTCTCAAACTTCTGGAAATACTCCAAAGGGAGCGAGCTTCGAAGCTCCTTTGCCTAAAAAGAGTGCTTCGGATGATCTCCCCGAGGCCATGACAGTAGGTCATTCCTCGTCATTTTCGACCTTCTCTGAGATACCATTAGGGATGCTCAGAAGTTGAAGACGTCCGAGCTAGGCGAAGTCCCGAGTGAAAACAACCCCTTCTAGGGTTTCTTTGCTGGGGTCGATGAGGACAGCTGTCATACCTCCTTTTTCGCCCGCGCCGCCGCGAAGGGACGCGGAAGGGAGTTTTTCCAATTAAAGGACAACCGAAACGGGATTTATTTATTTATTTCAGAGTCGCCACTTGGGAGCTTTATGGTGTCCCAAGTCACCGGTTTTAAATCCCGAATCAAGGAAAAGAATGACTCTGTTTAACAGTCTGCGCACCAGAATCCGGATAAGGAATTCTGTTAACCCGGGAGAAGGTGTTAGGCATTCCCGAGTTCCGTGGTTCTAGCACGGTTGCTCAACTGTCATATTCGGCTTGATTATCTGATTTTATACAATTATGAACCTACGTGCAAATTTGAACTGTTTACCGCTTTGTTATTATTTATTCAAAGAATTGCAACGTCGTGAGAATGCATCTCGAATTGCGCCACATAAGTACCCGCAATTTTGATACGTTCCAACTTCGTTGAGATTTAGATTTGGGTCACATAAATGTGCACCCGAGTTTAGGAAAATAACATTATTAAATACGCACCTAAAGACTAGCGCGTTGTTATTTTGAGAAAAGCCGTAAAGTTCGCTATGCGGCCTGTCTCAAAATCTAAGCATTCGAAATAACTATCCGTTGAGGGCCCCGCAATTTGTGTATTCTTGTTTGTCGAGGCTCGTCTCATTCATTATTTTTAAAGGAATTTGCAACGTCATGGACATGCATCTCGAACCACGTCACAATCAATGCACCCATGGTTAACGACACATTTCGACTCCGTTGAGATTTGGATTTGGGTCACATAAATGCGCACCCGAGTTTAAGAAGATAACATTATTAAATACGCGCCTAAAGCGACTAGCGTATCATTATTTTGGGTGGGGCCGTGAAATTTGCTAAACGGCCCGTCCCGGAATCTAAGTATTTAATACATACATTTAACGAGGGCCCCGCCATTTATGTGTTTATCCAGCGAGGCTCATCTCATTTATTTTAAAAGGACAATCCTAAAGTGACTACATTTTATTAAGTTTGTCTCTAAAATAAAATCTCCAAATTAATTACATGCTTAAAAAAAGACGTGACTTATTAGTTATTAGTCTAAGACAAATGCAAATGGGAAATTGTAATCGAGCTTGTACAAAGGGAGATTATTTAGTTCCTTATTCTATTAGTTAATAACACTAAAGTTGAGATTATGAATAGAACGCGAGATTGACACCCGGTAATATCAAAATAAACCAACTATTCTTTGATTAATTTAAACTAACATTATTATATGACTTGAACTATTGGAATTGACTATGTGTAAGACAAAGCCATTTTTCTTTTCTTACTCTTTTTATGACTTTTCGAAGAAATGCGTCAATGCTTAAAAACCGACATTAGGCTAACTTCAATCACTAACATTCGAGAATATTAGTTACTAGCATTATTCACATGTTTGTAGAAATAGATTCAACAGTCCAGTTTATGCATTCGGCAGGCATTTGCACGATATTAATGAATGAGATATCCTAATATACAAATCAGTAGAAAAACTAGATCAAACTTAAAGCTTCAAATCTTCATGTATATTCATGCTTATGTTTTCGGCTTACAAATGACCAAGGTTACAGCTGTGTACCTGGAAATGGCAATACAAGAAGATGAAAGAGCAGTCAGCAACAGTAATAACACGGCAAGACAACAGCAACCCAACAGCAGCAATTCAAACCAGATTCGAGGCCCGAGAAAATTTGAAGAAAACCAAACAAGCTCAATAGAACAAACCCAAAAGTTTGTAAAAGACTAAACAACAACAACCAACATCACCACCAACAGGCTCAACCACGCGTGTATTAAACCCAAAACTAAACTTTGTCACACCTCCTTTTTGCGCGCCCGCCCCGAAGGGTAAAATGCGCGAGGGAGTTTTTCCAATTTAAGTGACAATATTCGAAATGAGATTATTTATTTAATTCAGAGTCACCACTTGGGAAAGGTTTGGCTTTTGGTGTCCCAAGTCACCGGTTTATCTTGAATCCCAAATCGAGGAGATTTTCGACTTTCCAAATGAAGTCTGCGAACCAGAAATTCTAAGTAAGGAATTCTGTTGACCCGAGGGAAGGTGTTAGGCACCCTCGAATCCCGTGGTTCTAGCACGGTCGCTTAAATTGTTATAATGGCTAAATATCTGATTTAAATACATGTTGTGACTTATGTGCTTTTATTAAGTTTAAACCGCTTTTATTATTATCATTTATTTTTTATAGAATTGCAACGTCATGAAAATGCATCTCGAACCACGTCACAATCAATGCACCCGTAGTTGTTAACACATTTCGACTCCGTTGAGATTTGAATTTGGGTCACATAAATGCGCACCCGAATTTAAGAATGTAATTTAATTAAGTAGCGCCTAAAGAGTCTAACACGTTATTATCTTTGGGGAAGGTAGTGAAATTCACTAAAACAGTCCATCCCAAATTCTAAGTATTTATTATGATCAATTATTGAGGGCCCCGCAATTTGCATTCTTTTATTTGGAGAGGCTCGTCTCTTTTTGAAAGGATAAACCTACAACGACTATATTTTTCTATTTTTTGTTTGTCTCTAAAAGTAGAAGGAAGAAAATACATACTAATTGAATTGCATGCTTGGCCAACTCCGGATTCTTGTTTAATTATCTGATTAGTTGTTTATGAGGCGGGAATTGTTTCGTGCCTTATTTCATAGGTGAACATGCTGTTAATATGCTAAAGGAGATTACATGCAAGATTAATAAAAATGCTAAACTTACACTAAATGTTCTTCAAGTTCGAATTTAAACTAACTTATTTGGGCTTGATTAATGGAATCAACTACTTATTAGAAGATGCTACTAATTGTATTCGAAACTGCCTAATGGAATCCGGACTTGACAGAGTTGGCTTAAATGACTTGAGACTATATTGCATTTTTTCGCCGAAATTAGAGGCAACCTGATTCGCATGTTTGAAGTAAGAATAGAGATGAGATTTAGCTATTGATATACTAAACACCTATGCATTCCATATCATACAAATGGCTAAATAACCAAGATCACAGTATTTAAACAAAACTAAGTTTCAACTAAGTATAAGCTAACCAATGTATTTTCTGTTGAGCTACTAAAGAATTATACAATTCTAACAACATTTTATAAAAACTATAAGTACAACAACAACTGATTAAACTCCTTTGCATCTTTCATTTCATGCTTTTACTGTTACATCAGTGTGAGATTCGAGTTTGTACCTGGAAAGTGCTTACAATTGAAGAGGCAGTAAAGTCAGTAGAGCAGTAGTAGCATACACAAAGCAGCAGTACAGCGGGACTAGTAAAACCAGTAATGACAGCAGTAGAAATCTCCAGGAAAGAATAGAACCCAAAGAAGAAACCAGTAGGTTGAAAAGTAGTGCTTCAAAATCAACAGACAACTAGGCTGCCCGATAAATCCCAACAGTACAAGAAGATTGCAAGCAGAAACAATAAAACAGTAGTTTCTGGTTTTGAATTTTCTGAGCAGAAGACAAACTGAAGTTCTTTGTTGTGAAACCTAAACTTTTAACACACTAAGGCCCTGGAAAACTCTTCTTTCTGTTTTTTTTAAAACTCTTGCTCTCTTTCTGATTTCAACACTCTCTCTTTTCTGATTTTCAGAATTATTCTGCCTCCCTCTTTTCTGATCTCTTTCCTCTATCTTTTTATCTCTCTTTTTCTGATTTTCCCCTGTTTTTTAAAACTCCTAAGGTCTGTCCTTTCAGAACTCTCTCTTCTCCTCCTCTTTAACTAATGGAAACCTCCTCTATTTATAGCCTAGCATCAGCCCATTCAACAGCCTGTTAAACAACTGAACCCCCTCCCATGTTCCCCTTATGTTTTTCCACTCAAAAACTCAAAAGAAAAGTATTTCCCATGAGATTCCCCCTGACAGCCCTCTTTTCCTTATTATAAAGGTTTATCCTTCATTAATTTAAGCAAGTATGGGCAGCATGAGTATGTCCTGACAGCACATGCTGTCCATTTTACTCTAATTCATTAACAGCTGACAAAACACATGCTGCCCAAGGCCTAAAGTGAGTAAACATGCTATCAATTTAAACCAAAGTCTAAAATCTATCCTAGACTGCAACTATAAATCAATCCTTAAATGTTTTCTGACTTAACTTAACAGACTAACACACATTGACAATCAATTCTCAGCTGATTCAACAATGCCTCAGTAAATCAAATTAAATAGCATGAGTCAAATTAACTATCATTCCAGACTGAAACTAATTGATGACATATATCGAATCGACTACGCGAATCACAACACATACAATCAAAGCCAATGATCAGAATCCAACAGTATTAACATGTGATTCGAATTGTACTGACCAAAACAAAAAGTTGCCCTGAAAACTAATTAATCGACCAAATTCAATTTCAGTCAATTGTATAGTTTACAACCATACACCCAATCAGTAAATGAAGAAAAACTCGACCAAATGAAAGGTCCGGGCAGAGTGGACAGAAAAGTCGACACAAAATGAAAACAAATCGAAATAACATTTAAACACATGAACAAACATTAAGCAAAACAAACAACATGAATTGGCAAGGAAAAGAAGAAGAAAATACCTTAAAGAATTGAAAATCAAGACCAGGCCCCGAATTTTGACTCGAACCTCTTTTGGGGTTGAACGGACTTTAATCGAAGTGTTCTCAACTGAGAATACTTCGATTAAAATCTATTAGACCTCAAACTCCTTGTTTGAACGGACAAAACTCGAATTTTGGATTTCTAGGGTTCTTAGGGCAGATTTGGGATTCAGGTTTTTCTGGTTAGATTCGGACCAAACCAAGCCTGGTTTGGTCACGAGGGAGGTCAGGGGGACACCTGGTATGGATTTGGGGGGGTTTGGCATAGGTTGGGGTCCGGCTCGAATCTTCAAATGAAGATTCGAGACGGTGGGGGAAGATTCGAGACCCACGGCTGGTGGATCTGTGTTCAGGGGGTCGAGGTGCCCTAGGGGTGTTAGTCTGGGGGTCACCGGCGTTGTTGCCGCCGGGTTTACGGTGAGGGTAAAGGGGGCGGCGCTAGGGTTCTAAGGGGTTTGGGTTTGGTGAGGGAGACGACCTAAGGGCAAGGGGGGGGGGGGGGTTGGCTTAGGGCGCGGGGTGAAGGGGGGAAGGTTTATATACAGGACGGGGTTGGATTTTTGGCTGTTGGATCATTGGTGATCAACGGCTTTGATCTCTTAGCTTAAAGAGACGACGTCGTTTGGACTAATGACAGGCCTGACCTGGACCGTTGGATATGTTTGACCAACGGTTCAGATGGAGGGTGCCAAAAATGGCGTCGTTTCCTTTTGTGTTTGGGGCCGGACTGGGTTAGTGAGTTTTGGGCCTGATTTTTGGGTTTGAAACTGGCCCAATTCCGATTTATCCTATAAAAACCAATTCGTTTCTTCTTTTGATTTCCCATTCACACAAAATTACTAACTAAATTGTAAAAATCAAAATAAAACCATACAAATATTAATTAATACTCAAACAAACAGTTATCACTCACATTAAACAAAAATAAAATCACTCAATGACAACAAGTAGAATAAAAGATGCATATTTTGTGATTTTCCTTTTAATAACCAAATTATGGTTTGATTAATTCCTAATAGTAGAATGACATCCTAAACTCAACATGTGACATACATATTTTTTTTTATTTTGTTCGACGATACTAAACAATCACAATCAAAACTATAAATAATTTCCAAAAGTGCCTCGCAGAACAAAATTGTACAACAAAACCATTTGTTTATTTTTTTTGATTTCTTTTGGAGTAATTGTCGTGTAAACAAAAATCACGTGCTCACAGCTGCCCCTCTTTGTCCGAAAACATGAAGAGTTTTCGTGCAAAGATAAAGTGAGCGGATACGAGAGATTTTTGCCCATTGGAATACTCCGTGTGAAGCACATTTTTTGAAAGATTTGACCGAATCTTTGCTTCAAAGATTTCCTACATATCCTGGGCTAAACAGGAATCAGGTCAATGTAGTTCGGGAAACTTTGGTAGCTGGGACTACCCTGGGATCGCGATGCTTGCTGTTACTGCTGTTGCTGTTGCCACTGTTGCTTTACTGACTGCCTTATTACAACCAAAGGAAAATTGAAATTGAACTAACTACTTATGCCTATCAATTGCTAGTTACAATATTCCTATCTATAATTCTTTTGCAACTTGATCTTGGGTCTTAGCTGATTCCGCTTGTAGACTTCGATCCGAATCTTGATGCTTGCAAGTTGTAGGCGCTTGTTTATTTCTGCAGTATTTAGTGGAACGGGATTGGCGGAACTCGGGGATTTCGATCAAATTTTGAGCGACCTGTCCTTTGTCTGTTCCGATATTTGGGAACATCTTCTTTTTGTTCTTTTCTTCTTTTCTTTATTCTGGATTGAGACTCAAACCGTAGGTCATCTCGATCCATGCGTCTCAGGGTCAGACCTGCTAAAACAACAAAACAAACGAACGAAATTTTCTGCCCCAGTTTCACTAGGAAAATTTCGTGAGTTAATTGCCATAAAATCTACAAGATTGATGAGGGGATTGGAAACCTCTAGTCTAAAAGGCACAACTCAAGGATTGGAGCCCTAATGTCGCAAAAAAGGTAAACATGCGCAACTTAGGGATTGAAGCCCTAATGTCCGCTTAAAGAAAATTGCTCAGTTCAGGGATTGGAGCCCTAATGCTGGCTAAATGGAAAAGTGCTCAACTCAGGGATTGGAGCCCTAAATTGGGAGGAGTGCCAGGTTATGCTGGAAACTGTCCGGGTTATGTCGGAAAAGGTCTGCGGGTTATGCCGGGAAGATTCATCGGGTTATGCCGGAAAAGGGAAAGAGTTCTCGGGTTATGCCGGTAGGTCATCGGGTTATGCCGAAAAAGGTCCACGGGTTATGCTGGGAAGATTCATCGGGTTATGCCGGTAGGTCATCGGGTTATGCCGGGAAGATTCATCGGATTATGCCGAAAAAGTCATCGGGTTATGCCGAGAAAGGTCCACAGGTTATGCCGGGAAGATTTATCGGGTTATGCCGAAAGAGTCCTCGGGTTATGCCGGGGAAGTCATCGGGTGATGCCGGAAAAGGTCCACGGGTTATGCCGGGAAGATTCATCGGGTTATGCCGGGGAAGTCATCGAGTTATGCCGAAAAGGGTCCACGGGTTATGCCGGGAAGATTCATCGGATTATGCCGGAAAAGTCATCGGGTTATGCCGGGAAAGGTCCACAGGTTATACCGGGAAGATTTATCGGGTTATGCCAAAAGAGTCCTCGGGTTATGCCGGGGAAGTCATCAGGTTATGCCGGAAAAGGTTCACGGGTTATGCCGGGAAGATTCATCGGGTTATGCCGGGGAAGTCATCGGGTTATGCCGAAAAGGGTCCACGGGTTATGCCGGGAAGATTCATCGGGTTATGCCGGGATTTTGATAGAAAAAGCTCCTTGGGTTATGCCAAGGAGATCCGCGGTTTATACCGGGATAGTTGAGGAATGAGGTCCTATGTTACCATGATTTGTTTTTCTTTTAGGGATTTTCATTTTTCTTTCTTGTCTTCTTTCTTTTCTTTGGTTTTCCTTTATATTTCTTTTTATTTATCAAAAATGCATGAAAGAATTCCGGGGAAACTTACTTTTGGTCGTTTTCCTGCTGCAAAGCTGTTTCAACGCTCGCGCACTTCATCTCTTTTAGGCTACACCTGCTTCTTGCATGGTTGCTTTGGATTGCACCTGTCTCAATTTTCCTAAACAAAGAAAAATCGTCAGTTTGAAAACGGTGGTTGATTCGGTGGCCTTGATCGTTCCAATTGCTTGGTCTCGGCCTAATTCCTGTTGAGAAACTCTATCATTGATTGGATTCACAGGCGACCCCTTTTAAACTGATCAGACTCGCATTTCCGGATTTGTGATGATTTGCCCGTGTAAGGCTTTGGTTCTCTCATCCCATTCTGCTTGGGGATTCTTTACGAGGCCAACTCAGTGGGGATTTTTATTGGGGAGACTCAGTGGGGATTTGTGCAAGGCAGACTCGTTGGGGATTAGCTGGGGCAGACTCTTTGGGGGATTGTACAAGGGGAGACTCTGTGGGGATTTTTATAAAGGGAGACCCTATGGGGATTTGTACAAAGGGAGACCCTGTGGGGATTTGTCGTTTTTTTTGTGTGTGTGTGTGTGTCAGGGATTTTTTGATCCTCAATCCTAAACTGCAGTGGCTAATCGCGTGGGACTTAACCTTTCCAACTTTATTTTACCTTTGTAGGCCTTTCTTTTCTGTCTTCTTTCTTCCAACTTCAATTTTAGAGCATTTGGGGGTACCTTGGTTTCTTTAACTTCGCTGAGGCGATTAACCATGTGAAACTCAACCCTTTCAACTTCAATTGCCTTTATAGGCTGCCATGGCCAGTCGAGGTCGTCTTGATGCCCCTACTGAGGCTGGGTACCTTTTGCACATTAGCGTGTATCAAACGAAAGCCCTGTAAATCAGTCTTGCCATCTTTTATTTGTCTTGGTTTTGGAACAGTGTTAGACCAAAAGGGATTCAAAGAGAAACAAATAATTGAATGGAGAAATGAGTTTAAAACTAGAAGTGTCCCTTTCGGGCAAAGGAGATAAGGACTTATCTGGAGTACCTGCGGACTTCAATGAACATGACATGCTTCTTGGACTGGATACCCGATCCGCATCAAACTCCAGCTTCTCATGAACCTATTGATCCGTCTTTCCAAAACGGAGAACCTTTCCAGGACTTTTAGTGATAAACTATCCTTTTTTCGGCCGTCAACGCCCTTTGCGGGTTTTCGCTAATCGACCTCTCTGATTTTTGATTTCTCTACTCCTGGCGCCTCATGGTGCCCGAAGGTTTTCACCGATAAGACTCTCTCATTTTATTTCTTTCAATCAGATTCCAACAAGGACGTTTTCCACTTTCATGTCTTTGCCAATTGATCAGAAGGACTTGGACAAGGTTTGGGGTGAAAATAATTTGGATTGAACTACAACTTTGGAACCTTTTGGGCGGGATCATTGCCGAACCATTATAATTTCTGCCCCAGTTTCACTTTTGGGGGACTTCTTGGATTTTTATTTTGGTGTGACTGAACCCCAGGGAGAGGTTGCCTACGTATCCTTTCGGAATCAAGTCAGACGTAGTTCAGGCCACTTTTTTTTGGATTTTCTTTTTGTTTTTCTGTTTTGCTTTGTTTTTCACTTCCTTTCCCTTTTTCTTATTTTCATTGTCTCTTTTTTTGTATATATATTTATTATTATTTTTCAATTCTTTTTTTTTGATTTTTTTTTTTTTTTTTTTCATTTTCAATAATACTTTTAAGTTCCAAAGAGGGTAATCAAAGAAAAGTAACCGGCTCAAATGGGTTTGCAAAGGGTTGATAGTGTTTGGGTAGCGAGAATGAAAGCCTTAGTCATCTCAAACTGTGCAAAGACATCGCCGGAGCGATCTAGACATAGTACTGCACCTGCTTTCATAGCGGGGTCGGCGTCATTTCTTTCGATGTCGCCCAGATACAAATGCTCCTCTTGGCAATATTTTCCAATGACGTATGGACCCTTCTTTGTCGGTACAATTGCTCGTGGCAAACCGCAGTCATTAAGGTTAACATTCCGTACGGGTCTAAACCTACTTACTGTCCTCAAACTCTGCTTCAGTGACGGACATTTTCCAAACCATGAACCAATTTTCTTTAGTTGTTCCTATTTTCTCAAACTCTTTATATTTCAAATTTTGACTCATTATTTGAAGTCTGACGGAGTTCCTGGGATCTGGGCATGAAGTCCGCAAGCATGTCATGTTATTTAAAGCTGCATCATCAAAATTGAAGAGAACTAAAAAAGAAAATATAGCAGAACTCTGGAAAAGGAAGTGAACGATGAAACATGATTTCATTTCTTGGAATTGGGAAGATAAACAGGGTTGACATTCAATAAATTAAAAAACAGGAAACTAAAGAAAACATCTGAGTTACACCCTGGGGTAGCTCGCGATGCAGAGAAAGTGGCAGGACAGGTCCATTAGGACTCCCGCTTGATCAGAAATGGCGTAGCCTTCCAGTTTTGAAGCTTGGAGCTTGGTCCCATGTATGATACCTCAGCGGTGCTAGTGCCCTCTCCTGGTTGGACCATGTGTTTTTCGCATAGCTTTTTCCTCATCGCCTCACATATTTCCTCACTCTCTTCAACCATGAACACCTCATCATCTTCCTCTTTACTGTACTTTGGCTTCTGTGGTATGCGTCCAATAACCACTGGCTCATTCAACCGAGGTGGCTTGATTGTCCCCCATACCACATAGGCCTGCTTGGATACATCAACTTTCCCTTTTTCTTGCTTCGGGGTTGCCTTGGGCTTCCTTTCTGTATTAGCAATAACAATTATGGCCTTAAGCTCCAGATCAAATTCCTTGTCTTCACAAATCATCCCAATTATTGGCCCGTTGTTGTGGGCGGGCAGCGGATTATTGGTCACATTTGGGACATCCTCGTCTTTCAACACAATCTTCCCTTGCTCTAACAAATTCTCTACCGCTTGTTTCAATGTCCAACAGTTGTTTGTATCGTGCCCTTCTACCCCTGAATGGTATGCATACCTGACACCTTGCTGATATGATGGTGATTCCGGGTTTTGCCCGTTTGGTGGTATGGGCTGCAACAAATTCATCTGGATAAGCTTAGGGAATAGGGTGGAGTAGGGTTCACCGATTGGTGTATAGTTGGGTCTCCTGGGTGGTTCCCGAGGACGGAAGTTATTTTGGGAAGGCCGAGGATTGTAGCGGTTTCGGTAAGGAGGCTGACTTCTAGGAGGTGGAGCTTGGCCCCGATTGGCTTGCTGCGACCGTTGGACATAAGGCTGGGTACTCATGACCATGTAGGGCTGAGGAGCATAGGTCACATTTTGGTGGGGGAAATAATGTTGCGGGGTTCTTTCGAAAAAACAGGGCCTGGGGTTATGATATTCTCCTGCTTCTGATGCCGCCATGGATTTCTCTTCCTTTTTCTTCCCTCTTGCCATTCCTCCGGACCTGCTTTGGACGGCTTGGGAGGTTGCCCTTATGACTGCCTGACTCAAAATTCTACCCGTTTTCAAGCCATTCCCAACCATCTCCCCGATCTTAATCGCTTCCACGAAAGGCTTTCCCATGGCTGACATCATGTTTTGGAAGTAGTCGGACTCTTGAGCCTGGAGGAAAGTAGTGACCATTTCTATCTCGTCCATGAGAGGTTTTACCCTTGACGCTTGCTCGCGCCATTTGATGGCATATTCTCTGAAACTTTCCGAGGGTTTCTTCTTCAAGTTTGACAAAGCATTTCTGTCCGGTGCGATGTCAATATTATATTGAAATTGTCCCACGAAATCTCTGGCGAGATCATCCCATATATGCCATCGAGATATGTCCTGGTCCATATACCATTCTGAGGCGATTCCTACCAGACTTTCCCCGAAGTATGCCATCAACAATTCTTCTTTGCCTCCGGCTCCCTGTAGTTGGTTGCAATACTTCTTGAGATGAGCAACAGGGTCGCCGTGCCCGTCATACTTCTCAAACTTTGTGGTTTTGAAACCCACGGGTAAGTGCACGTGAGGGAACATGCATAGATCGGTATAGGAGACACTCTTCTATCCGCTTAAACCTTGCATATTTTTCAAACTCTGCTCGAGGCTCCTCATTCTTTTTGCCATCTCATCTTGTTCAGCAGCTTTAGGGTTCTGATCTTGCCCAGGTACAAACTCGTATTGAGGTTGTTGAGGATGAGTGCTGGTAGTGAACCGAGTTGGTTCCAATGAGAAGGATGGGGATTGGAATGTGAATGAGGAAGAGTCAAAATTGGGCCTGTGTGTAGTGGGTTGTGCCACGATTGGACAGGGTGGTTCGGTGAATATGCTTGTAGCTACATCCGTCGTTGACATCCAAGGGCAAGTCTCAGAGGGTGATCCAGCAGAGTGGGCTGAAATGGTCGGGTACCCGAATGGGGTGGTTGGATAGCTTATGGGGATGTTGGAAGTCCCACTTGTCCTGGAGAACAACTCAGGGAACCCAGGGATTACGCTCGGTGGCTCCTTTCCATTATTCCAGTCATCCAACATCTCCATCATGCGGAGCCTCAGGATTCTGTTTTCCTCAGTAGTTACTGACTCGGAAGTCGGGACAGCCGAGATTGAATTCTCCTCAGAGACGGGAATCGTCGGCAAAGGAATTTCCGAAGACATCTCTATACTCCCCTTCGATCTTGTGAAATAAGTGTGAATACTCCCTCTTGTCTTAACAACGGGTAACCGAACACTCCCTTTCGACCTCGTGAAGTATGAATGTGAGGCCAGACCTCCACCAAACCAACCACCTCTTCTAAAAACCTGGAGTAACTCAACAGCAAGCAAACAGTTAGTTTGAAACAAATAACAGATAGGTAATCGCACGTTGGGACGTGATGCACCTATACAGTCAAGTGAGTTTCTACATGTTTGCAACGAAGACATGCGTCATTCCAGCTTTTCTTTAGGCTTCCCTTTATTTATATTTTTTTTATATATTTTTTTAATTTTTTTTATATATATTTTTTCTTATTTCCTATTATTATTATTGTTTTCATTATTTGCAGTTAAAAATGTGACCGGATCCGATGAGGATTGCCTACGTATCACGATGCTGCGTGAATCAGATCTTGCGTAGTTCGGGACATTTGCTGTTAAAAAGTGTTCATTTTGCATTATGCCCATCCTGCACATTTATTAAAGGGATTTAAGCAAAAAATGATTTGACTAAAAATGATTTGACTATATTTTAGAAAGAAAGATCCGATTTTCGAACACGGCCTTTCAGCACTTCGGGGATGAAGATTTTAAGGCCGTAAGAGTCAATCGATCAAAACTTTAAAAGATGATCGAAAGTGGCCGTTTACGCAAAGTCAGTCTCCCGCCGTCCCTTTTGGGAACATTTGGCCGTTTTTGACAACAACAACATCACTTGATTTATTTATGACTTTTTTTTTTTAGAATGGTGACCCGACATTGGGAATATGACATCGCAGAGCCTCGGGGATGAGGATCCTAAGGCCATTGGGCAATTTGGTCAGAATTTTTAAAAATGACCAAAAATGGCTGTTTATGCAAAGTTAGCCTTCCGGCGTCCCTTTCGGGAACATTCGGCTATTCCTGACAAGACAGCGTCACCTGACTCATAAATTAAAATTCTGACGTTTCGGCTATTTCTGAAAAAGGGGAGGTTGGACCCGATGAGGGTTGCCTACGTATCTCACACCCTATGAGAATCAAACCGGCATAGTTCGGGCTTGATCAAGCGTAGAGTAAATAAACTAAACCCCTTCTGAATACAGTCTTTTAAAAAAAAGGAAAAATATTTTTCTGGATTTTTACATTTTATTATTTTTTTTTATTTTTTGAAAAGAGATAAAGACTAAAAAAAATATTTTTAAGGAAGTATTTGGACTATTAGTCTGAATTTATAAAAGAGATACTACAAAAGAAACAACATTTTTTTGAATTTTGAATTTTCCTTTTTTTTACTTTTAAATAAATACTTTTTTTTAATTTTGAAAGTGATTAACTGGAATTTTATATATATATATATATATATATATATATATATATATATATATTTTTTTTTTTACTTTTAAAATAAATACCTTTTTTTTTTTTGAAAGTGATAAAAGAAAATTTTTTATATTTTTTTTAATAACTCTCAATAAACAAGACAGTTTTTTTTTTTAGAAAATTCCGGCGAGGTTTTGACACTACTTGGACATTGGTTTTATTTTCCAAAAATAAGTAACTATCTCCCTACGCAACTATTTCTTTTTTTTTTTAGAAACCGGTCGGCATGCAGAACTGAAGCAAATAAATGCGTAAAACAAACGGGATGCAGCAGGATGGTCTTTTCATTTTAGGTTGCCTGTCCTAGACGGACCCAACCCCTGTGTTGAGTCCCCTATGTCAAATGCAACATGATGCAAATAAGCGCTCCTACTAGGGATCCGGCATGAGGTTTCGTTATACTAAGTTTATAACCTGGGTATATGTTCTAGACTATGTACCCGAGCGGACAACTCGAGTCGAGGAGGGGACAACTTACCGGGAACCAAAAGGCCATCCGGCTTCGTAACTTGTCTGAGCCTCTTTTTTATTTCAGGGTATTGACACTAACAGAATAGGGAGTCTCAACCAGTAAGCACATCCCCGGAGGTGAAGAGAGAAGGGTTTCGGCACAGTTTATATACAGTTCAGATAATATCAAGGCGGTAAAAGACAACATTTAGCACGTTATGCCAACATGTAATAAAGATCAGAAAATAAAGCCAAATATAACAATTATTCTAAGCTCGAATTCTTGAACCCTGAACCAGTGGTTCTGGGTTAAACAATCCCTAGCGGAGTCGCCAGAGCTGTCACACCTCCTTTTTGCGCGCCCGCCCCGAAGGGTAAAATGCGCGAGGGAGTTTTTCCAATTTAAGTGACAATATTCGAAATGGGATTATTTATTTAATTCAGAGTCGCCACTTGGGAAAGGTTTGGCATTTGGTGTCCCAAGTCACCGGTTTATCTTGAATCCCAAATCGAGGAGATTTTCGACTTTCCAAATGAAGTCTGCGAACCAGAAATTCTAAGTAAGGAATTCTGTTGACCCGAGGGAAGATGTTAGGCACCCTCGAATCCCGTGGTTCTAGCACGGTCCCTTAAATTGTTATAATGGCTAAATATCTGATTTAAATACATGTTGTGACTTATGTGCTTTTATTAAGTTTAAACCGCTTTTATTATTATCATTTATTTTTTATAGAATTGCAACGTCGTGAAAATGCATCTCGAACCACGTCACAATCAATGCACCCGTAGTTGTTAACACATTTCGACTCCGTTGAGATTTGAATTTGGGTCACATAAATGCGCACCCGAATTTAAGAATGTAATTTAATTAAGTCGCGCCTAAAGAGTCTAACGCGTTATTATCTTTGGGGAAGGTAGTGAAATTCACTAAAACAGTCCATCCCAAATTCTAAGTATTTATTATGATCAATTATTGAGGGCCCCGCAATTTGCATTCTTTTATTTGGAGAGGCTCGTCTCTTTTTGAAAGGATAAACCTACAACGACTACATTTTTCTATTTTTTGTTTGTCTCTAAAAGTAGAAGGAAGAAAATACATACTAATTGAATTGCATGCTTGGCCAACTCCGGATTCTTGTTTAATTATCTGATTAGTTGTTTATGAGGCGGGAATTGTTTCGTGCCTTATTTCATAGGTGAACATGCTGTTAATATGCTAAAGGAGATTACATGCAAGATTAATAAAAATGCTAAACTTACACTAAATGTTCTTCAAGTTCGAATTTAAACTAACTTATTTGGGCTTGATTAATGGAATCAACTACTTATTAGAAGATGCTACTAATTGGATTCGAAACTGCCTAATGGAATCCGGACTTGACAGAGTTGGCTTAAATGACTTGAGACTATATTGCATTTTTTCGCCCAAATTAGAAGCAAACTGATTCGCATGTTTGAAGTAAGAATAGAGATGAGATTTAGCTATTGATATACTAAACACCTATGCATTCCATATCATACAAATGGCTAAATAACCAAGATCACAGTATTTAAACAAAACTAAGTTTCAACTAAGTATAAGCTAACCAATGTATTTTCTGTTGAGCTACTAAAGAATTACACAATTCTAACAACATTTTATAAAAACTATAAATACAGCAGCAACTGATTAAACTCCTTTGCATCTTTCATTTCATGCTTTTACTGTTACATCAGTGTGAGATTCGAGTTTGTACCTGGAAAATGCTTACAATTGAAGAGGCAGTAAAGTCAGTAGAGCAGTAGTAGCATACACAAAGCAGCAGTACAGCGGGACTAGTAAAACCAGTAATGACAGCAGCAGAAATCTCCAGGAAAGAATAGAACCCAAAGAAGAAACCAGTAGGTTGAAAAGTAGTGCTTCAAAATCAACAGACAACTAGGCTGCCCGATAAATCCCAACAGTACAAGAAGATTGCAAGCAGAAACAATAAAACAGTAGTTTCTGGTTTTGAATTTTCTGAGCAGAAGACAAACTGAAGTTCTTTGTTGTGAAACCTAAACTTTTAACACACTAAGGCCCTGGAAAACTCTTCTTTCTGTTTTTTTTAAAACTCTTGCTCTCTTTCTGATTTCAACACTCTCTCTTTTCTGATTTTCAGAATTATTCTGCCTCCCTCTTTTCTGATCTCTTTCCTCTATCTTTTTATCTCTCTTTTTCTGATTTTCCCCTGTTTTTTAAAACTCCTAAGGTCTGTCCTTTCAGAACTCTCTCTTCTCCTCCTCTTTAACTAATGGAAACCTCCTCTATTTATAGCCTAGCATCAGCCCATTCAACAGCCTGTTAAACAACTGAACCCCCTCCCATGTTCCCCTTTTGTTTTTCCACTCAAAAACTCAAAAGAAAAGTATTCCCCATGAAATTCCCCCTGACAGCCCTCTTTTCCTTATTATAAAGGTTTATCCTTTTTTAATTTAAGCAAGTATGGGCAGTATGAGTATGTCCTGACAGCACATGCTGTCCATTTTACTCTAATTCATTAACAGCTGACAAAACACATGCTGCCCAAGGCCTAAAGTGAGTAAACATGCTATCAATTTAAACCAAAGTCTGAAATCTATCCTAGACTGCAGCTATAAATCAATCCTTAAATGTTTTCTGACTTAACTTAATAGACTAACACACATTGACAATCAATTCTCAGCTGATTCAACAATGCCTTAGTAAATCAAATTAAATAGCATGAGTCAAATTAACTATCATTCCAGACTGAAACTAATTGACGACATATATCGAATCGACTACGCGAATCACAACACATACAATCAAAGCTAATGATCAGAATCCAACAGTATTAACATGTGATTCGAATTGTACTGACCAAAACAAAAAAGTTGCCCTAAAAACTAATTAATCGACCAAATTCAATTTCAGTCAATTGTATAGTTTACAACCATACACCCAATCAGTAAATGAAGAAAAACTCGACCAAATGAAAGGTCCGGGCAGAGTGGATAGAAAAGTCGACACAAAATGAAAACAAAAAATGAAATTTAAACACATGAACAAACATTAAGCAAAACGAACAACATGAACTGGCAAGGAAAAGAAGAAGAAAATACCTTAAAGAATTGAAAATCAGATGACCAGGCCCCGGATTTTGACTCGAACCTCTTTTGGGGTTGAACGGACTTTACTCGAAGTGTTCTCAACTGAGAATACTTCGATTAAAATCTATTAGACCTCAAACTCCTTGTTTGAACGGACAAAACTCGAATTTTGGATTTCTAGGGTTCTTAGGGCAGATTTGGGATTCAGGTCTTTCTGGTTAGATTCGGACCAAACTAAGCCTGGTTTGGTCACGAGGGAGGTCAGGGGGACACCTGGTATGGATTTGGGGGGGGGGTTGGCATAGGTTGGGGTCCGGCTCGAATCTTCAAATGAAGATTCGAGACGGTGGGGGAAGATTCGAGACCCACGGCTGGTGGATCTGTGTTCAGGGGGTCGAGGTGCCCTAGGGGTATTAGTCTGGGGGTCACCGGCATTGTTGCCGCCGAGTTTACGGTGAGGGGAAAGGGGGGTGACGCTAGGGTTTCGTGGGGTTTGGGTCTGGTGAGGGAGACGACCTAAGGGCAGGGGGGGGGGAGGGGTTTGGATTAGGGCACGGGGTGAAGGGGGGAGGTTTATATACGGGACGGGGGTTGGATTTTTGGCCGTTTGGATCATTGGTGATCAACGGCTTTGATCTCTTAGCTTAAAGAGATGACGTCGTTTGGACTAATGACAGGCCTGACCTGGACCGTTGGATATGTTTGACCAACGGTTCAGATGGAGGGTGCCAAAAACGACGTCGTTTCCTTTTGCATCTGGGGCCGGACTGGGTTAGTGAGTTTTGGGCCTGATTTTTGGGTCTGAAACTGGCCCAATTCCGATTTATCCTATAAAAACCAATTCTTTTCTTCTTTTGATTTCCCATTCACACAAAATTACTAACTAAATTGTAAAAATCAAAATAAAACCATACATATATTAATTAATACTCAAACAAACAGTTATCACTCACATTAAACAAAAATAAAATCACTCAATGACAACAAGTAGAATAAAAGATGCATATTTTGTGATTTTCCTTTTAATAACCAAATTATGGTTTGATTAATTCCTAATAGTAGAATGACATCCTAAACTCAACATGTGACGTACATATTTTTTTTTTATTTTGTTCGACGTTACTAAACAATCACAATCAAAACTATAAATAATTGCCAAAAGTGCCTCGCAGAACAAAATTGTACAACAAAACCATTTGTTTATTTTTTTTGATTTCTTTTGGAGTAATTGTCGTGTAAACAAAAATCACGTGCTCACAAACTCGTAGACTATTTTATATTTGTTTTCTCTTCTTAAACTCTCCAGCACTTTCTTAAGATACCGCAAGTGCTGGAGAGAATTCCGAAACTACCATTTTAAGCAGCTATAACCAATTGACCATTTTACGTCGTGAATACTCTCCGAAACTACCATTTTACCCCTGAAAATACCGCAATTGACCATTCTACCCCCATCAGCTATAACCAATTCACCTAATCAATTCTAACCAAAATATAGCAGCTATAACCAATTCCTAATCAAATTTCAATCAACAAATAATCAACTTTTGCATAATAAACTTGCCAAATTAACAACATTCATGAATCACTAACAGAGTCAGATTCATATCAACAAACTTAAGAGGACAAACAAGTAGATTTAAATCACTAAACTCAACATCAGTTGAACTCAAACTAAATCGAACAACATCATAACAAAGATGAATGATTCAAACTAAATCAAAAACTAAAGACCAACACATAAACTCACATTAAATCACTGGATTAAAAACGAACTTCAAACAAAAAATGAACACGAATTAAATCTATATTAAACAACAAAGATGACGGATTCAAGCGATTAAACTAACACTCTTCTATATTAAAACTAAATCCTTTTAAATGAAAAAAACAAACTGAAGAAATAATTAATTGAACTTCAACTTAAATCTAACAACATTATAATTAAATAAACAATTTCTATACAAGAACAAATGAAACAAACTGAAGAAATAATCAAGAAACGATAAACACGAACAAAAAACAAGAATCAAACATTTACTGATTTCAGATCCGAGAATATCAAAACAAAATACGGACAAAAATGAAACTTAAACCCACTAACCAGATCGGAATGACGATGAACTCAAATGAAAACAAATCTTCCCGGAAACAATTATCACACCAAAATAACTCAACGCCGAAGACGACCACGAACGGACGATCGAAGAAGATGGTCGTTTGGTGTCCTTTGAAGATGAAGCAGTGGCTGTTTTGGTGGTCGTCCATGGCTGGACGCAGCAGAAGGCAGCAGCAACGATGGGAGGGCGGTTACTGTATCGCCGAGCTGGAGCTCGATGGAGGAGGGCAGCTATGGAGGCAGTTAAGCAGCAACAACTGCTACTGCTGAACATGGAGCTCGTCGAGGCAGCTGGGAGGTGAAGCAGAAGACGCAGCAACGCAGCAGCCATGCTGCTCGTTAATGGCGGACGCTGGAGGGGTCACTTGGGATGAGAAGATGGAGCAGCAGCAATGGCGGACTAGAGGGCAGCAACACTAGTCATGGTGAAGCTGGAAGGAGAAGAAGAAGCAGCGACATCAGCTGCCATGGAGGTGAGGACGATGAAGGTTGTTCGTGGTTGCCGTTTGAGCTTGGGACGAAGAAGATGAAGACGGGGCAGCCATGAGAGGGGGCTTGGGGTTGTTTGGACGTGAAGGAGAAGGAGAGAGGGGGGGGGGGATAGGTTTTAGGGTTTGGGGGGAATGAAAAATGAAAATGAAGAAAAGGGGTTGGGCGGGTGGTTTGGTTATGGGGCGGAGTGGGTCGACCTGGGTCGAAATGGACCGGGTCGTAGGGGAAGGTTGGGTATCTTTGGGCCTGTGGTTTAAAATTGAAGAAAAGGCCCAATCCGGTCTTCTTCTATTTTTGTTCTTTTCTATTTATTCAATTTCCTAATTAATAAAGCTAAAAATGCTAAGATTAAATTATAAAACTCTAAAAATACTAATTAACTCTTAATAACAATTATCACACAATTAAATAGCGGTTAACGATAAAATCACACAATTTGGACATTAAATGCTAAAAATGCAACGTACATTATTTTTATGATTTTTTCATTTTGTAAAACAAACTATATTAAATATCAAATGCAAATGCGACATATTTTTATATTTTTTTTATTAATTTAACACATTAACACGCACAAGCAAAAATACAAATAATTATAAAAAAAATGTCACGAAAATTCAAAAAATTGCACACAAAGGAAAATTGTTTTATTTTGAATTTTTTGGGAGTAATTCTAATACAGGGCAAAAATCACGTGCTTACAGCTGCCCCTCTTTGTCCGAAGACACGAAGAGTTTTCGTGCAAAGATAAAGTGAGTAATTTTTTGCCCATCCGAGTACTCCGTGTGAAGCATTTTTTGAAAAATATTTAACCGAACCTTTGCTTCAAAGGTTTCCTACATATCCCTGGCTAGAAGGGAATCAGGTTAATGTAGTTCGGGAAGTTTTGGTAGCTGGGACTACCATGAGACTGCAATGTTACTGCTGTTGCATGCTGTTTTTACTGCTTGCTGACCTCCTTATTACACCATGCTGAAAGAAAACAAGAAGCTAAACTAGACCATAGTCTATGAATTACAAAATCTTATCTAGATCATGCTCTTGTGTCTTTTGTTGCTTTGATGTCTCGGTGACTCCTCTGGTATTTCTTTACTTCCGATTTGTCTTGTATTCTCCCTTGACTGCCGATCTCGAACTGCTTATTTCCTTTTCGCATTATTTTTCCATCGAGTCTTGGACTTCCTTCTTCTGCTGGGGATTCTTGTTGTTTCCCGCTGGGGATTCCGGTTGGATTCTTCTGCTTTACTGACTTGAAATGTATTCCTCTATTATATGGGCGGGCTCCCAAATTCAACCAACAACTTTGAAAATAAAGCGCCATTCTGTTCTTTAGGGGGGCTCCTGACCTCAACAACAACTTTGAAAATAAAACGCCATTCTGTTCTTCAGAGGGGGCTTCTGACCTCAACAACTTTAAAATAAAACGTCATTCTGTTCTTCAGGGGGGGCTCCTGACCTCAACAACTTTTAAAAAATAAATCACCATTCTGTTCTTCAGGGGGGCTCCTGACTTCAACAACTTTTAAAAAATAAATCGCCATTCTGTTCTTCAGGAGGGCTGCTGACCTCAACAACAACTTTTAAAAATAAATCGCCATTCCTTTCTTCAGGCGGGCAAGATTTCAACAACTTCGAAAAATAAATCGCCATTCTGTTCTTCAGGGGGGCTCCTGACCTCAGCAACAACTTTTAAAAACAAATCGCCATTCTGTTCTTTAGGGGGCTCCTAACCTTAACAACAACTTTGAAAATAAAACTCCATTCCTTTCTTTAGGAGGGCGAGATTTCAACAACTTCGAAAAATAAATCGCCATTCCTCTCTTCAGGCGGGCTCCTGACCTCAACAACAACTTTGAAAATAAATTGTCATTCCTCTTCAGGCGGGCTCCTGACCTCAACCACAACTTTGAAAATAAATTGCCATTCCTCTCTTTAGGCGGGCTCCTGACCTCAACAACAACTTTGAAAATAAATTGCCATTCCTCTCTTCAGGCGGGCTCCTGACCTCAACCACAACTTTGAAAATAAATTGCCATTCCTTTCTTCAGGCGGGCTCCTGACCTCAACAACAACTTTGAAAATAAATTGCCATTCCTCTCTTCAGGGGGGCTCCTGACCTCAACCACAACTTTGAAAATAAATCGCCATTTCTCTCTTCAGGCGGGCTCCTGACCTCAACAACAACTTTGAAAATAAATCGCCATTGGCAATGATTTATGAAACATATGTTTTGGCAATGTTCATACAAGCAGGACCACTCAGGTCGAAATAAATTAAACGTCCTTTGGAGAAAGGATTAAATTCAATATCCTGTTCGAGGGCGGATGAACCCAAAATATCCTATTCGAGGGCGGATGAACCCAAAATATTCTATTCGAGGGCGGATGAACCCAAAATATCCTATTCGAGGGCGGATGAACCCAAAATATCCTATTTGAGGGCGGATGAACCCAAAATATCCTATTTGAGGGCGGATGAAAACAAAATATCCTATTCGAGGGCGGATGAACCCAAAATATCCTATTCGAGGGCGGATGAACCCAATTTCTTCAACTTAAATGTAAAGACTAAAATGTATTCCTCTGTTATATGGGCGGGCTCCCAACTTCAAAACTTGAAATTTAAATTGCCATTCTGTTCTTCAGGGGGGGCTCCTGACCTCAACAACTTTCTTAAATATTAACACCTCCATTCTCCAAGCGGGCTCCTGACTTCAACAACTTTCTTAAATATTAACACCTCCATTCTCCAAGCGGGCTCCTGACCTCAACAATAACCTTTTGCAAAACTTTAAACTTCAATGACTCAACCTGGAAGTGCGTCTCCTATGACTGAATTATTGATTTAAGAAGCGCATATCCTATGGTGAAGATAAACTTAAAAGGAAGTGCGTCTCCTATGGGTGAAAACTTCAGTGACTAAAACTAGGAAGTGCGTCTCCTATGACTAAATTATTGATTTAGGAAGTGCGTCTCCTATGATGAAAACAAACTTTTAGGAAGTGCATCTCCTATGGGTAAAAATAAACTTAGGAAGTGCTTCTCCTATGGGTAAAACTATATTGATTTTAAACTAGGAAGTGCGTCTCCTATGCATGAAATCTTAATTTAGGAAGTGCGTCTCCTATGCATGAAAATAAACTTAGGAAGTACGTGTCCTAGGGGTAAAAATAAACTTAGGAAGTGCTTCTCCTATGGGTGAAACTTTAATGATTTTAAACTAGGAAGTGCGTCTCTTATGCATGAAATCTTAATTTAGGAAGTGCGTCTCCTATGCATGAAAATAAACTTAGGAAGTGCGTGTCCTAGGGGTAAAAATAAACTTAGGAAGTGCGTCTCCTATGCGTGAACCATTTCCCTCTTCCTGAATTATCTTCTTACAGAACTGCTTTCCTTAAACTTGTGTTGTCTTCCCTCGAAACTGCTGGGGATAACACTGATGGGGAATTATTTACTTACCTGTTGGGGGATAATATTACTGGGGGAATCTCCTTTCTTCCCCTTTTTTCCAAAACTACTTCCTTCAAAACTTTTCTTTCTCAACATTGCTGGGGATAAAATGTTATCAGCTGGGGATAACGCTGTCGAGGATAACACTGCTGGGGGATTTTGATTCTTTCAAAACTAGTTCTTCACTCTTCTGAAGGCTGCTGGGAATGACACTGGCCTTTTGCTTTTTCCGAGCACAAGTTTCATCCTTTTGTTCTGTCCACTGGGGAATAACTTCCTTTATTAAAACTTGTTATGCTGGGGGTAACAGTGGTTCAAAGACCACTTCCCTTTAGATTGGTGCCATCTTTATTCTTCCCCAAATGGGTATCTGACTTCCAAAAAATTTTCTAAATGAAAGGAAAATTTTCTGCCCCAGTTTGATAATCTCCCTTGTGGCATGCATTTCCGTCATCAATGCCATTTCCTTTACTTGTTTCAAATCAAACAAAATTTGTTAGTTTAAAACGTGGTGGTTGGTTGTGATACTCCTACTAGGGATGGCTTTTCCCTTCCTCCTTCCCTGCTCTGCGTTCCTATTACACTATCAAAACTTGCTTGGGATGATATTATTTGCAGGGGATGATATTCCTGCTGGTCTTAGAACGACTTGCCCTGCTTTGCGTCGTTCGGCTATCTTGAAACTTGGGCGATAACTTCCGACCTTATTGTCGATTCCTTATTCACCAACCTTTCAACGTTGTTTTTCCCTCTGACCAGGTATCTTTTCCATGATAGCTGATTCCCCTTGAGGATTTTGCAATGTTTTGCTGATAAACCACATTCTTTGTTCATTCATGTCACTGAAAACAACCTTTTTTGCTGGGGATATCCCTCTTCTTTTGTGGCATAGCTCGGAAACGGGCATTTCCACGACCTTTTAGTCTCATATGAATTTCTCAAATCATGCCCATTGCTCTCCGCATTGTTCTTTCTTGATTGGTCCACGGGCCTTGGCCTTGAGTTTTATAACCTTTGATTTCGGCGGGGATATCCCTCTTGACACTCGTCCATCCTTTTGTCAATCTCCTTTTGCTGGGGATATCTTTCTTTACACTGGCCTCGCGCTTGTTCCTTCCTGACTTAGACCATTTGGATGTTCTAATCGGATCTGGTCTTGCATAATTGGAAAGCTGATGGCAGATTTTAAAGTCATTTCTCACTTGTTCTGACTAAACAGACTCTATTGGGGAATTTTTCTATGAAAGGAGAAAGATAAACAAAAAAGGAACCGAATAAAAGACAATGGAAAAAGAGGACTCTTTAACAAGAAAAACTACAAATAAAAACCTATCAAACGCAGATACCGACTCTAATGGTCATGACATGCACATGTGGCCTATCCTCTGCCGTCAATCGTCTTTCAAGATCTTCATTTAGCGATTCCCCATCTGATTCTCAATCTTATTCGACTTGTAGTGCCCGAAGGGTTTTCACTATCAAGCCTCTCTCATTTTGTTTTTTCTCTCAGCTTTCATCACCTTATGGTGCCCGTGAAGATCTTTACCGATAAGACTCTCTCATTTGTATTACTTTCCAGCTGGGGATTGGGGTGTTACCCATAAGACTCTCTTTTTATTTCTTTTCTGTTGGGGATTAGAGTCCTTTCTACTGTGGATCAGAGTGTTATGTTCACCGGTAAGACTCTCATTTATCTGACTTGGCATCTTTTGAAGACTGATCAGAAGGTCTTTCTTTGGACCGTAATGTGGGTTTTTGGATAGGCTATAAAGAAAGGGTATTAAAGGCTCAAAAACAAATCAATTTGGGGTTCAAAATTACAACCTTCGGAACCATATTTGTTTACAACAAGCGCAACCCTTGCCCCAGTTTCTTGCTTGGGGATTTTTTTTTGAATTTTTTGTTATACTATGACCGAGCCGTGAGGTGCCTACGTATCCTCTTTGAGGAATCAGGTCGAACGTAGTTCACACTTCCTCTTTATTTTTCATTTACCTATTATTTTCTTTTCTTCTTCTTTTTCTTTTTCCTTCTTAATTGCTCCTTTCTCTTTTGTTGTTTTGTTGTTTCTGTTATTTTCTTTTTCCTTTTTCTTTCCTTTTTCTTTATCTTTCATGCTTGTATTTTCTAATCCTTGCTACTAATTCCGAACGAGGGGTATGAACGAAAACCAATAAGGCTCAAAGGGTTAACGAAGGATAAAGTATTTGGATAGAAGAATAAAATGCCTTCGTCATTCCAATCTTTAAAACATGCCCAGTGCAAACAACACAAAATATTTGTAGCCTCTTCTGATGGTGCTGGACTTGACAATTATATTCACACATTTGCCTTTTCATTTGTCATCTCTAAAGCTCCGTTGGGCAACACTCTTACTCTCATTATCATGAACGAACCTCATGTCAATTTGGCGAATCTTGCCTTTAACGGTTTTCTTTATGTTTTACTTTCCCCAGTTCCACATGACTCGAGCTCCGAGTAATCTCAAACTGTCCTTATTTCCTTTAAATGTTCTGATCACCTCCCAATGGTTTTATGATTAACTTTTAAGATTAGGCCCAAACCATGTGCGCATGTCATGTCACTAGAATCGGCGCTGAACAAAATGATAAAAGAACTAAACAAAAAGATGACTGGAAATAATAAAAGACCGAATTTTGCATTAGACTAACGGTGAAATGGTTTGAATAACAAAACAAACAAAAACAAACCAGAATAAAATCCCAAAATAAACCTGGACAAAACTAAACAAACCGCTATGACAAAAATGGAAAGATAAGAAAGTTTGATACAAGACAATATCCAGATTACAACCCTAAGAATAATCCGGACAACAGAAATGACAACAAAATAAGCCACCAAAAGCTTCTCTCTTGCTAACCAAGGAACGGAGCGTCCTCCCACTTTATCAAACCTGGCATCTTAGCCACTGAGCTTCGCATCAAATTGGCAAGACCATTACCAACTTCAATATCATCAACCTCAGTCAACAAGTTCCCAATAGGATTCGAGTGCTCCCTGTCATCAGGCCTCATCCCCACAAAGTGTTCATCATGATGTGCAGGTAAATGATTTTGCGTGATATTCTAGGTGTCATTGTCTTGGATTACAATAAGGTTTTCCTGGATCTTGTGTTTTCGGCTTACCACAAACCAACCACCTTAACTTTCTTTGCGATTCAAAACAAAACAGGTTAGAATGGACTCAATCGGTCCTCATTATTAACAACATCTTTTTTCCTTTTTTTTTAATTTTTCTTTTTTTTTTTCGATTTTTTTCATTTTTTTTGTGGTCGAATCTTATGGAGATTGCCTACGTATCATGACCCTGCATGAATCAGACCTTGCGTAGTTCGGACTGATAAAAGATAAACAACAATAAAATATTTTTTTTTTCAATTTTCATAACAAACAAACATGATTACAACGGTTTAAAAATTGACCATACTAATAGACTTTGACGAAAATACAACCTACAGACTTGAAATCAAAACATACCACACCCTAATCAAAAGAATTACAAACTAAAAAACAAACGGCCAGATTCCTTTCCCTATTTGCTAATTTTAACCAAATGGCTATTTTTGCAAACGTGGCCCCTTCCCAATTTCACATGAATTTTGAGGCCGAGGAGATTCTATTTTTTGGCGCTTTACAAATTTGTCCGTTCTTTTACGAAAATAGCCTTTCGACAACTGAAAGATACTCCAAGGCTATCTCGGCAAGAACAGTTTAATACATTGCCGAAGCTGGCTCGGCTTATTTTGATAAAAATCCAAACGGCATTCATTCGCCCACTGTCTCTTTTTTTTTCTTTGTTTTGTTTTTAAAATTAAAGCCTGATTTTGCAAACACGGCCTTTCAGCACCTCGAGGACGAAGATTTTAAGACTGCGTGGGTCAACTGGCAAAAATCTTTTAAAAAATGACCCAAAGGTGGCTGTTTATGCAAAGTCAGCCTTCCGGCGCCCCTTTCGAGAACATTTAGCTATTTTTGACAAAACAGCATTACCCGACTTATTTATGACTCTCTTATTTTATTTTATTTTTTTTTCAAAATAGAAAACCCGATATTGCAAACACGGCCTTTCAGCGCCTCGGCGACGAAGATTTTAAGGCTGCGTGGGTCAACTGGCAAAAATCTTAAAAAATGACCCAAATGTGACTGTTTATGCAAAGTCAGCCTTCCGGCGTCCCTTTCGGGAACATTCGGCTATTTTTGACAAAAACTGCATCACCCGACTTATTTATGACTCTCTTTACAATTGACATTTTTTTTGGCTATTTTAGCAAAAGGGGAGGTTGGACCCGATTAGGGTTGCCTACGTATCTCACAACCGGTGAGAATCAAACCGGCGTAGTTCCCCATAAAATTACTATATATATATATATATATATATATATTTTTTTTTTAAAAAACAAGACTCTTTTTAATTTTTATTTTTTGCATTTCATAAGCAAATAACAAAACCACTTTCAAAGCACGACTCTTTTCCTTTTAATTTTTGGCATTTTCATAAACAAATAAAAAAAACTATTTTAAAAATAAGACTTTTTCATTTTCATTTTTCATGGCAAAACAAACTATTTTCCTTTTCTATTTTTTGAAAACAAGACAGAATAACGACTCTTTTTTTTTCTTTCATTTTCAACAAACAATAAAACAACCTATTTTTCCCAAACTAAAATAAAGACTCTTTTCTTTTTCTTTTTCTGCGAACAATTTCCAAAAATAAAGACTCTTTTTCTGTTTTCCCTTTGCTTTTAGTAAAACAAACTATTAAAAATAAAATATTTTCCTTTTTTGCATTTTTTTAAAATTTCGGCAGAGTTTCGACACTATTTGGACATTGTTATTTTTCAAAGGAGAAGATTAACCCTATACACTGCTATTTTTCTTTCTTTCTTTTTTTTTTCAAATTTTCCAATATTCAAAACTAGTCAGCATGCAAGTCCAAAGCAAATAAAATGCACAAACAGTAAGTACGACGCATCAGGATGGTCTTTTCTGTTTCAGGTTGATATTCCTAGACGGACCCAACCCCTGTGTTGAGCCCCCTAAGTCAAATGCAACGTGATGCAAATAAGCGTTCCTACTAGGTATCCGGCATGAAGTCACGTTATTCTATGTTCAAAACTCGGGTCGGTGTTCTAGACAGTGTACCCGAGCGGACAATTCGAGTCGAGGAAGGAGCTCCTTTCCGGGAACCAAAAGGCCAGCCGGCTTAGAAACTTTCCGAGCCTCTTTTAATTCAGGGCATGACACTAACAGAATAGGGAGTCTCAACCAGTAAGCACATCCCCGGAGGTAGAGAGAGAAGGGTGTCAGCACAGTTTATATGTACAGTCAAATAATATCAAAGTAGTAATAAGCATCATTTTGCATATTAAGCACAGATCATATGAGAATATCAGATAAAGCTAAACACAACAATTTATTCTAAGCTCGATTTCTAACCCTGAACCAGGGATTCTGGGTATTTGTCCCCAGCAGAGTCGCCAGAGCTGTCACACCTCCATTTTCGCCCGCGCCGCCGTGAAGGGACGCGGAAGGGAGTTTTTCCAATTAAAGGACAATCGAAACGGGATTTATTTATTTATTTCAGAGTCGCCACTTGGGAGCTTTATGGTGTCCCAAGTCACCGGTTTTAAATCCCGAATCGAGGAAAAGAATGACTCTGTTTAACAGTCTGCGCACCAGAAATCCGGATAAGGAATTCTGTTAACCCGGGAGAAAGTGTTAGCATTCCCGAGTTCCGTGGTTCTAGTACGGTCGCTCAACTGTCATATTCGGCTTGATTATCTGATTTTATACAATTATGAACCTACGTGCAAATTTGAACTGTTTACCGCTTTGTTATTATTTATTCAAAGAATTGCAACGTCGTGAGAATGCATCTCGAATTGCGCCACATAATTCTACCCGCAATTTTGATACGTTCCAACTTCGTTGAGATTTGGATTTGGGTCACATAAATGTGCACCCGAGTTTAGGAAAATAATAATATTAAATATGCGCCTAAAGACTAACGCATTGTTATTTTGAGAAAAGCCGTAAATATCGCTATGCGGCCTGTCTCGAAATCTAAGCATTCGAAATAACTATCCGTTGAGGGCCCCGCAATTTGTGTATTCTTGTTTGTCGAGGCTCGTCTCATTCATTATTTTTTAAAGGAATTTTCAACGTCATGGACATGCATCTCGAACCACGTCACAATCAATGCACCCGTGGTTAGCGACACATTTCGACTCCGTTGTGATTTGGATTTGGGTCACATAAATGCGCACCCGAGTTTAAGAAGATAACATTATTAAATACGCGCCTAAAGCGACTAGCGTATCATTATTTTGGGTGGGGCCGTGAAATTTGCTAAACGGCCCGTCCCGGAATCTAAGTATTTAATACATACATTTAACGAGGGCCCCGCCATTTATGTGTTTATCCAGCGAGGCTCATCTCATTTATTTTAAAAGGACAATCCTAAAGTGACTACATTTTATTAAGTTTGTCTCTAAAATAAAATCTCCAAATTAATTACATGCTTAAAAAAAGACGTGATTTATTAGTTATTAGTCTAAGACAAATGCAAATGGGAAATTGTAATCGAGCTTGTACAAAGGGAGATTATTTAGTTCCTTATTCTATTAGTTAATAACACTAAAGTTGAGATTATGAATAGAACGCGAGATTGACACCCGGTAATATCAAAATAAACTAACTATTCTTTGATTAATTTAAACTAACATTATTAGATGACTTGTACTATTGGAATTGACTATGTATAAGACAAAGCCATTTTTCTTTTTACTCTTTTTACGACTTGTCGAAGAAATGCGTCGATGCTTAAAAACCGACATTAGGCTAACTTCAATTACTAACATTCGAGAATATTAGTTACTAGAATTATTCACATGTTTGTAGAAATAGATTCAACAGTCCAGTTTATGCATTCGGCAGGCATTTGCACGTTATTAATGAATGAGATATCCTAATATACAAATCAGTAGAAAAACTAGATCAAACTTAAAGCTTCAAATCTTCATGTATATTCATGCTTATGTTTTCGGCTTACAAATGACCAAGGTTACAGCTGTGTACCTGGAAATGGCAATACAAGAAGATGAAAGAGCAGTCAGCAACAGTAATAACACGACAAGACAATAGCAGCAATTCAAACCAGATTCGAGGCCCGGGAAAATTTGAAGAAAATCAAACAAGCTCAATAGAACAAACCCAAAAGTTTGTAAAAGACTAAACAACAACAACCAACATCACCACCAACAGGCTCAACCACGCGTGTATTAAACCCAAAACTAAACTCGTAGACTACTTTATTTTTGTTTTCTCTTCTTAAACTCTCCAGCACTTTCTTAAGATTTTCAGAAAAATGTTCAACCCCTCTCCAGATTTCCAGAATGTCTTTCTCCTCCAAACTCTCTCTAAAAATCCTCCTTCGAAATGTTTTCTCAATATTCAGCCAATCCCTTATCCCCTATCAATAATTTTCGGAATTCTCTCTCTATTTTTCGGAAGTCTTTTTTTTTTCTCAATATCCAGCCCCTTTTATTTGTGTCCAGCTCCCTTCTATTTATAGCCAAACTCTCCTTATTTAAATTAAATCCCACTATCTTCCACCCATCCCCCTTTTTAATCCCACTACCTAATATTTTGTCCCCCACTACATTAAACAAATATATTAGTTCCCACTAATACATATCTTTTCTTTATTTAATTCTATTATTCTCCACTACCGCATGTTTTGCCCCCCACTATATTAAACAATGTATTAATTCCCCAGAATTATGTCTTGTCCCCCACTACATATTATTTTATACATTATTTTAATATTATTAGTTTATTGGACAGAGCACTCAAAATAAATAATTGTTCAGATTTTCAATTCCAAAAATACCCCTCTGAAATTACTGAAACTATCATTTTACCCCTGAAAATACCGCAATTGACCATTCTACCCCCATCAGCTATAACCAATTCACCTAATCAATTCTAACCAAAATATAGCAGCTATAACCAATTCCTAATCAAATTTCAATCAACAAATAATCAACTTCTGCATAATAAACTTGCCAAATTAACAACATTCATGAATTACTAATAGAGTCAGATTCATATCAACAAACTTAAGAGGACAAACAAGTAGATTTAAATCACTAAACTCAACATCAGTTGAACTCAAACAAAATTGAACAACATAATAACAAAGATGAATGATTCAAACTAAATCAAAAACTAAAGACCAACACATAAACTCACATTAAATCACTGGATTAAAAACGAACTTCAAACAAAAAATGAACACGAATTAAATCTATATTAAACAACAAAGATGACAGATTCAAGCGATTAAACTAACACTCTTCTATATTAAAACTAAATCCTTTTAAATGAAAAAAACAAACTGAAGAAATAATTAATTGAACTTCAACTTAAATCTAACAACATTATAATTAAATAAACAATTTCTATACAAGAACAAATGAAACAAACTGAAGAAATAATCAAGAAACGATAAACACGAACAAAAAACAAGAATCAAACATTTACTGATTTCAGATCCGAGAATATCAAAACAAAATACGGACAGAAATGAAACTTAAACCCACTAACCGGATCGGAACGATGATGAACTCGAACGAAAACAAATCTGCCCGGAAACAATTATCGCACCAAAATAACTCGACGCCGAAGACGACCACGAACGGACGATCGAAGAAGATGGTCGTTTGGTGTTGTTTGAAGACGAAGCAGTGGATGTTTTGGTGGTCGTTCATGGCTGGACGCAGCAGAAGGCAGCAACAATGATGGGAGGGCGGTTACTGCATCGCCGAGCTGGAGCTCGATGGAGGAGGGCAACTATGGAGGCGGTAAAGCAGCAGCTGCTACTGCTGAACATGGAACTCGTCGAGGCAGCTGGGAGGTGAAGGAGAAGACGCAGCAACGCAGCAGCCATGCTGCTCGTTAATGGCGGACGCTGGAGGGGTCATTTTGGATGAGAAGATGGAGCAGCAACAATGATGGACTGGAGGGCAGCAACACTGGTCATGGTGAAGCTGGAAGGAGAAGAAGAAGCAACGACATCAACTGCCATGGAGGTGAGGACGATGAAGGTTGTTTGTGGTTGCCGTTTGAGCTTGGGACGAAGAAGATGAAGACGGGGCAGCCATGGGAGGGGGCTTGGGGTTGTTTGGATGTGAAGGAGAAGGAGAGCGGGGCGGGTAGTTTTTAGTTTTAGGGTTTGGGGGGGAATGAAAAATGAAAATGAAGAAAAGGGGTTGGGCGGGTGGTTTGGTTATGGGGCAGACTGGGTCGACCTGGGTCGAAATGGACCGGGTCGTAGGGGAAGGTTGGGTATCTTTGGGCCTGTGGTTTAAAATTGAAGAAAAGGCCCAATCTGGTCTTCTTCTATTTTTGTTCTTTTCTATTTATTCAATTTCCTAATTAATAAAGCTAAAAATGCTAAGATTAAATTATAAAACTCAAAATTATCTAAAAATACTAATTAACTCTTAATAACAATTATCACACAATTAAATAGCGATTAACGATAAAATCACACAATTTGGACATTAAATGCTAAAAATGCAACGTACATTATTTTTATGATTTTTTCATTTTGTAAAACAAACTATATTAAATATCAAATGCAAATGCGACATATTTTTATATATTTGTTTTTATTAATTTAACACATTAACACGCACAGGCAAAAATACAAATAATTATCAAAAACAATGTCACGAAAATGCAAAAAATTGCACACAAAGGAAAATTATTTTATTTTGAATTTTTTGGGAGTAATTCTCATACAGGGCAAAAATCACGTGCTTACACCAATCTAGCGGATGCGAGCTCGATCTTTGAGGAGGCTCAACGTCTTTGCTCAATTGTAAGTTTTTAGTGGCACTACAATTTCTCTAATGCCATACTTTTCTTTTTTTGTCTAGTCGATCACTCCTTTCCTTTCCATTGGCCTTTGACAAATTGAAGACCAAATTGCGTCATTGTGAAGCCGAGTTGCATAGAGCTTCAAATAAGGAGAAAACCCTTAGGCTTCTCCTTGATAAAAAGGAGGAAGAACTGAAGCATCTTCGATCGGAGTTGACCAAAGCTCGTGAATACGAGAGTGAGTTAGAAAAGCAGGAAACCTCTGTTCTGAAAAAATACGGGCTACCTCTCCCGTCTTCGGAGGCTAATACTTCAATGTTGCAACTGCAACAAAAGCTAGATATGATTGGGTAACTCCGGGGTGAGGTAGATCAAGTTCGAGACGAGTGCAATGAATTGAAGGCGAAGATGGACACCCTTGTTGTGGCTAAGAATGATGCACTGGCAAAGGTATCGGCCATCGAGGTTCAACTTAGGAATGCTCAAGGGAGCAACTTGGTTCAGGCTGACAGAATAGCCGAGCTCGAGGATGGTCTTTCGAAGGCCAAGGCCGAAGTTGTGGAAGTCTGGGCCTGAGCCAGAGAAATACAAGCCAAGGCCGACAGGACGGTGGACATCTATTTGAATGATACTACCGATGCTTAGATGGAGTTGAGGGGGGATTCCGACTGAGAGAAAAGAAGCAATGACTATGCCCGACGTCGATCCTAGAGGGAGACCCTCGAAGAGATCCATGCTAAGGGCTTTGATCTTTCCGAGGAGATGAAGCAAGCTAAGGCAGATGAGGCTGATGCCAAATTTGTCCTTTCCTCCGACGATGATAATGACATCGAAGATGATGAAGAAGAGGAGGTTGCCGAAGAAGCTACCCCTGGGAAAGAGGCTGATCCCGGGGGAGTGACAGGTCCGGGGGGGAATGCCCCTCTGGTGCAGGCAGAATTTTTTTCTTTCTTTTTTTGTAATTTTTTTCTTCCTTGTTCCTGTGTAAGGACCCTTTGTGGGCGTTGTAAATATATTTTGTAACTATCTCTTTAATATAAAAGACTTTTGCTTCATCTTTGTTTTAGCATGTTAAATTCCGCCTTTCCTTCACTTTTGAAATGATATTTGGTGTTGATCAGTCCGATGTATTATACTTAGAATATAATAACCTTAGGTTACCCCTTAAGGTTCAAACTTTGAGCCGAGTCTTAAGTTAATTCGACGTCATCTCGGGGTGAAGGGCTTTTGAGTTCGAGCTAGGTAAGGTCTCGAAAATGGTGTGCTTCGTCCTTTAAGCTCCTTAAACATTGGCCCTTAGGCTTTTAAATATCGGCCCTTAGGCTCTTTAGAGTTGGCCTTTAGGCTCTTTTTAGGTTGAACCTTAGGCTCTTTTAGGTTGGCCCTTAGGCTCTTTTGGGTTGGCCCTTAGGCTCTTTTGGGTTGGCCCTTAGGCTCTTTAGGTTTGGCCAATTCGACCTCTAAAATGGCTATAAATTTGTCCCTCTTATGGCTAAAGACTTAGTGAAAATTTTGGTATGCCATAACATGTATTTTTTGTATTCATATTCGTTTGATTTTTTGAAAGGTTCGATTGATTGGAACCTCGTTTGTAATTTGATATGCAATTGTTAATCGAATACCTCTTGAGGTTTTTTTCCGAAGGCTGATGTTATCAAAGCCTTCGCATTATTTGAGGGCTGATTATATCGAAGCCCCTTACAATTTGCTTTTGCCGAGGGTAGCCTGATTTAACCGGTTTTTTCAAAGTATATGAAGGCCTTTTAGTTTTATGGTGGAAGTTGGATGTCTTTGAGCCGCATTATTTCGGTCGTAGCCTTTTCATATGATCGTAGTCTTTTATATGGCCGTAGCCTTTAGTCCCCGAGTGTGATGTCCTTGGCCTTAATATCGAGGGGATGCCTCTTTGAGGTCTTGTGAGCTCCGAGTGTGCCTCTTTGAGGTCTTATCAATTCGAGTGTGCCTCTTTTAGGTCTTATAAGTTTGAGTGTGCCTCTTTGAGGTCTTATAAGTTCGAGTGTTTGATGACTCGATGTGCCGACTGTCGATAACAGTCCCTGAGTATCCGAGTGTATTTTTGGCCCTTGAGCCATTTTATGTAGGAATATAAATGCGGAAACAGTGGACTTATTTGAGGCACAAAATGTTTCGATATAACAAGAATGCTTCTTCAAATAATTGATACATGCATACATTTTTTGCCGCTGGGGGCTCGACTATTCTACATGGACACGATTCATTTGACCGTTTGGCCCATTACAACATTCCCCTATCGAGGCCCTCCTTGGCATGAATTGCTTTCTTCGAGAATGCGTCCTCCGAGGGTGATGCCCCCAGTGTTCGAGGTTGATTAAAAAGAAACCTTGAATACTTGTTGAATATTCCTTAGGTAGCATATAGGTGCTGCCTCGTTAATCCTTGCTGGTAAAAACCATTTGTGATAAAACCCGATCTAAGGGAAAAAGAGTGCAACACATGCTTTAAAACCCAAAGTCTTCGAGCTGAAAGGTGCCTCAATGTTTCCAATCGAACATTTGCAAGGAGTTAATTTTAAATACAAATGGGAAGGGGGAGAAAGTCATACCTCAGCAGTAATAACGTTTGAGAAATGATACATTCCAATTGTTTGGTAGTTGCTTGCCTTCCATTGTGCTATGTTTGTAGGATCCTTTCCCTACGACTCCGAGGACACAGTACGGTCCTTCCTAATTGGGGCCTAGTTTCCTTTCGTTTGGGTCTCAAATGTTGAGAGTGACTTTCCTTAGGACTAAGTCCCCGACTCCAAAATATCGAAGGTTCATTCTTCTGTTGTAATACCTTTCGATCCTTTATTTTTGCACGGCCATTCGAATTAATGTGGCCTCACATTTTTCATCTAGTAGTTTGAGGGAAGTGTTCATAGCCTCGTGATTTGAGTCCTTGGTTGCATGATGAAACCTAATGCTAGGTTCCCCGACTTCAACTGGGATCAATGCTTTGGACCCATATACCAAAGAAAATGAGGTCTCCCCCATGCTCAACTTTGACGTCGTTCGATATGACCATAACACCTCGGGATACTTCTCTCCATTCTTCCTTTGCATCATCTAACCTTTTCTTTAAGTTTTGAATGATGGTTTTGTTTGTGGACTCGGTCTGACCATTCACACTTGGGTGGTAAGGCACTGATAGAATCCTTTTGATTTTATGGTCCTCGAAGAATTTTGTTACTTTGCTGCCGATGAATTGTTTCCCATTGTCACCTGCTATTTCGGCAGGTATCCCGAACCGACAGATGATGTGGTCCCATATGAAGTCGATGACTTCTTTTTATCTTATCTTCTCGAAGGCCTGCACTTCTACCCATTTTGAGAAGTAGTCAGTCATAAACAAAACAAATTTAGCTTTACCCGGTGTCGTTGGTAGAGTTCTGACGATGTCCATCCCCCATTTCATGAATGGCCACGAGGATAGGACCAAATGGAGTTGTTCACCGGGTTGATGGATCATCGGTGCAAATCTTTGGCATTTATCAAACCTTTGAACAAACTCCTTCGTATCCTTTTCCATGCTACCCCAATAATACTCCGCTCTGATCACCTTGCGAATGAGTCAGCACCAGAATGGTTCCCACAAGTGCCCTCATGTATTTATCGTAATACATAACACCCGGGTCCCAAGCACACTACCAGTGGTCCATCGAAGGTTCTTCTATACAACGTTCCATTTTCATCGAGTGAGAATCGAGCTACTTTGGTTCGAAGTGTTCTCGACTCTTTTGGGTCCGTGGGGAGCTTCCCATGCTTCAAGTAGTCGATACCTCCAATCCCACGTTAAACTTTTTGAATTAATTTCTGCGTGGCCTTCTTCGACCACCGACCTCGATAGTTGGACGACAGTCCCCGGGACGATATCATCTTCTTCAACCGATGACCCCAAGTTTGCAAGTGCATCGACCTCACTATTCTATTCTCGAGGTACATGGTCTAGTGTCCATTCCTTGAAGCGGTGCAATGTCACTTGAAGTTTGTCTAAATACCTCTACATTTGATCGTCTCTAACCTTGAAGCTCCCGTTTACTTGATTTACTACCAAAAGGGAGTCACACTTTGCTTCGATGACCTCTGCTCCAAGGCCCTTGGCTAGTTCGAGACCTGCAATCATGGCCTCATACTCGGCCTCATTGTTAGTTAATTTAGAAGTTTTGATAGATTTCCTAATGACACTGCTCAAAGGCGGTTTTAAAACGATATTGAGCCCGGATCCTATCACATTCGAGGCACCGTTTGTGAAGAGGGTCCATACTCCCGATGACGTACCCGTTTTGAGCAAGAGTTCCTTTTCTACTTCGGGTACGAAGGCAGGCGCAAAATCGGATACAAAGTCTACCAAAATTTGATTTTTTATAACCGTTCGAGGTTGATATTCAATATCATATCCCCCAAGTTTGATGGCCCATTTGGCCAATCTGCCCGATAATTCGGGCTTATGCAAGACATTTTGAAGTGGGTACGTAGTCAATACACATATAGGGTGGTATTGAAAATATGGTTTTAATTTCCTAGATGCGGTTATTAATGCAAGAGCTAACTTTTCCAAATGTTGCTACCTAGCTTCAGCATCTCCTAGGGTCCGACTCACATAATAGACAGGAAATTGCATACCTTTCTCTTCTCGAACCAACACGCCACTTACCTCCACCTCGGACACGGCTAAATACAAGTAGAGTGTTTCATCCTCCTTTGAAGTATGGAGCTGGGGTGAGCTCGAGAGATACCATTTTAATTCTTTTAAGGCTTGTTGGCACTCCGGAGTCCATGCAAAGTTGTTCTTCTTCTTGATTAGGGAAAAGAAATGATGGCTCTGATCTGATGACCTCGAGATAAATCGGCCTAGGGCATCTATCCATCCAGTCAGCCATTGTACGACTTTCATATTGTTCACTATGGTGATTTCCTCAATGGCTTTGATTTTATCGGGGTTGATATTGATCCCCCGGTTCGACACCATGAAGCCCAAGAATTTGCCCGAGCCAACTCCAAAATCACATTTCTCGGGGTTGAGCTTCATGTTGTACTTTATTAGGATATCGAACGTCACCTGCAAATGGGTCAAATGGTCCTCTGCGCGCAGGGAATTAACTAGCATGTCATCAATATAAAATTCCATGGATTTGCCTATTTGATGTTCGAACATCTTATTAACTAGGCGTTGATATGTGGCTCCTGCATTTTTTAACCCGAAGGGCATTACATTATAACAATACATACCATATTTTGTGAGGACCAAAGTTTTTTCCTGGTTTTCCGGGTTCATTTAAATTTGGTTGTACCCGGAGTAGGCATCAAGAAAGGTAAGGATCTCGTGGCCGGACGTAGCATCGATCAAACGATCAATGTTGGGCAATGGAAAAGAATCTTTAGGGCATGCTTTGTTCAAATCTTTGTAGTCTACACACATTCTAAGTTTATTTCCCTTTTTAGGGACTATCACTACGTTAGCTATCCATTAGGGATATTTTACTTCCTTAATAAATCCTATCTTGAGAAGTTTGGTTACCTCTTCTTTGATGAATGCATGCTTTACCTCGAACTGAGGTCTCCTCTTTTGCTTCACCAGTTTAAATCTGGGATCGACACTTAGTCGATGGATAGTTATCTCCAGTGGGATCCCTGTCATATCTAAGTGGGACTAGGCGAAGCAATCAATGTTATTGACAAGAAATTGAATGAGTTTTTTCATGAGTTTGGGGGTTAACCCCGTCCCCAGATATACCTTTCGTTCTGGAAGGTGCTCGATCAACATGGCCTACTCGAGTTCTTCGATCGTGGAATTCGTCGCATCCGATTCCTCGGGGGCAAGGAAGGCTCGGGGGTTGAGGAAATCTTCTTCTTTGTGCTCAACCACCTGTTCATCGATCTCCTATCCCTCGGGCTCAACTGAGGGTATAGGCTGTGATTGCTATTTGGCCACCTGTTCGTCCTTTGACTTTTTCGATGTGGATTGTGTCGATACTGGTGCCAAGTCGCGTACTACAAACATCTCCTTAGCTGTATGCTGCTCTCCATATATTATTTTCACGCCATCCTTTGTTGGGAACTTCATCATTTGATGAAGGGTCGATGGCACTGCCCTAATGCTATGGATCCACGACCTTTCAAGCAAATCATTATACATCATCTCACTTTCGATGACATGAAATTTAGTGTCTTGTATGGTTCCGGCCACATTGACTGGGAGGATGATTTCTCCCTTCGTTGTTTCACTTTCCATGTTGAAGCCATTTAAGACTCGAGCGGTATGATTTGACCGAGCAACTCGAGCTGCTCCACGACCCCTGACCTGATTATATTCGCCGAACTACCTAGATCCACGAGAACACGTTTAACTTGAACTTTATTTAAAAGGATAGAAATCACTAGTGCATCGTTGTGAGGCTGAGATAAGGCCTTGATGTCTTCCTCGCTGAATGTGAGGGTGTCCTTGGGCATGTAGTCCCGAGTCCATTTCTCCCTTGTGATTGATACTTTGGTATGTTTGAATATAGGTCCCTATGGGACGTCAACTCCACCAATGATCATGTGAATGACATGTTGAGGTTCTTCAGGTTCATTCTTCCTGTTTGAATCTCTTTCTCAGAAATGGTTCTTGGCTCGGTTGCTGAGAAATTCACGAAGATGCCTGCAATCCTCGGTCCTATGCCCATGAGTACCATGATACTTGCACATCAAGTTGGGGTTCCTCTGAGAAGGATCGGTCTGCATAGGCTTGGGTCACCTAGTATCTCTAATTTTGCCAATGGCTGAGACGATACCCGAGGCATTGACGCTGAAGTTGTATTCCGTTAATCAGGGTGCCTCCACCGGTCCCGAGTTCCTATCAAACCCAGTTTTGCTCATGGGTCCCCGGGAACTTTGACCTCGATCTGCTCTTCGATCATTTAGAGGTATGTTACGCCCTGGAATGTTCCTTCGATCCTCGAATATGGCTGATATCTTTCCTTATTCGACATTGAGTCTGCATTTCCTGACTCCTTTGCTAGTAACCTTTTTGGATAAACTAAGCCCGAGGGGGATCCCAACTGGTCATCCTCAACCCTAATTTTTGATTGGTACCTATTATGCATATCTGCCCAAGTCACGACGGGATACCCGATCAAGTTCTGCTTCAGCTGCTTTGAAGCTATCGAACTTCGTTCATTTAGCCCCTGTGTGAAAGCTTGTATGGCCCAGTCATTGGAGACTGGTGGTAACTCTATTCGTTCTGACTGGAAACGGGATACAAACTCCCTCAGCATCTCTTTCTCCCTTTACTTTATTTTGAATACATCGGACTTCCTTGTTGCAGCTTTTATTGCACCGACATGTGCCTTTACAAATGAGTCTGCCAACATGGCAAACGAATCAATAGATTCGGGGGGAAGTTATGGTACCAAATCGTGGCACCCTTAGACAGAGTTTCCCCAAACCTCTTTAGCAAAACAGACTCGGTCTCATCGTCTTCCAAATCATTTCCCTTTATGCCACAAGTATATGTGGTAATATGCTCATTGGGATCAGTGGTCCCATTGTATTTTGGGATGTTTGGCATCCGAAACTTCTTCAGGATGGGCTTCGAAGCCGCACTCTGGGGGAATGGTTTTTGCACGAACTTCTTTGAGTCCATTCCTTTCAAAATCAGAGGTTCTCCTGGTATCTGGTCTCCCCTATGATAGGATGGGGGGTCCTAAATTTTTTAGCCTAAAGGATCACCCTATGCAACATAAATAATACTTCGTAACTCCCTTGAGTCGGGGTGTTACTTACATTATTCAGCGGGCACAGACTACCATCTCCTGCTACCCGATTACTATATTTAAGTTGTTACCTAAAGCACTCTAATTAATTCTAGTTTGTTCCTATGCGTGCACTACCCATCCCTTACCTATGGCCCTGGAGGTATTAGGACCTCTATTTGGAATAGTTCTAGACTAAGCCTAGGTTGCTCAAAATGTGAAATACTAGGCGACAAACAAAATATGTTAGGACTTGCAACTATAAAGCAAATATAGTCTCATGTTAACCTCCACACATAAAACAGCAAATGCACACAACTAATTGGCAGGTTTTATTAATCTGCAGAATCCTATAGACAGGATATCTATGTGAGAAAATAGGCGCGGTGTTATATAGAAGCAGCTTCATTAAGGCAGGTATTAGGATCTATTATTTGCCTATTGAATATCGTCTGGGTACTTTAGACAGTAGTGCATCATGCTTACAGAATCTAGAAATGTTATTATGTCCTATGGGCATATTGTCTAAGTACATGATTTCTAATATCGAACTGACTTAAATCCTATAGGCATGATATCTAGGATTTGAAACTGATTTTAATCCTATAGACATGGTATATACTTCTGAATTGATTTAAATCCTATAGACATGATTTCTAGATTTAAAACCAGTTTTAGTCCTATAGACATGATATCTATTGAGTAGTAATATTGGCAGAAATGGCACATTGCCAGAAAGGAAAAACAGTTAGATCAATATTGAGGTCTTATAGGTATGATTGCTAACATATGCTTGTTGGACAAGTTAATACAACCTATAGGCAGGGTTTCTAATGCAATTTAATTTCCTATAGGCATGATTTCTAATATGCAAGCATAGTACTCATACGATTTCAACAGAGATGAGGTAAAACAGGATTAATAAAGCAAATGAAACCCTATAGGCAGGATTTCTAGCCGGATTGCCCAAAGAGAATAAAGACCCTTCCCAATTTTACTATATACCCAAAATCTGTTTGTTACAAACTTATTACAGGCCGGAGTAAATGAATAAATTACATAATAGTAGTAAGATAAACTATAGGGAGACTTCATTAAGCCAAATTGAACCTAGGAACCAGGGCTTCATACCAATCAACTTTGAGGCTCATTTCATAGGTACAACATAGCAAAAGCATGAGTGATTTACTCGTAGTACATATAGAACTAGGTTTCTAGTGTGTCAAAGTTCCCAAGGGCTTCAGGGACCCAGGGAAATGCTCACACCAAAACCATGTATTCAGCAGATGATTCACAAGAGATAGGTAACCGGTTCCCAGTGTGTCAGAGTTCATAAGAGTCTCATGTGGACCCTGACCAGTGCTCACACTAGGGTGGTTGAGAACCGAAGGGACTAAGAGTGAGGTTTTAAGAATTAGCATATAAAAGGGAATTGGGCAGATTTCAAAATAGTTTGATTTCAGAAGAAACAAGGTTTAGATCCCAGAATTGCATTTGGAAAACAACAAAGTTTGTAAAATACATAGTTTCAAACAGGTTAATTCAGAAGGGAGACCGGATTATACTAAGGGAGCATGTTGACATCCAAGACAACTATTGTTTAATCACAGAAATAACTTAGGCAAAGCAATCAAATCATCACATGACGATATTAACAGACAGGGCACATAAGTTAAGCAACAAATTATGACAAATTAACCAATTAAATGCTTGTAGTATCCTAAGAATGCAAGGTTCAAAACAGGTGCAGGATTAACAAACAGTGTGCCAGACAAATTTGGACATTAAACTAACTTATAAGAGGATTCATATTATTCAAAATAGCTAATCTTAAACTAACAGTATTAACCACAAGATTAGAAGAGAGTCATAGGAGCATAAAAAGTAGAATCATGCTAAAAGTAAGGTTCAAGACATATTGTTCACGCAACACTAATTATGAAAAACATGGAGAATGAAATGACAAGGGATTAGGGCTTACTAGTTAAGCAAGAAAGCAAGTAGATATGCTACATCAGTTAAGTTCCAGAATCACTTGGCCTTGTCTTTCAGCAGACCAAGACCATAAACAAGGAGAACATAATCAGAGTATAAGAACTAAGTTTTAGTGAGAGTATGAGAGTTCGAGTCTATCCTCTAAGGGAAGAGGGGAGGGGTTTAAATAGCATTAGACTAAGGTCCATATATATGTATCAATCAAACAAGGAAGGCTAACAATTAATAAAGAATTAAAACTCCGAACATTATTTAAGATAAGCCAACAATAATAGTACATAGATGCATGAAATATGCAATCACGGTAATTTAGGAAATCAAACAAGTCTGAAAATCAAAGACTCTTAGGTAACAATTAAAGGTAAGAGCCATAGATAGATAGATATAATCAGTAAGGAAGTGAGGAATCAGAACCCTAATTTTAGGGTAAGTAAAATAGTCAGAAATAACCAAAGGAATAATACAGATACATGAGAGCATTGAAGAGAAAATACTCAGAATTAAGGAATCATAACAAATTAGAAAAGATCTGAGCCCTAATTCTGGGCGAGTAGAATCACAATAGCATGCATATAGTCATGTATACAGAACATTAGAGAAGATATTCAACCAAAAATAGAACCAGAACATATCTTAAAAGATCTGAGCCCTAATTTTAGGGCCAATGAGATTAGTCAGAAAACTTTAACGAAAATCACTAAAAATGCACATAGACGGATATCAAAGAAGGTACTTAACAGAAAACAGAACCATTATAGATCTTTGAAAAGATTTGGGCCCTAATTTTAGGGCGAGTAAATTAGGCAGAAAACTTTTAACGAAAAATCACAAAAACATTCATAGATAGACATGCAGAAATATAAATAAGATTTTTAACAAAAAATAAGAACAAAATCTCAATAGATCATAAAAGATCTAAACCCTAACTTTAGGGTAAATAAAGAATAAAGAGAAATCTTAGAGATTCATGTCATAAAGAGACGGAGAATGAACATAGATGGAAAGGAGCAAAGATCTGAACCGGATTAGGTTCACAATAGGAGAGATCTACTTGCCATGTTAGGCAAGAAATTATGTAACACCATAAATGAGTAGCCATCAACGAGAAGGCTCAACAAGGTAAGGGAATCATTGATTGATTCCATTTTGGGTCGGAATCGAAGGGAGTAACTGGTGATGACGATAGGGTTTGACATGAGGAGGGATGAAAGACGAGAGCATATGAGGGCTGCGGGTTTGGGATTATGAGGGTTAGGGTTTGGGATAGGTAAATTAAAAGGGGTTGAGGTGATATGAGCCATTGATTTTTAGGGATCAACGTCTGTGTTTAAAAAGGGATTGGGTCAGGGTTTGTATGGGTCTGGGTATTGGGTATTTGATGTGGCCTGGTGTATTGGATAGTGTAGGTAATTGGGTTAGGTCCGAAATTGGGGTTCTAGGGGGCTATATTTTAAATACCCAATTTAACAAATAAATAATTTATAAAAAATAATTAATAAATATAAAAAATATCACTTGCGCATGAAAATAATTTAAAATAATTACTTAATATTATAAAAATATAAAAAGTCATTTTTGTGTAAATAATGTAATTATGCATATATATGGGCTATTATTGCAAAATATACAATTTTAGCCTAACGATGAATAATAAGCATATATAAAAATATTTAAAGCTTAATATGGATATAAATGATGAAAAAATTAAATAATAAATTATTATAAAATTATTTGTGATGCAATTAATAATTATTTGTATGAAAAATACTGGAATAAATTGATTAAAAACCTTTAAAAATAATGAAAAAATACTTGGTGATGCGCATGCACTATTTTGAAGGTATATATGTGTATTTGAGAGATATGAGGGAAATATTGGGTATCAACAACTGCCCGTCTTTACCCGGTAAGGATGAAAGAGTTGTCCGATAAAGAAATGATGACCAATTTTGACCGAATAGGGTGTTTTGAAAAAACTATAGGCCGCATCCTGGTCTTTGAGATGCCTACATATCCTTGGTTTTACAGGAATCAGGCCATGTGTAGTTTTGGATCCAATGGTGAACGAAAGCGACAGAATTGTTATAGGGACGGTCATGTGTTTCGGCAGGGTTCTTTTGAGTAAGATTGTATCAGATAAATTTATGCGAAGTCACGAATGTGAATTTGAAATGTTATGGATGTATCACAGGGCAAATATCTGAACGGTCATAGGGTAAAGCGAGTAATTGATGGGAGTCAGTTACGTTTGAAATAATGGTAGGGTGTGAATGATATGAGCGGAAACCGGAGCGAAGGTTGCTCCTGTTCGAAGAACGGTTACCTCCCGAGTTACCTAAAAAAACTTAAAAAACGATGCACGCAAATATATACAAGTTATCACGATAATTTAAACATGATGCAAATTTCCTTTGAACCATAAAGATTGTCTTTAGACGGTGAGGATGGTGTCCTTAGACTATGACGTCCCGGGCCATGAATCGTGAGATAAGGGATTCGCAGGCCATCAAATGATGTTCTCGGTCCATAAGAATGATGCCTCTGAACCATGACGCCTTTGAATAATGATGTGCAGTATTGAGAGATCCTCAGGCCGTGACGTGGTATCTTCAGGCTATAAGGATGATGCCTTCAGACTATGACGCCTTCGGACAGAGACATGGTGATGCATAGGAGAAAAACAAGTCAGATCTTAGTCTTGTATAGGATCAGGACAGAGCTTAGCCCTCAAAAGGCAAGTTGGGGCTAGGTTTCAAATAGAGTAATGTCCGGTCATTGGGAAAATAAGGGCAGAGCTTAGCTTTATGCAATTGGGGAGACATGTCTTAGCCTTATGCAAATGGAGGAGACAATGCTTAGTCTCATGCAATGAGAAGGCAGAGTTTAGCCTTATGAAATTGAGGAGGCATGGCTTAGCCTCATGCAAAGAGAAGGCAATGCTTAACCTTATGCAGATAAAGAGGCAGGGCTTAGCCTCATGCAAGATTTGAGACAGGGCTTAGTCTCATGCAAAGAGAAGGCAATGCTTTGCCTTATGCAAATAGGGAGACAGGGCTTAGCCTCATGCAAGATTTGAGACATGGCTTAGTCTCATGCAAAGAGAAGGTAATGCTTAGCCTTATACAAATAGGGAGGCAGTGCTTAGCCTCATGCAAGATTTGAGATATTGCTTAGTCTCATGCAATAGACAAATAGCAAATAGGAGAAAAATATTTCTTAGCTGGAGATATATTTGCACTTGGCAGTCCAGATGTTATAAAGGTAATGATTTTAAGGCGCACGTACTTGTGGTTATTCCTTGTTCCTGCATCCAAAGAAAAATCGTGAGTTTTGCAGGGGAGGTTGGTTTATGCCTTTGTCTGCTTGTTTTGCTATGCTTTGCTCTGGAAATCCTGCTTGAGTTGCCCTAGGTAACACCTGGCTGCCATAGATATAGAGTTTTCGAAAAATATGCACTTATTTGATGAAATAGGGTTATTTTAGAAAACATAGTGGTATATAATATCAAGTAAATTGGATGAACTAATGACTGCAACACTTTTAGAGACATTGAGGCTTCTTTGCGTTAGAATTTTGAGGGTCCTCAAAATTCTGCCCCAGTTTAGTAAGTGATCCTTTGGTCGTTATGCATGTAACAAAATTTGTTGGAACTGCTCCAGAATTTTGAGAATCCTTCTCAAAAGTCTGCCCCAGTTACTTACCGATTTTCTGACTATCTTACACATGATGACTTCGGCTAGACTTGCTTCGGAATTTTGAGGGTCCTCCTCAAAATTCTGCCTCAGTTTCTGGTTTTGGGAAAATGAAAATTTTATTAAGATGTGACCGAACCCACAGGGCTGCCTACGTATCCCCTCTTAAATAGGAATTAGGTCAAGCGTAGTTTAGTTATATCAGATGAATATATGTAAACAATCTAAACATAGTATCTCTTGACTGCGTCTGAATTAATAGGTTTTGGCCAAACTTCTCTGTCCATTTCTGCAAGTATGAGTGCTCCTCCTAATAGTACTGTGTGAACCATGTAGGGCCCTTGCCAATTGGGTAAAAGTCTTACTTTGGCTTCATCTTTATGCGGGAAGATTCGCTTCAGCACCAGCTGCCCCAGTGTGAATTGTCTTGGTTTGACCATTTTGTTGAAAGCTTTGGACATTCTATTCTGATAAAGCTGACCATGACACACTGCATTCATCCCTTTTCTATCTATGAGGGATAATTGCTTATAGCGGCTACTTATCTATTCTGCATCACTGAGTTCGGCTTCTTGTATAATCCTTAGAGAAGGAATTTCTACCTCGGCAGGAATGACAGCTTCGGTACCATAAACTAGCAAATAGGGAGTTTCCCTAGTTGATGTGTGAACTGTGGTACGGTATCTTAATAAGGCAAATGGTAACTTCTCGTGCCATTGCTTGTGATTTTCTACCATTTTACTTAGTATCTTCTTGATGTTCTTGTTGGAAGCTTCCACAGCTCCGTCCATTTGAGGCATGTATGCTGTGGAATTTTTGTGCTTGATTTTGAAAGTTTCACACATGGATTTCATCAGATTAATGTTGAGATTGGTGGCATTGTCAGTGATGATGGACTCAGGAACCCCGAATCGACAAACGATACGATCCTTGACAAAATGTGCGACGACTTTCTTGGTTACAACTTTGTAGGATGCAGCCTCTACCTATTTTGTGAAGTAATCAATGGCCACTAAAATGAACCTATGCCCGTTTGAAGCAGTGGGTTCGATCAGACCAATGGCATCAATTCCCCAGGCAACAAAAGGCCAAGGTGCACTTGTTTCATTGAGTTCGTTTGGTAGCACTCGTATCATATCAACATGTATCTGGCATTACTGGCATTTCTGGATATACCGGATGCAATTTGTGTCCATAGTCATCCAAAAGTATCCGACCCTAAGTATCTTCTTAGATAGAACAAAACCATTTATATGTGGGCCGCAGGTCCCGACATATATTTCCTCAAGCAATTTGGAAGCTTCTTTAGCGTCAACACACCTTAATAGTCCTAGATTCAGGTGTTCTCCTATACAGAATTCCTCTGGTTTGGAAGAAATGATTGGACAACCTACGTAGTATGGGTTTCTGAGTATGATTCGCCTGCTCTAGGTAGTCTCCTTTCGCCAAATATTCCTTGATGTCGTGGAACCATGGATTTACGTTCGTTTCTTCTTCGACATGAGCACAATAAGTTGGCTGACCATGGGTCTTAACTGGGATGGGATCGATAAAATTCTTGTCCAGATGTTGTATCATGGAAGACAGAGTAGCTAGTGCATTTGCGAACTCGTTCTCGATTCTCGGAACATGTTTGAATTTTATTTTTGTGAACCACTTCATCGGTTCTTGCACATGGTACAGGTATAGTAGTATCTTAGTATTTTTTGTAGCCCATTCTCCTTGAACTTGATGTACCAGAAGATTCTAATCACCAATTACCAGCAACTCTTGTATATTCATGTCGATGGCCAAATTGAGTCCATGATGCAAGCCTTATATTCTGCCTTATTGTTGTTTCACGGAAACCTAAGCTTTGCGAAAACCACATAATGTTGACCTATCTTTGACACCAAGACCGCTCCAAAACCCACTCCTTTGAAGTTTGCAGCTCCATCGAAAAACATTCTCCAATCATTGTAGGCTTCAACAATGTCCTTTCTTACGAATGACACCTCTTTGTCAGGAAAATACGTTTTTAATGGTTTGTATTCTCCTCCTACAAGATTTTTAGCAAGATGGTCTGCCAACGCTTGTCCTTTGACTGCCTTCTGAGTTACATAGATGATATCGGACTCACTCAGCAATATTTGCAACTTGGCCAACTTCCTAGTAGACATAGGTTTCTGAAAGATGTACTTTAGAGGGTCCATACTTGATATGAGTTATTTGGTATAGGCACATAAGTAATGCCTCAATTTCTGAGTTGTCCATGTCAAAGCACAACAAGTGCGTTCTAACAGAGAGTACCGTGCTTCATAAGGTGTCAACTTCTTACTCAAGTAATATATGGCTTGCTTCTTTCTTCCTGTCTCGTCATGTTGTCCCAAAACACAGTCTAAAGCCCCATCTAGTACGGACAAATAGAGTAGCAAAGGTCTCCCAGGTTCCGGTAGGAATAGGACTGGTGGCGTGGACAAGTATTCCTTAATTTTATCAAAAGCCTTTTGACAATCTTCAGTCCAACTAGTTTTAGCATCCTTCTTCAACATTTTGAAGATGGGTTCACATATTACTATGGACTGTACTATGAAGCGGCTGATGTAATTATGACGTACCAGGAATCTCATCACATCTTTCTTGCTCTTTGGTGGTGGTAACTCTTGGATAACTTTAACCTTTGACGGGTCCAACTCGATTCCTCGGCGGCTGACGATGAATCCCAACAATTTTCCTGTAGGAACCCCTAATGCACATTTTGTGGGGTTCAATTTTAAATTGTACTTCCGTAGCCTGTCAAAGAACTTCCTCAAGTCTACTTTGTGATCTGTGGCCCTCTTGGATTTGATGATGATGTCGTCAGCATATACCTCTATTTCCTTGTGTATCATATCATGGAAGATGGTCGTCATGGCCCTCATATAGGTGGCCCCAATATTCTTCAGACCGAATGGAATCATTTTGTAGCAGTACACCCCCATGGTATAGTGAAACCTGTTTTCTTTGCATCTTCTTCATCCATCCAAATCTGATGATAACCCGTGAAGCAATATAAAAAGGATTGGAGTTCATTCTTGGTGCAATTTCTGATCAGAATGTGTATATTTGGAAGTGGGAAATCGTCCTTAGGACTTGTTCTGTTTAAATCCCAATAGTCAACACACACCCTGACTTTCCCATCTTTCTTTGGAACCGGTACAATGTTGGCTAACCAGGTTGGGTACTCAACTACTCTGAGGAATTTGGCTTTGATCTGTTTAGTGACTTCCTCCTTGATTTTTAGGCTCATGTCTGGTTTGAACTTTGTGAGTTTCTACTTCACTGGTGTACACATTGGATTGGTAGGCAATTTATAAGCCACTATGGATGTGCTCAGACTGGTCATGTCATCATATGATCATGCAAAAATATCCTCATATTCTTTCTAGAAACGAGTATATTCTTTCTTCTCTGACGGTGACAAGTGAATACTTATGCGAGTTTCTTTGATGGTTTCCAAATCTCCCAAATTGATTGTCTCGGTTTCGTCCAGGTTGGACTTAGGTTTGTTCTCAAAATTCTCAAATTCTCTGATAACTTCCTTAGGTATCTCATCCTCTTCTTACGAGTCACTATCCTTATGTTGTGTTTTCTTATTACATGTCATAGTCGTTGGTTCATCAAGGTAAGAAATAGTAATGCTATATAAGAAAGATATGAAAGATAACAATAATAAAACATCAAATTATTTGATAAATGCTGAAATGTTAAACAAAATATCATCTGAATAAATTCAAAACAATGTTTTTCAAAACAAAATACTGAAAGGAAGATATTTTAAACACTAAATGCTAAAAAAGACTTGTTTTTTCAAATAGCATTAATATCCATGCTACCCCGGACTCGTCTGGCCCTTGATTTGGTAGTCCAGTTCCTGAGAAATGCTCCCCTCTATACCGTATGAATGGTAAGGCCTTCTTCCTCCTCCTCCTCAACTATCACATTTCAATCCATATCTTCGTCTTCTAGAAACAGGTTTCTTAGCCTAGCCAAAACTTCCTCTTCTTTAGATCCCCATAGTGTATCGGCTTGATGAAAGGTCTGACTCAGATGCGACACTGGCTGCTCAAGAGGGAAATAGGGACCACACCATGAGGGCAACCAATCATCATATTCTTGCCATGTATACTGATATCCGAGCCCAAAAGCTGGACCATGACGTTTCAACTGTATTGGTTTGGTAATGCCCTGGAGTTTCTTCCCAAGCCCTTTGCCGGGTTCATACCCTGACCATGCCAATATGCTTTCTATTGCTGCTCCACCATTTATCTTTCTGAATTGCATTGACACGCTCGATGCGGTGATAAGTTTCTCCACCCAGCTTTCTTCTATTCTCAACAACCGGGACAGTTTGACTGGTGTAAATGGGATTACTTTCGTCTCCGTGAATGATTACCTCCTGATGGTTCCATTCAAACTTCACAAACTGGTGTAGCTTAGAAGCCACAGCTCCAATGCCATGTATCCAAGGTCGTCCCAGCAAAAGATTGTACGTAGCAAATATGTACAATACTTGAAATTCAACATCAAACCAAGTTGGGCCCATCTACAAACAAAGGTTAATTTCCCCAATTATGGCTCTTTGAGACCCATCAAATGGCTTCACATTCATACTCCCTGCTCGTATCTCATGGAAATCTTTACCCAACCTTTTCAGAGTAGTCAATGGAGAAATGTTGAGGCTTGAACCCCCATCTATTAGAACTATGGTGATGAAGTTGTCGTCAAACTGTACTGTGATGTGCAGGTCCCTGTTGTGACTTAATCCTTCAGGTGGCAGTTCATCTTTGTGAAAGGTGATCTTGTGGCTTTCCAGTACTTGCCCTACCATGTTGGTCATCTCTCCACTGGTGATGTTGTTAGGCACGTACGCTTCATTCAACACCTTCATCAGAGCATTCCTATGTGCCTTAGAATTTTGTAGCAGCAACATGATGGATATCTAGTCAGGTGTCTTGTTCAGATGATCAACGATAGAGTATTCTCTTGCCTATACTTTCCTCCAGAGATCATCTAGACCAGTTTCAATGATGGGGTTTTTGGTAGCGGCTTCCTTGCTTGTTCCTCCCAAATTTTTGGGTGTATAGATCCTTCCAATTCTGGTCATCCCCTGTGCAGCACCAGACTCTTCCATTTTTGCTTTTCCTTTTCTCCTAGCTTCGGCAACATAATCCCAGGGTATGGCATTAGAATTGAAGGGTGGTGTGGATGCTACCGTCACAATGAAGGGTATGGCTACTTCTATTTCAAATGGAGTAGGTGTAGTCGAAGGTGCTGTCACTTCAATTTCAAAAGAAACTGATGTGGCTATTTCGACTTCGATCTGTGGTTGTATCTGTACCACAATAGGAGTTAGTGTGACTGTAGGCTTCTGAGGGTCGTCACCTTCCCGGATAAACCCAATTAACCCTTTAGGATCCCATTCTTCATCGGTTTCTATGACATTTACTCCTTCACCCCTATAATCTGGGAGGGGATTATTGCGAATATTTGGTGCGGCTTCCTTTGCTTGTATGACTTTGGTATTAATCAGGGTTTAATCTTATCTTTTAGAGTGCGCCATTCATCAATAGTATTCCCCTTCATGCCGGAATGGTATGCACATGTTTTATTCAGGTTGACCCATTGGGAGGAGTTTTCCATGGCGACACCGGGAATGGGGGTGACATATCCGGTAGCCTTCAGTCTTTTATATAGCTGGTCGATGGGCTCAGCAATAGGTGTGTATTGTTTAGGCGGCCTACGATCGAATATGGGTTTGGGTTTTTGATAGTTTTGACAGGTTGGAGGTAAATGGTAATAGGCTGGCTGGGTGTTATAAGTATGGTGGACGGTAGCGGATTGTGGATATCTGGGAGGTGAAGGTTGGTATGTGGGTGGAGGTGGTTGGTATGTGAGTGGAGATTTTGGACCTTGGGTTACTATCACCGCCCCTACTTCTTTCTTCTTTTATATACCCCCTAACTGTAATGCTTTGTTTGTAGCCTGCAATACCTCAAAATTGGTTACCATCCCACTCTTGATCCCTTCTTCACTCCTTTCCCTGAGTTTGATGATGTCGGAGAATTTGTGATTTTCGATGACCATTATCTTTCATAGTATTGTGGATCTTGGGCCCTGACGAAGAATTTGTTCATCTGCTTTTCCTCTAGTGCCGGTCTAACCTTTGCAGCTTATGATCTCCATCGAGTAGTATACTCGCGGAAAGTTTCTGTTGGTTTCTTCTTGAGGTTCTGTATGTAGAAGATGTCCAGTGCATTCTCTGTATTAGACCTAAATTGGTCCATGAAGTTCGATGCCATACTTACCCAATTAACCCACTTCTTGGGATTCTGACTGATATACCAAGATAGGGCGCCTCTAGCAAGACTCCTCATGATTAGTTTCATGCGAATTCTTTCATCTTTCCCAACTCCCACGAGCTTCTCATAGTATGTCCTCAAATGTGCCTTCGGGTCACCCGTTCCATCAAACATCTCGAACTTAGGAGGTTTGTAACCTTCCAGTAGTTCCACGTCTGGCTTAATGCATAGATCCTCATAATTCAGACCCTCAATTCCTTTGCCTCCTTCAACACCATGGACGTGACTTGTGATCTTCTTGAGCTCCTTCGCCATATTCTTAATGAGCAGGTCCTTCTAGGTAGGTTCTAGAGTGTATGAGATTGGCTGAGTAGAGTGGGGTAAGGTTTCCACGTATATGGGATTGTTTTGGTGGGTGCCGGGGGTTGGAGTATAGTGGTGATCATTAGCTAAATTTTGCGGATCAAGGATAGGTTGTGGGGTATTCTGAGGAGTATGGTAAGTGGTTTGTGGGTATTGAGCCAGGAGGTGCTGGTGCTGAGGAGGAGTCGGTACTGGTAGATGATTAGGATTTTGGGGAGGTGTTGTGTATTTATGGGGTGTGGGAGGATTTTGCGGATGTTGGTTTGGTGTGTTTTGAGGAGGTGCTGGGTTTTGAGAATTTTTCTGGTTAAGATATAAGACGTTTAAGGTGAGGGAGAGGTTTTCCTAGTTGCGGACCTGCTCAAGTTCCCCTTGCAATTCTAGTATTTTCTGTTCCAACCGTAGGGCCAAATCATTCTGGGCCGGAGCACTTCGACCGTATGAAGTTTTAACATTTTCCACGTGCGTATCATTTTCTTTCCGGATACCACTCATATAATCCATCTTAGCTTTTCCCTTGCCTTTCGGATTACTTGGAGGAGGAGGAGGTGGAGGGACTCTAGATCTGGTGTGATATGCTGACGATGCTAGTATGTGCGAACTGACCTTAGGGGATGGGAATAGTCAAAATAAAGAAAAATGCAAAAAGGTAAACAAGTTAGTAAGGATTTTGAAAAGTATTTGCAGTATTTAAACACGTATTGCATAAATATGAATTCGTTTCCTAATTAGGGAAACCTCATTAGCCCGAGGTAAGCCTAATGACAAGAAGATTTGGAGATATTTAATGCTGATAAATGCTTCATTTAATTAATGTAATAAATAAGACGAACCTCAAAATGACAATAAATAAATGAGTTACTAATGACATCTGTATTATTACGTTCGAATTCCAAAACGACTCAAAACAAATAAACCTAATCTACTTGGTCCTAGAGGGACCTTCTCCATATTTGACCCTCTTGTCTCCGTCAATTAGATTCCCTAGGTCGTGCATGTCCAGCAGCAGGTACGCCCTTGCTAGGTGTCCTCCCTCATTGCCATCTACATTCTGACAGTCTACGACCCTTTTCCTCATCTACCCTTCCAGTTCCATTAGACCCTGCTCCAAATATTCCAACCTTTCTGTCAACCTTGTAGACATTTCCCTCCACTTGTTAATTGACTCCATGTCTAACTTGTGTTGTTCCAAATGCCTGCTTCAGACTCAAAGACTCTTTTGCGTAGCCTCTCATACTTCACTTGTGCTTCAGCAACCTTATCTATGAATCTGTTTCCTTAACCAATCCCTGGCTTGACTATTCCTGCTATGTTATCTCTTAACCATGATGGGTAGAAGTACACATGACCTGTGTGATATCGATCTGGCTCGATGGTATCTTTTTCCATGATAATCTTCAAATGCCACATGTGCTGGGCCTCACATTTGTATGGAATGGCGTCATCCTGAAAATCTGCTCTGTAATGACACATTTTAGAGACTCGTGGTATGACTTGTTTTCTACCAGCTTGTCTGATGACCCTGATAGGGACATATGGATGTATTCCCCATAACCCAATCAACACCAAATGCGGAACATCCCTGGATCTGATGATTAATTCATTAGTGGGAAACCACTCAAGCATCTAGTGAACCTTGTCCTCGGTCAAATTGCTGAAAAACTGTGCCTATTCTATAGCATTCTGTGGCTGTGCAAACCTGTCTGGGATAAAGGTCAGTTTTTTCGGATAGTGGAAAGCTATGTGATCATTCCATGGCCTACGTGGAAACTCTTGGCGGTATTGGCCTCTCTGAAGATGTTCTAACAACCAAATCTGCAGCAACAAGTTACAACCCTAAAAATGTTCGAATCCTTTCTTGCAACGATCCAGAGCCCGGTATATTTCTGCTACAATCATCGGAACAATAGTATAGGTTTGTCCCTCAATTCCCTTCATTAAAGAATTGGTTACCATGGCCAACCTAGTATGAATTCTGTCCCATTGGCTTGGAAACACTATCATACCTAGAAAGTAGACAATGAATACAAAAACCCTACGATGAGTCCAACCTAGGGAAGTGATGGAGAGTTCGTCATGGAAGATATGGTAAGATTTGCTGTGTCTGTATCATTCATAGAAGAAGTCAAAGGGTATGTAGGACTTCTTCAGGCACTCTAAGTCATCATTCTTTCTCAGACCCATCATCTTTAGAAACCCCCTGGTAGTGCGGTTTTCTGGTACTAGTAAACCGGGACTATCCCATGGTAATCCAGTGAATCCTCCTATTTCCTCCAAAAGAGGAGTCATTTCTATATTGCCAAAACAGAATACAACCCTTTCTCCGTCCCAGAACATAGTAGCAGCCTTGATCAGCATGTTGTTTGGCTGGATGTCCAATAAGGAAAGTAAATTTTCAAGAACCCTTTTTACGTGATTTTTGTCGCTTGGCGAAAGGTGTTTCCACCAATCCAATAATAACGGTGGTATACTTCGGACCATGCCGAACCTGGGGACTTCATGCATCATTTTCTGCAAAAAAATACACAGAGTTAGACCCTTGCCCCCTCCGAATTCGACTACTTACACATTAACGATTAGCATGTCGACATTTATCTCTCCAAACAATGCATATATCGTGGTTGCGACCGTTGGGATTATGGAAATCCCAGTGGACTTTGGACAAGGTTTTCCTTAGAGGGTTGCTAAGCGGACAACATATTAACCCAGGCTAGGTTTGATCATGATGCATGTACAATTATTATCAGAGTAAGGTTTTTATAGAAGTCTAGACTGGTACCCTCAAGCGGTCAACTTGAGAGTGAAAGGCACGGAACCGTCGACTACACCGCTGATCGACTAGTTTTACCACAAATAAACCTTTCCAAATTTTAAAGGGTGTTTTTAGGAAGAGCGCGTACACTCATCAAGTGTCTCTATGGTATTAATTTTGCACGAGTGGAATATGATATTTAGCATGTACTTATACAAAAGAAAATAACATGTTGTCAAGTATTTGCACGATGAATAACGATAAAATGTGATATTTAATAATTGTAAAGACATTTAAGAAAGAAGAACAAGGAGACAAGTTGGTTTCCATAGTAAAAAGTGATAAAACAGGTAAGTAAAATCGTAAATGAATGAAGATAAGGAAATAAATTCACATAGAGTAGGAGGGGGAAGGGGTGTGCAAGTATTAACGGAATAATAAAGACATGCTTAAAGACCGATTCACAAACAAGTTCGTTATGGTAAGAGTCTAAAGATTTCCCCAACAGAGTCGCCATGCTGTCGTGCCCCTTTTTTCTCGCGAAATAGGGTTTCGACATTTCTGGGGCAACTCTTTTTTGAGAGGGTAGGGAATTGGAGTTGAAAGAGTCGCCACCTAACGGATTAAGGTGCAATAGGGAACCTAGAGCAGATAACTCATGTTACCAGTTTACATCACTAGAGATCGAGTAAGGGCTTGAAATTACCTTGAGGGGAAGGTGTTAGGCACCCCTCGAGATCCACAATGGTGGGTCCTGACTGAACTTAAATTATGAATTAGTCTGATAAAGAAGTGAGAGGAATATTTAATAGGGATAGGGGGTCGTAAATGTTTTAGTCTAAATTTTTTAATAGGACTTGTAAGTATAAAAAAAATATGGGCTCATGTTAACCTCCGCACATAAAATAGCAAATGCACGCAACTAATTAGCTGGTTTTATTAATCTGCAGAATCCTATAGACAGGATATCTACGTGAGAAAATAGGCGAGCAATGTTATATAGAAGCAGCTTCATTAAGGCGGGTATTAGGACCTATTATTTGCCTACTGAATATCGTCTGGATACTTTAGACAGTAGTGCATCATGCTTACAGAATCCAAAATTGTTATTAAGTCCTATGGGCATATTGTCTAAGTAATGAAAGTGGCGATTATATATTCATAACCCATTAGTAGAATTCTATAGGCATGATTTCTAATATCGAACTGACTTAGATCCTATAGGCATGAACTCTAGGATTTGAAACTGATTTCAATCCTATAGACATGGTATCTATTTCTGAATTGATTTAAATCCTATAGGCATGATTGTCACACCTTCTTTTTACACTACCCGAAGGTAGTACAAGGGAGTTTTTCCACTTTAAGTGACATTATTTGAAATGGAATTAATTATTCATTTTTATTTAGAGTCGCCACTTGGGATGATTTGTTTTTGGTGTCTCAAGTCACCGGTTTATTTTGAATCACAAATCGAGGAAAATTTCGACTTTCCTTTTGAAGTCTGCGAACCAGAAATTCTGAATAAGGAATTCTATTAACCTGAGGGAAGGTGTTAGGCACCCCCGGATTCCGTGGTTCTAGCACAGTCACTTAAACTCTCATAATTGGGCTATTATCTGATTTTAATATATGTTTTAGCCTATGATGTAATTTTAAACTATTAACCGCTTTTAATTAATTTTAAGAAGATTTCAACGTCATCTAAAATGCGTCTTTGGACCACGCCACATGAAATGTACCCGCAGTCCGAGACACATTTTATTTAATGTTGTTGAGATTTGGATTTGGGTCACATGAAATGCACAACCGAGTTTAGGAAGGATATTTTTAAAATAGCTAAAGCAGCTACGCACTTTCAAGTTTGCGAGGGCCATGGAAATTCAACTAAATGGCACGCCTCGATTTCTAAGGATAAAAATAGTAATTAAGTGAGGGCCCTGCATTTTTGAGATTTTATTTGGCGCGACGCACCTCAATTCCAATTTTTAAAGGAAATTCAAACTAAGCTTTAAAGGGCCATAAGCTGTTTGTGTTATCTAATATGGCGCTCCCCAAATACACTTTAAGAGTCTAATTAATCAAGGAATCTTAAAAGAATTATCACTACTTTTCAAATTAAATATTTGAACCATTTTTAAGCCCATGTACCAATATTAGAAGGGATAAGTGAATGGCAGAATGGTCTTGGATTAACAGAATTAAGTAAAACACTGAGCTCAGATAACTGACCCTACATATCAAGGAACACGACTTGTCTTAAATCCAGGCCCAATGTGAGCCCAAATTTTTGGAGAGTTGAGCATCAACAGGTGTAGGGCTCGAGATCGAGTCTTCAGGCACGCAAAACATTAGAATATTGAAATGCAGATATGAGCCCAACATGGCTTTTAATAACACAACCATTTGACAATCATGAGTACTTGAATCTTCTGCAAACTCAAGGAGGAATTATGCGAAATTTTAGACTTAATAGAGCCTGTTTTCTATACATGCAAGAATAGATAGCATTTCATGAGATGGTCGAGTAAGTGAATCTGGATTCAAATCATTGACTCATATTCCACATGTTTGCAAATAATCAAGGTAGCTCTATGTATGGCTCAAATCTTAAGGTGATAAACTAAAACATTTTCTTGTCCAAAAGTACTGTAACACTAACTACCACCTTAAAATTGGAATCACATAGTAGAAGAGATAAAACCCACACCATTTGACACAACCTACTACACAACTTAATCATCAAAAGTTTCCTTAATCATTCAAAATCAGATTCAAAAGATAAGAGTTCAATAATTAAAACTAACATCTAGCCATACCATCCTTGACAACACATTGAATCCCATATTAATACAGACTGAACTACATCTTTTTGAGGGAATACTGTCAGCAGTAGAACAAATGATATGCATCAAAATAAATCAGAATAACAGGGATTCAAGGAAAAGAAAAAGAAATGAGACTAAATTATGATCAAATAAGTTAGTGCTAGGCTTCAAACTTCTATTTTCCATTTCATTCTTCAACTTGATCATCACATTAGATAGGATTCAGGAACATGTTCCTGATTACAACAAAACAAAAACCAAAAATCAAGCTTTGGGTCAGGAGGAAACAACAACAACAGAACAGAGCCCCAGATTCGAGCAATAAAACATAAAAACCAAACAGCAACACTTAACCCAAGCTTTTAAAGATCCAGAACTCAATCCATTTCAACTCAAATGCAAGACTTTGTTCATTTTTAGTAATGTTTACTAAGCAATGATGATCAGTAGCTGAAAGCAAGTGAGATTTGAGCGATTTTTAAATAAAGAAAAATGCAGAACCTTCAGTGTTATATCAGAATTTTTACTCAAATACTCAGTCGTTTCCGCCCAGTGTTTTTAATCTCTTCCCCCCCTTGCTAAAGAATAAACTATGCCTTTATAGGAAAACCTTAGGGCAGCAGAATAGAGACTCAGTATTGCACATTAGTCCTTTCAAAATTTTCATTTTTGCTGCTGTACCCTTAGTTTAAAAATCAGTTTTTCACATAAGCCCCAATCCCCAGCTTCTAGGAAGCTTCCTATTCAGTTAAAAGAGATTCTCCTACCTAGAATTCCTAAACTACCTCTTAGGATCCCTATTTTTACCTTAGGAAACCAAATGGGTCAAATTGACCCAATAGCTCAACCAGACCTGGGCTCAGATCCGACCCAAGAAACCAAACAAACCCCTTGAGGTGAAGTCTAAACTAGCCTCAAAGCCTAAGCAGCAAAGATAAACTAAATCGAATCAGTAACAAACAGAAGGAAAATACTTAAAGGATTTCGAAAACTAAAACCTACACTAATTGACTGATTAATACGGAATTGACTAAGCTAACCAATTGAAATAAACATAATTAAACTAAACTACGATACTAAAATAACAAGGCAAAGTTAGAAGTTTAAACCTAAAACTAAACAAGTGAACAAACAAAATCAAGCACAACTTTTAAAGATTGAAAAGAAAAACTAACAAATGAACGGAAATAAATACGACCAAACAAATTAACCTAAAGGAAAGACCTAGGCTCAAAACTAATCACAATTTCAGTCCGAAGACAGACCAACCAGAATACACGGAGAAGAAAAGAAGCAGAATAAGAGGTGAAACAACAAGAACGGACAAAAAGGATGAAGAAAAACTCACCGATCAAGCTTGAAATCGAGACTGATATTCTGATTTATCCCCCAAATAATGTCAATCGCTTGTTCTTTGTCAAGAACAAGCGAACAACATTATTTTGTGATAAAAACAACCTTGAATACTCAGGAAAACTGGAGAAATAGCCTTGCATGTATAGATTTGGTTTTGGGCCTTTAGGGCTCCAACTTCGATTCACGATTCGAAAGGGAGTAGGGCGATTCGAAGGGAACAGAGTAGAGATTAGGGAAGAAGAGTTAATGGGGGTCCTATGGTGTTAATTTGGGCTGGTTTGGGGGTGGCGCCGACGGGCATATACGGTGGAAAAACGGGGCGGCGCTTTAGGATTTTTTGTGGTCTTTGAAGAAAGGCGAAGTGAGAAAGATGATTAGAGGGGGTGGGGGCAATATATTCGGACAGTTATATAATAACCAAGACCCCAGTTCTAGACTGTTAGATCAAAAGAGATCAACGGTCCTGATCAAAGGTTATTAAAATGGGGTCGTTTGGTCCCGGTGGGGTTTGGACCGGGTTGGGGTGGATCTGGGCTTGGGTTGACGGGTATTTGGCCGGGTTTCAGGGAATTCAATTTGGGCTTGGGGAGTTCTAAATGATTTGGCCCAAAAGATCTCTTTACTCCTTTTTCCTTTTATTTCAAAACTCTTTTTTTTTTTCAAAATTAAAAATAAAACCTAAATTAATTCTTAATACAAATTATCCTACTAAATTAAATTAGTTAACTCTTAATAACAATTACCACAAATAATTAAATATCAAATTAAAAGAAAAACTACCAAAATTCGAAACTCAAAATAAAAAATGCAAAAATTAGTTATTTTTCGTGATTTTTTCCATTTTTGTAAAACACTAATTTACTAATTAATCTAAAAATATAAAATTAAATTCTAAATGCATTGCGTGATATTTTTTGGTGTTTTTCATGATTCAAATAAAACTTAAACGTGCACAAAATGCAAACAATTAAATAAAATTTTACAAAAATGGCAAATAATTAACAAAAAATCTATTTTCTTGGGACTTTATAGGAGTATTTCATATAGGAAAAAAATCACGTGATCACAGCTGCCCCTCTTTGCTAGGAGACACGAAGAGTTTTCGGACAAAGATAAAATGAGCAATTATGAGGGATTTTTGCCCGTTTGACACTCCATAAGAAGCATTTTTGAAAAGAGTTTGATCAAACCTTGCTTCAAAGGTTGCCTACATATCCTTGTCTATAAAGGAATCAGGTCAGTGTAGTTCTTGAAGTTTTGATAGCTGGGAATACCGAGACACTGCGATTTCACTATTGATGTTGCTGCTACTGCTTGCTGACCTCCTTATTACTCCAAAAGGAAAATCAAAAGTTAAGCTAGCTAAACCTATCAACTACGAGTTACAAGATTCCTATATATAAATCTCTTGAAGCTTGATCTTGAATCTTGGCTGGTTCTTGCTGTGAACTCCGATCTGAATCTTGATGCTCGTCAGCTGTAGGTACTGGTTCTTTCTTCAACTTTGGATCAAGGCGGGACATGCGAAGCTTGTGATTTCCATCATATCTTGAGCAGTCCGCACCCTTCTCCGTTTCAACCTTTGAGTTCACTTCTTTATTTTTTGTTCTTTTTCTTCTTTTCTTTGTTCTGGATTGAGACTCATTCTTTTGGTCATCTCGACCCCTGTGCCTCGAGGTAAAACCTGTCAGACACCAAAACAAACAAACGAACGAAATTTTTCTGCCCCAGTTTTACTAGGAAAATTTCGTGAGTTATTTGTAACTAAAATTTAAACTATATATTTTTTTTTCTTTTTTCTTTTTTTTTGAAAGCGATAAAATAAGGATTGTGTGTCTTTAGGAGGAAAGATTAGGGAATGGAGCCCTATATCTAAAATTCTCAACTAGGGGATGGAGGCCCTATGTTGGCAAAGAAAGGCGACTAGGAACTGGAGGCCCTATGTCTAAAAATTCTCAACTCAGGGATTGAAGCCCTAATGTTGGCAAAAAGGCGACTAGGGAATGGAGACCCTATGTCTAAAATCTCAACTCAGGGATTGGAGCCCTAATGTTGGCAAAAGGCGACTAGAGAATGGAGGCCCTTTGTCTAAAAATCTCAACTTAGGGATTGGAGCCCTAATGTTGGCAAAAAGGCGACTAGGGAATGGAGACCCTATGAATCTCAACTTAGGGATTGGAGCCCTAATGTTGGCAAAAAGGCGACTAGGGAATGGAGGCCATATGTCTAAAATCTCAACTCAGGGACTGGAGCCCTAATGTTGGCAAAGAAAAGGCGACTAGGGAATGGATGCCCTATGTCTAAAATCTCAACTCAGGGATTAGAGCCCTAATGTTGGAAAAAAGGCGACTAGGGAATGGAAGCCCTATGTCTAAAATCTCAACTCAGGGATTAGAGCCCTAATGTTGGCAAAAGGCGACTAGGGAATGGAGGCCCTATGTCTAAAATCTCAACTTAGGGATTGGAGCCCTAATGTTGGCAAAAGACGACTAGGGAATGGAGGCCCTATGTCTAAAATTTCAACTTAGGGATTGGAGCCCTAATATTGGTAAAAGTGACTAGGGATTGGAGGCCCTATGTCTAAAAATCTCAACTCAAGGATTGAAGCCCTAATGTTGGCAAAAAGGCGACTAGGGAATGGAGGCCCTATGTCTAAAAATCTCAACTCAGGTATTGAAGCCCTAATGTTGGCAAAAAGACGACTAGGGAATGGAGGCCCTATGTCTAATATCTCAACTCAGGGATTGGAGCCCTAATGTTGGCAAAGAAAAGGCGACTAGGGAATGAAGGCCCTATGTCTGAAATCTCAACTCAGGGATTGGAGCCCTAATGTTGGCAAACAAGGCGACTAGGGAATGGATGCCCTATGTCTAAAATCTCAACTAAGGGATTGGAGCCCTAATGTTGGTAAAGAAAGCCGACTAGGGAATGGAGGCCCTATGTCTAAAAGTCTCAACTTAGGGAGTGGAGCCCTAATGTTGGTAAAGTAAGGCGACTAGGGAATGGAAGCCCTATGTCAAAAAATCTCAACTTAGGGATTGGAGCCCTAATGTTGGCAAAGAAAAGGCGGCTAGGGAATGGAGGCCCTATGTCTAAAAATCTCAACTCAGGGATTGGAGCCCCGATGTTGGCAAAAAGGCGACTAGGTAATGGAGGCACTATGTCTAAAAATCTCAACTCAGGGATTGAAGCCCTAATGTTGGCAAAAAGGAGACTAGGGAATGGAGGCCATATGTCTAAAATCTCAACTCATGGATTGGAGCCCCAATGTTGGCAAAGAAAAAGCGACTAGGGAATGAAGGCCCTATGTCTAAAATCTCAACTCAAGGATTGGAGCCCTAATGTTGGCAAACAAGGCGACTAGGGAATGGAGGTCCTATGTCTAAAATCTCAACTAAGGGATTGGAGCCCTAATGTTGGTAAAGAAAGGCGACTAGGGAATGGAGGCCCTATGTCTAAAAGTCTCATCTTAGGGATTGGAGCCCTAATGTTGGTAAAGAAAGGCGACTAGGGAATGGAAACCCTATGTCATAAAATCTCAACTTAGGGATTAGAGCCCTAATGTTGGCAAAGAAAAGGCGACTAGAGAATGGATGCCCTATGTCTCAAAATCTCAACTCAGGGATTGGAGCCCTGATGTTGGCAAAAAGGCGACTAGGGAATGGAGGGCCTATATCTAAAAATCTCAACTTAGGGATTGGAGCCCTAATGTTGGCAAAATGGCGACTAGGGAATGGAGGCCCTATGTCTAAAATCTCAACTCAGGGATTGGAGCCCTAATGTTGGCAAAGAAAAGGTGACTAGGGAATGGAGGCCCTATGTCTAAAATCTCAACTCAGGGATTTGAGCCCTGATGTTGGCAAAAAGGCGACTAGGGAATGAAGGCCCTATGTCTAAAATCTCAACTCAGGGATTCGATCCCTAATGTTGGCAAAGAAAAGGCGACTAGGGAATGGAGACCCTATGTCTAAAAATCTCAACTTAGGGATTGGAGCCCTGATATTGGCAAAAAGGCGATTAGGGAATGGAGGCCCTATGTCTAAAAATCTCAACTCAGGAATTAGAGCCCTAATGTTGGCAAAGAAAATGCGACTAGGGAATAGAGACCCTATGTCTAAAATCTCAACTCAGGGATTGGAGCCCTAATGGAGCTCTAATGTTGGCAAAAAAAGCAACTAGGGAATGGAGGCCCTATGTCTAAAATCTGAATTCAGGGATTGGAGTCCTAATGTTGGCGAAAGCGTAAAAGATTGAGGTTGGGAATCCTAAGCTATCATTTTTTTGAATTTTCTTCTTTTTTCTCTTTTCCATTTCATTTTTAATAAAAAATGCAGGAAAGAATTTGGAGGAGACTTCCCTCTTGGGTTGATTATTGCTGCAAAGCTGTTTCTAGCTCTTGCGCATCTCTTTTTCTTTCTTTTTTTGGCTGCACCTGCTTCTTCAAGGTTGCTTTGGATTGCACCCGTTTCATGTTTTCAAACAAAGAACAATTGTTAGTTTGAAATAGTGGTTGATTTTGTGGCCTTGATTGTCTCGATCACTCGATCTCGACCTGAACCTTTGTTGAGAACCTCTGTTGCTTGGTGGTTTTCTGAAGATTGATCTATCTTTCAAATCGAGGGACTCAACTTTTAAGATTTCATGACGGCTTACCCACGTGGGGCTTTGACCCTTTCACTTTATTCTGCCTTTAGGCTTTTGCCTTTGGCTTTCTTTTCCTTTTCAATAACTTTGATTTTAGAGCATCAGCCATCATGGCCAGCCGGGATCGACTTGATGCACCCGCTGAGGCTGGGTACTTTTCTTTAGCTTTAGGCAAAACCCTGTAAATCCAATCTTGCCACCTTTTCTTTGTATTAGTTTTGAAAACAGATTTAGACCGAAATGGATTCATGGAAAAGTAAACAAAGGACAAGAAAATGAGTTTAAGGAGAAGTGTCCCTTTCGGGGAGGAAGGACGGACTTATCTGGGGTGTATGTAGACTTCAATAGACATGACATGTTTCTTGGACTGGATGCTCGATACGCATAACTATCCCAACTTCTCATAAACCCATTGCGACCCATGTTTCAAAACCGAGGAACCTTGCCAGGACTCTTTCAATATCAATGGTGGTGAGAGCTTTCTTCTTTTCGATCAACGGCGCCCTTTTCGGGTTTTTGCCAATCAACCTCTCTCATTTCTCTTATTACCATCGCCTTCTAGTGCTCTTTTACGAGTTTTCACAAACAAGACTCTCTCATTTTCAATTTCTCTACTCACCATCGCCTTACGGTGCCTATAGGTTTTCACCAATAAGACTCTCTCATTTTATTTCTCTCATCTTGATTGCATCGAATCCAAACAACTGCGTTCTTTGTTTTTGAAAACCTTTCACCGATTGATCGGAAGGACTTTGAACAAGGTTTGGGTAAAAAGAATCTGGACGGAATTACAACTTTGAAACCGTTCCGGTGGACTCATTGCCGAACCATTATAACATCTACCCTAGTTTCACTTGTGGGGGAAATTGGATTTTTATTTTGGTGTGACTGAACCCCAGAGATAGGCTGCCTATGTATCCTTTTGGAATCAAATCGAACATAGTTCAGGAAGCTTTGTTTTTTGTTTTCGAGTTCCAAAGAGGGTAATGAAAGAAAAGTAACCGGCTCAAAGGGTTAGCAAAAGGATTGGAGTGTTTGGGGTAGCGAGAATGAAAGGCTTCGTCATCCTAATCGGATAGTGCTATTGCTACAGAAGGACTAGACATAGTACCTTTTGACCGCGTCCACGTTCACAGCTGCCTCGGGGTCGTTTCCTTCGATATCTCCCAGATATAACGCTCCTCTTGGTAATATATTTTGGATAATGTATGGGACTTTCCAGTTAGGAGCAAATTTCCCTTTTGCTTCCTGATGATGAGGAAGAATACGCCTTAAAACAAGTTGTCCCACTTCAAAATTTCTGGGCCGTACTTTTTTGTTGTAGGCACGGGCCATTCTTTGTTGGTACAACTGCTCGTGGCAGACTGCGGCTATTCGCTTTTCATCAATCAGGGTTAACTGTTTCAAACGGGCTTTGACCCACTCACTATCTTCAATTTCAGCTTTAACAATGATCCGAAGAGAAGGGATTTCAACTTTTGCGGGTATTACGGCTTCAGTGCTGTAAACCAAAAGGTACGGGATTGCTCCGACCGATGTGCGCACAGTAGTGCGATACCCTAATAATGCAAATGGAAACTTTTCATGCCACTTCCTGGAACTTTGAATCATCTTTATCAAAATCATTTTGATGTTCTTATTTGCTGCTTCAACGACACCGTTGGCTTTGGGACGATAAGGGGTAGAGTTCTGATGTGTTATCTTGAACTGTTCGCATATCTCCCTCATCAAATGACTATTCAAATTTGCAGTATTATCCGTAATGATAGTTGCAGGAATACCAAAACGACAGATGAGGTTAGAGTGCACGAAGTCTACCACAGCTTTCTTGGTGACAGATTTGAGAGTAATTGCTTCAACACACTTCGTGAAATAGTCGATGGTGACCAATATAAATTTATGCCCATTTGAGGCTTTTGGCTCGATTGGCCTAATGACATCCATGCCCCAGGCAACAAAGGGCCATGGTGCTAACACGGGATGCAGTTCTATGGGCGATGCATAAATCAAATCCCCGTGTACCTGACACTGATGACACTTTCGAACAAAGCTAAAACAGTCTTTTTCCATGGTCACCCAATAATAGCCCGCTCGGAGGATTTTCTTTGCCAAAACATACCCGTTCATGTGGGGTCCGCACACTCTTGCGTGTACTTCGTACATGATTCTTCCGGATTCTTCGGCGTCAACACATCTTAACAAGTTGAGGTCCGGGGTCCTTTTGTACAAAACATTACCACTCAAAAAGAAACCACTTGCATGCCGTCTAATGGTTCTCTTTTGGTCTCCACTGGCTTGCTCGGGGTATTCTTTGGTTTTCAAAAATCTTTTGATGTCATGATACCATGGCTGAATATTTGGTTCTGCCTCAACCGTATTATAGTAGCCATGGCTTTTCCTGATTTGGATTTCCAAGGGATCAAGGTGGGCATTGCCTGGGTATGGCAGCATCGAGGCCAAAGTAGCAAGCGCATCGGCCTGTTCGTTATGGCAATGAGGGATGTACCTGAACTCTATTGACTTGAATTGCTTGCCAAGATCTTCCACATGTTGCCTATAAGGAATAAGCTTGACATCTTGGGTTTGCCATTCTCCTTAAGCTTGTCGGATAATCAGATTCGTGTCTCCCATGATTAACAACTCTTCGACATCTTGGTCGATTGCCATGTTCATACCCATAATACAGGCTTCATACTCAGCGGTGTTGTTTGTGCAGAAAAATCGAAGCCGGGCTATGGCTGGATAATGCTGGCCGGTAGGTGAGATCAAGATTGCCTTAATTCCAACACCTTTTGCGTTTACCGCCCCATCAAAGAACATTTTCCAAGCATTAGTGTCTTCGAATATTGCCTCAACTGAATTTACCTCTTCATCCGGGAAGTAAGTGTTCAAAGGTTGGTATTCATCATTGACCGGATTTTCAGCCAAATGATCTGCTAACGCCAGGGCTTTCACTGCAGTGCGAGTGACATAGACTATGTTAAATACCGTGAGCAGGATCTGCCATTTCACTAACCTCCCAGTGGGCATTGGCTTCTGGAATATGTATTTTAAAGGATCCAATCTAGTTACGAGGTAAGTGGTGTAGGCTTGCAAATAATGCCTCAGCTTTTGAGCGACCCAAGTTAAAGCGCAACAAGTTCTTTCCAGTAAAGTGTACTTGGCTTCATAACTGGTAAACTTCTTGCTCAAATAGTAAATGGCCTGCTCTCTCTTTCCGGTCACATCATGTTTCCCAAGGACACAGTCGAAAGAATTTTCCAAGACTGTCAGATACAGGAATAGAGGCCTTCCTGGCTCAGGTGGGACCAACACTGGCAGATTCGACAGATATTCCTTTATTTTATCGAAAGCTTCTTGGCACTCATTTGTCCATTTGATCGCCGCATCTTTCTTTAACAACTTGAATATGGGTTCACACGTGGAGTTCAACTGGGCAATGAACCGACTGATGTAATTCAATCTACCCAACAAACTCATAACATCCTTCTTGGTTTTCGGAGGAGGATAATCCCGAATGGACTTTATCTTTGTTGGGTCTAACTGAATGCCCCTTTGGCTGACTACAAAACCCAAGTGTTTGCCAGATGGGACTCTAAATGCGCACTTGGAAGGGTTTAGCTTCAAATCATATTTGCGTAGCCGCTCAAGGAATTTTCTCAAGTCCCGAACATGGTTATCCTGAGTTTTGGACTTGATGATCACATCATCCACATACATTCTTGGTGCATCATATCATGAAAAATGGCAGTCATGGCCCTCATGTAAGTTGCCCCAGCGTTCTTCAGACCAAATGGCATGACGCTGTAATAGTATGTTCCCCAGGGTGTGGTAAAAGCTATCTTTCCTGCATCTTCTTCATCCATCAACACCTGGTGATATCCTGCGTAACAATCCAAGAAGGATTGTATCTCATGTTTGGCGTAGTTATCAACAAGGATGTGGATGTTCGGCAAAGGGAAATTATCTTTGGGGCTTGCTTTGTTTAAATATCTGTAATCCACACACACTCGGGTTTTTCCGTCTTTCTTTGGCACTAGGACTATATTGGCCAACCATGTAGTGTACCGAACCACCCGGATCACCCATGCTTTCAACTGCTTTGTGACCTCTTCTTTGATCTTGTCACTGATATTAGTTTTAAACTTTCTTTGCTTTTGCTGGACAGGGGAACAATCGGGGTATGTTGGCAATTTATGAACTACCAAATCAACACTTAGTCCTGACATGTCGTCATATGACCAAGCAAACACATCTTTGAACTCAAACAGGAGTTAGATTAATGCGTCCTGGGTTTTTCTATCTGTGTGAATGCTTATCTTGGTTTCCTTGATTTCTTCAGAACTACCCAAATTAACCGGCTCGGTATCATTTAAGTTTGTCTTAGGTTTATTCTCAAATTGTTCCAATTCTCGACTTATTTCCTTAAAAGCCTCTTTTTCATCGTATTCCGGTTCTTGGTTCATTTTTTCACAGTTAGACAGCGTGTTTGGATCTAGGCATGAAGTCCGCAAGCATGTCATGTTATTTAAAGCCGCATTATTAGAACTGAAAGAAGAAATAAAAGAGAAATATAACCAAATCAGAAAGGATAAAGAAAGATGGACGATGAAATATTGATTTCATTTCATTGAATTTGAAGATAACAGGGTTTACCTGGGAAATTAAAAGATAGGAAACTAAAGAAAACATCCGAGTTACACCCTGGAATAACTCGTGATGCACAAAAAGTGGCAAGATAGGTCTACCGGGACTCCCGCCTGATTGGGAATGGCGTAGCCTTCCAATTCTGCAGTTTGGCATTAGGTCCCATATACAGCACCTCAGCGGTGCTTGAGCCTTCCCCTGGTTGAACCATGTGGGCTTCATACAATATCTTCCTCATGGCCCCACAGATTTCTTCAATTTCTTCGGCCTTAAAGGCCTTATCTTCCTCTTCCTCATTGTATTTTGGCTTGACAAATGTTCTGTACAGATGCGACACCGGCTGAGGCAAGACCCAACAATTATTCTTTCTATCATCTGCCCATCTTACATCAGCTGGAGTAGGTCGGAAGCCTACCCCAAAGAACTTTTCACTGGCAGTCAGGGTGATAAGTTCAGCTATTCCTTGCAACGATTTTCCAAGCCCTTTCCCAGGTTTGTAGCCGTGCCTGATCATTTCTTTGGCCACCATGATTGATGCGTTAGAAAGGAAGGGTTGAGGGCAAGGTTTTCCTTCTTTGCACTGATCAGCGACCACGATTTCAAAGGCCTGATAAACTATGTGCTCACTCCTTTCTCTTGCTTCAAGACACGGGACTGATGGGTCCCGATAAATTGATTGCTCATCTTCCCCGTGGACCATAATCTCTTGATCCTCGTGCTCGAACTTCACCATCTGGTGAAGAGTAGAGGGTACAACCCCCGCTGCATGGATCCACGACCTCCCCAAAAGAATGTTGTAGGATGTGTCCATGTCCAGAACTTGGAAGGTTACTTCAAAGTCTACTGGGCCGATGGTCAGAATCAGATCAATCTCTCCAATTGTGTCCCTTTTGATACCATCGAAGGCACGCACACAGACGTTGATGGGTCGAATTCTTTCGGTGCTGATCTCTATACGCTACAGAGTTGAGAGTGGGCAAATGTCTACCTCGGAGCCTCCATCCAACATAACCCTTTTCACGTAGTACCCTTCGCTTTTGACTGTCAGGTGCAGAGCATTGTTATGTGCGGCCCCTTCTGGGGGCAAGTCATTTTTGTTGAAGGAGATCTGGTTGATTGTGAAAAATCTTTCGGCCATTCTCTCCAACTGCTCTACAGAAGTCCTAACAAGCATATATGCTTCGTTAAGGGTCTTGATCAGTACCTTTTGATGTTCAGTGGAGTTCATTAATAGAGATAACAAGAAGACTTGGGTGGGAGATTTTCAAAGCTGGTCGATCACCTCATAATCCGCCATTTTCATATTTTAAAAGAAGGCCTCCGCTTCTTCAGCACTCACGGGCTTCTTAAATGGGAAGCGCTTTCTAGTGGCATTGTTCACCTCTTCCAAATTGAAATACTTTTCAGCCGGGTTATTTTCTTGAACTTCCCCCGAGATTTCTTTGCCTTTGTAAGTCACCACTGATTTGTTGTAGTTATAGGGCACAACGGAGGATCCGTCATGGGCTTTTGTGGTGCGCAGCCAATAACCACGGGCTCACTCACCCTTGGTGGATTAATTGGCCCCCGCATCACATAAGCTCCCTTGGGCAGATACATTTGGGTTGTCTTATTCAACTTGAATCTCTTGGGAGGACTCAAAGTCATCTACTTTTCTTTGCGGCCTCTAGGGACATAGAGGACAACATCTTTGGGAGGCGTTGCCCCAGTTTCAATTTCAACTTTCTTCTCTGACTTTGGAGGGGTGGTTTTGTTCTTTTTCTCCCCTTTGTCTTGCTTCGGGGCAGCCTTTGGTTTCTTTTCTACATCAGCGATGACAATGATGGCCTTCAATGCTGGGTCAAATTCCTTGTCCTCACAAATCATTCTGATTACCGGCCCGTTGTTGTGGGCCGGCAGTGGGTTGTTAGTCACATTGGGAATATCTTCATCCCTTAGCACTATCTTCCTTTGTTATATCAAGTTCTTCACGACTCTCTTCAGAGTCCAGCAATCATCCATGTTGTGCCCTTCTGCCCCTGAGTGATAGGCACATTGGGTACCAACTCTGTAAGCGAGTAATGCTGGGTTTTGCTTGGTTTGGGGAACAGGCTGTAGCAGACCAATTTGAACAAGCTTTGGTAACAGGCTGGAGTAAGGTTCCCAATTAGTGTAAAATTTGGCCTCTTGGGCGGTTCACGAGGGTGGAAATTGTTTTGTGGAGGCTGGGGGTTGTAGTGGTTTTGGTAAGGAGGCTTGTTTCTAAAAATGGAGCTTGGTTCCGGTTGGCTTGTTGTTGTGGCCGGACATAAGGTTGAGCATTCAAGACCATATATGGCTGAGGAGCATAGGCTACGTCTTGGTGGGGGTAATAGTGCTGCGGGGTCCTTTCTGAGAAAAGAGATCTGGGAGTATGGTGTTTTCTTGCACCCGACGCTGCCATGGATGTTTCTTCCTTTTTCTTGCCCTTCGCTATTCCTCCAGACCCACCCTGAATGGCTTGGGAGGTAGCTCTGATGGCGGATTGGCTCAAGATTCGCCCCGTTTTCAACCCGTTTTCAACCATTTCGCCAATTTTGATGGCTTCGGCGAACGGCTTACCCATTGAGGAAATCATATTTTGAAAATAATCAGCATCTTGGGCTTGTAGGAAGACCGTGACCATTTGAATTTCGTCCATTGAAGGCTTTACCCCGGAGGCTTGCTCACGCCATTTGACAGCGTACTCTCGCAAGCTTTCCGAAGACTTCTTCTTTAGATTTTTCAATGAGTCCCTATCAGGGGCAATATCAATGTTGTACTGAAACTACCTGACGAAGTCCCAAGCAAGGTCATCCTAGATATGCCAACAGGAAATATCTTGATCCATATACCATTCAGACGCGATTCTGGCCAAACTCTCTCCAAAGTAGGCCATGAGGAGCTCCTCTTTTGCACCCGCTCCCCGCAACTGGTTGCAATATCTTTTGAGGTGGGCAATAGGATCTCCGTTCCAGTCATATTTCTCAAACTTCGGGGTTTTAAACCCCAATGGTAGATGCACGTGAGGGAACATACATAAGTCGGCATAGGATACATTTTTTTGTCCACTCAAACCCTGTATGTTGCCTACATCCGGTAAGAATTAAACTGGCGTAGTTCGGACAAATTTGTCGAAAAATAAAACCAACTTTTTTTTTGAAAACAAGATTTTCTTTTCCTCTTTTTTTTCTTCAAAATTTCGGCAGTGTTTCAGTACCTTTTGGACATTGTTTTTTTTTTGAAAACAAGTAATTATCTCTCTTAGCCCTTACATACTTTTTTTCCCCAACTTTTCTCCTATTATTCATAAGCCGGTCAACATGCAAATTCGAAGAAAATAAATGCACAAATAGCAAGTAGGATGCATCAGGATGGTCTTTTCATTTCGGGTACACCTGTCCTAGACAGACCCAAACCCTGTGTTGAGTCTCCAAAGTCAAATGCACGTGATGCAAACAAACGTTCCTACTAGGGATCCGATATGAGGTTTTGTTATACTAGGTTTAAAAGGTTGGGTGTATTATTCTAGACCTCGCTTACCCGAGCAGACAACTCGAGCCGAGGGGGTTGCAGCGTACCGAGAATACAGAAGCTTCACCGGCTTTACAACTTGTCCAAACCTCATTCTAAAATGGGATAAGAATCTAAACAAAAGAGAAGTCACACGAAGTGCACCCTTCTCCATGATTTAGAAGACTTAGAGAGAGGAAGGATTTTGTAGCAGTTTATATACAATTCACAAAATATCAAAGCGGTAAAAGAATTTAGCACATTAGGCTCAAACATGTACAAAAATCAGATAATAGATAAAGCCGACTACAACAGCTATTCTAAGCTTGAATTCTTAAACCCTGAACTGAAGTTCTGGGTTTCGATCCCCAGCGGAGTCGCCAGAGCTGTCACACCTCTTTTTTAGACTACCCGAAGGTAGTACAAAGGAGTTTTTCCACTTTAAGTGACATTATTCGAAATGAGATTAATTATTTATTTTTATTCAAAGTCGCCACTTGGGATGATTTGTTTTTGGTGTCCCAAGTTACCGGTTTATTTTGAATCCTAAATCGAGGAAAATTTCAACTTTCTTTTTGAAGTCTGCGAATCAGAAATTCTAAATAAGGAATTCTGTTAACCCGAGGGAAAATGTTAGGCACCTCCGGATTCCGTGGTTCTAGCACGGTCGCTTAAACTATCATAATTGGCCTATTATCTGATTTTAATACATGTTTTAGCCTATGGTGTAATTTTAAACTATTAACCGCTTTAAATTAATTTTAAGAAGATTTCAACATCATCTAAAATGCGTCTTTGGACCACGCCACATGAAATGCACCCACAGTCCGAGACACATTTTATTTAACGTTGTTGAGATTTGGATTTGGGTCACAAGAAATTCACACCCGAGTTTAGGAAGGATATTTTTAAAATAGCGCGCCTAAAGCAGCTACGCACTTTTAAGTTTGCGAGGGCCATAAAAATTCAACTAAATGGCATGCCTCGATTTCTAAGGATAAAAATAGTAATTAAGCGAGTGCCCTGCATTTTTGAGATTTTATTTGGTGTGGCGCACCTCAATTCTAATTTTTAAAGGAAATTCAAACTAAACTTTAAAGGGCCACAAGCTGTTTGTGTTATCTAATATGGCGTGCCCCAAATCCACTTTAAGAGTCTAATTAATCAAGGAATCTTAAAAGAATTATCACTACTTTTCAGACTAAATGTTTGAACCATTTTTAAGCCCATGTACCAACATTAGAAGGGATAAGTGAATGGCAGAATGGTCTTGGATTAATAGCAATTAAATAAAACATTAGGCTAAGATAACTGGCCCTATATATCAAGGAACACGACTTGTCTTAAATCCAGGCCCAATGTGAGCCCAAATCTTTGGAGAGTTGAGCATCAGCAGGTGCAGGGCTCGAGATAGAGTCTCCAGGCACGCAAAACATTAGAATATTGAAATGCAGATATGAGCCCAACATGGTTTTTAATAACACAATCATTTAACAATCACGATTACTTGAATCTTCAGCAAACTCAAGGAGGAATTATGCGAAATTTTAGACTTAATAGAGCCTGTTTTCTATACATGCAAGAACAGATCACATTTCATGAGATGGTCGAGTAAGTGAATCTGGATTCAAACCATAGACTCATATTCCACATGTTTGCAAATAATCAAGGTGGCTCTATGTATGGCTCAAACCTTAAGATGATAAACTAAAATATTTTCTTGTCCAAAAGTACTGTAACACTAACTACCACCTTAAAACCTGGAATCACATAGTAGAAGAGATAAAACCCACACCATTTGACACAACCTACTATACAACTTAATCATCAAATGTTTCCTTAATCATTCAAAATCAGATTCAAAAGATAAGAGTTCAATAATTAAAACTAACATCTAGCCATACCATCCTTGACAACACATTGAATCCCATATTTTTACAGACCGAACTACATCTTTTTGAGGGAATACTGTCAGCAGTAGAATAAATGATATACATCAAAATAAATCAAAATAATAGGGATTCAGGGAAAAGAAAAAGAAATGAGACTAAATTATGACCAAATAAGTTAGTGCTAGGCTTCAAACATCTATTTTTCATTTCATTCTTCAACTTGATCATCACATTAGATAAGATTCAGGAACATGTACCTGATTACAACAAAACAAAAACCAAAAATCAAGCTTTGGGTCAGGAGGAAACAGTACCAGCAGAACAGAGCCCCGAATTCGAGCAATAAAATAACAACACTTAACCCAAGCTTTTAAAGATCCAGAACTCAATCCATTTCAACCCAAATGCAAGACTTTCTTCATTTTTAGTAATGTTAATAAGCAATGAAGATCAGAAGCTGAAACCAAGTGAGATTTGAGCAATTTTTAAACAACGAAAAATGCAGAACCTTCAGTGTTATATCAGAATTTTTACTCAAATACTCAGCCGTTTTCTTTTTCAGTGTTTTTAATCTCTTCCCCCCCCTTGCTAAAGAAGAAACTATGCCTTTATAGGCAAACCTTAGGGCAGCAGAATAGAGACTCAGTATTGCACATTAGTCCTTTCAAAATTTTCATTTTTGCTGCTGTACCCTTAGTTTAAAAATCAGTTTTTCACATAAGCCCCAATCCCCAGCTTCTAGGAAGCTTCCTATTTAGTTAAAAGAGATTCTCCTACCTAGAATTCCTAAACTACCTCTTAGGATCCCTGTTTTTACCTTAGCAAACTAAATGGGTCAAATTGACCCAATAGCTCAACCAGACCTGGGCTCAGATTCGACCAAAGAAACCAAACAAACCCCTTGAGGTGAAGTCTAAACTGGCCTCAAAGCCAAGCAACAAAGATAAACTAAATCGAATCAGTAACAAATAGATGGAAAATACTTAAAGGATTTCGAAAACTAAAATATACACTAATTGACTGATTAATACGGAATTGACTAAGCTAACCAATTGAAATAAACATAATTAAAATAAACTACGATACTAAAATATCAAGGCAAAGTCAGAAGTTTAAACCTAAAACTAAACGAGTGAACAAACAAAATCAAGCGCAACTTTTAAAGATTGAAAAGAAAAACTAACAAATGAACGGAAATAAATACGACCAAACAAATTAACCTAAAGGAAAGACCTAGGCTTGAAGCTAATCACAATTTTAGTCAGAAGACAAGCCAACCAGAATACACGGAGAAGAAAAGAAGCAGAATAAGAGGTGAAACAACAAGAATGGACAAAAAAGATGAAGAAAAACTCACCGATCAAGCTTGAAATCGAGACTAATATTCTGATTTAACCCCCAAATAATGTCAATCGCTTGTTGTTTGTCAAGAACAAGCGAACAACATTATTTTGTGATAAAACCAACCTTGAATACTCAGGAAAACTGGAGAAATAGCCTTGCATGTATAGATTTGGTTTTGGGCCTTTAGGGCTCCAACTTCGATTCACGATTCGAAAGGGAGTAGGGTGATTCAAAGGAAACAGAGTAGAGATTGGGGAAGAAGAGTTAATAGGGGTCTTATGGTGTTAATTTGGGCTGGTTTGGGGGTGGCGCCGCCGGGCAGATACGGTGGAAAAACGGGGCGGCGCTTTAGGATTTTTGTGGTCTCTAAAGAAAGGCGAAGTGAGAGAGACGATTAGATGGGGAGGGGATATATTCAGATAGTTATATAATAACCAAGACCCCAGTTCTGGACCGTTAGATCAAAAGAGATCAACGGTCTTGATAAAAAAGGTTATTAAAACGAGGTCGCTTGGTCCCGGTAGGGTTTGGATCGGGTTGAGGCGGATCTGGGCTTGGGTTGACGGGTATTTGACCGGGTTTCAGGGAATTCAATTTGGGCTTGGGGAGTTCTAAATGATTTGGCCCAAAATCTGATCTCTTTACTCCTTTTTCTTTTTATTTCAAAAATCTTTTTCTCTTTTTTTTTTCAAAATTAAAAATAAAACTTAGATTAATTGCTAATACAAATTATCCTACTAAATTAAATTAGTTAACTCTAAATAAAAATTACCACAAATACTTAAATACTAAATTAAAAGGAAAACTACCAAAAGTCGAAACTTAAAATTAAAAATATAAAAATTAGTTATTTTTCGTGATTTTTTCCATTTTTGTAAAACACTAATTTATTATTTAATCTAAAAATATAAAATTAAATCCTAAATGCAATGCGTGATATTTTTTGGTATTTTTCATGCTTCAAATAAAACTTAAACGTGCACAAAATGCAAACAATTAAATAAAATTTTACAAAATTCCTAAAATGGCAAATAATTAACAAAATCTATTTTTTGGGACTTTATAGGAGTATTTCATATAGGGCTAAAAAATCACGTGCTCATAATGATTTCTAGATTTGAAACCAGTTTTAGTCCTGCAGACATGGTATCTATTGAGCAGTAATACTGGCAGAAATGGCACATTGCCAGAAAGGAAAAATAGTTAGATCAACATTGAGATCCTATAGGCATGATTGCTAACATATGTATGTTGGACAAGTTAATACAACATATAGGCAGGATTTCTAATGCAATTTAATTTCCTATAGGCATGATTTCTAATATGCAAGCATAATACTCACCCCAGGTGGGAACCTCCACTTCTGATGGTAATCCACTTCCAACCAAGAGGTTGTGAGTTCGAGTCTACCCAAGAGCAAGGTGGGAAGTTCTTGGAGGGAAGGATGCCGAGGGTCTATTTGGAAACAGCCTCTCTACCCCAGGGTAGGGGTAAGATCTGCGTACATACTACTCTCCCCAGACCCCACTAAATGGGATTATACTGGGTTGTTGTTGTTGTTGTTGTTGTTGTAAGCATAATACTCACCCGATTTCAACAGAGATGAGATAAAACTGGATTAACAGAGCAAATGAAACCCTATAGGCAGGATTTCTACCCGGTTGCCCAAAGAGAATAAAGACCCTTCCCAATTTTACTATATACCCCAGAATCTGTTTGTTACAAACTTATTACAGGCCCTACATAATAGTAGTAAGATAAACTAAAAGGATCCTTCATTAAGCCCAATTGAACCTGGGAACCAGGCATTTATACCAATCAACTTTGAGGCTCATTTCATAGGTACAACATAGCCAAAACGGTTTGATTTCAGAAGAAACAAGGTTTAGAATCCAGAATTACATTCAGAAAATAGCAAAGTTTGCAAAGTACATAGTTTCAAACAGGTTAATTCAGAAGGGAGACCTGATTACACTAAGGGAGCATGCTGACATCCAAGACAACCATTGTTTAATTACAGAAGTAACTTAGGCAAAGCAATCAGATCATCACATGAAAAATTTGGACATTAAGCTAACTTATAAGAGGATTCATATTATTCAAAATAGCTAATCTTAAACTAATAGTATTAACCACATTAGAAGAGAGTCATAGGAGCATAAAAAGTAGAATCATGCTAAAAGTAAGGTTCAAGACTTGTTCAAGTAACACTGATTATGAAAAACATAAAGAATAAAATGACAAGGGATTAGCTACAACAAGTAGATATGCTACAACAGTTAAGTTCCAAAATCACTTGGCCTTAGCTTTCAGCCGGCCAAGACCAGAAACAATGAGCACAAAATCAGAGTATAAGAACTAAGTTTTAGTGAGAGTATGAGAGTTCGAGTCTGTCCTCTAAGGGAAGAAGGGAGGGGTTTAAATAGCATTAGACTAAGGTCCATATATATGTATCAATCAAACAAGGAAGGCTACCAATTAATAAAGAATTAAAACTCCGAACATTATTTAAGATAAGCCAACAATAATAGTAGATAGATGCATGAAATATGCAATCACGGTAATTTAGGAAATCAAACAAGTCTGAAAATCAAAGACTCTTAGGTAACAATTAAAGGTAAGAGCCATAGAGAGATAGACAAAATCATCAAGGAAGTGAGGAATCGGAACCCTAATTTTAGGGTAAGTAAAATAGTCAAAAATAACCAAAGGAATAATACAGATACACATAGATACATGAGAGCATTGAAGATAAAATACTCAGAACTAAGGAATCATAACAGATTAGAAAAGATCTGAGCCCTAATTCTGGGCGAGTAGAATCATAATAGCATGCACATAGACATGTATACAGAACATTTGAGAATATATTCAACCAAAAATAGAACCAGAACGGATCTTAAAAGATATGAGCCCTAATTTTAGGGCCAATGAGATTAGTCAAAAAACTTTAACGAAAATCACTAAAAAATTCACATAGACGGATATCAAAGAAGGTACTTAACAGAAAATAGAACCATAATAGATCTTTGAAAATATTTGGGCCCTAATTTTAGGGCGAGTAAATTAGGCAGAAAACTTTGGACGAAAAATCGCAAAAACATTCATAGATAGACATGCGGAAATATAAAAAAGATTTTTAACAAAAAATAAGAACAAAATCTCAACAGATCTTAAAAGATCTAAACCCTAGCTTTAGGGTAAATAAAAAATAAAGAAAAATCTCAAAGATTCATGCCATAAAGAGATGGAGAATGAACATAGATGGAAAGGAGCAAAGATCTGAACCGAATTTAGTTCACAATAGGAGAGATCTACTTGCCATGTTAGGCAAGCAATTATGTAACACCATAAATAAGTATCTAGTAGCAAGAAGGCTCAACAAGGTTAGGGAATTATTGATTGATTCCATTTTGGGTCGGAATCAGAGAAAGTAACAGGTGACGACGCTAGGGTTTGACAGGAGGAAGGATGAGAGATGAGAGCATATGAGGGCTTTGGGTTTGGGATTATGAGGGTTAGGCTTTGGGATATGTAAATTAAGAGGGGATGAGGTGATATGAGCCGTTGATCTTCAGAGATCAACAATTGTGATTTAAAAAGGGATTGGGTCGGGGTTCTATACGGGTATGGGTATGGGTATTTGATGTGGGATGGTGTATTAGGTAGTATAGGTAATTGGGCTAGGTCCGAAATTGGGGTTTTAGGGGACTATATTTGAAATACCCAAATTAAAAAATAAATAATTTATTAAAAATAATTAATAAATAACAAAAATATCACTTGTGCATGAAAATGATTTAAAATTATTACTTAACATTATAAAAATATAAAAAGTCATTTTTGTGTAAATAATGTAATTATGCATATATATACGCTATTCTTGAAAAATATGCAATTTTAGCCTAAGGATGCAAAATAAGCATATATAAAAATATTTAAAGCTTAATATGGATATAAATGATGAAAAAATTAAATAATAAATTATTATAAAATTATTTGTGATGCAATAAATAATTATTTATATAAAAATACATGAATAACTTGATTAAAATCCTTTAAATATTATGAAAAAAATACTTGGTGATTCTCATGCACTATTTTGAAGGTATATATGTGTATTTGAGAGATATGAAGGAAAAATTGGGTATCAACAAGTGCCAATCTGTGTACCTCGAAAAAATGTGAGTAATAATTAAATGTGATTTGTGGTTTTAAAGATGTGTGATTTATTTCAATACTAGTAAATATACAAGTAATATTAGGTTTAAGTAAGAAGAATTGATAAACTAAACCAGTGCTGTTAGAGTAATGGGGACCTCAAGCTCGATTATCTTGGGGGCCTCAAGGTGAGTTAAGAGCAATAAAGTATGAACAGTAAAGTAAAAACAATAAAGCTGAAGAACAATTGTAGAGCGCAGTAAACGAGAAAAGCAGAGTAGAATGTTCTATTGCAGTAAATGAGATTCCCTTTACAAATGATTGGGGTCCCTTTTATATAGGAGGGGAAACCCTAATATGGTACATTTCCAATTATGGTAAAAAGTTCTATTGGTATAGCTGTATAACAACCTAGTACAGACTCATACTATTTCGTACAAATCTTATCGCTTAATTTATGCCCTGATCCACGTGTCCCTGAGAAATTTTCGCTCTTTCTTGAGTGTCATCGAAATTATACTGTCCTCAAGGCAGATCACGATGGGTGTCCGATTTGCTTCTCGAGGTGCGCATATCCTGGCTAGGCTCGATTCTTACTTCGAGCTTCCGAAGTCGAGCTCGGGGTGTGATCAAGTCTTCTAAATCGAGCTCTCTGATTTAGACCGTATATAGTAAGTACAAATATCCACACGTATCATTAGCAAAAATAAATAAAAATTGGTTTAACTCTAAAATAAAAAGTGGATATACAACATTAGGTACTAGTCAGGTCTACTGTCATTCAAAAAATAAAAAATACTCCCCTAGTTTTACAAACTTTTCTTATTACTCTGTTTCAAAAAGAATGATATATTTTTATATTTGAAAATAATTTAACTCAAAACTTTTTATTGTACCCTTTTTACCTTTATTCAAAAACTTTTTTGGCCACACAAATATCATGACCTCACAAAGCCTTTACCCTTAAGTTTTTTTGGGTCAAGAGGATACTATATTATAATACTGATTTAAACTTGTTCTTACATTGGGCTGTTGAAGAGTTGCGCCCATTGTACCAAACAGTGAGTAGTCCAAAGCTACATTTACAATATTACAAATGTTATTGTTTCTTTCAAAAATAGTTCCTAGGGTATCTGCCATAATGCTTCATTGACAAATACCGGAGGAACTACTAAAAAGTTGATTCCTTTACCCAACTGCTTCCCTGCTTCTGTTGCCAACTTGCCCGCCACTCTATTTGCCTATTTGAATGTGTGATTTACTGGTGGATGACTCAGCGCTGCTAGAAGAGAACTACATTCACAAATCAAGGGATCATATATCAAATAACATTTATTTATGCATTGTATTACTTCTATCGAGTCTATAGTGACCTCCAAGGGCACTAGATTGTTTGATGATGCCATTTTCAAACCCTGCAAAAAAGTTGTTAGCTCATAATGGAGGGTATTTGAACACTTGACTTTCTCTATGTATCCTGTTACCCTATCTCCATTGTTGTTTTTAATTACTCCTCCTATTCCCCCTTTTTCCTTTTGATTTTAAGCACCATCAGTATTTATCTTGTAACAACCCCTATCTGGGGGTGCCATTTAATAGAGATAATAGTACTATGCGTGGGGGTTTTTCCTCCTATTGCTATGTGCAAGAATTATGTAGCCTTGTTAATGGCCACCTTAAAAGGGACATGATCCTTCCTATGGTTGAAATTAATGGTGTTCCTGGTCAACCAAATTTGCCATAGGCAGAAAGGGATTAGGTGGCTCCACTTAAGAAAGTCATTGAAGGGCTGGTGTTTAACCATGTTAAAGCTGTACACCTAGTTAGCTTGGCTAGTGACAATGTTTGGGATTTTGAGATTGGAGAGGCTTTGTTCAACTAGCTTCTGCCAACATTGGGTAGCATTGTCACATTTGAAGAGCATGTGGTCTATAGTTTCGTCCTCCTTGTTATAGAAGAAGCACATAGGATTTAGGTTCATACCCCGTGAGTGGAGGTATTGAGTTGTGGGAAGCCTGGCATGGGTTACTCGCCAAAGGAAAAATTTAATTTTGTTGGAGAGTTTTTGGCCCCATGTGCAGTTGAAGTCTTTAATCGGGTTTTGGACCTGATGATGGGTCAGCCTTCCAATGAGAGTACATGCTATTTTGGTTGAGAAGAGGCCACTATCAGTCAGGTTCTAGACCATCTTATCCAGATTAGCAGAGTTGGGATTAACAAAGATAGACTTTATAATAGACACAACATCCTTAGGTAGGTAAAAGGAGATATTATTGATGTCCTAATGGCCCTCATTGTAGTAAGTGCCTACCTTCAAAGTCTCCTCCCCTTGGTTGAGGGGAGAGCTAATAAATCTTCTAAAGGGACTCCATACCAAGGATACATCTGTCACCATAAAGGTTAATTTTATTCCCCTTATGTACTACCCACCTAGTAGCCTTACTACAGATATACCAGCCATTTTTGACATTTTGCCAAGTCCTAGAGGCAATGTGCCTAGAAGGGTTCCTACTAGTACAGTGCTTGTGGAACAGAACCCCGGCCCACATGTTATTTGTATTGTTTTACATCCTCCATACTAGGCCAGTGTGGGGGCAATGTTTCTATTTTTAGATGTTTGCACACCCAACCCCCTCTTCCTTAGGCTTTGTAATAGTTTTCACCCAACTATGTGCATTTTTTTTAGCTACAGTGGTACCTCATATGAAGTTCCTCCGAATTCTATCAATTTGGTTGCACCTAAGATGAGAGCTTTATGTATTGCATAACATGGACGGAAATGCACCCAAGGAAGGATTTAGCTAGTATGGTTCTTCCAGCCATATTTAGGAACTGGGTTTTCCAGCCTGCCAGCTTAGTTTCTATACTATCGATTATAAACTGGTAGTCTCTATTTGGTGGGTCTTTTGTGGAAGATGGAAAAACCCAGGTGCTTAAAAAAGATAGGCTGGGCTTAATTGTCAAAATCCTGGCAAGCCTATCTACTTCATCCTTGTTACAGTTTGTAGAGAAAATAACTTTAGATTTGTGGTTATTAAACTTTGGCTAGATTTACAACTAAACTTCTGGAGAGTTTCTATGATGGTATTGCAATTCTTGGTGTTTTCTCTAGCAAAAAGAGAAAGGTCATCAGCAAAGCAAAGATGGGAGATTTTTGGCCCAGTTTTGTTGATTTTAATATGGAACCATTTCCCATTTTACAGTTTAGCATCAATGTTTCTGGAGAGTCTCTCCATACAGATTATGAAGATGTAGAGAGATATAAAATCTCTCCGTCTAATGCCTCTACTAGGTTTGAAATACTCAGTCCTACTCCTATTGATAAACACTTAGATAGAAGAAGTGAAAATACAGGACATAATTGGCTTAGTGGTACTACTAGGAAACTAAAGGAAAGTAATGTGTCTCTGATGAAGGACCATTCTAACCTATCAAAGGCCTTTTCTAGGTCAATTTTTAGGATCGTGTTGGCATTTCTGCCTTTCATTTTCTTAAAGTGTCTAATGTATTCTTTCACAATAATGGCATTGTCACAGACCCTCCTGTTTGATAGGAAACTAGCTTGGCTAGGTCCTATGATAGAGGGCAACATAGGTTTCGTTATGTTAATAATGATTTTAGTAATCAGTTTGTACATTGTATTGAAAACACAATTGGCCTAAAGTTTTTCAACACAATAACATTTGGCCATTTGGGGATTAGGCACAAGTGGGTGGTGTTGACCTCAGGTTTCATTTCAAGTTTGTAGAATACCTGCTTACAGTAGTACTTTATTTTTCCCTCAAGAACTGACCAATACTTTTGGTAGAACATTGGGTGGAGGCCATCAGGACCAGGAACATTGGAGGGTTCGAATGAGAATAGAGTAGTCTTTATCTCCCTATTCCTCAGAGGGGCACTGAGAATGTTTTGATCTATATGGGAAAAGGTGTCAGAGACATGGGGGTAGTAACTCTACCCTTGATGGAGGATTGGTGATCAGTGGTGAACATGGATGAGTAGAATTGGAAAATGGTATCTTCAATTCCTTTAGGGTCATCTACCCATTCCCCTGCCTCATTTTGTAGGGCTAGAATCATATTCCTTCTTCGCTTATTGAGAGTGTAGGTGTGAAGGAATTTAGTGTTGGCATCCCCCCCATAAGCCAGATTATCCTAGACTTAGTTTTCCAGAATTCCTCTTCACTTCTCTGTATGGATGAATAGTCTTCCTGGAGATGGCCTCCTAATTGCTGGAGATAAGGGCTGAAGGGGTAGGCAATGGAATTTTGGATACCTCCTAGTCTAACTAGCAGATGCTTCTTCTTGTGGAAGATGCTACCAAAGACAATCTTTTTTCCAGAGATAACTTGGTGTTGGAACTTGGTAGTTCCCTCTAGGAGGCTACAGTTTCCCTTATAGTCGTGCTGTACCACATTAGCGAGGGAGGGGTGGCCGCACCACATGAGCTCAAATCTAAAAGGTTTAATGGGGTTGGTATGCCTAATGTAATGACCCGATTGGTTGTTTTGCCTTCTAGAACCCCGTTCCCCTAAATAATACTTTTAGTACTTGCTTTTACTGATTTATGACTTGCGGGGATGGTTGGTTCGGGATTTGAAAGAGTTTGGGTTGAAACTGAAACACTTGGTTCCTTAAGGTTGGCTTAAAAGTCCAGGTTTCACTTCGTCAATATTTTGAGTAGACCTCAGAATCAGGATTTGACATTTTCAATAGGTTCATATGATAATTTTGAACTTGGGCGTATGCCCGGATTGGATTTTGGATGAATCGGGAGTGTTTTGGCACCTAATATTGAAAGTTGGTTCTTGAATGTTTTAGAAGTTCTTTAAATTTGGTTTAGAACGGGGTTTATTAACATCGAGGTCCAAATGGAATTCCAAAATTGGGAATAGTTTCATAATGTCATTTGAGGCTTGCACGTAAAATTTGGTGTCATTCCGAGTAGTACAAGTACGTTTCGATGCATTAGAAGTAAATTGAAGAACTAGAAGTTCATAAGTTTGATTCAATTGGTTTTAGGGTGTAATTCTTAGTTTTAATATTGTTTTGGGCATTCCGAGGGTTTGATCGAGTCCGTTTTATGATTCTAAACTTGTCGGTATGTTGGGGCGGGGCCCCGAGGGCCCCGAGCATCAATCGGACGAGGCTTGAACTAAGTTGAAAATTTGAGAAAGAGCTGAAGCCTAGTTGCTGTCATAACCGCATCTGCAGTTGGCCTACCGTAGATGCGAGCTCGCATGTGCGGTTAGAGCATCGTAGATGCAGCCTAAGGAGAGGAGCCCAGGTTCTGCCGATGCGGCTCCTCTTCCGTAGAAGCGAAACCGAAGGAGCGGTCACCTGTCCGCAGGTGCGGACTCAGCTGGCCCAGCCCATTTCCGCAGAAGCGGACAATTGTCCGCAGAAGAGGGACCGCAGATGCGGTCAACGCACCGCAGGTGAAGAAATCGTTGAAGGCAGTGGCCTTCATTTAATACGGGAGTTAGTCATTTTTGGCTCATTTCACTCCATTGTTGGGCAATTTTAGAGCTTCTTGAGAGGGGTTTTTCACCAAGCTTTCGGAGGTAAGTAAATCCTACTATATGTGAGTTAAGTACTTAGATTTTGGATAGATTAACACGTAAAGATTAGTGAAAATTATGGGATTAGAGGAGAACGTAAGGTTTGGCAAGAATGAGATTTTTACCATGAAATTGACCATGAAACTTAGTCATAATCGTATATTTATGTTCCTTAAGTCATGGGTAACAACTTCCTTCGCAAATTTCAGGAATCCGAGCACGTGGGCCCGGGGATGAATTTTAGGAACATTGCATTTAGGGTTGGAAAATTACTTTAATAGTTAGAATATGAACTCTTGAGCATATATTGACTAGTTCCTACCCCATTTGAATACTTTTGGATCGTTCCGCTCCGATTTGAGGGTTGGGCACATTCTTGAATTTAGAAGTAAGCTTTGGAGCAAGTTAAGTCTCTTTTCTAACCATGTAAGAGGAAAATTTCCCCATAGGTGAATCTAACTAAAATGTGGGTATTTGTGGGGGCTTCTTATGCACGAAGTGACGAGAGTCTGTACGTAGCTACTATTCCTATTATGTTCGGGTAGTTTAGGTTTACACCATGCTTTGCGAATACCGTTATTTGATGATACTTGCTATTTGTATTAAATGATACTGAGTTGAGAATTTCTAAGGATTTTAAAGCTTCAAATTGAATTGCCTTCTTCTTTAAAGAAGAATCTAAGAAAAGAATTTGATTTAAATGATTGAATTATATTTGACCGCGTCGCATGGATGATTCGCGAGCGGGGTGAATAGATGCATCTATGGTTCGCGCTGTTCGACTCTCTGACAATGCACATTTTATTATGATGTTGGATCGGGCCGTACGACCTCGACATTACTTGCGCATGCTACTTGTTTGGAATTTTCTATGATTTGGACTGCTTTAATGCCTTGAAATGTAAATTGTTAATTGATATGACAAAAAATGAAATTATATTATGAAAGAACTTGTCACTTCCTGTTATTAACTGTCGATATTATTCATGACATCCATGCTTAGCATAACTCTTAAATTATATTATTGTTGGCCCTAGTAAATGTCAAGTCGACCCCTCGTCACTACTTTTTCGAGGTTAGACTGGATACTTACTGGGTACATTTTGTTTATGTACTCATACTACGCATCTTTACTTAATTGTACAGGATCTGAGGCAGGTGCATCTAGCTACCCATCGAGTGCGCATTCCTGATACTTGACCGAGATTTCACGGTGAGCTACCCCTTTTGAGCCGTTCTACAGCATGCCAGAGTCTCTCTTTTGTTTATTACTCTCTATTCTATTTCCAGCAGTAGGATAGTTATATTTTTTGTACATTCTACTAGTTGCCCTCGTACTTGTGACACTAGATCCTGTCATACACATTAGTAGACTATTATTTTTGGGTTGTAAAAATTATATTCATGATTTCCTCTAGTGGTTTTTGCATTGGTTTCCTTGTAATTTCATTAAGCACTAAATGCTTAAATTTGAAGTAAAATTTGTGGTTGGAAATTCTTAAATAAAAATGGAAATCACTAGGTTATTCACAGTTGACTTGTCTGGCGGTGGATGCTGGACGTTATCACGACTTGACATGGAATTAGGTCGTAACAACATGGTATCAGAGCACTAGGTTCACGTAAGTCTCACAAGTTATGGGCAAACCTGGTAAAGTCTTGTGGATCGGTACTAAGACGTATATACTTATCTTCAAGAGGCTATAGGGTGTTAGGAAACTACTCTTTATTCATCTTCTATCGTGTAGTTGATAGAATACTAAATTTCCTTCTTCTATTCTCTCAAGATTGTGAGGACGCGCACGGTGGACATTGCAGACCTAGGGGGACCTGCTCCTCCCATTGCTAAAGGTCGAGGCAGAGGCCGGGGGAGGGCACCGGCCTATGGTAGGGGACGAGGGCATCCCAGAACTGCCCTAATAGCACCACCGATGGATCCAGCAGGGGATCCCATTATTGAGGAGCAGGGCGAGGTGCCCACACTTGAGTCTGCCCCAACAGATTTCATGATAGCGCTAGGATTTCAGGAGGTCATGGGCTGTATGTGTGGTTCATGGATTCTATGACCCAGGCTAGTTTATTTCCAGTAGACCCAGCCACATCTCAGGCGGCATGGGGGACACAGACCCCTACTACATAGGCTTCTGGGCATGCAACCGTTGTTTATTAGTCTCCAGGCACACTACCCGTGGATGGGGCCCAACCAGTTACAGCAGTGGCACCTGAGCCCAAACCAGCTGCGGACGACGATCCACAAAAGTTGTTAGACAGATGGACTAGGCTGCAACCTCCTATATTTGGAGGTGAGCATCATGAGGATGCTCAGGATTTCATTGATAGGTGCAGGGACAGACTGCACAACATGAGGATATTGGAGTCCCATGGGGTTGACTTCACTACTTTTTAGCTAGAGGGCAGGGCCTGTAGATTGTGGTAGTCTTATGTTCTTTGCAGGCCAGCGGGTTCCCCTCCCATTACTTGGGGCTAGTTCACACAACGTTTCTTAAATAGGTACATTCCACCCTCCAAGAGGGAAGAGTTGCGGTATCATTTTGAGCAGCTTGAGTAGGGTCAGATGTTAGTGACCGAATATGAGGCGAGGTTTTCTGAGTTGTCTCACCATTCACTCATGATACTTTCTACTGACACAGAGAGAGTGCAGAGATTTGTTGCGGGGTTACACTCCGGTATTAGGGCCAATATGGCCCAATAGGTTGAGATGAGGACTTCTTATCAGCTGGTAGTAGAGATTGCTCGGAGGATTGAGGGCTCCCGTCAGAGGGGTAGAGAGCAGATACAGCAGAACAAGAGGACCCGTTTCTTTGGAGAGTTTAGAGGTGCCCCTGCTAGGGGTAGAGGTCAGTTTGGGAGGGGCTAGCCTAGCAGGCCCCCATATTCAGCAGCACCGCCACCTCCTCAAGGTGCTCCAGTGAGGCCTTATTTTAGTGCGATGCCGAAGAGTTCTTATCGCCCACCAACTATTCAGGGTTCCTCTGGCGGGTATTTTGGTCATCAGGGTTCTTCTAGTGCTTATTTCAGCGCCATGCCAGAGCGTTCATACCGCCCACCAACTGTTCAGGGTCCTTCTAGTATGTATTTAGGCCATCAGGGTTAGACTTAGAGGCAACCGTCTATGGTACCGAGAGGTTGTTACGAGTGTGGAGATCCGAGTCACATGAAGAGGACATGCCCCAGACTTCGGGGCAAGGCAGTACAACAGGGTCAACAATCCTTGATTTTAGCTCCACCAGCCCCGCCAGCTATCCGGCCGCCTAGAGGCGGAGGGCAGGCATGTAGAGTTCATCCTAGAGGTGGAAGACAGACAGATGGAGGCCAGCCAACTGGTGCTTCAGCTAGATTATATGCTTTTCTGGCCAGACCAGATGCAGTGGCCTCAGATGCCGTGATCATAAGTATTATTTCTGTTTGCGGTAGGGATGCTTCAATATTATTTGATCCAGGGTCTACCTATTCATATGTGTCATCTCTGTTTGCTCATTTCCTGGATATCCCTCGTGAGTCTTTGGGTACTCCTGTTTATTTGTTCACTCATGTGGAAACTCTATGATTGTGGATTGTTTCTACCAGGCTTGTGTGGTTACATTCTATGGTTACGAGACCAGAGTGGACCTTCTATTACTTGACATGATCGACTTTGAAGTCATCCTAGGCATGGATTAGTTATCTCCATATCACGCCATCCTTGATTGTCATGCCAAGACTGTTACTTTAGTGATGCTAGAGTTGCCGAGGTTGGAGTGGAAGGGTTCCTCCGTTAGTACATCTAGTCGGGTTATCTCTTTTCTGAAGGCTCGACATATGGTCGAGAAGGGTTGTTTGGCTTATCTAGCTTATGTTTGGGACACCACCGTAGAGTCTACGACGATTGATTCAGTACCAGTATTCTGGGAGTTTGCCGATGTGTCCCCTTTCTGACCTTCCAGGCATGCTGCCAAATCGTAATATTGATTTCTGTATTGATTTGGCTCCAGGTACCCAGCCTATATCTATCCCACCGTATCGTATGGCTCCAAAAGAGTTGTAGGAGCAGAAGGAACAACTTGAAGAGTTACTAGCAAAGGGGTTTGTCAGACCAAGCATATCACCTTGGGGTGCACCAGTATTATTTATGAAGAAAAAAGATGGGACTATGCGGATGTGCATTGATTACCGCCAGTTGAACCAAGTTACCATCAAGAAAAAGTACTTGTTTCTGCATATCGATGATTTGCTTGACCAGTTGCATGGTGCTAGGGTGTTTTCTAAGATTACTTAAGATCGGGGTACCATCACTTGAAGATTCGGGATTTAGATGTTCTGAGGATTGCCTTCCGTACTAGATATGGCCATTATGAGTTTCTGGTGATGTCTTTCGGCTTGACTAGTGCCCCAGTGACATTTATGGATTTGATGAACTGGATGTTCAAACCTTATATTGATTCTTTTATTATTGTCTTCATTGATGACATCTTGATTTACTCACGCAGCCTGGGGGAGCACGAGCAACATTTGAGAGTGGTGCTTCCGACATTGAGGAAATAAAAACTATATGCTAAGTTATCCAAGTGTGAGTTTTGGCTAGAGTCTGTGGCATTCTTGGGGTATGTTGTATCAGGAGAGGGTATTAAGGTGGATCCCAAGAAAATTGAGGAAGTTCAAAGTTGGTCACGTCCCACTTTGGTGACTGAGATCAGGAGTTTCCTGGGGCTAGCAGGTTATTACCGCCGATTTGTGTAGGGTTTTTCATCCATTGCAGCACCTTTGACTAAATTGACCCAGAAGTGTGCTCCTGTTTGTTGGTCCGATGATTGTGAGGCGAGTTTCAGAAGTTCAAGACAGCTTTGACTACAACACCGATTCTAGTGTTGTCTTCTGGTTCGGGGATGTATACTGTGTATTGCGATGATTCACGCATTGGTTTGGGTTATATATTGATACAGGAGGTGCGAGTTATTGCATATACTTCACGTCAGTTGAAGATTTATGAGAAGAATTACCCTGTGCATGATCTAGAGTTAGCAACGATTGTTCATCCTCTTAGTATATAGAGGCATTATCTGTATGGGGTGTCATGTGAGGTTTATACTGATCATCGCAGCTTACAACATTTGTTCAAGCAGAGGGATCTCAATTTGAGGCAGTGTAGATGCTTGAGTTACTGAAGGATTATGACATCACCATTCTTTATCATCCGGGCAAGGCAAATATGGTCGCAGATGCCTTAAGCAGGAAGACAGAGAGTATGGGTAGCTTGGCATTCATTTCAGCAGAGAAGAGGCCACTAGCTTTGGACATTCAGTCCTTGGCTAACAGACTCATGAGGTTGGACATTTTAGAGCCCAGCTGAGTTATTGCATGTGTTGTTGCCTAGCCTTCATTATTGGGGCAGATTAAGGCTCGGTAGTTTGATGATCCGCATTTGGTAGTCCTCAGATAGACGGTTCTACAGGGTGGTACCAAGGAGGTTTCTATTGGCGAGGATGGTGTTCTGTGTCTCCAGGGTCGCCTATGTGTTCCAAATGTCGATGGATTGAGGGAGAGGATTTTTAGAGGTCGCACACAGTTGTAGGTATTCTATTCATCTAGGTGCTACAAAGATGTATCGTGACCTGAGACAACATTATTGGCGGCGACGAATGAAGAAAGACATAGTGGAGTATGTAGCGAGGTGCCTAAATTGCCAATAGGTCAAATGTGAGCACTAGAGGCCAGGCGGCCTACTTCAGCAGATGACTATACCTGAGTGAAAATGGGAGCACATTACTATGGACTCTGTAGTTGGGTTATCGCGTACTTTGCAGAAGTTTGATGCAGTTTAGGTTATTGTCAATAGGTTGACCAAGTTGAGACACTTCATTCCAGTTGTGACTACCTATGCCTTAGAGAGGTTGGCCCAGGTTTATATTCGGGAGATAGTCCGGTTACACAGTGTGCCTATTTCCATCATATCAGATAGGGCCCTCAGTTCACTTCACATTTCTAGAGAGCTGTATAGAGTGAGTTAGGGACCCGTGTAGAGATCAGCACATCGTTTCATCCTCAGACCGACGGACAGTCGAAACAGACATTTTAGATATTGGAGGACATGCTGAAAGCATGTGTGATTGACTTTGGAGGACAGTGGGATCAGTTCTTGCCTTTGGCCGAGCTTACATACAATAACATTTATCAGTCCAACATCGAGATGACTCCATTTGAGGCTTTATATGGTCGGCGATGTCGTTCTCCTATTGGGTGGTTTGAGCCTAGCGAGCCTAAGTTGTACGGTACCGATTTGGTGAAAGATGCATTGGAAAAGGTAAAGTTGATTAAGGAGAGACTTCGCACAACATAGTTCAAACAAAAGAGTTACACGGATCAGAAGGCGCGTGATGTATCATTTATGGTTGGAGAGAAGGTTCTCTTGTAGGTGTCGCCGATGAAGGGTATTTTGAGATTCGAGAAGAAGGGCAAGTTAAGCCTCAGGTTTATAGGCCCATGTGAGGTGTTGGGACGAGTTGGGGAGGTTGCGTATGAGCTTGCATTACCCCCAGCCTATCAGGAGTTCATCCAGTTTTTCACGTGTCTATGCTGCGGAGGTGTCACGCTGACTTGTCTCATGTGTTAGACTTTAGTACTATTCAGCTAGATGAGAGTTTGGGTTATGAGGAGCAGCCAATTGCTATTGTTGATAGACATGATCGCCAGTTTAGATCCAAGAGGATTTCTATAATAAAGATTCAGTGGAGGGGCCAACCAGACTGGAGGCGACTTGGGAGTCCGAGAAGGACATGCAGAGCAGATATCCACACTTGTTTAGCACTTCAGGTATGAATCTAAACCCATTCTAGGATGAACGTTTATTTAAGAGGTGGAGAATGTAATGACCCAACTGGTCTTTTGCCTTCTAGAACCCCGTTCCTTTGAATAAGACTTCCCGTACATGCTTTTACTAATTTATGACCTGCGGGAATGGTTGGTTCGGGATTTGGAAGAGTTTGGGTTGAAATTAGAACACTTGGTTCCTTAAGGTTGTCTTAAAAGGTCAAGTTTGACTTCGCTCAACATTTTGAGTAAATGACCTCAGAATCAGGATTTGACGGTTCCAATAGATTCGTATGATGATTTTGGACTTGGTCGTATGACCGGATTGGGTTTTGGATGATCCGGGAGCATTTCAATGCCTAATAGTGAAAGATAGTTCTTGAATGTTTTAGAAGTTCTTTAAATTTGGTTTAGAATGGGTTTTGGTTACATCAAGGTCCAAACGGAATTCCGAGACCGAGAATAGTTCCATAATGTCATTTAAGACTTGCACGCAAAATTTGGTGTCATTCTGAGTAGTACACGTACGTTTCGGTGCAATGGAAGTAAATTGAAGAAGTTGAAGTTCATAAGTTTGATTCAATTGGTTTTAGGGTATGATTCTTAGTTTTAATGTTCTTTCGGGCGTTCTGAGGGTTCGAACGAGTCTATTTTTTGATTCCAAACTTGTCGGTATGTTAGGTCGGGGCCCCGGGGGCCTCCAAAGTCAATCAGACAATGCTTGAACTAAGTTTAAAATTTGAGAAAGAGATGAAGCTCCAGTTGCTGTCATAACCGCACCTGCGGTTGGACAGCCGCAGGTGTGAGCTCGCAAGTGCAGTTACAACATCGCAGATGCGGCCTAAGGAAAGGAGCCCAGGTTCCGCAGAGGCGGCTCCTCTTCCGCAGAAGCGAAATCACAAAAGCGGTCACCTATCCGCAGGTGCGGCCCCAACTGGCTTAACCCATTTCCACAGAAGCAGAAAATTGTTTACAGGAGAGGGATTGCAGATGCAGTCAATGCACCGCAAGTGCGGAAATCGCTAAAGGCAGTGCCTTCATTTAATACGGGAATTAGTCATTTTTGGCTCATTTCACTCCATTGTTGGGCGATTTTAGAGCTTCTTGAGAGAAGATTTTCACTAAGCTTTTGGAGGTAAGTAATTCCTACTACATGTGAGTTAAATACTTAAATTTTGGGTAGATTAACATGTAAAGATTAGTGAAAATCATGGGATTAGAAGAAAACCTAGGGTTTGCCAAGAATGAGATTTTTACCACGAAATTGATCATGAAACTTAGTGATAATTGTATATTTATGTTCCTTAAGTCATGGGTAACAACTTCCTTCAAATATTTTCAGAATCCGAGCGCGTGGGCAATGAATTTGAGGAATCTTGCATTTAGGATTGAAAAGCTACTTTAATAGTTAGAATATGAACTCTTGAGCATATATTGATTAGTTTTTAACCCATTTGAATAGTTTTGGATGGTTCGGCTCCGATTTGAGGGTTTTAGTGCATTCTTGATTTTGGAAGTAAGCTTTGGGACAAGGTAAGTCTCTTTCTAACCTTGTAAGAGGGAAATTTACTCATAGGTGAATCTAATTAAAATGTGGGTATTTGTGGGGGCTACGTACACACGAAGTGACGAGAGTCTGTACGTAGCTACTATTCCTGTTATGTTCGGGTAGTTTAGGTTTATACCATGCTTTGTGAATACCGTTATTTGATGATACTTGCTCTTTGTATTAAATGATATTGTGTTGAGAATTTCTAAGGATTTTAAAGCTTCAAATTGAATTGCCTTCTTCTTTAAAGAAAAGAATTTAAGAAAAGAATTTGATTTAAATGATTGAATTATATTTGACCGCATCGCATGTATGATTCGCGAGCGGGGTGGATAGATGCATCTATGGTTCATGTCGTTCGACCCTGCGTTAGTGCATATTTTATTATTATGTTGGATCGGGCCGTACGACCTCGGCATTACTTGCGCATGCTACTTGCTTGGAACGTTCTGTGATTTGGACTGCTTTAATGCCTTGAAATGTAAATTGTTAATTGATATGACGAAAATTGAAATTATATTATGAAAGAACTTGTCACTTCCTGTTATTAACTGTCAGTTTATTCATGACACCCATGCTTAGCACAACACTTAAATTATATTATTGTTGGCCCTAGTAAGTGCAAAGTCGACCCCTCGTCACTACTTCATCGAGTTTAGACTAGATACTTACTGGGTACATATTGTTTATGTACTGATACTACGCTTCTGTACTTAATTGTACAAGATCTGAGGCAGGTGCATCTAGCTACCCATCCGGCGAGTATTCCTGATACTTGACCGAGATTTCACGGTGAGCTGCCCCCTTCTGAGCCGTTAAGTAGCATGTCGGGGTCTCCTTTTTGTTTATTACTGTCTACTTTATTTTAGACAGTAGGATAGTTATATTTTTTGTACATTCTAGTAGTTTCCCTCGTACTTGTGCCATTAGATCCTGGCACACACATTAGTGGACTATTATTTTTGGGTTGTAAAAATTATATTCATGATTTCATCTAGTGGTTGTTGCATTGATTGCGTTGTAATTTCCTTAAGTACTAAATGCTTAAATTTAAGTAAAATTAGTGGTTGTAAATTCTTAAGTAAAAATGGAAATCACTAGGTTGTTCATAGTTGGCTTGTCTAACTGCGGATACTGGACGCCATTACGACCTGACATAGAATTGGGTCATGACACCTAAATTAAATACTAATGAGTATAGGGCAGTGATCAGAGTGGGTCCTAGGGAGGTGACTAATTGTGCTTGAGGGGAATTTTTGGATCCATTCCTCATTAGCAAAACACATGTATAGTCTTTCTAAGATTAACCTACTCCTATTCCTATATCTCATATTACTCCAGGTGTATTTGCTACCTTTGAAGACAAGGTCAATCACCTTACACTGATTGATACAATGCCAAAAAAGCTTTGCCCTTGGAGCAGAGATACATTTCCCCCCATATTTGTCTCTAGCTCTCAGGACTTTATTAAAGCCCCCTACCAGCCAGCTTCCCTGATAGTTGTCAGGTATAGTTCTGAGTTGCTGCTAGAGGTTTCTTCTAAGAGCATAAGTGTTACTAGCATAAACATCAGTAAAAATCTAGGAATTGGACGAGGGGATTACCTTAACCATGACATTAATGCCCTGGGATGTGATGGAGACTTCATATATTTTGAGTAGATCATCCTTCCACATGATGACAATGTCCCCAGACATGCCAATAGCCGGACGTTGGATCTGCCCAGAGAAACCCAACTCCTGAATCAGGTGCTTATGCTCGGTCATCCTAGTTTCTAGGAGGACTAGCATAGCTGGCTTGTGCATCTTGACCACCTCAACACAGTGCCTCCTAAGCTAACTATTATTGGCACCCCTAGCATTCCACATGATGAAATTCATTAACAACTTGGGGTTTGGCAGGAACTTCCTTTTCAAGCATTTGGCCTTCCCTTTTGCAGGGTTGGCCTTAAGGTTCTCTTGTACAGGGCTAGTCTGTTTGATCTCTTGGATCAAAACTGGGTTTAGCTTTACCGTTGAGTCTCCTGAGTTTGGGTTTTAAGCTAACTTAGGCTTACCCCGCACACTCTCATGTGCTTTGGGCATAGTGAGATAAACGTTTCTCCCCTGGCCCTCTGAACTCTATTAACTTTTCTTGTAGGAGCATTGCCTTTATTTTTGGTACTCCCAGCTTTGCAATCAGTGCCTCCAGCTCTGTGTTGGGGGCTTGTAGGTGTTTGTGGACCTATTCTAATCTTGCCATCTAGTTCCTTAGATGGTGGTGTCTTGGTCCATGCTGGAGTCCATTCGGAGAAAGGGGGCTTGCAATCTCCTCCCCTAGTGCCACTAGGGGGAAGAAAGGCAAGGAGTGGTTGATCTGGTCAATCAAAACACTCAGTTGTTTGTTATCATTATTTATTGGTTGAGTGATACCTGTTCTTGTACAAAGGTGGTCAACCACAGTTGATGCTTATAGTTCAACGTTGCATGGTTGAAGCATGGAGTGGATACTATGGCTAGGAAGTGTGGGTTCTAGATTACTATAGTGATTGGTAGTGACCCTATTGAGAGGGTCAATTGAAAAGCTGCTCCCTGCAATGCCATTTCCATCTAAGAGGTGGGGAGATGGTCTGGTGGCAGTGGGGCTACGGTCATCATTAGAGGCATTGATTCCTCCTCTGGTTTCATATCTGGGGGGGGGGGGTAGTTTGCATGTTGTTCTGGTTCTAGCTGTTTTCCATCGGAGTGGAGTGGTGTGGAAGAGTAATGTATAATAAAAAGCATTTCTGTATTAGTTCATAAGCCTTCAACTGCCTTAGTTGGGTTTTGTTCACAAGATTTCCCCACCACTACAAATATTTTGGAGGCACTGGGGACTGCCAGGTCAATAGGAGAGTCAAGGTGGGAGGGGAGAGATAAGTGAGGGCTCTTAGCGGGTAGCTCTCTCAGAGAGAGGAGCAATCTTTCCCCTTCCTCAACTCTAAGGCTATCGCCTATGGATTTGACCCCCTTCGTGGACCCTATGAAATGATCCTTAGAGAAGGTGGTAGGTATCATTTTTGGGGTTAGTAGCAGGTAAGTCTAACTTACCTTTAAGATTTTAAGATCACAAGCTTCAAAAGTTTTTTTACCCTTTAAAAGGAGATTTCACATTGGATAAAATTGTAATTAAAATTTCTTTCCTAATATTTAGGACTTTTAAATCACTAAAAATTTTGCATATTAAATTTTTTACTTATTTAACAACTATTGTGTAAGAAGTCCTAATATTAAGGACTTCAAAATCAATTACAATTTTACCTTTTTTACTTAAATTTTCAAATCAAAATTAAAATAAAATCCAAATGCTCCTTAACACGTATTTCCTGATACGAAATTTTTAGACCAAGCTATAAACATATAAAACGGTTGGTCAAAATAAAAATAAAAGGAGGAAAAGGGAATCCTGTCTTTCTTAATTATTGAATAAGTTTACTCTTCTTTTTTTGCCTCAATGTAGTGAAGTTACACAAATGTAAAATTTTATAGAAAAAAGGTAGCAAAAGATAGGTGTGTCAATGGTTCGGTTTGGCAGGTTATTTTCTAAAATTGATACCATACCAATTTTTTGGTTATTCCGTTTCTTATAACCAAAAATAGACTTTTTAAAACCGTCTCAATCATCTCGGTTTCTCTTAGGTATTGGTGCAGTTCGGTTAATTTTTCATTGGTTTTTTAAAAAACATAATGCAAGAGTCGCTAGTCAAAGTTGAAATGCAATTAATGTATACTTGCATAGGATTTTGGCTAAACTCTCTAGACATTTTTGCTATTTTAAAAGTGAAAATCAAAAGAATATGAAAGATGTCCAGAATAGAGATTCATCACTGTATAAGGTAAAATCGGTATATATTAAATGTTCATATGATAGCATGACACGTGGAACTGGAGGCAGATGGAAGATAAAGAGAGTAAAAACCAGGTTCGAGGACAACAACTTCAGTTGGCACCAGGAAGGCCCCGAATGGAACACAGTCAACGGAAGCAAATGAATGTTTGCACTAGATGACATTTAATATAGATTTTATCATTTTAACTTTACAATATGAGTTTAATTATTATTTATTCTTCTATTTCTTCAATTTCAAACATGAGTAGCTAGATTTTTGCTAGGGTTGTGACCCAACCCTAGTGTGTAAACCTATAACTATTAATAGTGGATTCAACAACTATTATAAGAGACGAAAATTATGACAACCTTATGCTATACACTATTCCCAAGCTGAATAATACTTTATTTTCTGTCTAACGTTACTATTATTGCTGACTTCGGAAGCCTTGCTCTCGAAACCAAGTTGTCTGCTATTTTATCTCGATTTCAACGCTAAGTCTTGTATTTAATTTAATTTATTTATTATTTTGGGATCAAATCGATTCGCTTGTCTATAAATCACACTATAAATTTAACTGTACCATTTTACAAGTAAAGAGTTTGGCACTTACCGTGGGGCTTAAACAATTGCATAATTGAGTTTATCCCTTCATATATTACTAACCTATTTGATTCTTTGTTTCATAGCAAAAATCGGGGAAAAATGGAAATTAATGATGTCAACATCACATATAACGTTGGGGCGCAAGAGAATCTGGCTTAACATGAGGATTCGATCAGTGACACCCGCAACGAGGAGGACGTAGCAACTCCAGTCTATGGCGGGCGATATAGCCGACACGTATGGGAGGCAACTCCTGATGATGCTGAAGATGAGCACATTGCGGAAACGGTGAGGATCTTGAGAGAACAACAAAAGGCCATCATAGGCCATCTCTCACGACTAGACTAGGCCATGACAGAACTAACGTAAGCATTGTCGGGTGCTTCCAAAAATGCTAATGGAAGAGGCCCAGTTCCTTCTGGTGCTCCCGCAAATCAAACAACACAAAGGGTTGATAACAACATCCCGAGGGGTGAGGTCATCTTCGATGGGGCCAAGGGAATCGACAGTAGATTTGGTAACAACTACAGTAATGATCCCTTCAAAACCGAGCTCCTGTGAATTATGAGGGAAATAAATGCTCGTATGGACCAAATTTTGGGCGTACCACAAGTGCTGAAGGGACCGAAATCAAAGAAATACACTTAGTTGCCGCTCAAACCGAGCATAGTACCAGAATTAATTTCGAAGCGGTTCAAAATGCCAGATGTATCAAAATATGATGGGACTTCGGACCCTCAAGAGCGCATCACCACCTATATAGCGGCGATGAAAGGAAATGACTTGGTTGAACATGAGATTGAGTCGGTCCTGTTGAAGAAGTTCGGAGAAATCCTCACGATGGGGGCCATGACATGATACACACTCTTAGCCGAACACTTAATAGATTCCTTTGGGATGCTTGTAGACTCTTTCATCAAGGCCCATGCCGGGGCCATGAAGGTCAAGGCCCGGAGGGCGGATATATTCAGAATTTCACAAGGAGAGTCCGAGTTGTTGCGTGAGTTTGTGACTAAGTTTCAAAAAGAAAGGATGCTGCTACCGGCCGTGCCCAATGAATGGGCAGTTGAGGCATTTACTAATGGGTTGAACCCGAGGAGCCCCGATGCTTCCTAAAAATTGAAAGAAAGCCTGCTATAGTTCCAGGCAAATACGTGATCGGATGTCCACAATAGTTACGAACCAAAGATAAGAATAAAAGATGATTAGCTTGGGTTCTCGGCATCAACTAAGGGTAGGGATTGAGAAAAGAACATGGATAAATTGAAGGATGATTTTGATGCAGATCAGTGATCTTCTAAGGGCCATTTTTGCCGTACAAAAGGGCTGAAGGACGTGGCAAAAGATTCCAGTGGGCGGATAGGTTTGCTCCCAATAGAAGAACTGACTGCGACTGGAATAACATGTCATTGAAAGTGTTTACCGTGAAAATGGTAACAACAATTAAATTTATTAATGGGATTCTAAAAATACGTGATCTATTCTCGAGCTAGATGTTAGAGCAATTGATGCTAGGAATGTGAAGTTTAATGATGAAATGCAAGCTAAAACGAGGCAGTAATCAAACCAAGGGTCCTGTTGCCCGAATGTAGGATTGGTCGATGGGGACCTCGGGGTCGGTGTTCTAGTCGAGCTCGAGCTATCGGGACGATCGAAAATGGGATAACAGTTAAGATATGATTAAATAAATCTCTTTACGGCCAATATCAAGTGATAAAGTGAAGAACAAGTAAGAAAGTGATAAATATTAAAGCGGCCTTGGGCTAGTGAGAACGAGCAAGTTAGAAAGAAGAGAGAGAGAGATATTATTTCACTTGTGGAGAAATGGAGCAACATCATCCCTCTACAAGGTAATGCGAGTTCCCTTTTTATAGGGGGAACTCGGCTATAGTACAACATGCATTAATTGTTAAGTATGGAGATGGGGCGGCTAAATGCGACATTTTGGCGTAGGCCCTGGATAGGTCAGCTTTGATAGACCTATCTGCATGCCTTGGGAGCTTCCCCCTTTTGTTCTGACTTTGATTTCCATCTTCTCAGAATCGGGCCTCGATGAGCCCCGAGGTAGGGAACTCGGTCGTGGCTTCCTGTCCTTAGTGTCTCGAGGCGTTCTTCCGAAATGACTTGATAGTGAGAAATCAAGTCCTCTGATTTCGCCACGTACAGCAAGACAAAGAGGTATCACGTTCCCGGGATTCCACCTATCCCAGGTTGTCGGAGTATAAGTTCAATGTCAGCATAGTGGAGCTGGCATCGACAATGAGAAACATCAAGGAAGCATGGTTCCCGAGGCCAATAAGGCCCGATTCCAGCCAAAGGGATTCTAATTTATAGTGTGAATATTATGGGACTATTGGCCACTGCACTAAGGACTGCCAACATATGCACGAGGATGTAGCAACAATGTTGAAAAATGGCCATCTCAGAGAATTATTAAGCGACCGAGCAAAGAACAATTATGGTCGCAGCCTAGATAATGCAGACCCCTCTAAGGCAGGAGAAGACCCTCGCTAACTAACCATCAACATGATTTTTGGGAAGAACAAGATCATTGGTGTGACCTTTTTGGAAGCAAAAGAGACAAATGTATCAGTCATTCATAGCAAGAGACTCTGGGAAGTCACCGAGGATGACATCACCTAAATAGAAGAGGATGACGATGGACTTCTACTGCCGCACAATGATGCCCTGGTAATTTCCATTAATATTTTATATTTTAATATTAAATATGTGTTTTGGTTTCCCTAGGAAGTTCAGCCAACATCATTCAATCGAGAGTGCTGGAACAAGCCAAGCTAACTAGAAGCATCATTCCAACAACAAAACTCCTCGTCGAGTTCAACTTAGCAAGTGTGACAAGACGAGGAGAGATCTTGCTGCCCACGAACACCGAAGGGGTCATGAAGACTACCTTATTTGAAGTAGTAGATGGAAACATGGTCTACAACATAATTCTTAGCAGACCATGGCTATACGAGATAAAAGTCGTACCATCAACATACTAACAACTTCTAAAATTCGCAACTCCAAAGGGAATCAAACAAATAAGAGAAGATCAACCGGCGTCAAGGGAGAAGAACGCGGTCTTAATTTCAAGCAGTAAAGGAAAGAAACATGAGACGTAGCAAATTATAGGAACCAACGTCTGCTCCCGAACTAAATGAAGATGAAAAAGGGGATGAGCCGTTGGAATCCCACCAGTACCAAGATATTTCCAGGTACTAGAAGAAATGGAGACCAAGTCAATGACGGAAGAACTCGAATAAGTGGCATTGTTCGAGAAGTTCCTAGAGAAAGTTTAACTTGGGGACAAGATTAAACCACGCACTCAATTTATGATTTATTGAATTTCTTAAGACTATCGTTGATTGTTTTGCATTGTCGCACGCGGATATGATTGGTATCTCGCTAGAGGTGGCTGTGCACAATCTAAGCCTGGATCCAAGCATTCTGCCGGTAAGAAAAAAGAAGCGTTTAATTTTCGACGTTAGAAACATGTTTGTTAAAGAAGAAGTAACTCGATTACTCGACATCGGTTCAATCCGGGAGGTAAAGTATCCCGATTGGCTAGCTAACATAGTAGTAGTTTTGAAAAAGAATAATAAGTTTCATATGTGCATAGATTATAAGGATTTGAATAAGGTGTTCCCAAAAGTCTTGTTCCCACTGCCAAAAATTAATCAAATAATTGATGCAAAGGCCGGACATGAGTGTATGAGTTTCCTCGATTCTTATTCCACGTATAACCAAATTAAGATGAACCTAGAGGATCAGGAAAAAAACTTCGTTCATAATGAACTTTGGCACATATTACTACAATGTGATGCCCTTCGGGCTTAAAAATGCTTGAGCCACTTATTAGAGGCTCGTGAATAAAATGTTTGAAAAGAAAATAAGGAAAACAATGGAAGTGTGCATAGATGTAATGCTGGTTAAGTCTTCGAATGCAGGTGACCATTTGAAACACCTCCATGAAACCTTTGTTATCCTAATAAAGCACACCATGAAGCTTCACCCCAAAAAGTATGCATTCAGAGTTAGCTTCGGTAAATGTTTGGGATTTCTGGTGTCACAAAGGGGGATCGAAGTCAATCTTGAAAAGATTAAAGCCATGGAGTACATTCCAGACCAGTTGACAAATATGAATGAATTCCAAGACTAATCGGAAGACAGGTCGCTCTAAGCAAGTTCCTTTCCCGGTCTTCAAAAAAATGCCATCACTTATTCTCACTTCTGAAGAAGAAGAGAAGAAGAAGAACTTCAAACGAACTCCAAAATTCCAATAGGATATAAAAGACCTAAAACGATATATATCAAACCCTCCATTACTATTAAAACAGGAGGAAGAAGAATAATTGCTAGTATACCTAGCAGTCTAGAAGGTAGTTGTAAGTGTCGTTCTAGTCCGAGAGGACTAAGATATGCAATCTGCTATCTATTATGTTAGAAAATTTTTATCGGGAGTGAAAACTCATTATCCGCACCCCGAAAAACTAGCCTTAGTTATTGTAGTCGTCGCTGCAAAGATTAGGCTTTATTTTTGGTGTCATCTAATAGTAGCGGTGACAACTTTTCCCCTGTGGAAATTCCTTCACAAACCTAAGTTGTAAGGCTGACTGGCCAAATGGCAGTTGAGATTAGTGAATTTGATATTGAATATAAGCCCAGGATTGCTATCAAATCATAAGTTTTTGCCGACTTCGTAGCTGATTTTAGTCATGGGCTAGTGCCTTTGTCCACAAAAGAAGTGGTGATGGTGTCAGAAATGATATTAGGAGTTTGGACCTTGTCCGCGGATGGAGTTTCCAATATGAAAGGGACCAGGCTCGGGGTGGTCTTAATCAAGCCCTCGGGAGAAGTCCTGAGGCAGGCCATAAATACTATTCCCTTGACTAATAATGAAGCCGAGTATGAGGTTTTGATTGTAGGACTTGAACTGGCGCGGGGACTATACTCCAAGGTCATTGAAATTAAATATGATTCCTAACTAGTTGTAAATCAAGTATATAGGATCTTCGACACCAAAGAGGAGCATATGCTGCAATATGTGGTTAAGTTCAATCTTTGCTCGCACGGTTTAGGGAATGGTCGATTGACCATATCCCATGAGGAAAATGCAGAAGCGGATGCATTGGCCAATTTGGGATCGTCCACAAAAATGAAGGGTTTAGATTCCGGTACCGTCGTTCAGCTCATGTATTCGGTACTGGATGTGGACGGTTATTATAAAGTAAATACAATCAGCCTAGTCTGGGACTGGAGGAATGAGATCATCAACTACCTTGAGCACGGCAAGCTGCCCAAAAACCCGAAGGCATCCCCAGCACTCCACACTGTCACACCTCCCTTTTTACCTACACTCCCGGAAGGGTGTAAAGGAGTTTTTCCAATTAAAGGACAATCGAAATAGGATCATATTATTAAAAGATTTAGAGTCACCACTTGGGAGATTTATGGTGTCCCAAGTCACCGGTTTAAAATCCCGAATCGATGAAAGGTTGACTCTGTAATACAGTCCGCAAACCAAAAATCCGGGTAAGGAATTCTGTTAATTCGGGAGAAGGTGTTAGGCATTCCCAAGTTCCGTGGTTCTAGCACGGTCGCTCAACTATCATATTTGTATTAACTATCTAATTTTAAACAATTATGAACCTATGTGCAAATTTTAACTTTTAACCGCTTTTAATTAATTTTAAAGAAGATTGAACGTCGTTTAAAACGTGCCTTTGGATCGCGCCACATGAAATGCACCCGCAATCCTAAACACATTTTAGTCAACGTTTTAAGATTTGGATTTGGGTCACATAAATGCGCACCGGAGTTTAGGAAAGTAATTATTAGAATAACATGCCTAAAGCGACTACACGTTTGCAACTTTGCGAGGGCCATGAAAAGTTTGCTAAATGGCATGCCTCGATTTATATAGGATTAAAGTTAATTAAGCGAGGGCCACGCATTTTGAGATTTTGTTTGGCATGGCACACCCCGATTTATTCTAGCCCCAAAAGGTTTCTAAACTAACTCATGAGGGCCATAAACTATTTACATTATCTAATATGGCGCACCTCAAATCAAGGAGAGCTTAATTAACTTCAACAAAATATAATTCGGAACCTTTGTTTGCGCAAATGCCACTACGAAGAAAATCGAGCTCACAGATCGAATCCCGCCCTAGAGAATAGACGGGCGAAAATGGCAGTCTAAGTTACTTGGAACATTTCATTCAATTGGGCTAATGTTAGGCCAAGTCATGGGGATCAAACAATTTGGTACAAAAGTTAATTAATCCCAAATCAATCGAAACTATCTGAAACAAAGGTTGAAGTAACATTTTTTCTTACTCTTGGATTTTTACTATATGGACATGAACTGATTAGACAGAATTCTGGATGCTAATTTCTCACAATTCAGGCCAAATCTGTTGTGGAAAAGTGAATCCAGCAACAACAATTAAACACGTTGCTGAGTTCAAAACATAAGCCCAGATAGCATTGACACACTGTTCCTCTTTGCACATAGCCCAGAATCCAAGGCTTAGTGAACTCAAACCTTGTAAAATCAAGGCTGAAGATCAAGACTCAATATCGAGTCTAATCCAATCAACAAGCTACCATTTGCAACAACAATAAACCTGTTAACCCTCATCCCTACACAGTAATTGGGACACAAAGCAGTTTCAAAGGCTACTAAAAACACATGCTCGACTTCAGCTACCCAAATATTCATGTTTGAATTCAATTCTAAGAAACAAACTTGAACTTAAACTCACTTAACTCTTGTGAGCACAAGATTTTTTCCGTATATGAATTACTCCCATAAATTCAAAAAAAAAAAAAATTCTTTCAGTGTTCGCAATATTGTGGATTTTCGGGACATGTTCTGTTATTTGCATTTTTGTGTCTGCATTTTAGTTAATGAAAAATACAAAAAAATATGTTGCATTTGCATTTAGAGTTTAACTTTGCATTTTCTTAAAAATTAATTAGTCATTTAATTGTTTTATAAAAATGGAAAAATCAAAAGAAAAAAAAGTAACTTATTTTGCATTTTTAATTGATTAGCTTCAAATTTGGGTAATCTTTCTTTTAATTTGGTATCTAATTATTTGTGGTAATATTTATTTAAAGTTAATTTATTTATTTTACTTTGTAGGATAATTTTATCAAGAATTAATTTAGATTTTGAAGTTTTAATTTTGAAAACAAAAGAAAAGAGAAAAGGAAAAGAATTTTGGACAATTTGTGAAAGAGACTAGAAATTTGGCCAATTTTGGTCTAAAAAGACTCAGCCCAAACAAATTCCTCACCCCTTACCCGGCCCAAAACCACCCTGACCCGGTCCAGTCTTCCCCTTTATCAAAACGACCCTGTTTCACTTGGGGTGGATCTGAGCCGTCGAGTTTAATTAATCTAACGGCTCAGAAGCTAGGGTGGTTTGATATATAAATGTCCGAATAACCCTACCCCCCTCTGAACTCCTTTCTGCTCATCACCTTCATCAGAAAACACCCCCGAAACCCTAGCTAGCCTCCCCCAAATCCTCCACTGCCAGTGGCGGCGCCACCGCAAACCGCCACCAAACTTACACTCCAAGACCTCCTTCATCTCCTCTTCTCAAATCCCTAACCTGTGTTCTTCGAATCCCACTGGTTCGTCTCGAATCTTAAATCGAAGACTAGACCAAAAACATAACTTTTCCCAAATGACCCCAGATTAACACCACATAGCCACTACGACCCCCTCATGCCGAATCCTCATTCCGTTTCCCTCGAATCTTGCCGGAGCTTCTCGAATCTTAGATCTGAGTTCGAGCCTTGAAAGTTCAAAAGCCATTTTTCTATCGGACCTGGTGCATGCATGGTCATAAGGGTTGTTCTTCGAGTTTTGAAGTCTGGATTCAAACGATCAGCGTTAATTTTGTTAGGCCCTGTGTCTCCGATAGATTTCGAGTCTGAATCGGTAGGTTCCCTTCTCCTCTTTTGTCTGTTCTTTCTTTTGCTATTTTATTTTCCTCTCCTTCCCTTTTCTTTGGTTTAATTTTCTTCTACTAGTCTGGTTGAAACTCGACCAATCCTCCGGGTTTAAACTATCTTCTGTTAGTTGTTTTTATTTTTCGTCTTTCTTTGTGAAAGTTGTTCTCTGCTTCCTTAGTTGTGTTATCAGCCCATTTAAAGTTCTGACTTCATATCTCATTTAGTCACCTAGTTAATTTAATTAGGGTTATTTTGATGACTTGGTTAATTTCTTGTTTATTTATGTAATAATCAGTTGATTAGTGTAGGTTTTAATTCTCGAAATCATTCAAATGTTTGCCCTTTGTTTGTTGACTGATTTGATTTAGTTCGTCTTGTTGTTTGGGCTTTGAAGCCAGTGCAGATCTCACCCCAATAGGGGTTGATTTAGGTCATTGGGTCGGAATTGAGCCCAAATGTTGGTTTAAATATCGGGTCAATCTGACCGATATGGGTTCCTAGAGTAAATAATCAGGGTTCGAAGGGTAGTCTAGGGAATTGGCCTAAGGAATCTTGAGTGTAACTGAATGGGAAGCTTCCAGGAAGCTGGGGGTAGGGATTAAAGTGAATTTCTCGAATTTAAGCTAGGGACACCTAAGCAAAAAATAAAATTCAAAAGGGGGAAAAGTGCAAGCTAAGTATGCCCTAGTAGCTTGCTTATAAAGGCATCCTAGCTTGCCTTTCAAGGCAGACAAAAAGAGAGATTTTTGAAGAGCTGGAAATCTGAAAATACCAAAACTGCAAAATTTTTACTACTTTCATAAACTTCAAGGAAAAATACTGTTTCATTGAAGTTTCTCCTGAGGTTTTCCTTTCTAAAACAATTCCTGATTACTCAAGGATTAAAAATGAGTTGAAGTTTGTTTGGTATTCAAGTTTTGGGCTAAACTGTTGCTGAAATCAATGTTCTATTGAATTTACACTGATTCTATGGGTTCAATTTCTCGGATCTGGGGTCTGTGTTACTGCTGGTGCTGACTGTTGGTGTTTACCTTGTTGGCTTCTCATTTTCTTCTTTGTTTCATTCTCCAGGTATCCTCCTTAGCTTATGAGTGAAGAATAACTGTTGAACATGTAAATCAAGTGAAGTTCTGTTTAAATGAAGGTTGCATTTGAGTCTGCTTTCCCTGTTCCTCTTATTGTTTGAATATCCCGCAATTAGTTTTAAATTACAGATGTTAGTTAGTTTTATTTGCTGAATTCGTGTATGTAAGAGTAGTCTGCAATAGTGTCACACCTCCTTTTTGCGCGCCCTGCCCTGAAGGGTATAAATGCGCGAGGGAGTTTTTCCAATTTAAGTGACAATATTCGAAATGAGATTATTCATTAAATTCAGAGTCGCCACTTGGGAAAGGTTTGGCTTTTGGTGTCCCAAGTCACCGGTTTATCTTGAATCCCAAACCAAGGAAAATTTTCGACTTTTCCAAATGAAGTCTGCGAACCAGAAATTCTAAGTAAGGAATTCTGTTGACCTGAGGGAAGGTGTTAGGCACCCTCGGATCCCGTGGTTCTAGCACGGTCGCTTAAATTGTTAGAATGACTAAATATCTAATTTAAATACATGTTGTAACTTAGTGCTTTTATCAAGTTTAAACCGCTTTTATTATTATCATTTATTTTTATAGAGTTGCAACGTTGTAAAAATGCATCTCAAACCACGTCGCAATCAATGCACCCGTGATCGTCGACACATTTTGACTCCGTTGAGATTTGGATTCGGGTCACATCAATGTGCACCCGAGTTTAAGAATGTGATTTAATTAAGCCGCGCCTAAAGAGCCTAACGCGTTATTATCTTTGGGGAAGGAGTGAACTTTTCTAGACAGTCCATCCCAAAACTTATGTGTTTATAATGATCAATTGTTGAGGGCCCCGCGATGTGTATCTTTATTTGACGAGGCTCGTCTCATTACCTTTAAAAAGGATATCCTAAAGTGATTACATTTCTATTACATTTGTCTCTAAAAAATAAAAGAGAAAGATACCAAACTTACTTGTTTAAGCAACTACATACTAAATCTTTACTACGTTTGACGAATTCGAATTTTGTTTGATTACCTGATTGGTTGTTTATGAGGTGAGAATTACCTCATGCCTTGTATTCAAGGAGTGAATACGCTTGTTAATTTGCTAAGGGAGATTGCAAGCAAACTAATAACATATACTAAATTTACATTAAACGACCTTCAAGTTTGAATTTTAAAACTAGCTTATTTGGGCTTGATAAATGAAATCGGCTGTTTATTAGGGAAACTACTACTAATTGAACTCAAAAATGCCTATTAGTTTTCCTCAAAAGTCATCGCATTATTTTGAAACAGTGAATCTATATCGAAACCCATATCGAACCTATATAGGAACAAGTAATCTAACAAGAGGGTTGGCATACATGGCCACCCTGTTAACGTAACATCTCATGAGAATTAGCTTGGGGTACATTTATCTTGAAATCAAATGGGACCAAATATAACAGATTTGACAGTTCAGAGGTCTAGACAAAAATACATACAGATACTTGCCATGATTCTAAGTTATACTGTCATAACTAAATCGAAACCTAATGGTTATACACATTGAAAATACGTCTGATCTAACAAACAATACTATCTAATATGTCAATCAGGATGTGTTTAAATCATACAGAGCAATTGCAGTTGGAACTAACTTAAACAAATACAGGCCAACTACCATTCAACCTATTTTGAACACAAGTATTGTGAAGTAAACAAACGTTCATTTCTTTATTTTTGCTTCAAACTTCAAACTTTCAACAAACATGGTTTCGAAAGTGTGTACCTGGAAGTTCTTACAGAAGAAGAAGAGAAGTCAGTAGAGTAACAATGGCAATAGAAACAGTAGTAGTAACAACTGGTAACAGCAGAACAAGCTTGAATGGAAGAATGACAACTACAGCCGATAGGAAAGGTAGCCAAATGACAGCAGCACACAATGGAGTAGAATCAGAACTCCAGGCAGACCAAAACCAATAATAAACCAATGAAAACACTCAACCAATAGACTCAATTGGAACTTCAAAGAATCAGAATTGATTGAAAAGGCTGAAAACAAATGAAGCCCAAACAACAATAGGAAAAAATAGTTTATGATTTTTCTGTCTGTTTTTCTCTCTTGTGTGTGTCTATATATATCTAATAATCAAATCTCCAAAAATCTGAGTTCAGTCTAAAAATCTGTCTGTCTTTTTCTTTTTCAAAATTCAGTCCTCAAAATCAATCTCAGTCCCCAACTAATGGAAGTTCTTCTCCCTTTTATAGCTTAACATCAGGGTATTCACAGCCTGTTAAAACACATCAGAACCCCTTATCTTTTTTGCTGTTTTTCCATTCAACATTTTAAAATATGAAACATTCCCATGAGATTCCTGACAGCCCTTTTAATTGGCTTATTAAACTAAAAGCAGACATGGGCAGCAGGAATATAACCTGACAGCACATGCTGTCAAGTTATTCTTCATCTTAACAAAGGCCTTTATGCACATGTAGTGCACAAGTGCACATGCCCCCCAATTCAGACTGCAGTTATAGACCAAGACCCTTAAATTTCTGATTCAAGTACAACAACTATAAGTAGTTAAACTCAATTCCTAATTTGATTTAAGTAGGATTTCAACAGAAAACCCAATCAAATTATTATCATTCAAAGCTTTGAACTCATTGACGATGTGTATCGACTCGACTATACTAATTACAACATATACAATCGAAAGCCATGATCAGAACTCTAACAGTATCAACCTACAATTCAAATTGTACTGACTAAGCAAAAGTTGTACTGGTGAAATCAATTAATCAGTCAATTTCAAAGTTCAATTGATTGCACAGCTCATACACATATACACATTATCAGTGAATAGAAGACAGACTCGATCAAACACAGAGGTGGACAACAACAGTTGATAAAATTTAAAAGACACAAATTAAACAAAACATTTGGCCATACGAACAGACCTTTAACAACACATGTACTGAATCGAGGAAAGAAAAATACACCTACCTTAAAGTCCTTGAAAAAAATCAGAAAACCAGCTCGTGTTTGAAATGAACCTTCTTGGGGTTGAACGGACTTTAATCGAAGTGTTCTCAACTGAGAACACTTCGATTAAGGTCCATTAGACCCTAATCACTTTAGCTCAAACGGACACAGACCAGGCTTGGGGTTTCTGGGGTTCATAGATGGTAGATTTGGGATTTGGGTTTCCATGGTTAGATTCGGACCAAACCAAGCATGGTTTGGTCACGAGGGAGGTTCGGGGACTGTCTGGTGTGAAGCTGGGGTACATCGGTGTAAGTCGAGGTTCTGCTCGAATCTTCAAATGAAGATTCGAGACGATGGGGGAAGGTTCGAGATCAATGGTTTGCAGATCTATGTTCAGGGTGTCAAGGTGGTCCTAGGGTGTTAAGGTGGGGGTCACCGGCGTCCATGCCGCTGGGTTTTTTAGTAGAAGATAAAAGGGAATCTCGTGGAAACTTATCTTTCGAGTGGATTCCTTATTGCCAAACTGTTTCTTGTACTCATGTACCTTCTTCGTTGGGTGACACCTGCTTCTTGCACGGTTTTCTTGGATTATACCTGTTTCAACTTCTTAAACAAAGAACAATTGTTAGTTCGGAAATGGCGGTTGGTTCGGTGAACTTGATTGTTCCCATTGCTTTGTTGCGTCCTTATTTCTGTTGAGAAATCCTGCCATTGATTGGATTCAAATGGCGAAACCCTTTTGGACTGCTCAGGCTTGTATTTCAAAATTCCGTGATGATTTGCCTTGTAATGCTCCCCTTTTTGTGTCCCGTTTTGCTTGGGGATTCTCAACGGGGATTTTATTGGGGATACTCTGTGGGAATTTGTACAAAGGGAAGCTCTGTGGGGGAATATTTACAAAGTGGATTCTTTGTGTGGATTTTTGTACAACGGGAACATGCTGGGGATTTGTTTCAAAGCGGACTTTCCAGGATTTGTTGGGGTAAGCTCGCTGGGGAATTTTTACAAAGGGACTCGCTGGGGATTTGCTGGGGAAATCCTCTTTTTATTATTATTATTATTATTATTAACAAAGGGAAGACCTTGTGGGGATCTGTACAAGAGAGAAAATCTGTGTGGATTTCGTTGGGGCAGACTCTTTGGGGAATATTTACGCAGTAGATTCTTTGTGCGGATTTGTACAAAGGGAAACCCTGTGGGGATTTGTACGAGGCGGACTTGCTGGGGAAATTTCTCTCTTTCCTCTTTACTTCGAACGCAGTCAAACATCATGATTCATCAGGTTTGGACAAACGTGCCAACGAAACGAGGTGTTTTCCTTCATGAAACAGAATTCCGTGAAACCAAACCTGCCACCTGTCCTTTCCGGTATATCTGGAACTTGGGGTTAAACATGAAAGGGATTCGAAGAAAAACAAAGAAAGGAGAAAGCAAATTTCAGAAAAGGAGTGTCCCTTTCGGGACGAGAAAGACTTATCTGAGGAAGACAATGCTGGCTTTAAATGGACATGACATGCTCTTTGGACTGGACGCCTGACCTTCAATGAACTTGCATTTCCCCGAACCAAAACGGATCTGTGATTCCAAACCGGTGGAACTTTGCCGAGACCTCCTTGGGTGGAGTCATTCTTTCGGCCAACAGCGCCCTTTGCGGGTTTTCGCTGGCTGACCTCTCTCATTTCTCTTCCTGTCATCGCTTGATAGCACTCTTTGCGAGTTTTTACTAAACAAGCTCTCTCATTTTGGTTTCTCTACTCCCGTCGCCTCGCGGTGCCCGAAGGTTTTCACCGACAAGACTCTCTCATTTTATCTCTCTCAATTTAGAGTGTGCCGGCCTCCATTCGTGACGCTTCTTAGCATCCCGCTATCTTTGGTAATTGATCTGAAGGCTTGTGCTTGGTAAAGAGAGGTAGATGATACTAACTTCTAAACCGCTTGACGTGCCCCGGTTTCAATTTCAGGGTAAATGGGATTTTATTGGTGGTGTGACTGAACCTTAGGGAGAGGCTGCCTACGTATCCTTTCGGAATCAAGTCAAACGTAGTTCAGGCCTCGATCAATGTTTTGTTTTGTTTGTTTTTGTTTATTTTTTTTCTTTTTCCTTTTTTTTTCTTTTTTTTTTATTTTTTTATTTTTGTAACCGGCTCAAAGTCCTGTAGAGAGAGTTGATAGTGGGAACAAAACCTTCAGCATTTCAAATGTGTCAGCACCGCTGGGACGTCACTCAGACATAGTATCTTTTGACCGCGTCTGCATTTACTGCTGTTTCGGGATCATTTCCTTCAATGTCACCTAGGTACAATGCTCCTCTCGGCAATATTTTCCTGATGATGTATGGGCCTTTCCAATTTGGAGCAAATTTCCCTTTTGCTTCCTGGTAATGTGGCAGAATACGCCTCAGTACCAGCTGACCTACTTCGAAATTCCTGGGTCGGACTTTCTTTTTGTAACCGCAGGCCATTCTTCGTTGGTACAACTGTCCGTGACAAACCGTGGCCATTCGTTTTTCATCAATCAAAGTCAACTGCTCCAATCGAGTCTTAACCCATTCGCTGTCCTCGATTTCTGCTTCAACAATGGTTCGAAGCGAAAGGATTTCTACTTCTGCTGGTATCACAGCCTCGGTCCCATAAACCAAAAGATAAGGAGTTGCTCCTACTGACGTGTGTACCGTAGTGCGATATCCCAACAATGCAAATGGTAACTGCTCATGCCACTGTCGGGAACTTTGGATCGTTTTCCTCAAAATCTTCTTGATGTTTTTGTTCGCCGCTTCTACAGCGCCATTGGCCTTTGGCCGATAAGGAGTAGAATTCCTATGCGTTATTTTGAATTGCTCGCATACATCTCCCATCAAGTGACTGTTCAAGTTTTCTGCGTTATCTGTAATGATAGTCGCAGGAATACCGAAACGACAGATAAGATTTGAGTGTACAAAATCCACTACAACTTTTTTAGTGACCGACTTGATAGTGACAGCCTCTACCCATTTTGTGAAGTAGTCGATGGCAACCAGTATAAATCTGTGTCCATTTGAAGCCTTTGGCTCGATTGGTCTAATGACGTCCATGCCCCAGGCGACAAATGGCCAAGGTGCAGACATGGGATGCAGTTCCGTGGGAGGTGCATGAATCAAATCACCGTGCACCTGACACTGATGACACTTCCGAACGAAGCTAAAACAGTCCTTTTCCATGGTCATCTAGTAATAACCTGCTCGAAGGATTTTCTTCGCTAAGACATACCCGTTCATGTGAGGTCCGCACACACCTGCGTGTACTTCGTGCATGATCTTTCTCGCCTCCTCGGCGTTGACACATCTTAGTAGGTTGAGGTCCGGGGTCCTCTTATACAACAATTCACCGCTCAGAAAGAAACCACTTGCATGCCGCCTAATGGTTCTCTTTTGATCTCCAGTAGCATGCTCGGGGTATTCTTGCGTCTTCAGGAACCTCTTGATGTCATGGTACCAAGGCTGCGTATTTGATCCCGCCTCGATTACATTGCAGTAACCGTGTCTTTCCCTGATTTGGATTTCCAAAGGATCGATGTGGGCGTTGCCCGGGTAGGGTAGCATTGAAGCCAGAGTAGCAAGTGCATCCGCCAGTTCATTGTGATACCTTGGGATATACCTGAACTCTATTGATTTAAAACGCTTGCCGAGGTCCTCCACGTGTTGTCGGTAAGGGATAAGTTTGACATCCCGAGTTTCCCATTCACCTTGGGCTTGCCGGATAATCAGGTCAGAATCTCCCATAATCAGTAAGTCCTCGACATCCTGATCGATCGCCATATGCATGCCCATAATGCAGGCTTCATACTCAGCCGTATTGTTTGTGCAAAAGAAACGCAGTCTAGCTGTGGCGGGATAATGATGACCAAAAGGCGAAATCAAAATTGTCCCGATCCCTTCACCTTTGGCATTCACGGCTCCATCAAAGAACATCTTCCAAACATGAGCGTCCTCCGAGACCACTTCTACGGTGTTTACTTCTTCATCTGGAAAGTAGGTACTCAATGGCTGGTATTCCTCATCGACTGGATTTTCGGCCAAGTGATCTGCTAGCGCCTGGGCTTTCATTGCCGTGCAAGTAACATAGACTATGTCAAATTCAGTAAGCAAGATTTGCCACTTAGCCAGTCTTCCAGTAGGCATTGGTTTCTGAAATATATACTTCAAAGGATCCAACCTGCTTATGAGGAAGGTAGTGTGAGCTTGAAGATAATGTCTCAGTTTTTGAGCAACCCATGTTAAAGCGCAACACGTTCTTTCCAATAGAGTATACTTGGCCTCGTAGCTGGTGAATTTCTTGCTCAAGTAGTAGATCGCTTGTTCTTTCTTTCCGGTTATGTCATGTTGCCCGAGGACGCAACCGAAAGAGTTTTCCAAGACTGTCAGATACAAGAACAGCGGTCTCCCTGGCTCTGGAGGGACCAAAACTGGGGGATTCGAAAGATATTCTTTGACTTTATCAAAGGCTTCTTGACACTCAGCCGTCCATTTGATCGCCGCATCTTTCCTTAACAGCTTGAATATGGGCTCACACGTGCTTGTCAGCTGGGCAATAAATCGACTGATATAGTTTAATCTGCCCAACAGACTCATCACGTCTTTCTTCGTTCTTGGGGGAGGTAGATCCCTGATAGATTTTATCTTTGTTGGATCTAATTCGATACCTCTCCTGCTCACTATAAAGCCCAAAAGCTTGCCCGATGGAAACTCCGAAAGCACATTTGGCTGGGTTCAGCTTCAAGTCATACTTCCTCAGTCTCTCGAAGAACTTCCTCAAGTCTTGGATGTGATTATCCTGCGTCCTGGACTTGACTATCACGTCTTCCACGTACACCTCTATTTCCTGATGCATTATGTCATGAAAAATGACAGTCATGGCCCTCATGTAAGTAGCCCCAGCATTCTTCAGACCAAATGGCATGACCCAACAACAGTAGGTGCCCCAAGGCGTGGTGAAGGCAGTTTTCTCAGCGTCTTCTTCATCCATCAATACCTGATGATATCTAGCGTAACAATCTACGAAAGACTGTATCTCGTGTTTGGCGCAATTATCAACGAGGATGTGGATGTTGGGCAGTGGGAAATTATCTTTGGGACTTGCTCTATTCAAATCTCGGTAATCTACACATACCCGAGTTTTCCCGTCCTTTTTCGGTACTGGAACCACATTTACCAACCATGTTGTATACTGGACTACCCTAATCACTCCCGTTTTCAGTTGTTTGGTGATCTCCTCTTTAATCTTGTCACTGACCTCAGTTTTGAACTTTCGTTGCTTTTGTTGAACTGGAGGACAATCAGGATGAATTGGCAATTTATGAACCACTAGATCAACACCTAATCCCGGCATGTCATCGTATGACCAAGCAAACACGTCTTTAAATTCAAAAAGAAGTTGAATTATCGCATCTCGCGTTTTCTTGTCCGTGTGAATGCTTATTTTGGTCTCCCGGATTTCTTCAGGAGTTCCTAAATTAACCAGTTCGGTGTCATTCAGATTTGGCTTAGGTTTATTCTCAAAATGTTCCAACTCTCGGTTTATTTCCCTAAAAGCTTCTTTTTCATCATATTCTGGTTTTGGGTTCATTAATTCACAGTTAAATAGCTCGTTGTGATCTGGGCGTGAAGTCCGCAAGCATGTCATATTTAAAGTCGCATTATTATAACTGTAAGGAAAGATAAAAGGAAAAATAACAAAAATCAGAACAAAAGAAAAAATGGGAAAGCAATGATGATTTTTTTTTTTATTTTCTTTGGGAAGTTGGAAGACAACAATGTTTACAACTTAGGAATTCAAAACAATAATTGAAAGGAAGAAAACGTTCAAGTTATGTCCTGGAGATAACTTGTGACACAGGAAAGGTGGCAGGACAGGTCTACCCGGACTTCCATCTAGTCGGGAATGGCGTGGCCTCCCAGTTTCGAAGTTTGGCGTTCGGCCCCACGTACAGCATCTCAGCAGTGCTTGTGCCTTCACCTGGTTGAACCATGTGAGTCTCGTAGAGCATTTCTCTCATTGCCCCACATATCTCCTCAATTTCCTCAGCCGTGAAGATCTCATCGTCTTCTTCTTCGGTGTACCTTGGCCTGATGAAAGTTTCATATAAATCCGGCAATGGTCGAGGTAATTTCCAACCCTCATTTTTCCTTTTCTTTGCCCACTCTTCATCTCCTGGAGTGGGTTTGAAACCTAGTCCAAAAGGTTTCTTGGTGGTCGGCAAGCTGATGGGTTCTGTTATTCCCTGCAGTGTTCGTCCAAGCCCTTTCCCTGGCCTAAATCCGTGCCGGATCATCTCTTTGGCCACCATAACCGAGGCGTTAGACAAGAAAGGCTGGGGGCAAGGTATTCCCTCTTCATGCTGCTCTGCTAGTACAATCTCGAAAGCTTGATAGACCGTGTGTTCACTCCCTTCTCTTGGCTCAAGATATGGGATGGATGGGTCCCGATAAATAACATGTTCGTCTTCTCCATGGACCACGATCTCACAGTTTTCGTACTCAAACTTCACCATCTGGTGAAGAGTGGAAGGCACAGCTCCTGCCGCATGGATCCAAGGTCTGCCGAGGAGAAAATTGTAGGATGTATCTATGTCGAGCACCTGGAAGGTTACTTCAAACTCGACTGGTCCTATGACCAACAACAGGTCTATCTCCCCCATGGTATCTCTCTTGATGTCGTCGAAAGCCCTTACGCAGACATTATTTGGTCGGATTCTTCCGGTCCCAATTTCCATTCTTTGTAGTATGGAGAGCGGGCAAATGTCAACACCTGAACCTCCATCCAACATCACCCTCTTGACATAGTAGTCCTTGCATTTAACTGTTAGATGCAGGGTTTGTTGTGAGCTTCTCCTTCTGGAGGTAAGTCATTCTTGCTGAAAGAGATTTGGTTAACGACGAAGAACCTTTCTGTCATCCGTTCCAGTTGTTCAACTGAGGTTTCAACTGGCACGTATGCTTCATTCAGGGTTTTCAGTAAGATCTTTTGATGCTCAGCCGACCTCATCAACAATGATAGCATGGACACTTGCTCGGGGCACTTGCGCAATTGATCTATCACTTCGTAATCAGGCATTTTCATTTGTTGGAAGAACACTTCCGCTTCTTCAACGCTTACAGGCTTCTTTGGTGGGAAGCGTCTTCGTGTGGCGTTGTTCAGCTCTTGGGCATTTGAATACCTTCCAATGAAAGTATTTTCGGGAAGTTCCCCCGTGACTTCTTTACCTTTGGACGTTACCAACGTCTTCTGATAGTTCCACGGTACTGTGGACGGGTTTGTCATCGGCTTTTGTGGCACGCATCCGATAACCACTGGCTCATTCAGCCGAGGTGGTTGAATCGTCCCCCGGACCACATAGGCCCCTTTTGGTACGTACATAGGTTTTGCCTTTTTGACCTTGAAGCTCTGCGGCTTCTCTGCTCGACCTCGTGGGATGTAAAGAACTCCATCCTTTACCGGTACCGCTTTCTTCTCCACCTTCTTTTCGGATTCGTACTTTACAGTACCGGCCTTTTCCCCTTTTTCTGATTCCTGGGCTGTTTCAGGCTTTTTCCCCGCGTCAACAATGGTGATTATAGCTTTCAAAGCAGCGTCAAATTCTTTGTCTTCGCAAGTCATTCCGATCAGCGGCCCATTATTATGAGCAGGTAATGGATTGTTAGTCACATTTGGGACCTCCTCATCTCTTAGCACTATTTTCCATTGCTCTATTAAATTCTCGACCACTGTTTTCAACGACCAGCAGTCATTTATATCGTTCCCTTCCGCTTCTGAATGATAGGCGCACCTGACACCGGCTTTGTAAGAAGGTGACGCCGGGTTGTGCCTTGTTTGAGGGACTGGCTGCAGGAAACCCAACTGGACTAGCTTTGGGAACAAAGTAGAGTATGGTTCACCGATGGGCGTGAAAGTCCGCCTTCTAGGTGGCTCCTGAGGGAGGAAGTTATTTTGCGGAGGTTGTGGGTTATAGTGGTTGCGGTAAGGAGGCTGATTTCTGGGATGTGGAGCTTGACCTCGGTTGGCTTGTTGCGGCGGCTGGACATAAGGCTGGGCGTTCATGACCATATAGGGTTGATGAGCATATGCCAGATTTGAGTGGGGGTAGTAGTGTTGTGGGGTTCTTTCCGGAAAACGGGGCCGAGAATTACGATATTCCCTTGCTTCTGAGGCTGCCATGGTCGTTTCTTCCTTTTTCTTCCCTCTTGCCATTCCTCCGGACCCGCTTTGGACGGCTTGGGAGGTCGCACTTATGGCTGCTTGACTCAAAATCCTACCCGTCTTCAGACCATTCTCCACCATCTCTCCAATCTTACTCGCTTCTGCGAACGGTTTTCCCATGGCTGACATCATGTTTTGGAAATAGTCAGACTCTTGAGCCTGGAGAAAAGTAGTGACCATTTCCACCTCATCCATGGGAGGCTTCACCCTCGAAGCTTGTTCGCGCCACTTAATGGCATATTCTCTGAAGCTTTCTGAAGGTTTCTTCTTCAAATCCGTCAGAGAATTTCGGTTTGGTGCAATGTCGATGTTATACTGGAATTGTTTCACAAAATCTCTGGCGAGATCATCCCATATATGCCATCGGGACATTTCCTGGTCCATATACTATTCCGAGGCTATCCCTACTAGACTTTCCCCAAAATATGCCTTTAGCAGTTCCTCTTTTCTGCCGGCTCCCCGCAATTGGTTGCATTATTTCTTAAGATGTGCAATGGGGTCACCGTGTCCATCGTACTTCTCAAACTTTGGGGTCTTGAAAACCACTGGTAGGTGCACGTGAGGGAACATGCATAGGTCGGCGTAAGAGACGCTTTTCTGTCCGCTCAAACCTTGCATGTTCTTCAAACTTTGTTTAAGGCTTCTCATTCTTTTGGCCATCTCATTTTGTTCAGCAATTCTGGGGTTCTGATCCTGCCCAGGTGCAAGATCGCACTGAGGCTGTAGAGGGTTAGTGCTGGTGGCGAACCTATTTGGTTCCATTGAGAAAGATGGGGCTTGGAATGTAAACGAGGACGAGTCAAAAGTCGACTTGTATGCAGCAGGTTGTGCCGTGATCGGGCAAGGTGGTGTAGCAAAGATGTTTGTGTTTACATCCGATGTTGACACTCGGGGATAAGACTCAGATGGCGATCCAGCAGAGAAGGCCGAAATGGCTGGGTATCCAAATGGGGTAGCAGGATAGCTTATGGGGACATTAGAAGTCCCACTTGTCCTGGAGAATAACTCAGGGAATCCAGGGACGATGCTTGGCGGCTCTTTCCCATTATTCCAGTCATCAAGCATTTCCATCATGCGGAGCCGCAAGATTCTATTTTCCTCCGTAGTTGCGGATTCGAGCGTGAGGATGGCCGAGATAGAACTTTCCTCGGAAATAGGGATTGTTGGCAACGAAATCTCTGAAGACATTTCTATACTTCCTTTTGACCTTGTGAAGTAAGTGTGAGCACTGCCTCCTGTCTTAACAATAGGTAATTGAACACTCCCTTTCGATCTCGTGAAATATGTGTGCGAGGCCAGACTTTCACCAAACCAACCACCTTTCCAAAAACCTGGAAGGAACTCAACGACAAACGAATGGTTAATTCGAATCAAATAACAGATAGGCAATCTCACGTTAGGGCATGATGCACCTATATAGTTAAATGGATTCCTACATGTTTGCGACAAAAGCATGTGTCATTCCAGCATTCTTTTAGGCTTTCCTTTTATTATTTTCCTCTTTTTTTTTTTGTTCAAACTTTTTTTTTTCAATTTTTCTTTTTGGTTAAACCGCGACCGGATCCGATGAGGATTGCCTACGTATCACGATGCCACGTGAATCAGATCATTACATAGTTCAAAAACACAAATGAGCGTAAAAGAAGCAACCTTTTTATTGTTGAAACGGTCTATTACAAACTACATTTTGCAAAAGAAAGAGCAAACTTTGAAAATAAACCTAGACTCAAATAGACTAAAACAAACTAATGGGAAAAACAGGCAGAAGGTGCTTGACTTATGAGCACATTATGGTTTTGAACATTGGTGCCCGCGGGGCATCATTCGGCCTCGCCGCGGTCCTAGGTGTGAGATCCCTCTCAAGCTGCTCCAGCTCATGCATGGTCTGCTTGACATAACTCATCACTGCCGAGAGGACGGTAACGATGGTCATGTTCTCACATCGTAGACATCGTCTGGTGATGGCATGGGCAATGGCCTTGATCCTATCTCTGGTTTGCTTCTTCTCTATGAGTAGGCATTTTATCTGATCGCTACACATCTTGAATACCTGAGCATCCTGTATATGATGATTCTTCAGTCGCCGTACTTCTAACTTCATCTGGGCTAACAAGTCGTACCAGTATCTGCTCTCAATTTGGAAATCCTTGGCCTGATTAGCTGCTTTGATCTCAAGTGTAGCCATCTCTCTCTTTATTTTAACAATAGTTTTCTCGTGGTCGCCTTTCAATCGATTCAAGTATCGCCGATGCTTATCTGCTCTTGTATCCCATTGTGCCTTGAGCTCTGCTCTGACGTTTTTAGATTTCTCTAATCCCTCTTGCCATTCCCTGACTTCACTTTTAGCCTCTTTATCAACAGCTCGTCCGATCAATTCCTTGGTTGTTTATCAATGTCCATCCTCATCCGTTTGACCTGGGCCCTGAGCATCTCGTTTTCCTGAGTCAACCCATTTCGTTCCCTCAGATCGGTAGCGATTTGCATGTTGTGCTCATATTTCAAGCTTTCCACCTGTTGCTTCAACCTGCTGATTTCGATATGATAGCCTTTTTCTTTTGCCAACCAATCCCACTGCCTTTTCGATGGCTCAGCGAATTTCAGGATGTGGGGTCTCTTAGCCGGCCTTTCATGCTTGAGTTCCCTTCTGTACCATGCAAGGTAACCCGGCGCCACCTCACTTTTGGCCCGATCCCGCACGCAAGTATCAGATTTCAAATATTGACACTCACTCCAAATCTGGCGAATTTTTGCTTTTGGAAACTGTTCGTCAGGACTTATCTCAATTGTTTGAGTGCTAAGATCTTCCTTATGTGGTACTGTCTGGCATCTTCCGAGCTGTCTCAAAACTCGGCAAGGCGCGTAAGGTTGAATGCTCTTAAGTCCCATCAGTAAAAAATGAGTTCTAGTTGCTGGCATATGTATGACCTCATCAACAGGCAACCATCCCAGTGTCCACTGTATTTGGCTGGCAGTAAGAGCTTGAAAAAACGAGGTCCATGCCATGACTCCTTTGGGCAAACCGATCTCTTTGGTTCTCGTGTAAAATTCTTCTATGCAAGTCTTTTCTGGGGAACCATGGCCCAAAATCTCGGAACGATGGCAGAGATGCTCAGTCATCCACATTTGTAGAAGCAAGTTGCAACCTTCGAAGAAATTTCCCCCAGCTTTGCAAGCTGTAAGAGCTCGAAAAATATCAGATACCACCATTGGCGCGAGAGTACTGTCATTTTGCGTGACTAAAGTGCTGACGACCCCGGATATCTTCAGATCAATGTTTCCGTCTTTCCTCGGAAATACTAGAAGACCTAGGAACATCATCATGAAAGCTACCCGTCTGTGCTTGTCCCACTTCTGACGAATACCTTTGCTGCACAGCTTGTTGATTGGATTGTTGAATCCTCCTTCATGACCGTACCTATCATATATGAAGCATGGAGTACAAAACCCGACAGCCAAATCCGGGTTGTGGACCGTCCTGTGTATCTTTAGTGAATCTAAGAACCGATGCACTGTGACGACCCTTGGGGCGACCGGGTATTTATGCTTTAATGGAAGTTCAGCATTTCCGATGTACCCAGCCATTTCTTCCAGAGTCGGGGTGAGTTCAAAATCGGAGAAATGGAAAACATTGTGCGCCGGGTCCCAGTAGGTGACCAAAGCTCTTATGATATCCCCTCGAGGCAGGATTTCCAGTAAACCCGTGAGACCTTTCAGATATTTCTTGACCTCGCCTTGTCCTTCAACACCTAGATCATTCCACCATAGCCGCAACTTGACAGGGATTTTAGTCATTATCGAAAAGTGTTCATTTTGCATTGTGCTCATCCTGCACATTTATTTAGGGTGATTATTAAAAAAACCTTTATTAGACTCAAAAATTAAAAATTATCATAGATTTTTTTTAAGGAAATATTTGGACCATTAGTCTAAATTTATAAAACAGGTACTACGAAAGAAACAACATTTTTTTTTGAATTATGAATTTTCCATAAATACCCCTTTTGTTTTTAAAAAGAATTTTTTTATATGTTTTTTTTATATAAATCAAACTAGAAGACAAATTTCGTTTTTATTCTTCTTTTTTTTTTAGAAAAATTCCGGCGAGGTTTTGACACTATTTGGACATTGGTTTTATTTTTCCAAAAATAAGTAATTATCTCCCTACGCTGCTATTTTTTCCTTTTAGAAACCGGTCAGCATGCGGAACTGAAGCAAATAAATGCGCAAAACAAATAGGATGCAGCAGGATGGTCTTTTCATTTCAGGTTGCCTGTCCTAGACGGACCCAACCCCTGTGTTGAGCCCCCTAAGTCAAATGTAACATGATGCAAATAAGCGTTCCCACTAGGGATCCGACATGAAGTTTCGTTATACTAGGTTTATAACCTGGGTATTTGTTCTAGATTGTGTACCCGAGCGGACAACTCGAGTCGAGGAGGGGGCTACGTACCGGGGACCCGCGAGATCCTCCGGCTTTGTAACTTGTCCGACCTCTTTCTTATTTCAGGTATCGACACTAACAGAATAGGGAGTCTCGACCAGCGAGCTTTTCCCTGGAGGTAAGAAGAGAAGGGTTTCGGCACAGTTTATATACAGTTCAGATAATATCAAAGCGGTAAAAGACAACATTTAGCACGTTATGCAAAAACATGTAATAAAGATCAGATAATAAAGCCAAATATAACAATTATTCTAAGCTCGAATTCTTGAACCCTGAACCAATGGTTCTGGGTTATATTATCCCCAGCAGAGTCGCTAGAGCTGTCACACCTCCTTTTTGCGCGCCCCGCCCCGAAGGGTATAAATGCGCGAGGGAGTTTTTCCAATTTAAGTGACAATATTCGAAATGAGATTATTTATTAAATTCAGAGTCGCCACTTGGGAAAGGTTAGGCTTTTGGTATCCCAAGTCATCGATTTATCTTGAATCCCAAATCAAGGAAAATTTTTGACTTTTCCAAATGAAGTCTGCGAACCAGAAATTATAAGTAAGGAATTCTGTTGACCCGAGGGAAGGTGTTACGCACCCTCGGATCCCGTGGTTCTAGCACGGTCGCTTAAATTGTTAGAATGGCTAAATATCTGATTTAAATACATGTTGTAACTTAGTGCTTTTATCAAGTTTAAACCGTTTTATTATTATTATTTATTTTTATAGAGTTGCAACGTTGTGAAAATGCATCTCAAACCACGTCGCAATCAATGCACCCGTGATCGTCGACACATTTTCACTCCGTTGAGATTTGGATTCGGGTCACATCAATGTGCACCCGAGTTTAAGAATCTAATTTAATTAAGCCGCGCCTAAAGAGCCTAACGCGTTATTATCTTTGGGGAAGGAGTGAACTTTTCTAGACAGTCCATCCCAAAACTTATGTGTTTATTATGATCAATTGTTGAGGGCCCCGCGATGTGTATCTTTATTTGACGAGGCTCGTCTCATTACCTTTAAAAAGGATATCCTAAAGTGACTACATTTCTATTACATTTGTCTCTAAAAAATAAAAGAGAAAGATACCAAACTTACTTGTTTAAGCAACTACATACTAAATCTTTATTATGTTTGACGAATCCGAATTTTGTTTGATTACCTGATTGGTTGTTTATGAGGTGAGAATTACCTCATGTCTTGTCTTCAAGGAGTGAATACGCTTGTTAATTTGCTAAGGGAGATTGCAAGCAAACTAATAACATATACTAAATTTACATTAAACGACCTTCAAGTTTGAATTTTAAAACTAGCTTATTTGGGCTTGATAAATGAAATCGGTTGTTTATTAGGGAAACTACTACTAATTGAACTCAAAAATTCCTATTAGTTTTCCTCAAAAGTCATCGCATTATTTTGAAACAGTGAATCTATATCGAAACCCATATCGAACCTATATAGGAACAAGTAATCTAACAAGAGGGTTGGCATACATGGCCACCCTGTTAACGTAACACCACATGAGAATTAGCTTGGGGTACATTTATCTCGAAATCAAAGGGGACAAAATATAACAGATTTGACAGTTCAGAGGTCTAGACAAAAATACATACAGATGCTTGCCATGATTCTATGTTATACTGTCATAACTAAATCGAAACCTAATGGTTATACACATTGAAAATACGTCTGATCTAACAAACAATACTATCTAATATGTTAATCAGGATGTGTTTAATTCATACAGAGCAATTGCAGTTAGAACTAACTTAAACAAATACAGGCCAACTACCATTCAACCTATTTTGAACACAAGTATTGTGAAGTAAACAAACGTTCATTTCTTTATTTCTGCTTCAAACTTCAAACTTTCAACAAACATGGTTTCGAAAGTGTGTACCTGGAAGTGCTTACAGAAGAAAAAGAGAAGTCAGTAGAGTAACAATGGCAATAGAAACAGCAGCAGTAACAACTGGTAACAGCAGAACAAGCTTGAATTCAAGAATGGCAACTACAGCCGATAGGAAAGGTAGCCAAATGACAGCAGCACACAATGGAGTAGAATCAGAACTCCAGGCAGACCAAAACCAATAATAAACCAATGAAAACACTCAACCAATAGACTCAATTGGAACTTCAAAAAATCAGAATTGATTGAAAAGGCTGAAAACAAATGAAGCCCAAACAACAATAGGAAGAAACAGTTTATGATTTTTCTGTCTATTTTTCTCTCTTGTGTGTGTCTGTATATATCTAACAATCAAATCTCCAAAAATCTGAGTTCAGTCTAAAAATCTGTCTGCCTTTTTCTTTTTCAAAATTCAGTCCTCAAAATCAATCTCAGTCCCCAACTAATGGAAGTTCTTCTCCCTTTTATAGCTTAACATCAGGCTATTCACAGCCTGTTAAAACACATCAGAACCCCTTATCTTTTTTGCTATTTTTCCATTCAACATTTTAAAATATGAAACATTCCCATAAGATTCCTGACAGCCCTTTTAATTGGCTTATTAAACTAAAAGCAGACATGGGCAGCAGGAATATAACCTGCCAGCAAATGCTGTCAAGTTAATCTTCATCTTAACAAAGGCCTTTATGCACATGTTGTGCACAAGTGCACATGCCCCCCAATTCAGACTGCAGTTATAGACCAAGACCCTTAAATTTCTGATTCAAGTACAACAACTATAAGTAGTTAAACTCAATTCCTAATTTGATTTAAGTAGGATTTCAACAGAAAACCCAATCAAATTATTATCATTCAAAGCTTTGAACTCATTGACGATGTGTATCGACTCGACTATACTAATTACAACATATACAATCGAAAGCCATGATCAGAACTCTAACAGTATCAACCTACAATTCAAATTGTACTGACTAAGCAAAAGTTGTACTGGTGAAATCAATTAATCAGTCAATTTCAAAGTTCAATTGATTGCACAGCTCATACACATATACACATTATCAGTGAATAGAAGACAGACTCGATCAAACACAGAGGTGGACAACAACAGTTGATAAAATTTAAAAGACACAAATTAAACAAAACATTTGGCCATACGAACAGACCTTTAACAACACATGTACTGAATCGAGGAAAGAAAAACACACCTACCTTAAAGTCCTTGAAAAAAAATCAGAAAACCAGCTCGTGTTTGAAATGAACCTTCTTGGGGTTGAACGGACTTTAATCGAAGTGTTCTCAATTGAGAACACTTCGATTAAGGTCCATTAGACCCTAATCACTTTAGCTCAAACGGACACAGACCAGGCTTGGGGTTTCTGGGGTTCATAGATGGTAGATTTGGGATTTGGGTTTCCATGGTTAGATTCGGACCAAACCAAGCATGGTTTGGTCACCAGGGAGGTTCGGGGACTGTCTGGTGTGAAGCTGGGGTACATCGATGTAAGTCGAGGTTTTTCTCGAATCTTCAAATGAAGATTCGAGACGATGGGGGAATGTTCGAGATCAATGGTTTGCAGATCTATGTTCAGGGTGTCAAGGTGGTCCTAGGGTGTTAAGGTGGGGGTCACCGGCGTCCATGCCGCCGGGTTTTTGGTGAGGGGAAAGGGGGGCGGCTCTAGGGTTCCGGGGTTGGGTCTGTTGGAAGGGATGAGGACGAAGGAGGGGTATTTGGATAGGCGCGGGGTGAAGGGGGAAGGGTTTATATACGGGGTAGATGGTTGGGTCTTGGCCGTTAGATCACTCGAGATCAACAGCCTGGATCTAAATATTAATCCAAACGGTGCCGTTTGGTTTAGTACTAGGGTCGGGTTGGTCCGGGTAGAATGGGTCGGGTTTGTTCGTGGGTATGGGGAATGCGATCTTGGCCGTTGATCATTTTGAGATCAACGGCCCAGATCAGACCATATCAAAACGACGTCGTTTGGACGCTCTTGAGGTCAGCTGGTCTGGACCGGGGCAAGCACATGCTTTGGGCTCGATTTGGGCCTCGGATTTTAAATGGGAACAAGCCCAAACCTGATTTCAGGTCAATTTTGCACTCTTTTTCTTTTATTTTTCATTTTTAAAACAAAACCTAATTAAACAAAATTAAACTCCATTAATTAAACACTTAATACAATTATTCACGCATATTAAAATGTTAAAAGTAGGTAAAACTAAACAAGGCAACAATCAGGACAAAATGCATATTTTATGATTTTCCATTTAATAACCGGATTACGGTTCAAACTACGCATGACACACATTTTTTGTATTTTGTTTTAATAAAAATAAAATGGGCAAAAATCATAAATAATTAACAACATACCACGTAAAAATCCAAAAATTGTACAGCAAGACCAATTGCTATTATTTTTGTTTCTTTTGGAGTGATTGTCGCGTAAAACAAAAATCACGTGCTCACAAATAGTAACCTATACTTGTATTGATAAATATACTGTGGACTCTATCTATTTAGTCATCTTTAGTGAATTTGGATAAAGGCTTGGGTAAAAGATCTTTTAAGGCCTTGTGTTAGGATTCAGTGCACTGCTTTAGGTTGAAGGTTTTTGTTTAAGTTTATACTGAAGAACTATGGTATTTTAGCTTTGATAAGCTGTTTGAATGCATTGAATTTTTGAATGGTGGCTTGTATGTGTATTAATTTACCCAGATTCTGCCCTGTCAACATGTCCTTTTTGAAGCCCAGTTTCACATTCGTGTTTTTTTAAGTTATGTTAGAAGTTGAATTTAGCTTGCTTACTTAATATTGAGTTATGATGTTATCTAGTTATATCAGGTCAGCATAACTAAAATTAGAAATTAAGGAGATCGTTGTGTTTGATCTCTTAAAAGCAGAAGTTCATAGTGCTAAATTAATTTCAATGCCCATAGTTTGGTATTAATTGATCGGTAATTTGAACTGGCCTAATAATTTGGAAGTTGATTTTTTTTATGTTAAATTGGTTTGGGCTCGTAGGGACTCGATCCTGAGTCCATACTTCTTAGTTGCCGCGTTTCAGATTGGGCCTGTTTTGTGGGGAATCATTTTGAAACTATCAGTGGTTTTGGCAGCACTGGAGTCCGTGATAATTTGATTGGGCTCGCTGGGCCCAAGCTTGAAAGCAGCCGTGAACGGGATTTCTGAGTCAGATTTTATTCGAACGAGCATAAGTTTCTCAGATTTTCTTTAGTTAATTAATTGGGCTTTTCAAAAATAGATTGGAAATGTGCTATATTAGGTAATACAAATAGCTTATGGCCCTCCAAACTTTAGTTTGAATTCTCTTTTAAAAATTGGAATTGAGGTGCACCATGCCGGATAAAACCTTAAGATACACGACCCTCTATTAATTCGTGTGATGTAGATGTAAACAACAAATGTTTGTAGTTTTCTTTAGGCCCATTTAATATACCATCGGGATTGTGTATACGTTCGTGTAACATAATTACGATTTTAAAAAGACTAATTCGGAGTATGTGTTCGCGCAACTTCGACTAAATTTTCTTAATAATGATAAAGTGTCATTAATTGTGGACACGTTCGCGTGACACAATTTTTTTGACACGCCCAAACAAACGGGTACACGTACGCGTGACTTATTTCAAGATGTTTTCTTAATTAAAAGAGGTAAAAGCACATAGATTCTAAAACAAGTAATTAGATATTTTAATAAGTCAAGTATGATCAAAGCTACCGTACTAGAACCACGGAACTCGGGAATGCCTAACACCTTCTCCCGGGTTAACATAATTCCTTACCCGGATTTCTGTGTTCGCAGACCGTAAATAGAGTTAACTTTCCTCGATTCGGGATTTAAACCATTGACTTGGGACACCATAAATTATCCCAAGTGGCGACTCTGAATTTTAGATAATTAGTACCGTTTCGATTGTCCTTTAATTGGAAAACAACTCCCTTATATACCTCTTTACGGGGTGTAGGTAAAAAGGAGGTGTGACAGCTCTGACGACTCTGCTAGGGATAAGAACCCAGAATCTTTGGTTCAGGGTTCAAGAATTCGAGCTTGTTAATGATTCTTTTACTTGGCTTCATTTATTGTTAATATTACTGTATTCTGTGAATCTCTTGTGCTAAACGTTATTTATTTATCGCTTTATTATTGTTTGAATTGCATATAAATGTTTTCTTACGCCACCTCTCTGAGTCTTCTGAAAATGGTGCAGATGTTCGCGTGGCCCACTTTTTCTCTAGAAATTATACCAAATAGAATGAGGCTGGGCAAGCGATAAGGCCGGGTAGACTTCAGTACTCCCGGTACGTCACCCCCTCTTTGGCCCTAGTGGTCCACTCGGGTACCCAAGTCTAGACCAAAACCCCAAGAGTTAAACCTAGAAAAACACAGCTTCATGCCGGATCCCTAATAGGACCATTTGTTTGCATCATGTGCATTTGACTTAGGGGACTCAATACAGGGGTTGGGTCCGTTTAGGACAGACATGCCCGAAACAACAGACCATCCTGATGCATTCTATGTGCTATGTGTACATTTATTTGTTTGGGCTTGCATGATGACCGGCTAGGGAAAATAAAGCAAAAAGAAAAACCAAGATTGATGTAGGGAAGGAAATAAAGCCCGATTCTAAAGAAAACCCCGGTATTTGAAAAATGTCCCGAAGCTCTGCCAAAATTTTTCAGAAAAGAAAGAGTCAAACACTGTGTTCTACCAAATGTGTCAAAACTAACCAAACTACGCATGTCTGATTCTCACCGGATGTGGGATACGTAGGCAACCTACATAATGTTCGGCCTTTATTTTTGAAAAAACGAAAGAAAAACAAGAAAAAGAAAGTCGGTGGTTGAGTGAATGCAGTCTGGATTCTGGGTCAAAATAAGCCGATCCAGCTTCGGCAATGTCTTAAACCGTTCTTGCCAAGATAGCCTCAGAGTATTTTTCAGTTGTCGAAAGGCTATTTTCGTAAAAGAATGGATAAGTTTGTAAAGGGTCATAAAATAATCCTCCCCGGCCTCAAAATTCATGTGAAATTGGGAAGGGGCCGCATTTGCAAAAAATAGTCACTTGGCTAAAATTGGCATATAGGGGAAGAAATCATGGTCCTTTGATTTGTTTTTTTTCTTTTCTTCTTTTCTTTTCTCTTTTTTTTTTCTTTTTCAGAAACCCGTTTACAAAAGGGTCCACTCAAGTCAACCCTAACCTTCCACAGGAACATAATGAATACCATCCAGGATCCGCCAGAAGTGGTCAAGGAACATGATCAGTTGCACTTGCGTATGTGGTGGAATGATCTTGATGAAGATGGTCAGAAATGGGTGAAAAAGCAATTGGGTGCTCTTATAAACATTTTTTAGATCAAATCATGGGAAGATCTGATCAAGGCTTTGGTAACTTTCTGGGATCCTGTCCACAATGTCTTTCGTTTCTCGGATTTTGAGATCACCCCTACTTTGGAGGAGATAGCCGGGTACATTGAATTTGGACGGGATTTGAGGAAGCAACAACTTATATTTCCAAGGGCTCCATCGGTACACAAGTTCTTTGACCTCCTGAATATCAGTAAATAGACAAATAAAGAACGTGTGAGCAATGGGTGTTGTGCTTTCCATTTCTTATACTTCAGGTTCGGGCACTCTATTGGTTTTGAAACGCATGAAAAGGGTCTGAGCAACAAACAAGACAAGGGCCTTTGGCAAATTCATCGCCGGTTCGCATTTATTGTGGCATTCTTGGGGATCATGGTTTTTTCCAAATGAGAAAGGGACGGTGGATATTCGTATGGATAGAATTTCACAAATCCTCACTACCAAGGAAGATCATACACTTGCCTCGTTGGTGCTGGCAGATATTTATCGAACATTGACTTTATGCAAAGCAGGGGCTCAATTTTTTGAAGGTTGCAGCATCCTTCTGCAAATGTGGTTTATCGAGCACCTTCGCCATCATCCTAGATTCATGAGTTATGGTTCGAGCCCGAATAACTTCATCACTAGTTACGAGGAGAGGGTAAAAGATTACAACGCACCAGAAGGGTTCGAAGCATGGGTCTCTCACTTGAAAGTTCTTAACGCAGGTAAGGTCGAGTGGGCTATAGGATGGCTCCCGAGGACAGAAGTCATCTATATGACTGCTACCAAAGGCTACCTGAGGTTAATGGTCATAAGGAGTATTCAGCCGTATGCACCGCAGAGGGTCTTGAGGCAATTGGAAAGGTATCAGATTGTGCCTGAAGATAAACATCTAAGCACCTAGGTCATATAGTTACATCCAGAAGCTGCATTGCCTGAGGCTGTAGTTCAGCAGGATTGGAATAGCTGTCGGTATCTAAAAAATGGCACCCAGGTACCAGACATCGCCAAGGGGGAAGTAGATCCAAATTATGTCGCTTGGTTTGAGAAAATGTCTTATAACGAGCCAGAACCCGAGACGTCCGCCAAAAGGCCTCATGTTCAAGCCTTTGATGATAAAATTTAGGAGAGGTTAGCCTGGGGGGAGAAGGAAAAGGAATATAAGGCCACCATCCATGATCTACGAGAAGAGTTGAGAAATGTCACCTTCAACAATGATTTACAGTCACAAGGGCCGAAGGTGAGAGGAGAAGATTGGTGCGAGAAAATGAAACTCTCAAACCTCAGGTTCGACAGTTGAAAATTGAAGCCGAGAACCCAGGCCGAAGCAGGAAAGATGAAAGGCTCATTTATAACCTTACTCAAAAGGTACGTGACTATGAAGATGACCTGCAGAAAGCTGAGTCTGAACTAGCAAAAGCACAGGCAAGGTTGACTAAAAGCGCCGAAAGGCGTGCAGCTTTCGTTCAACACATGAAAGAAAGATATGTAAAAGGGGTCACAGGTTGGGAAAAGGCAATTGGCAACCTCGAGGGTGAAATGGCTAAACAAGCCAAAAATTTTAAGGCTGAAAGAGAACATTGTTACGCCTTAATGGCACGGCTAGAAAGAGACTTGCAAAAACTCCAAGAGTAGAACCAGGTAGCCGAACAGACTTTAGAAGCCAGAACCGAACAAATTAGGTATTTGTTGCAAGAAAAGGGCGTCATAAGAGAGCGAGTCAAAAGGGTCACCAACTACATCGCGATGAAGTGTAGTAGCTGTGAGGATATGACTAGATCTATGTTCTTCGCTACTATGATGATTTTTGTTCGCCGGGTAATGGAAGATCTCTACCACCTCCAAGAGGATTTAGCGAGTCGGCCCGCAACGAGGCCAAATGATGCCCCGCGGGTCCCAGGGGCAATTGAGGCACTGATGTATTCGTGATTTCTTGAGTCTGTATTTTCTTTCCGTTAAGATTTGCCAGTTTGCCTTGGAGTCTGTATTTCTTTTATTAGAGTAGGTGGGTTGTTTGTTTTTCGAGTCTGTATTTCGTCTTTCATCAGAGTTTGTTAGTTTTTGTTAAATCCTATTATGAAAAATTTGAAAATTCCAAAAATGTTTTATTATTTTTGTCTCCAAGAACTACGCTTGGTCTGATTCATGCGGGTCATGATATATAGGCAATCTACATAGGATTCGACCGTAACCAAATAAAAAAGAGAGAAAGAAAATAAGAGGAAAAACAAGAGAGTAAAGGTGGAAGTTTGCAATTGAAAGTAAGAAAAGGCCGGGATGACGCATGCAACCGATAAAATACATAATAGAGACGGTTAACTATTTAGGTGTATTCATGCCCAATGTGCGGTTACCAATCTGTTAAAGCCTAATCGCTTACAAGGTTGTTGTTTGATGTATTGAGTCTCAGGCAGGTGGTTAGTTGATTGGCATTCTGGCAACTCACTCATACAACACCCGATCAAAAGACAGTCTGAATATTGCCAACCAAGAACCAGAGACAAGTATTGTTGACCCGTCAAAAGAGGTGGAAGAAATAGATGTTAATGCAATGAAGGAAGAGATGTATAAGTTAAAGCAGCAAATGGCTGAAATGTACCAAGCCTGGGCCAAGGGGCATCCACCACCGGTTTATCCCGCCAACCCTGATAATATCCCACCATCGGTCCAACCTCTGGAGCCCCGCACTATGAACTCATCTCCAGCCTTTCCCCTCTACCAACAATGCTATGGCACCATTTCCCATACTTCTCAAGCTCAACCACCCAAACAAGTCCCATACCCTCCCCCACCAATTACACATGTTTTTGTGGCACCTCCACCTGCTACATTACACCGATCTTCCAGTGAACCTCTATTCCAAACTCATGACAACCAGTACTATCCCCCTAAACCCACCTTCAAAGTTCCAGAACCGTATTCTTACACTCCTCATCTTGATCTCCCGGTAGAGACCGAGAAGCCACCCAAAAGTCCCGAGCATGAAGAGATGATCAGAAAGATCAAAAGCTTAGATCAATCGTTCCGAGATATGAGGGGGTTGGGAGGTCAAGTAAGTGTGGCCTAAAAAGATTTATGTTTGTTCCCAGATGTTCTGTTACCAACAGGGTTCAAAATGCCCAAGTTTGATCTGTACGACGGGCATGGTGACCCAGTAGCACACTTAAGAGGATTTTGTAGCAAGATAAGAGGAGCAGGTGGAAGAGATGAGTTGCTGATGGCATATTTCAGCCAAAGTTTGAGCGAATCAGCATTAAAATGGTATACCAGACAAGATCATAGCAGGTGGTACACATGGGATGATTTGGCCCAAGCCTTTGCCTGCCATTTTTAGTACAACCTCGAAATTATCCTAGACCGTCTGTCATTGACAAAGATTGAGAAGAAGCTCGGTAAGAGCTTCAGGGAATATGGATTCCGTTGGAGAGAGCAAGCAGCGAGGGTTGAGCCTCCGATGAAAGAAAGTGAGATGGTTGATTATTTCTTGCAGGCTTTGGAACCCACTTATTTTGGTCACTTGGTGTCAGCAGTAGGCAAGTCCTTTAATGAAGTTGTAAAAATGGGAGGCATGGTTGAGGAGGGACTCAAGTCCAACAAGATCATGAGTTATTCAGCAATCAAGGCGACCACCCAGGCCATTCAAAACGGTATTGGGGGTGTACTCGGGAAGAAGAAGAAAGAGGATGTTGCTACAATTGAGTCGGGAGCTTGGGTTGGATCCAGAAACATTCCACGTTACTACAACCCGCCTCGACCCTACCACCAAACTTACCCCACACTCCATATAGTCCACCACAACATTACTACCCACCGCCCGATCCCCATTTTTCCGTCCATCACGAACAAACCTATACCCAACCCCCCGCTCATGCACAATAGCGTGCGCCGGCTCCACAAAGTCCATACCTATCTCAAAAAAATGCCCATCCACCCTCAAGAGCCTACATAAATCCCCCTGGAACAGGTTTCCGGCCAAATCAAGCCTTTAAGAATGAGAGGTTGCAGAAGCAGAAGACTTTCACTACATTGGGAGAATCATATGCTAGACTATTTCACCGACTGAGACAGTTGGGTATGTTGAATCCGATCGAGGCTAATCTGCCGAATCCCCCTCCCAGAAATCTTGACCGCTCGTTAAGTTGTGAGTATTGTTTAGGGACCCCGGGTCACATCATAGAGAAATGCTAGAAGTTGAAAGCATCTATTCAAGAGCTCATTGATACTAATCGGATTGAGGTCCAAGCCCCGGAGGCACCCAACATCAACCAGAACCCGTTGTCGGCCCATCATGAGACTAATATGATTGAGATAGTGCATAAGAGAGGGAAGCCTAAGAAGTCGTTGCAAACCATCATGATGGTTCGGGCTAGTGAAGCCAAGCCATTTGAAAGGACAACAAGTGAGAAGTATTTGATTAAGTTGAACGGGGCAAATAACGAACCATTCGTGGAGGTCAAGAAGGGATCCACAAGTGGCATTGCAGGAAAACATCAAAGAGCAAAAGTGGTTGTGCTAGGAGTGACGAACAAGCCTGTGGTAATTGTGAAGGGCGCCTGCACAGATCATGTCATTATCAAACTGGTAACTCAATTACCCATAGTCAATAGTAAGGCAGTCCTATGGAATTATGAACGAGTGACAGTGACTTACAAGGGGAAATAGGTTAAAGAAGAAGTGTGTGGGACTCATGGTTTGACCCGATCGGGGAGATGCTTTGCCCCCGAAGAGTTGAGAAAATCCAAGAACTCAAAAGATAATCTAGTGTTCGTGAAGAAAGCGGTGACCGAGGAAGAAGTATAAGACTTTTTGAGAAAGATGAAAGAACAGGAATATTCCATTGTGGAGCAGTTAAGGAAGACATCGGCTCAGATCTCGCTCTTGTCATTATTGATCCATTCAGACGAGCATCATCGGGCTTTGATGAAGATCTTGAATGAAGCCCACGTTCCTAACAAAATCTTAGTAAACCACTTGGAAAAGATAGCTAGCAAGATATTTGAGGTAAACAGAGTGACTTTTTCTGATGATGAGTTGCCCGTGGAGGGTACTGAGCACAATAGAGCCCTCTATCAGATGGTGAAATATGAAGATTCCGTGGTTACTCGGATACTTGTTGACAATGGTTCTAGTGTAAATATTTGCCCTCTTTCCACTCTGAACAAGTTGAAGGTGGATGATGAAAGAATCATAAGAATAGTATCTACATTCGGGGATTCGACGGGGGAGGAAAATATTCGGTCGGGGACATAGTGCTCGAGCTTACAATAGGGCCAGTTGAATTTACTATGGAATTCCAGGTGATCGATGTGGCTGTTTCTTACAATCTGTTGTTAGGTCGACCCTGGATTCATGCTGCCAAAGCGGTCCTGTCCACTCTGCATCAAATGGTTAAGTTTGAATGGGATAGACAGGAAATTGTTGTGCATGACTAAGACAATTTGTGTGTTCCCAGTAATGCCACTGTTCCATTCATAGAGTTTAAAGACGACAAGAGGCCGTGGGTTTATCAGGTTTTTGACACGATAGCGGTAGAGAAAATTCCAGAAGGGAAGCGCATGCCAACTCCAAGGGTAGCTGCTGCATCAGTCATGGTAGCCGCTGAAATGTTGAAAAATAATTTTGTGCCGGGCAAAGGTTTGGATGCATCTCTTCAGGGTATCGTACAATCGGTTTCTCTTCCTAAGAACTTTGATACATTTGGTCTGGGATTCAAGCCCATAGTCGCAGACGTAAGAAGGTCCAGAAAAATGAAACAGAGAGCATGGGCCCTTCCAAAGCCAGTCCCGCGTCTTTACCGATAATTTGTCAGGCCTGGTACCAGAAGGCGCCCAGTAATGTCGGCTCCCATTTCGGTGGTTGATGTGGATGAAGATTTGATGGAAAGGTTTGAGAGGATATTCGTCGATGTGAACGTGTTGGAAGCTGTAGAGGGTTCTAGCAAGGCAGATGTGCAATTTGTCGGGCCTGGTGCAAAGATTAACAATTGGGAAGCTACTTCTCTCCCCACCAGGAGGGGGTTTTGTTCTTTTTATGCCGACTTCAATGATATGACATGCATGCGGAATCTCCGGCCCAGTCTTAAAAGCCAATCTAATCTTGAAATAGTAATTCAAGAAATAGAGTGTGATGTTGAATCGGAATATGACGAGGATGAAGCCTTTGAAGACATTAGTAAAGAATTAAGCCATTTTGAAGAAACCCCAAGCCTAACCTGAGTGATACAGAAGCAATCAATTTAGGGGACCAAGATAATGTCCAGGAAACTAAAATAAGTGTCCATCTTGAACCACAACTCAGAGAGGAGATAATTAAAACACTGTTCGAGTATAAAGATGTTTTTGCATGGTCCTATGATGACATGCCAGGTCTAAGAACTAGTTTGGTGGTTCACAAAATGCCCACTGATCCGACATTCCCCCCGGTCAAGCAAAAGCTGAGGAAATTTAAGACTGACATGAGTGTGAAAATTAAGGAAGAGGTCACCAAACAGTTTAAGGCCAAAGTCATACGGGTCACCCGGTATCCCACTTGGTTAGCAAATATTGTGTCTGTGCCGAAGAAGGATGGAAAGACCAGGGTGTGTGTTGATTATCGAGACCTCAACAAGGTAAGTCCCAAGGATAACTTCCCATTGCCGAACATCCATATATTGATCGATAATTGTGCCAAACATGAGATCGGTTCTTTTGTGGATTGTTATGCGGGTTACCACCAGATCTTAATGGATGAAGAAGACACAGAAAAGACAACATTTATCATGCCATGGGGAACGTACTGCTATCGGGTCATGCCATTTGGTTTGAAAAATGTCGGGGCAACCTACATGAGGGCAATGATGACCATATTCCACGACATGATACACAGGGAGATCGAGGTTTATGTGGATGATGTGATTGTAAAGTCTAGAAAGCAGTATGACCATGTCAGAGATCTGAGAAAGTTTTTCCAAAGGCTTCGCAGGTACAATATCAAGCTCAATCCTGCAAAATGCGCGTTCGGTGTTCTATTTGGAAAGTTGTTGGGATTCATAGTCAGCCGATGAGGTATTGAATTAGACCCGTCAAAAATCAAAGCCATCCAGAAATTGCCACCTCTGAAGAACAAGACTAAGGTGATGAGTCTGTTGGGAAGATTGAATTACATCAGCCGATTTATTGCTCAGCTCACGACAACGTGTGAGCCTATATTCAAATTGTTAAAGAAATATGTTGCAGTTAAGTGGACAGATGAATGTCAGGAAGCCTTGGATAAGATAAAGGGGTACTTGTCAAACCCACCTGTGTTGGTCCCGCCAGAACCAGGGAGACCTTTGATTCTGTATTTGACAGTCTTGGACAATTCATTTGGATGTGTGTTGGGACAGCATGACATCACTGGAAGGAAGGAGCATGCCATATATTATCTCAGCAATAAGTTCACATCTTATGAGGTTAAGTACACTCAGCTTGAGAGGACGTGTTGCGCCCTAACTTGGGTGGCCCAGAAGCTGAAACATTATTTGTCCTCTTATACTACTTACCTCATCTCTCGCTTGGATCCATTGAAGTATATCTTCCAGAAGCCTATGCCCATAGGAAGGCTTGCAAAGTGGCAGATCTTGCTCACAGAATTTAACATTGTCAACGTGACTCGGACCGCAATGAAAGCACAAGCATTGGCCGACCATTTGGTTGAGAATCCTGTGGATGAAGAATACGAACCCTTGAGGACTTACTTCCCTGATGAAGAGGTAATGCACATTGATGAGTTGGAACAGATTGAAAGGCCAGGATGGAAGCTTTTCTTTGATGGTGCTGCTAAAATGAGAGGCATTGGAATAAGAGCGGTACTTGTTTCTGAAACAGGGCATCATTAACTATTACAGCACAGCTTCGGTTCTACTGTACTAATAACATGGCGGAATACGAGGCATGCATTTTGGGTTTGAGGATGTTTGTGGACATGGGTGTCTAGGAAGTCTTGGTCTTGGGTGACTCGGACCTTCTGGTATATCAGATTCAGGGAGAATGGGAAACACAGGATTTAAAACTCATACCGTACCGGCAATGCTTGCATGATCTTTGTCAACGGTTTCAATCAATAGAGTTCAGGCATATTCTGAGGATCCATAATGAGGTCGCTGATGCTTTGGCTACTCTGGCGTCAATGTTACACATCCGAATAAGGCTTATATTGACTCGTTGCATATTCAGGTCCGTGATCAGCATGCTTATTGTACCATGGTGGAGGAAGAGCTCGATGGGGAGCCTTGGTTTCACGACATCAAGGAATACATCCGAAGGGGGGTATATCTGATACAAGCCATAGGTGATCAAAAGAGAACAATTCGTCGCTTGGCAAGTGGATTTTTCTTCAGTGGAGGAGTTTTGTACAAAAGAACTCCAAATCTTGGGTTATTAAGATGTGTAGATGCCAAATAGGCTGCGACCATCATGACCAAAGTACATTCTAGAGTCTGTGGACCGCACATGAGTGAGTATGTGCTCGCAAAGAAGATTCTCCAGTCAGGTTATTATTGGCTCACCATGGAGAGAGATTGTATCGGTTTCGTGCGTAAATGTCATCAGTGCCAAGTGCATGGAGATTCGATTCATTCTCCACCATCTAAATTACATACAATGTCCGCACCATGGCCTTTTATTGCTTGGGGAATGGATGTCATTGGCCCAATCGAGCCAGCAGCGTCCAACGGACACAGGTTTATTCTGGTGGCCATCGATTATTTCACCAAGTAGGTAGAGGCTAAAACATTCAAGTCTGTAACCAAGAAGGCGGTGGTCGATTTTGTGCATTCAAATATCATTTTCCGGTTCGGGATACCAAAGGTGATCATTACAAACAATGGGGCTAATCTCAATAGTCATCTGATAAAAGAGGTATGTCAGCAGTTCAAGATTACACATCGCAATTCTACCCCATACCGCCCTAAGGAAAACAGAGCAGTTGAGGCGGCCAACAAGAATATAAAGAAGATACTTCAAAAAATGGTGGAAGGTTTTAGGCAGTGGCATGAGAAGTTGCCGTTTGCATTGCTCAGTTATCGCACTACTGTCCGTACTTCAGTAGGGGAGACTCCTTATTTGTTGGTGTATGGCACTGAAGCAGTGATACCCGCAAAAGTGGAAATCCCATCCCTTCGCATTGTCGCGGAGGATGAGATCGATGATAAGGAGTGGGTCAAAACCCGCTTAGAACAATTGAGTTTGATCGATGAGAAAAGACTGGCAGCAGTGTGTCATGGCCAGTTGTATCAACAGAGAATGGCAAGAGCATACAACAAGAAGGTGCGTCCACGGAAGTTTGAAGTGGGGCAGTTAGTATTGAAACACATTCTTCCTCATCAAGTTGAAGCAAAAGAAAAATTCGCCCCAAATTGGCAGGGGTCATTCGTTATGACTAGAGTGTTGTCCAATGGTGCATTGTATTTGACAGATGTAGAAGGTAAATGTGTAGAAATGGCTATCAATTCTGATGCAGTCAAGAGATATTATGTATGATTTCTTTCTCTGATTGTACTTGTTTGTATTTGGCATGTCTCAAATATTGAAATAACGAAGGTGTTTTGTTCGGCTACCTAAACCTTTATCCCTTGCTACCCCTTTGAGACTCATTTATTTTCTTTCATACCCCTCCTTTGGAATCAATAGCAAAAATCGGAAACACAAGCGTAATGATAAGTAAAGAAAGGAGAGAAAAAGAGAAAGGAAAAAAGAAAAGAATGGAAAGAGAAAGAAAAGAAAAGAAAAAAAAAAGAAAAAAGAAAAGAAAAAAAAGAGGAAAAAAAAACAAAAAAAAAACAAAAACAACAACGACAAACGGAAAAACAAAAGAGGAAAAGAAGAGAAAGAAAAGGGAAGAAAAAGCACGACAAACAAAGTAATTCCTATGTCATGAACTATGTTCGACCTGATTCGTTTTAACGATACGTAGGCAGCCTCACGGTTTGATCCCATCAAAATAAAAATCCAAAAGTCCCTAAAAAGAAACTGGGGCAGAAGTTGTGGTTGTTGTAAGAAATCTGATTCCGAAGGATGTAAATTTGAACCCAATAAAATTGTTTTGAGCTTTTTATACCCTTCCTTTCTAAACCCATCTAAAGCCGCATTACGGCCCAAAGAAAGACCTTCCGATAAATCTTCGGGAAATGCCAAGTCAAGCAGGTAGCGGTGATTCACATCAGAGGATGCACTCTGGTCCAAATAGTGAAAAGAAACAAAAATTGAGAGAGTCTTACTGGTGAAAACCCCCACGGGCACCGTAAGGCGGCGAGAGCTGAGAGAAATCAAAATGAGAGAGTCTTATTGGTAAAAACCCTCACGGGCACCGTAAGGCGAAAGTGAGTTGAGAGATGAACGAAAGAAAGAGGTCTGCTGGTGAAAACCTTTCAAGGCACCGCAAGATGAACAAGGTCAGGATTTGGGTGAAGAAATCAGGTTATGGAAATTTCGGGGCAACAAAGTATGGCAATTGAAAGTTGATTGGTTGGGCGGATTGGTCCGATTATTCCAAATTGCATGTCATGGTCATCGGTGCCAGCTGCTCCACTCAGATAAGTCTCTTTTCTTTTTTCCCCTTCAGATAGTCTCCCAGTTTTGGATTTTATTATCCTTAACTCTGAAAGTCATTGCATTTCATTCCTTTCGGGTTTATTGCTCTAAGATGTTCCCAATGTCAGGTCTGTTTAAGCAAACAAGAAGGAATTTCAAAGCTCACTACCATCTTCAAGGTTGCAAAGCACAATGCGGCTAGAGCATACCAAAGATAGCATGATGTAAAGTGGGATAAAGTTGCCAACAAAAGTTCCATCGGCAAAATAATTTGGTAATTTCATGGGAGATGCAGAGGTTCCGCTAAAGGGGTTAGAGATGTGAAACAACGGTTCGGGGATAGAACACTCGGGACATTCAAGTTATGGGTTTTTGAAAGTCAGTCGGAAAGTCAAGGGTTCAGGGCCAACTCAGAGAAGCCAGTCAAAACAAAACAATGCAGCGGAGAGACCTTCAGCAAGAATGTTATCAACTAACCACCATATTTTTAAAACTGACAAAATTTTCTTTGATTAAAACAGGGGCAGGAAATTTCGATTATTTTAGAGAAACCTTCCGTGGAGAAAGGCAGTCACCAAACATGTTTTATTTTTGATTTTCAGGACCCTCCTGGAAAATGGGACCTAATTGAAATGTGCAAAAATAGCATAATTTAGCATAAATGCATCTCAAAGGAATATAAGTCGGCGTAGAAGTTTGCATGTTCGAGATAGGATTCAATTAGGATTTCTAAGGACCCTCCTGGATAATGGGACATATCTTTAATGTTTTGGTTAGATAGCAACATTTAGCGTAAATCCTGTTGTAGGGTAGTATAATCCAGCTATAAAAGCTGTCATTCTTAAGATAAAATTTGACCTTGGATTTTCAGGACCCTCCTGGATAATGGGGAGTAGTTTAAGACCTTCTTAGATAACAAGATGTAGCAGAAGTCATGCCTTTAAAAGATATAGTGTAGATTTGAATTTGTCGTTTAGTTAAGAGCTATCAGGGCCTTCCTGGATAATGGGATGCAGCTTTAAGACCTTCTTAGACAACAAGATTCAGTGGGACCCTCCTAGATAATGGGATTTGGCTTTCAAATTCATAGAGATATTTGGTAACACGATTCAATTAATACTCACAGATGCGCCCAGCACCAAACTGGGGCAGAAGTTTTCTTTGTTTGTGTCTATTTTGTGGAAATCAGGAGCCCACCTGGAAATCAAGGGAATACATTTCAAGTCAGCAGTTAGGCGCCCACCTGGAAAACAAAGGAATACATTTCAAGTCAGCAGTCAGGAGCCCGCCTGGAGAGCAGGGAATACATTCAAGTTTAGCAATCAGGAGCCCGCCTGGAGAGCAGGGAATACGTTTCAAGTCGAAGTCAGGAGCCCGCCTGGATAACATGGGAATACATTCACATTTTGGAATCAGGAGCCTGCCTGGATAGCATGGGAATATATTCACGTTTCGAAGTCAGGAGCCCGCCTGGATAGCATGGGAATACATTCATGTCTTGGAGTCAGAACATGGGAATACATTCACGTTTTGGAATCAGGAGCTCACCTGGGTAGCATGGGAATACATTCACGTTTCGAAGTCAGGAGCCCGCCAGGATAGCATGGGAATACATTCACGTCTTGGAGTCAGAACATGAGAATACATATCAAGTTCAACAGTCAGGCATCCACCTGGAGAGCAAGGAAAAACATCTCAGGATAAAATTTGACTTTAGCAGTCAGGCGTCCACCTGAAGAAAAGGGAAGACATCTCAGGTTACAATTCGAGGAGGCAACAAAGGGATTTCACCGAGAGAATATAAGTCAACAAGGCAACAAGAAACACAAGAGCAAGTTTGAAGATATAGATAGGATTTTGTAAAGCGTAAATCATAGTCTAGTCTAGCTTCTTTTATCCTTTGGCATGGTGTAATAAGGGGGTTCAGTAAGCAGTAGTAGCAGCAGCAATAATAGTGAAATCACAGCTTCATGATAGTCCCAGCTACCAAACATTCCTGAACTACACTAACCTGATTCCTTTTTAGCCAAGGATATGTAGGCAACCTCGGAAGCAGGGTGCGGTCAAATCTTTCAAAAATGCTTCCTACGGTGTATTTAAACGAGCAAAAATCGCTCGTATACGCTCACTCTATCTTTGCACGAAAACTCTTCGTGTTTCCGCACAAAGAGGGGCAGCTGTGAGCACGTGATTTTTTCCGTATATGAATTACTCTCATAAATTCAAAACAAAATAATTTCTTTCAGTGTTCGCAATATTGTGGATTTTCGGGACATGTTCTATTATTTGCATTTTTGTGTGTGCATTTTAGTTAATGAAAAATACAAAACAATATTTTTCATTTGCATTTAGAGTATAACTTTGCATTTTCTTAAAAATTAATTAGTCATTTAATTGTTTTATAAAAATGGAAAAATCAAAAGAAAAAAAAAGTAACTTATTTTGCATTTTTAATTGATTAGCTTCAAATTTGGGTAGTCTTTCTTTTAATTTGGTATCTAATTATTTGTGGTAATATTTATTTAAAGTTAATTTATTTATTTTACTTTGTAGGATAATTTTATCAAGAATTAATTTAGATTTTGAAGATTTAATTTTGAAAACAAAAGAAAAGAGAAAAGGAAAAGAATTTTGGATAATTTGTGAAAGAGACTAGAAATTGGGCCAATTTTTGTCTAAAAAGACTCAGCCCAAACGGATTCCTCACCCCTTACCCGGCCCAAAACCACCCTGACCCGGTCCAGTCTTCCCCTTTATCAAAACGACCCCGTTTCACTTGGGGTGGATATGAGCTGTCGAGGTTAATTAATCTAACGGCTCAAAAGCTAGGGTCGTTTGATATATAAATGTCTGAATAACCCTACCCCCCCCCCTCTAAACTCCTTTCTGCTCATCATCTTCATCAGAAAACACCCCCGAAACCCTAGCTAGCCTCCACCAAATCCTCCACCGCCGGTGGCAGCGCCACCGCAAACCGCCACCAAACTTACACCCCAAGACCTCCTTCATCTCCTCTTCCCAAATCCCTAACATGTGTTCTTCGAATCCCACTGGTTCGTCTCGAATCTTAAATCGAAGACTATACCAAAAACATAACTTTTCCCAAATGACCCCAGATTAACACCACATAGCCACTACGACCCCCTCATGCCGAATCCTCATTCCGTTTCCCTCGAATCTTGCCGGAGTTTCTCGAATCTTAGATCTGTGTTCGAGCCTTGAAAGTTCAAAAGCCATTTTTCTATCGGACCTGGTGCATGCATGGTCATATGGGTTGTTCTTCGAGTTTTGAAGTCTGGATTCAAACGATCGGCGTTAATTTTGTTAGGCCCTGTGTCTCCGATAGATTTCGAGTCTGAATCAGTAGGTTCCCTTCTCCTCTTTTGTCTATTCTTTCTTTTGCTATTTTATTTTCCTCTCCTTCCCTTTTCTTTGGTTTAATTTTATTCTACTAGTCTGGTTGAAACTCGACCAATCCTCCGGGTTTAAACTATCTTCTGTTAGTTATTTTTCTTTTTCGTCTTTCTTTGTGAAAGTTGTTCTCTGCTTCCTTAGTTGTGTTATCAGCCCATTTAAAGTTCTGACTTCATATCTCGTTTAGTCACCTAGTTAATTTAATTAGGGTTATTTTGATGACTTGGTTAATTTCTTGTTTATTTGTGTAATAATCAGTTGATTAGTGTAGGTTTTAATTCTCGAAACCATTCAAATATTTGCCCTTTGTTTGTTGACTGATTTGATTTAGTTCGTCTTGTTGTTTGGGCTTTGAAGCCATTGCAGACCTCATCCCAAGGGGGGTTGATTTAGGTCATTGGGTCGGAATTGAGCCCAAATGTTGGTGTAAATATCGGGTCAATCTGACCGATATGGGTTCCTAGAGTAAATAATCAGGGTTCGAGGAGTAGTCTAGGGAATTGACCTAAGGAATCTTAAGTGTAACCGAATGGGAAGCTTCCAGGAAGCTGGGGGTAGGGATTAAAGTGAATTTCTGGAATTTAAGCTAGGGACACCTCAGCAAAAAACAAAATTCAAAAGGGGGCAAAGTGCAAGCTAAGTATGCCCTAGTAGCTTGCCTATAAAGGCATCCTAGCTTGCCTTTCAAGGAAGACAAAAAGAGAGATTTTTGAAGAGCTGGAAATCTGAAAATACCAAAACTACAAATATTTTACTACTTTCATAAACTTCAAGGAAAAATACTGTTTCATTGAAGTTTCTGCTGAGGTTTTCCTTTCCAAAACAATTCATGATTACTCAAGGATTAAAAATGAGTTGAAGATTGTTTGGTATTCAAGTTTTGGGCTAAACTGTTGCTGAAATCAATGTTCTATTGAATTTACACTGATTCTATGGGTTCAATTTCTCGGATCTGGGGTCTGTGTTACTGCTGGTGCTGACTGTTGGTGTTTACCTTGCTAGCTTCTCATTTTCTTCTTTGTTTCATTGTCCAGGTATCCTCCTTAGCTTATGAGTGAAGAATAACTGTTCAACATGTAAATCAAGTGAAGTTATGTTTAAATGAAGGCTCCATTTGAGTCTGCTTTCCCTGTTCCTCTTATTGTTTCAATATCCCGCAGTTAGTTTTAAATTACAGATATTAGTTAGTTTTTTTTGCTGAATTCGTGTATGTGAAAGTAGTCTGCAATAGTAACTTATACTTGTATTGATAAATGAACTGTGAACTCTATCTATTTAGTCTTCTTTAGTGAATTTGGATAAAGGCTGGGGTAAAAGATCTTTTAAGGCCTTGTGTTAGGATTCAGTGCACTGCTTTGGGTTGAAGGTTTTTGTTTAAGTTTATACTGATGAACGATGGTATTTTAGCTTTGATAAGCTGTTTGAATGCATTGAATTGTTGAATGGTGGCTTGTATGTGTATTAATTTACCAAGATTCTGCCCTGTCGACATGTCCGTTTTGAAGCCCAGTTTCAGATTCGTGTTTTTTTTAAAGTTATGTTAGAGGTTGAATTTAGCTTGCTTACTTAATATTGAGTTATGATGTTATCTAGTCATATCAGGTCATCATAACTAAAATTAGAAGTTAAGCAGATCGTTGTGTTTGATCTCTTAAAACCAGAAGTTAATAGTGCTAAATCAATTTCAATGTCCATAGTTTGGTATCAATTGATCGGTAACTTGAACTGGCCTAATAATTTGGAAGCTGATTTGTTTTATGTTAAATTGGTTTGGGTTCGTAGGGACTCGGTCATGAGTCCATACTTCCCAGTTGCCGCGTTTCAGATTGGGCCTGTTTTGTGGGGAATTATTTTGAAACTATCAGTGGTTTTGGCAGCACTGGAGTCCCCGATAATTTGATTGGGCTCACTGGGCCCAAGCTTGAAAGAAGCCGTGAACGGGATTTCTGAGTCAGATTTTATTCGAACGAGCATAAGTTCCTCAAATTTTCTTTAGTTAATTAATTGGGCTTTTCAAAAATAGATTGGAAATGTGCTATATTAGGTAATACAAATAGCTTATGGCCCTCCAAAGTTTAGTTTGAATTCTCTTTTAAAAATTGGAATTGAGGTGCACCATGCCGGATAAAACCTTAAGATACACGACCCTCTATTAATTCTTGTGATTTAGATGTAAACAACAAATGTTTGTAGTTTGCTTTAGGCCCATTTAATATACCACCGTGATTGTGTATACATTCGCGTAACATAATTACAATTTTAAAAAGACTAATTCGGAGTATGCGTTCGCGCAACTTCGACTAAATTTTCTTAATAATGATAAAGTGTCATTAATTGTGGACACGTTCGCGTGACATGATTTTCTTTGACACGCCCAAACAAATGGGTACATGTACGCGTGACTTGTTTCAAGATGTTTTCTTAATTAAAAGAGGAAAAAGCACATAGGTTCTAAAACGAGTAATTAGAAATTTTAATAAGCCAAGTATGATCAAAGCGACCGTGCTAGAACCACAGAACTCGGGAATTCCTAACACCTTCTCCCGGGTTAACAAAATTCCTTACCCAGATTTATGTGTTCGCAGACCGTAAATAGAGTCAACTTTCCTCGATTCGGGATTTAAACCGGTGACTTGGGACACCATAAATTATTCCAAGTGGCGACTCTGAATTTTAGATAATTAATCCCGTTTTGATTGTCCTTTAATTGGAAAATAAACTCACTTATATACCTCTTTACGGGGTGTAGGTAAAAAGGAGGTGTGACAACTCTTTCTCAATATTGATAGTAACGAAATCTAGGAAATTAGCACCATTCACTTGAATCAAAAGAAGAAGAAAAATCAACACCGCAAACTCTTAAAGAGCACAGGTTCATTTTTACAACATACCAATGACATAAGATAATCGAGCTACCATTCATAATACAGAGTCTATTACAGAACATGTAAAGACATAGAAGAAGCCAATGAAAGGAAATTCAACAACTTGTATTTAGTCAGGCTTCAGCTCGAAGTAGATGTTCCTAATCACTTGTTGACAATGGTTTGGAAGATACCTGGTAACAAGCAACAAAACAAAAGGAGAAATTGAGTTGAAATCAAAACAGAAACAGCAGAAATCGACAACAGCAACAACACAACCCAATTTCAGCAAATGAAACCAGAAAAATTGATTTAAAATCCAATGGAACAGTAACCAGGCAACAGAACTCAACCCAGAACTTTTAAAAACCAGATTTAAACCATTTTTATCTTAGAGAGTCAGAAAATATTTCAGTATTTGAAAAATTTCAAAGACCAAAACTGGGAATTCAATGGAACAATGTTTTCTTTGATTTTCAATCGACTCTGATTTTCTGTATTTTTCTATCTATATTCTTTTTTTCCCTTGAGAGTCAAGTTAGGATGTCTTTATAGGTAAGGCACTAGGGCGGCCTCAAAGAGTTCAAAGTTCCACTTAAAATCTTCTGAAATTTTCATTTTAGCTTAGAAATCCCTAGCGTAAACTCCAGAATTTCAAAATAGCTCCCACCCCAGCTTCTAGGAAGCTTCCTAGTTCAGTTATATAAGATTCCCCTACCTATATTCCCCAATTTACCCCCTAAGCATCCTGTTTTTACTTCAGACAACCTGGCCAAAACATGAGCCAAGTTGACCCAGGTTCATTTAGTGAGTCTGAGTCTACCAATCATGGGCTAGACCTTTTCTTTTGAGCCCAATTTGACTCGAGGTTTCACAGAAGAACTCAAAGAAAGAGAGAAAAAAACAATACAAGGGGGAAGGGGACTAAACCGAGTCACAGACTCTTTGTCCTAAAAACTTTAGGGGCCCAAGTAGCACGGGCAAACCAATTAAACTAATCTTCAAGTTCAGAAACACTAATTAACTTAAGACGAAAAACATGCAAAAGAATTGGAATATCGGAGAAACAAAGAAGAAAAGAGAAATAAAAATCAAAACATGCACAAAAGGAACATAGGAAGATGGTAAAGAACTCACATGAAAATCAAACTCAGAAGTTGAAAACAAATAACCCGGCCCGTAAGAAATGCGAGAACTTCGAATCTTCAGAATTTCCCGGTCAAGTTTGACATTAATCATGTGTTCTTGTCAAGAACACATGAATAACGTCGAACTAGACCCAAATCCCACTAAGATCTTAAATTTGAGTTGGTTTGAAATTTTAGGGCTTGAACTAGATTCAAGATTCGACGAGCTAGGCTACGATTTGAGGGAAACCAATCAGGTATTTGGAATGAGGGGGGCTTGGTGGTCATGAGGTGTTATTCTGGCGGTGAACAGAGGTGGCGCCACAGGGCTAAAGCGGCGGGAATATGAGGGCGGCGCTAGGGTTTCTTAGGGTGGTCTGTGAGAGGAGTGAGGGAGATGAGAGACGGGGTTTAGGGGGTAGTGAGATTAGGACACTTAAATATTAAGCCCTCCCCACTTCCCCATCGTTGGATTAGAACAACTCGACGACCCAGATCTTTCTTTCATGGAACGACGTCATTCAGGTTTGGGGGGGACCGGGACCGGGCATTAGGGGCAGGTTTTGGGCTGGGTTTCGGGGGAAATGTTTGGGCCTGGGGGGAAATTCAATTGATAAGCCCAATTCACAACCCTTTTCTTTTTTTTTTCAATTTCTAATTTTCTTCTTTTTTTTTTTGCAAAATTAAAAGAAAATAAAAATAAAGCCTAAACTAAATTCCAAACCATATTATCCTATCAAACTAAATTAACTAACTCTAAATAATAATTCCTACAACTAATTAAAAACCAAATTCAAGGAAAAAAATTACTGAAAATCGAGATTAAATTAAAAAGCGCAAAATAAACTATTTTTTGTGATTTTTCCCGTTTTTATAAAAAACTAATTTGTTAATTAATCCTAAAATGTAGAATTAAATCCTAAATGCAAATGCAACATATTTTTTGTATTTTTCACTAATTAAAATGCACAAACAAAATGCAAACAATTAACAGAAAATGCCACGAAAATCCACAAAGTTGCAAACACTGAAAGAAATTATTGTGTTTTGAATTTATGGGAGTAATTCATATAGGGCAAAAATCACGTGCTCACAACTGCCCTCTTTGCCCGGAAACATGAAGAGTTTTCGTACAAAGATAAAGTGAGCGGATACGAGTGATTTTTGCCCGTTTGAATACTCCGTGGGAAGCATTTTTGAAAAATTTGACCGCAGCCTACTTCTGAGGCTACCTACATATCCTTGGCTAAAAAGGAATCAGGTCAGTGTAGTTCAGGAAGTTTTGGTAGCTGGGACTCCTAATTGAATCTTATCTCGAACATGCAAACTTCTAAACCTGCTTATATTCCTTTGGGATACATTTATGCTAGATTACGCTATTTCTGAACTTTACGCTAGGTCCCATTTTCCAGGAGGGTCTTGAAAATAAAAATCAAACCTATTTGGTGACCGCCTTTCTCCACGGAGGGTTTCTCCGAAACAACCGAAATTTTTTGCCCCTATTTTAATCAAAGAAAAATTTTGTTAGTTTAAAATGTGGTAATTAATTGATGGCATTCTTGCTAAAGGTCTCTCCGCTGCATTATTTGTTTTGATTGGTTTCCCCATACTGGCCCTGAACCGCTTAACTTTCCGACTGACTTTCAAACCTCCATGACTTTGGATGACCCGAGTGTTCTATACCCGAACCGTTGTTTCACACCTCTGACCCCTTTAACTGAACCCATGTATCTCCCATGAAATTACTAAATCATTTTACCGATGGAACTTTTGCTGGCACTTTATCCCACTTTACATCATGCTATCTATGCACTGGCCATACTGTGCTTTGCAATCTTGAAGCTGGTAGTGAGCTTTGAAATTCCTTCTTATTTGCTTAAACAGAACAGACATCGGGAACATCTTAGAGAAATAAACCCAAAAGAAATGAAATGCAATGACTTTCAGAGTTAAGGATAAGAAAATCCAAAACTGGAAGACTATCTGAAGAGGAAAAGGAAAAGAGACTTATCTGAGTGGAGCAACTGGCACCCATGATCATGACATGCATTTCAGATTAATCGGCCCAATTTGTCCAACCAATCAACTTTCAGTTGCCATACTTTGTTGCCCCGGAATTTCCATAACCTGATTTCTTCACCCAAATCCTGACCTTGTTCATCCTGTGGTGCCTTGAAAGATTTTCACCAGCATACCTCCCTCATTCATTCATTTGTCAACTCACTTTCGCCTTAAGGTGCCCGTGAGGGTTTTCACCAATAAGACTCTCTCATTTTTATTTCTCTATGCTCTGTTGCCTTACGGTTCCCATGAGGGTTTTCACCAATAAGACTCTCTCATTTTTATCTCTCTCAACTCTCGTCGCCTTATGGTGCCCATGAGGGTTTTCACCAATAAGACTCTCTCATTTTTTATTTCTTTTCCCTGTTTGGACAGGAGTGTTGCCCCTTATATGAATCACCTCTACCTGCTCGACTTGGAATTCCTCGAAGACTGATCGGAAGGTCTTTCTTTGGACCGTAATGTGGGCTTTTGGACGAGATTATAAAGAAAGGGTGTAGAAGGCTCAAAACAATTCGAATGGGTTCAAAAATTACAACTTTCGAAATCAGATTTCTTACAACAACAACAACTTCTGCCCTAGTTTCCTGTTTGGGGACTTTTGGATTTTTATTTTGATGGGACCGAACTGTGAGGCTGCCTACTATCCTTAAAAGGAATCAGGTCGAACATAGTTCATGTCATAGAAATTACTTTGTTGTTGTGATTTTCTCTTTTCTCTTTCTTTTTTTTCTCTTTTTGCTTTCTTTTTCTCTTTTGTTGTTTTTCTTCTTCTTTTTCTCTCTTTTTTTTTCTTCTTTATTTTTCTTTCTCTTTTTCTTCTTCCTTTACTCATCTTTCATGCTTGTGTTTCTGATATTCGCTACTGATTCCGAAAGAGGGGTGTGAAAGAAAATAAATAAGGCTCAAAGGGGGTAACAAAGGATAAAGTGTTTTAGATAGCAGAACAAAATGCTTTCGTCATTCCAAATCTTCAAAGATATGCCAAGTACAAACAATAAATTAACCAAAGAGAATCATACATAGTATCTTTTGACGAAGTCAGAGTTGATAGCCATTTCTACACACTTGCCTTCTATATCTGTCAAATATAATGCACTATTGGACAACACTCTAGTTACAATGAACGGCCCCTGCCAGTTTGGGGCAAACTTGCCTTTTGCTTCAACCTGATGTGGAAGGATACGTCTTAACACTTGCTGACCTACTTCAAACTTCCGTGGACGCACCTTCTTATTATATGCTCTTGCCATTCTTTGTTGATATAGTTGGCCATGACACACTGCTGCCAATCTTTTCTCGTCGATCAAACCCAATTGTTCTAAGAGGGTTTTGACCCACTCATCATCATCGACCTCAGCCTTCGCGACAATTCAAAGGGATGGAATTTTGGGTATCACTGCTTCGGTGCCATACACCAACAAATAAGGAGTCACCCCCACTGAAGTACGGACAGTAGTGTGATAACCCAGCAATGCAAACGGCAGCTTTTCTTGCCACTGCCTAGAACCCTCCACCATTTTTCGAAGTATCTTATTTATGTTCTTGTTAGCTGCCTCGACTGCTCCATTTGCCTTGGGACAATATGGGGTGGAATTGCGATGCGCAATCTTAAACTGTTGACATACCTCTTTCATCAAATGACTGTTGAGATTAGCACCGTTACCTGTGATGATTACCTTCGGTATCCCAAATTGGTAAATGATATTTGCGTGCACAAAATAAACCACCGCCTTCTTGGTTACAGCCTTGAATGTTTTAGCCTCAACCCACTTGGTGAAATAATCAATGGCCACCAGAATAAACCTGTGCCCGTTGGACGTTACTGGCTCGATTGGTCCAATGACATCCATTCCCCAAGAAACAAAAGGCCATGGTGCAGACATTGTATGAAATTCAGATGATGGAGAATGAATCAAATCTCCATACACTTGGCACTGATGACATTTACGCACGAAACTGATACAATCTCGCTCCATAGTGAGCCAATAATAACCTGCTCGAAGAATCTTCTTTGCCAACACATACCCACTCATATGTGGTCCGCAGACTCCAGAATGCACTTCGGTCATAATAGCTTTAGCTTGCCTAGCATCTATGCATCTCAGCAGTCCAAGATCTGGAGTCCTTTTGGACAGAACTCCTTCGCTGAAGAAAAAACCGCTTGCCAACCGCCTAATTATTCTCTTTTGATCACCTGTGGCTTGTACCGGATACACTCCCATCCTGATGTACTCCTTGATATCGTGAAACCAAGGCTCCCCATCGAGCTCTTCTTCCACATCATTACAATAAGCATGCTGATCATGGACTTGAATATGCAAAGGGTCCACATAACCCTTATCTGGGTGATGTAACATTGACGCCAGAGTAGCCAAAGCATCAGCGACATCATTATGAATCCTCGGAATATGCCTGAACTCTATTGATTGGAACCGCTGATAAAGATCATGTAACATTGTCGATACAGTATGAGTTTAGATCCCGAGTTTCCCACTCTCTTTGAATCTGATGCACCAGAAGGTCCGAGTCACCCACGACCAAGACTTCCTGGATACCCATATCCACAACCATCCTCAAACCCAAAATGTATGCCTCGTACTCAGCCATGTTATTAGTACAGTAGAACCGAAGCTGAGCCGTAACAGGGTAGTGATGCCCTGTTTTATAAACAAGTACCGCTCCTATCCTAACGCCTTTCATGTTAGCAACCCCATCAAAGAAACGTTTCCATCAAAGAAACGTTTCCATCCTGGCCTTTCAATCTGTTCCAACTCATCAATGTGCATTACCTCTTCATCAGGGAAGTAAGTCTTCAAAGGTTCATATTCTTTATCCATAGGATTCTCAGCCAAATGGTCGGCCAACGCTTGTGCTTACATCGCAGTCCAAGTCACGTAGACAATGTTAAATTCTGTGAGCAAAATCTGCCACTTTGCGAGCCTTCCCGTGGGCATAGGCTTCTGGAAGATATACTTCAACGGATCCAAGCGAGAGATGAGGTAAGTAGTATAAGATGACAAATAATGTTTCAGCTTCTGAGCTACCCAAGTTAGGGCGCAACACGTCCTCTCAAGAGGAGTGTACTTAACCTCGTACGATGTGAACTTCTTACTGAGATAATATATGGCCTGCTCCTTCCTGCCGGTGATGTCATACTGTCCCAACACACATCTAAATGAATTGTCCAAGACCATCAAATACAGAATCAAAGGTCTCCTTGGTTCTGGCGGGACCAACACAGGTGGGTTTGACAATTACTCCTTTATCTTATCAAACACTTCCTGACATTCATTTGTCCACTTGACCGCAGCATCTTTCTTTAACAGTTTGAAGATAGGCTCGCAAGTTGTCGTGAGCTGAGCAATAAACCTGCTGATGTAATTCAATCTCCCCAACAGACTCATCACCTCAGTCTTGTTCTTTGGGGGTGGAAATTCCTGGATAGCTTTGATCTTTGACGGGTCTAATTCAATTCCTCTGCGGCTACCTATGAATCCCAACAATTTTCCAAACGGAACACCGAACGCGCATTTTGCAGGATTAAGCTTGAGATTGTATCTGTGAAGCCTTTGGAAAAACTTTCTCAGATCTCTGACATGGTCAGACTGCTTTCTAGACTTTATAATCACATCATCCACATAAACCTCGATATCCCTCTGTATCATGTCATGGAATATGGTCGTCGTTTCCCTCATGTAGGTTACCCCAGCATTTTTCAAACCAAATGGCATAACCCGATAGCAGTACGTTCCCTATGGCGTGATGAACGCCGTCTTTTCTGCGTCCTCCTCATCCATTAAGATCTGATGGTAGCCCGCATAACAATCCACAAAAGAACCAATCTTATGTTTGGCACAATTATCGATTAATATATGGATGTTCGGCAATGGTAGGTTATCCTTGTGACTTGCCTTGTTCAGATCTCGATAATCAACACACACACCCTGGTATTGCCATCCTTCTTCGGCACAGGTACAACATTGGCTAACCAGGTGGGATACCGGGTGAGCCGAATAACTTTGGCCTCAAACTGTTTGGTGACCTCTTCCTTAATCTTCACACTCATATCAGTTTTAAATTTCCTCAACTTCTGCTTGACAGGAGCGAACGCTGGGTCAGTGGGCAATATGTGAACCACCAAGTCAGTGCTTAGACCTGGCATGTCGTCATAGTACCATGCAAAAATATCTTTGAATTCAAACAATGCTTTGATTATCTCCTCCCTGATTTGTGGTTCCAGATGAACACTTATCTTAGTTTCTCGAATATTATCTTGGTCCCCTAAATTGACTGCTTATGTATTACTCAGGTTAGGCTTGGGTTTTTCTTCAAAATGTCTTAGTTCTTTACTAATTTCTTCAAAGGCTTCATCCTTATCATATTCCGATTCAACATCACATTCTATTTCTTGAATTATTATTTCAGAATTAGATTGGCTTTTAAGACTGGGCCGGAGATTCCTCATGCATGTCATATCATTGAAGCTAGCATAAAAAGAACTGTACAAGGAAGAAAAGAAAAACAAAAATAAAACTATCAGGAAGGGAGAAGAAAGGAAATTGCATTTCATTGAAATTAAATATAACAAGGTTTATACATCCAAAAGGATGGAACATAGAATATGAATTACAACCCTGGAATAATCCAGATAAACTGAAAGAAAATCAAAGTAAACTACCAAAACTCCTTCCTGGTGGGAGAGGAGTATCTTCCCAATTGTTAATCTTTGCACTGGGCCCAACAAATTGCACATCCGCCTTGCTAGAACCCTCTCCAACTTCCACCATTTTCACTTCGCCGTATATCCTCTCGAACTTTTCCATCAAATCATGATCCATATCAACCACCGAACTGGGAACCATCATCACCGGGCGCTTTCTGGTACCAGGCCTGACAAATGATCTGGAAAGACCTGGGACTGGCTTTGGAAGGGCCCATGCTCTCTGTTTCATTTTTCTGGCTCTCCTCACGTCTGCGATTGTGGTCTTGAACCCCAGACCAAATGTATCCAAATTTTTAGGAAGAGAAACCGGCTGTACGATACCTTGCAGGGATGCACCCAAACCCTTGCCCAGTATAAAATCATTTTTCAACATTTCAACGGCTACCATGACTGATGCAGCAGCTACCCTAGGAGTTGGAACGCACTTCCATTCTAGAATTTTCTCTATCGGTACTGTGTCAAAAACTTGATAAACCCATGGCCCCTTGTCGTCTTCAACCTCTATGAGCGGAACAATGGCATCATTGGGAACACATAAATTATCTTCGCCGTGGACAACAATTTTCTATCGATCCCATTCAAACTTGACCATTTGATGTAGAGTAGACGGGACTGCTTTGGCAGCATGAATCCAGGGTCGTCCTAATAGTAGATTGTAAGAAACAGCCACATCGAGCACCTGGAATTCCATAGTAAATTCAACTGGCCCTATTGTAAGCTCAAGCACTATGTCCCCGACTGAATCTTTCCCTCCACCGTTGAATCCCCGAACGCAGATACTATTCTTGTGAATTCTTCCATCATCCACCTTCAACTTGCTCAAAGTGTAGAGGGTGCAAATGTTCGCACTGGAACCATTGTCAACCAATACCCGAGTAACCACGGAATCTTCACATTTTACCATCAGATAGAGGTCTCTATTATGCTCAATACCCTCCACGGGCAATTCATCATCAGAAAAAGTGACTCTGTTTACCTCAAATATCTTGTTAGCTATCTTTTCCAGGTGGTTTACTGAGATTTTTTCAGGAACGTGGGCCTCATTCAAGATCTTCATCAAAGCCCGACGGTGCTCGTCTAAGTGGATCAATAATGACAATAACGAGATCTGAGCCAGTGTCTTCCTTAACTGCTCCACAATGGAATAGTCCTGCATTTTCATCTTTCTCAAGAATTCCTCTACTTCTTCTTCGGTCACAGCTTTCTTCACCAACACTGGGTTATCTTTGGAGATCTTAGCTTTTCTCAACTCTTCGGGGGCAAAGCATCTCCCCGATCGAGTCAAACCATGGGTCTCACACACTTCTTATTTAACTTCTTTCCCCTTGTAAGTCACTGTCACTCGTTCATAATTCCATGGGACTACCTTGTTGTTGACTATCGGTAATTGAGTTACCGGTTTGATAATGACAGGATCTGTGCAGGCGCCCTTCACAATTACCACAGGCTTGTTCGTCACTCCTGGCACAACCACTTTCGCTCTTTCATGTTTTCCTGCAACATCACTTAAGGACCCCTTCTTGACCTCCACAGATGGTTCATTATTTGCCCCGTTCAACTTGATCACAGACTTCTCACTTGTTGACTTTTCAAATGGCTTGGCTTCACTAGCCCGAATCATCATGACGGTTTGCGAAGGTTTCTTAGGCTCCCCTCCCTTATGCATTATCTCAATCATATTTATCTCATGATGGGCCGACAACGGGTTCTGGTTGATATTGGTGCCTCCGGGGCTGGACCTCAATCAGATTAGTATCAATGAGCTCTTGAATAGCTGTTTTGAATTTCTAGCATTTCTCTATGTCATGCCCCGGGGCCCCTAAACAATACTCACAACTCACCGAGCGGTCAAGATTTCTAGGAAGGGGATTTGGCAGTTTAGCCTCGATCGGACTTAACATACCCAACTGTCTCAATCTATGGAAGAGACTAGTATATGATTCTCCCAATAGAGTGAAAGTCTTCTGCTTCTGCAATCTCTCATTCTTAAAGGCTTGATTTGGCCGAAAACCTGTTCCAAGGGGATTTTTGTAGGCTTTTGAGGGTGGATAGGTATTTTGTGGAGCTGGGTATGGATTTGGTGGAGCTGGAGCACACCATTGTGCGTGAGCAGGAGGTTGGGTATAGGTTTGTGTGTGATGGACGGAAAAATGGGGATCTGGCGGTGGGTAGTGGTGTTGTGGTGGGATATATGGAGTATGGGGGTAAGTTTGATGATAGGGTCGAGGCTGGTTGTAGTAACGTGAATGGGCCCCTAGACCCGACCCAAGCTCCCGACTTGATTGTTGCAACATCATCTTTTTTCTTCTTCCCGAGTAAACCTCCAATACCGTTTTGAATGGCCTAGGTAGTCGCTTTGATTGCGTAATAACTCATGTTCTTGTTGGACTTGAGTCCCTCCTCAACCATGCCTCCCATTTTTACAACCTCATTAAAGGACTTACCCACTGCTGACACCAAGTGACCAAAATAAGTGGGCTCCAAATCCTGTAAGAAATAATCAACCATTTCACTTTCTTTCATCGGAGGGTCAACCCTCGTTGCTTGCTCCCTCCAACTAAATCCATATTCCCTGAAACTTTCACCGGGCTTTTTCTCAATCTTTGTCAATGACAGACGGTCTCGGATAATTTCAAGATTGTACTGAAAATGGAAGGCGAAGGCTTGGGCCAAATCGTCCCATGTGTACCGCCTATTGTGATCTTGTCTACTATACCATTCTAATGCCGATCCACTCAGACTTTGGCTGAAATATGCCATCAGTAATTCATCTCTTCCGCCTGCCCCTCTCATCTTGATACAAAATCCTCTTAAGTGTTCTACTGGGTCATCATGCCCATCATACAGATCAAACTTGGGCATCTTGAACCCTGTTGGTAACTGAACATCCGGAAGCAGACATAAATCTTTATAGGCCACACTTACTTGACTTCTCAGCCCCCTCATATCTCTGAACGATTGTTCTAAGCTTTTGACCTTTCTGATCATCTCCTCATGCTCGAGAATTTTGGGTGGCTTCTCGATCTCCGCCGGGAGATCAAGATGAGGGGTGTAAGAATATGGTCCTGAACTTTGAAGGTGGGTTCAGGGGGATAATACTGGTTGTCGTGAGTTTGGAACAGAGGTTCACTGGAAGATCGGTGTAATGCAGCAGGTGGAGGTGCCACAAAAATGGGAGTGACTGGTGGAGGAGGGTATGGGACTTGTTTGGGTGGTGGAGCTTGAGAAGTATGGGAAGTGGTGCCATAGCATTGTTGGTAGAGGGGAAAGGCTGGAGATGAGTTCACAGTGAGAGGCTCCTGAGGTTGGGCCGATGGTGGGATATACACAGGGTTAGCGGGATAAACCGGTGCTGGATGACCCTTTGCCCAGGCCTGGTACATTTCAGCCATTTGCTGCTTTTACTTATACATTTCTTCCTTCATCGCATTAACATCCAATTCTTCCGCCTCTTTTGACAGATCAACAATACTTGTCTCCGGTTCTTGGTTGGCCATGTTCAGCTTGTCTTTCGATCGGGTGTTGTAGAAGTGAGTTGCCAGAATGCCAGTCAACTAACCACCTGCCTGAACTCAGTATATCAAAAACAACCTTGTTAGTGATTAGGGCCTTAACAGATTGGTAACCGCACATTTTGGGGAATGAATGCACCTAAGTAGTTAACCGTTTCTATTATGCATTTGATCGGATGCTTGCGTCATCCCGGCTTTTTTTTCTTTTTTTCTTTTCGTGTTTTCACTCTTGCCCTTGCTTTCTCTTTGTTTTTATCCTCTCATTTCCCTCTTGTTTTGCTTCTTTCTCTTGATTTTCTTATTCTTCTCTCTTTTCTTTTCTTTTTTCTCTCTTGTTTTTCTTCTCTCTTTTTCGTTTTATTCTTTTTCTTTTGGTTATGGTCAAATCCTATGGAGATTGCCTACGTATCATGACCCCGCATGAATCAGACCGAGCGTAGTTCTGGAAGTAAATAATAAAACATTTTGAGATTTTCAATTTTCATAAAAAGCAAATGCTTTGATTACAAAGACTCAAAACTAACAGACTCCATAGGAAACTGACGAAATACGGACTCCTATAATATTCCAACAAAGAAAATACAGACTCGAAAACAATTGACAGACTCCAGCAGAAAGAAAAATATAGACTCAAAACAACTGACAGACTCTAACGGAAAAGAAAATACAGACTCAAATTAAAAATCATGAATACATTAATGCTCCTGGTGCCCGCGGGACATCATTCGGTCTCGCCGCGGGCCTATATACAAGATCCCTTTGAAGTCGGTCCAAGTCACTCATTATCTGTTTAACAAATGTCATCACTGCCGCGAAGAAAGTGGTGCGAGTCATATCCTCACAGACATGGCACTTCATAACAATGTAATCGGCGATGTTTCTAATTCTCTCTCTTATGACACCTTTTTAGTGTAACAAACGCCCGATCTGCTGGGCCCTGGCTTCCAAAGTTTGCTCAGCCACATGATTCTGCTCCTGAAGTTGTCGCAAATCTATTTCTAATTGTGCCAATGCTGTATAACAATGTTCCCTTTCAACCTTGAAGTCTTTTGCTTGTTTGATCATTTTGTTTTCCGTGGTGATGACCCTTTTCTTTAATCCCGCGACCTCATTGTCGTGCTTTTCTTTCAACTGCTTAACCAGGCATGCTCGTTCATCTGCGTTTTTAGCCAATTGCTTTCAAACTCTAGCTAATTCTCTTTCTGTTTTGTTCAAATAAAAACTATAGTCACTCACTTTCTGCCTCAGGTTATATATGAGTTTTTCATCTTTGGCACTTCGTGCGGGGTTCTCTGCCTCTATTTTCATTTTTTGAATTTGGGCTCGAAGGGCCTAATTTTCTTTGGCTAGTTTTTTCTTTTCACCTTCGTCTGTCGCTGATTGCAAGCTATTCTTGAATTGAAGTTCTTTGACTTGTTTTTCCAACCTTCCTATTATGGCCCTGTACTCATTCTCCTTAGCCAACCAAACTCATTGTTCTTGTGACGCCTCGACAAATTCCTGAAGATGGAGTCTTTTGGCCGGCCTCCCAAACTCAATTTCTCTCTTATACCAAGCAACGTACCCTGGTGAAACCTCACCTTTGGATCGATCATGTACACAGGTATTGGCTGTTAAGTATTGACATTCGCTCCAAATTTAGCGGACTGCTGCTTCATGAAACTGATCGTTAAGTTCGATCTTGACTACTTGGGCACTAAGATATTCATCTCTCGGAACTATCTGGCATCTCCCCAGCTGCCTCAAAACTCTATATGGCGCATAAGGCTGGATACTCCTAAATCCCATCAAGAGGAAATGAGGCCCGGTGGCTGGCATATATATGACCTCATCCACAGGAAGCCATCCAAATGTCCACTCTATTTGGTTTGCAGTGACGGAACGGAGGCACGCTACCCACTCTATGACCCCCTATGGCAAGCTGATCCCGTCAACCCTCGTGTAAAATTCTTCTATGCATGTTTTCTTTGTCGACCCATAACTCATAAATTGAGGACGATGGCATAAGTGTTCGATCATCCACATCTGCAAAAACACGTTGCACCCCTCGAAAAAGTCTCCTCCGGCTTTGCGGGCTGTGAGAGCGCGGAAGATTTCAGCTACTATCATGGGTGAGAGGGTGTTGTTGTCCTGAGTGAGTAAAGTTCTGACAACCCCGGCTACTCGTATGTCAATATTCCCATCTTTCCTAGGAAACACCAAAAGTCCCAAAAAGACCACCATAAATGAAAAACATTTGTGTTCTTCCCAGTTAAGGCAGTTTCCTTTGCTGTAAATTTTGTTTTCTGGCTTGTTGTACCCTCCTATATGACCATATTTCTTGTATATAAACTGCAAAGTACAAAACCCAGCTGCCAGGTCTGGGTTGTGGACCCCCCTGCTTATTTTCAAAGAGTCTAGGAACCTGTGTACGGCTACGGCCCTTACAGCAATCAGGTACTGGTGTCTCAGAGGGACTTTGGGACCCCCAATATATCCGGCTATTTCTTCCAATGTTGCGGTAAGTTCAAAATTTGAGAAGTGAAATACGTTGTGGGCCGGGTCCCAGAATGTAACCAACGCCTTTATGATGTCTCCCCTAGGATTAATCTTCAGCAACCCAGTGAGGCGTCCCAGGTATAGATTGACCGTGTCTTGTCCCGATTTACCCAAATCATCTCACCACATATGCAATTCCAAAGGGATCTTGTTCAAGACTTTTATTGGCAAATTCTGACTCGTGCTTATTCTGCACATTTATTAGGGTGGTTAAGAAAAAAATCACGATTTAATTGACTCAAAAACAAAGCTGACACTTTTCAGATTTTTTTTATTTCAAAAGTAAAAACCCAGCTTTGCAAATATGGCATTTCAGCATTTCCAGGGAAAGATTTTAAGGTTGTGCTCGCTAACCGGCTAAAAATTTGAAAAGGACCGAAGGCAGCTGTTTTTTGCAAAAACAACCTTCCGGCGTCCTTTTGGGGACATTCGGCTATTTTTGACAAGAATGGCATCACCCTACTTATTTTTTAAATAAAAATAAATAAAATAAGATTTTTGTTCTTTTCGGGCTAATTTGCAAAAGGAAAGTTGGACCCGATAGGGGTTGTTTACGTATCTCACATCCGGTGAGAATAAAACTGGCGTAGTTCGGGCAAATTTGTCAAAATAAAACCAACTATTTTTCCTTTCTAAAATACAAAGATTTTCCTTTTTTTTTATTTTCTTTGAAAACTACAAAATTCTTTTTTTTTAAAAATTTTGGCAGAGTTTTGGTATGTTTTGGGACATTGGTTTTTCAGAACAAGCACTTATCCCTCTCAACCATCTAAGTTTTCCTTGTAAGCCGGTCAACATGCAAATCCGAAGTAAATGAATGCGCAAGTAGCAAGTAAGATGCATCATAATGGTCTTTACATTTCGGGTACACCTGTCCTAGACAGACCCAACCCCTGTGTTGAGTCTCCAAAGTCAAATGCACATGATGCAAACAAACGTGCCTACTAGGGATCCGACATGAGGCTGAGTTATTCTAAGTTCAAAAACCTAGGTATGTGTACTAGATTGTGTACCCGAGCGGACAACTCGAGCCGAGGAGAGGGCTACGTACCGGGAACCAAAAGGCCATCTGGCTTAGTAACTTGTCCGAGCCTCTTTATTATTTCAAGGTATGACACTAACAGAATAGGGAGTCTCGACCAGCGAGCACATCCCCGAAGATGAGAAGGGAAGTGTTTCGTAGCAGTTTATATACAGTTCAGATAATATCAAAGCGGTAAAAGCACCATTTAGCACATTAGGCCCAAAACATGTAATAAAATCAGCTAATGGATAAAACCAAATATGACAATTCATCTAAGATCGAATTCTGAACCCTGAACCAAAGATTCGAGGATCGTTCCCCAGCGGAGTTTCCATAGCTATCACACCTCCCTTTTTACCTACACTCACGGAAGGGTGTAAAGGAGTTTTTCCAATTAAAGGACAATCGAAATGGGATCATATTATTAAAAGATTCAGAGTCGCCACTTCGGAGATTTATGGTGTCCCAAGTCACCGGTTTAAAATCCCGAATCGAGGAAAGGTTGACTCTGTAATACAGTCCGCGAACCAAAAATTTAGGTAAGGAATTCTGTTAATCCGGGAGAAGGTGTTAGGCATTCCCGAGTTCCGTTGTTCTAGCACGGTCGCTGAACTGTCATATTTGGATTAACTATCTGATTTTAAACAATTATGAACCTATGTGCAAATTTTAACTTTTAACCGCTTTTAATTAATTTTAAAGAAGATTGAACGTCGTTTTAAACGTGCCTTTGGATCGCGCCACATGAAATGCACCCGCAATCCTAAACACATTTTAGTCATCGTTTTAAGATTTGGATTTGGGTCACATAAATGCGCACCCGAGTTTAGGAAAGTAATTATTAGAATAACGCGCCTAAAGTGACTACGCGTTTGCAACTTTGCGAGGGCCATGAAAAGTTTGCTAAATGGAATGCCTCGATTTCTAGAGGATTAAAGTTAATTAAGCGAGGGCCACGCATTTTGAGATTTTGTTTGGCATGGCACACCCCGATTTATTCTAGCCCCAAAAGGTTTCTAAACTAACTCATGAGGGCCATAAACTATTTACATTATCTAATATGGCGCGCCTCAAATCAAGGAGAGCTTAATTAACTTCAACAAAATATAATTTGGAACCTTTGTTTGCACAAATGCCACTACGAAGAAAATCGGGCTCACAGATCGAATCCCGCCCCAGAGAATAGACGGGCGAAAAGGGCAGTCTAAGTTACTTGGAACCTTTCATTCAATTGGGCTAACGTTAGGCCCAATCATGGGGATCAAACAATTTGGTACAAAAGTTAATTAATCCCAAATCAATCGAAACTATCTGAAACAAAGCTTGAAGTAACATTTTTTCTTACTCTTGGATTTTAACTATATGGACATGAACTGATTAGATAGAATTCTGGACACTAATTTCTCACAATTCAGACCAAATCTGCTGTGGAACAGTGAATCCAGCAACAATAATTAAACATGTTGCTGGGCTCCAAACATAATCTCAGATAGCATTGGCACACTGTTCTTCTTTGCACATAGCCCAGAATCCAAGGCTTAGTGAACTCAAACCTTGTAAAATCAAGGCTGAAGATCAAGACTCGATATCGAGTCTATTCCAATCAACAAACTACCATTTGCAACAACAATAAACCTGCTAACCCTCATCCCTACACAGTAATTGGGACACAAAGCAGTTTCAAAGGCTACTAAAAACACATGCTCGACTTCATCTACCCAAATATTCATGTTTGAATTCAATTCTAAGCTAAATTCGCAAACAAACTTGAACTTAAACTCACTTAACTTTTTCTCAATATTGACAGTAACGAAATCTAGGAAATTAGCACCATTCACTTGAATCAAAAGAAGAAGAAAAATCAACACCCCAAACTCTTAAAGAGCACAGGTTCATTTTTACAGCATACCAATGATATAAGATAATCGAGCTACCATGCATAATACAGAGTCTATTACAAAACATTTAAAGACATAGAAGAAACCAATGAAAGGAAATTCAACAACTTGTATTTAGTCAGGCTTCAGCTCGAAGTACATGTTCCTAATCACTTGTTGACAATGGTTTGGAAGATATCTGATAACAAGCAGCAAAACAAAAGGAGAAACTGAGTTGAAATCAGAACAGAAACACTAGAAATCGACAACAGCAACAACACAACCCAATTTCAGCAAATGAAACCAAAAAAATTGATTTAAAATCCAATGGAACAGTAACCAGGCAACAGAACTCAACCTAGAACTTTCAAAAACCAAATTTAAACCATTTTTATCTCAGAGAGTCAGAAAATGTTTCAGTATTTGAAAAATTTCAAAGACCAAAACTGGGAATTCAATGGAACAATGTTTTCTTTGATTTACAATCGACTCTGATTTTCTGTATTTTTCTATCTATATTTTTTTTTCCTTGAGAGTCAAGTTAGGATGCCTTTATAGGTAAGGCACTAGGGCAGCCTCAAAGAGTTTAAAGTTGCACTTAAAACCTTCTGAAATTTTCATTTTAGCTTAGAAATCCCTAGTGTAAACCTCAGAATTTCAAAATAGCCCCCACCCCAGCTTCTAGGAAGCTTCCTAGTCCAGTTATATAAGATTCCCCTACCTATATTCCCCAATTTACCCCCTAAGCATCCTGTTTTTACTTCAGACAACCTGGCCAAAACATGGGCCAAGTTGACCCGGGTTCATTTAGTGGGTCTGAGTCTACCAATCATGGGCTAGACCTTTTCTTTTGAGCCCAATTTGACTCGAGGTTTCATAGAAGAACTCGAAGAAAGAGAGAAAAAAATAATACAAGGGGGAAGGGGACTAAACCGAATCACAGACTCTTTGTCCTAAAAACTTTAGGGGCCCAAGTAGCACGGGCAAACCAATTAAACTAATCTTCAAGTTCAGAAACACTAAGTAACTTAAGACGAAAAATATGCAAAAGAATTGGAATATTGGAGAAACAAAGAAGAAAAGAGAAATAAAAATCAAAACATGCACAATAGGAACATAGGAAGATGGTAAAGAACTCACATAAAAATCAAACTCAGAAGTTGAAAACAAATAACCCACCCCGTAAGAAATGCGAGAACTTCAAATCTTCAGAATTTCCCGGTCAAGTTTGACATTAATCATGTGTTCTTGTCAAGAACACATGAATAACATCGAATTAGACCCAAATCCCACTGAGATCTTGAATTTGAGTTGGTTTGGAATTTTAGGGCTTGAACTAGATTCAAGATTCGACGAGCTGGGCTACGATTTGAGGGAAACCAATCAGGGATTTGGAATGAGGGGGGCTTGGTGGTCATGGAGTGTTATTCTGGCGGTGAATAGAGGCGGCGCCGCCGGGCTAAAGCGGCGGGAATATGAGGGCGAAGCTAGGGTTTCTTAGGGTGGTCTGTGAGAGGAGTGAGGGAGATGAGAGACGGGGTTTGGGGGGTAGTGAGATTAGGACACTTAAATATTAAGCCCTCCCCACTTCCCCGTCGTTGGATTAGAATAACTCGACGGCCCAGATCTTTCTTTCACGGAACGACGTCGTTTAGGTTTGGGAGGGGACCGGGCATTAGGGGAAGGTTTTAGGCCGGGTTTTGGGGGAAATGTTTGGGCTTGGGGGGATATTCAATTGATAAGCCCAATTCACAACCCTTTTCTCTTTTTTTCAATTTCAAATTTTCTTCTTCTTTTTTTTTCCAAAATTAAAAAAAATTAAAAATAAAGCCTAAACTAAATCCCAAACCAAATTATCCTATCAAACTAAATTAACTAACTCTAAATAATAATTACTACAACTAATTAAAAACCAAATTCAAGGAAACAAATTACTGAAAATCGAGATTAAAATTAAAAGGCGCAAAATAAACTATTTTTTTGTGATTTTTCCCATTTTTATAAAACAACTAATTTGTTAATTAATCCTAAAATGTAGAATTAAATCCTAAATGCAAATGCAACATATTTTCTGTATTTTTCACTAATTAAAATGCACAAACAAAATGCAAACAATTAACAGAAAATGCCACGAAAATCCACAAAATTGCAAACACTGAAAGAAATTATTTTGTTTTGAATTTATGGGAGTAATTAATATAGGAAAAAAATCACGTGCTCACACACACCAAAGCAGCTCGTTACAGCTTCTAGGGAGGACATCTATACAAAAGGTCATTACAAGGCCCGTTGGCCCGATGTTTTGGAGCCTCTAAGGCTAATTACGTCATGAGAGAGGTTCACGAAGTAATTTGTGAAAATCATTCAAGTGCAAATTTGTTGGTGTTAAAATTAGCTAGGGCAGGATACTACTGGCCTTGGATGGAACAAGACGCTAAAGCATAAGTTCATAAATGCGACAAATGTCAATGCAAGTGCACCAACTAGCAGAACTGCTGCATTTGGTACTATCCCCATGGCCACTCATAAAATGGGGGATGGATATATTCGGGTTGATGCCACCAGCTCTCGGGAAGGTAAGATTTTCTTTAATTTTAACTGATTACTTCACTAAATGGGTTGAAGTAGGCCCTTAATAGAAATTGGCGAATGCGAAGTGGTCGATTTCCTCTGGAAAAACATAATTTGCTGATTCGGAATACCAAACAAGATTACCTACGACAACGGGCCACAGTTCATAGGCTTAAAGCTCGCAAAATTCTTTGAAAACATAAAAATTAAAGGAATCACATCTTCGCCATACCATCCGAGTGCAAATGGGCAGGCAAAATCAACCAATAAGGTGATTATTCTAAATCTCAAAAAGAGGTTGGAATCAACCAAAATCAAGTGGCCCAAAGAGTAACCGGGACTTTATGTGCATACCGAACAACGGCTAAATCTAGCATGAAAGAGACACCTTTCTCTATCGTATACGGTGCAAAAGCTCTGATATTGGTGGAAGTAGGAAAACCGACCTTGTGATACTTTCGGGCAGACAAAGAAACAAACAATGAAGCATTGCTGGTCAAATTGGAGCTGCTTGACGAACGAAGGAACTTGGCACACATAAGAATGGTTGCCCAAAAATAAAGAATGGAAAGGTACTATAATCAGAGGGTCAATCTCTGTTATTTTAAAGTGGGAGACTTAGTTTTGATGAAAGTGACTCAAAATACCCGGGAGCTCAATGTAAGAAAGTTGGGCCCAACATGGGAAGGCCCCTACCAAGTTTTAGCAGTCATCGGAAAGGGATCATACAAACTATAAAACCAAGATGGAGTCAAATTACCGAGCAATGGAATGTGACTCACCTCAAAAGGTATTACTATTGCTGGACACCGCTTGTACTGAAAGTATGTGCTGCACTATTTTTCCCTTTGCCCAGTTTTTGTCTCAAATATATTTTTCTGGCAAGGTTTTTAATGAGGCAGCAACAAAAAGCATACTACAAAGAAAACGTCATCATTAGAGATAAGACCTTTAAATGAAAAGGCATGGAAACAACAAACCACTACAGGATGATTAAATAGTCTTTGGCTCGATAGCAAATTCCTATAGGGAAGCAAAACTTGCCATCGTATCAAAGGCTATTCAACCATTCACAAGTTCTCTTTCCTACAAGCCACTAGGGTTTGGTTAGATAATTTTTTGCTTGATAGCAAAGTTCCTAATGGGAAATAAAGCTTGCTATCGAACAAAAGATTATCCAACCATTCACTAATGGAATCCTCAAAGGATCTCAAAGTTTTCCAGTGTTCAAATTTGCATTCTTCACATTTGAACACTCGGGGTGGGGTAATAGTATGAGAATACGATAGCTTAATTGCCATGAAAATCAAGACTACGAGGCTCAAGAATAAAAATGTTGCATCGGGACCGGGGACTGTACAACCAGCCTCGTAGAAACAAGTTGTACTAATTAGCCACATGCGGTGGCAATTTTTTTCTTTCAGCAAAACGAATGCTTATATACTTTTGAAGATAAAAGGAACAAAATAAAGTCCTTTTATTTTTATCTTGTTTCTTGTCCAAATGATGAATTGATTTGATCATTTGAAAGTAACCAAGTACTTCAAATACTAGTGCCAATATGGATAGGAGACGTCCTCTTCAAGAGCTTCGTAAACAAACCCTCATAGTAAATGGTTGGTTTCAGAAGAGTTTATGCTCAGAACCCAAATGCTATCGGGAAAAAGTGCACCTGAAGCCCTGCATAATTTGACACAAAAAGAATAAACTTTGCACGATGCTTAAACAAAAAGCACTTTTATTTATTAAACATGCCAAGCAAAACAAGTACAAAAATACAAAAGGAAAACAACAAAGGAAAAGAAAGCAAAAAGCTAAACTACATCGCCACCAGAACTCGGGGGAAAAGAAGCATCAGCGCCTGTAGGTGAAGTAGGTGGATCTGTCATCGGCTCAGGATCTTGGCCTTCATCGTTATTCTCTTCAAGTTACTCCTTACATCCTTAGAATTCAGAACTAGAACCAAAAGAGTCAGTTGTATCATGCTGATGCGCGAGGCATCCTCGAGCGGTTAACTCCGGCTATCGAGCCTCGGCAATCTCATCGTCAATATCAATAACGCCCGTTTTGGCCTCTTCCAAGGTTTTCCTCCTCCTATTACACATAGAATGTATTTTTTGATGATAAGGGAATTTGCTCGACGCTGAAGTTCTAATTTAAGCTTATCAACCTCGGTCAGAAAGCCATCCAACTCGGACCTTGTGGTGCTAAGGCAAAGATCAAGATCACGGATAGTGGTTATATGAACTCTATTATGTTCCATGATCCTCTTTTACCTATCCTTTATCTTGGCACGCTTCTCTTCGACAATAGTAACCTCTTCAGCTTTGGAGTTCATGGCTGCCTCCAAGTTATTCACTATCTCAACGGAGGCAGATTCGCGCTCGGAAGCAGCGAGCACATCGTCTTGCACCTCAACCCATTTAGACTTAGCTTCTTGAAATAGTATATTTATCTGATAGGCTTCTTGGCTGAGGGAAATAACTTATTGTTCACTTTGTTGCAAACTAAGCCTCTAATTCACTCGCCTCAGCAGCTTTTGCTTCTAGCACCGGGAGGCGAGCAACAATTTGGCCCCTCTCGGTCAACAACTGAACTCGCTTGGACTTGAATCTTTATTTGTCAAGGATCAATTTTTGAAAGCCCTCAGAAGTGAGGAAGTTGACCTGTAAAGCAAATATCAAATTTAGAAACTCTGTCATAACAAGCCAAGAAGAATTAAGTAGTAAAAAACGACAGGTACAATATCGTTGTTGCATTGTGCATGGCATTATTTATCATACACTTTCCCGAAATAGAGTGTATTTTCTTCTTATGTTTCTTTAAAGCCAGCGGCTTCAGATCATTGGTGAGTTCCACCGGTCTGGACAGTAGATGGCACTCCAAATTCATGTGGTCTAGGGACTGGGGAGGAGGGAGACCCTATTCTCTGGTGTCTGCATCCGGTGAGAGTTATGTAACAGTTGCTGGTGATGAAGGTATGGCCTGCGTAGAAGGATATTAAGTTGATGGTTTTGTAAGTTGGGAAGCAGCTGCAGTAGAGGCAGTGCTATTTGTTGGTTCCTCACGAATCAAAGGTGAAAGAGGCCCGGTACTCAGTCTCATAGTACCGGGAGCAACAATTGGGACCGAAAAGGGACAATTGGCATTCTCCACTAAGTCAAATTCTCTCGAGAGTGCTCGGGAATCATCCTCGGTTGGGGTTATAAGCTCTTCAAACTGAGCATTCTATTGAGCTGATGAAGGTCGTCATCTTCTTTGTAGGGAAGCCCCTTCATCATTGGCTTCCCCATCATCGTCAATAACCATAGTGGCTGCGGCTGGCTCGATTTTACGGCTTTCATTGCTTTCTTATTCTTACCCTCGACCGTGGAAGAAAGTTGCCTTTTTAGTTGCTTGTTCTCTAGCTGGGGACTCCGAGAGGAATCACTTGCACCGTAAGTAGACCTGAGGGCACCTGTTCGGGTGAGAGCCTCCTGCAACAACCTTGTAGCCTCTGTGGGATCAACCAAAACATCCTTCTCAGGGAAAGAGATAGAACCCTGAGGGAGACCTAAATCAAACAAAAATGTAGGGTTAACTAGTTTTCTTATGTTCAAAGATGATGAAGGCAGAGTCAGTTTACCATGGTTATTGGCCTTCCATCCATATTTTGTGGTCAATTCCTTCCACTGATGGGTTTCGGACGTAGTGATGTCCAGAATATTTTGAACCTCACCGATTCAAGCCTTCAACCGTTGGAGGTGTCCACTGAGTTGCTGAAATAATGAATGAATGAAGGTTAACAATGACATAAAACAACCTATATCTTTGGAGAAAAAAGATAAGTTGTAAACTTACATGGACGCATCCAGGATTTGGGGAGAGACGGAGTTGTAGCCTAGATAATGTCCCTGGAGGAAATAACAACAAACCACTCCATTCACTTGTGATCGCTGTCGTCATCCATGATGGTGAGCAAAGCATGATGGCCATGCTTGCTGAAATTTATTACTCCTCCACGAAAATCTTGGGGGAGTAGAGATTCATCATATGAGCTAAGGTGAGGTTCTCCTTCGTTTCCTGGCACATCCACCACAGGTCACCATATGACACACCAAAGGGCCCACCTGTGCTAAACAAACCAAGTATCGATGGCACATCCCCAAAATCATGGGGTCAATTCCCTCTATCAAAGGAAATGGACCCAAAGTGAAGGGATACGTGAAAATATACGTAAAAACCTTGTTAGTGAAGGTCAGTCGCTCCACCAAATCGGGAGCAATGATGTTTAGGTTATGGCAATCACAGTCCTCCTTCACATAAGGAATGCTGTAAAGGCGTATAGAATAAGGGAATTTTCCAACAGCCCAAGTGCGAGGGTTTGAAGTAGGGAACTTCTCTTCAAAGTCCTTGGCTATGTTGAGATGTTTGGGGATGATGGTGCTCATCGTAGGAGAGTCATCGTCAACATCGACCTATTTGTCTTTGCTCCATTTGGGTCCCCACCAAAGAGAAGACCGAAGTTCTTGAAAGAATTAGTGAAAAGAAGCCATAATCAACAGAAGGAGATAAGAGTTTTTTAAAGAAGGTTAAAGAAATATGAAAGCAGAAAAGACTCGAATGCAAAGAAGTTGAGAGAGTCTATGAAACTGTTAAGTGCAAAAGAAGAAAAGTAAGGCATTTAAGTAAAGGAATATGTGGCTAAAATCATGGCAATGATTACTTCGAGAAACAACAAAAATATTTCTAAATCGTGGAGTATTACATGTTTGGAGTATTAAATGTGAGGAGAGCAGGGGACTATCTATATAGGGTAAAATCGGTTTATATAAAATATTTGTATGATAGCATGAAATATGGAAGATGATGCAAGTAGAAACCAGGTCCGAGGACAACAACTTCAGTTGGCACCAGGAAGATCCTGAACGGAACACGATCAACGAAAGCAAATGAATGTTTGTCACCAGATGACATTTAATGAAGAATATTTGTCACTGTTAAATAACATGGCCTTTGCAGAGAATTTTGGCATTCATGGTCTGTCGTTACAAATTCATCAATGACCCCCCATTATTTTTATTTAAGAGGGGCTTGATCCTAGGACCTGGTTCCCTAGGTATAGCTATAAATAGTGGCTTCAACAACCATTGTAAGACACGAAAATTCTGACAAACTTATGCTATACTCTATTCCCAAGCTGAATAATACTTTATTTTCTGTCTAGCGTTACTATTATTGCTGCCTTTAGAAGCCTTACTCCCGGAACTAAGTTGTCTGATATTTTATCTCGATTTCGACACTACGTCTTGCATTTTATTTAATTTATTTATTATTCTGGGATCAAATAGATTCGCTTGTCTATAAACCATGCTATAAATTCAACTGTACCATTTTACAGGTAAACAATCACACTATTCTATGGTAGTGTAAAACAAATATATAAATCATACGAGTGGAAAGATACTAATCAAGTTGGGACTCAAGAATAGAGTTTATTAGAATATTAGTATCCAACAAGAGAAATCTATATCATACGAGAGAAAATATATCCAATGCCGTGTGGCTTGCTATTGAAGATCTCTGGAATACCTAGTGGCTTGTTATTCAAGATGTTGGATCTAATTTAGTTTCGATATGAGCAGTAGAATAGATATGTAAGTTGGGACTTTGGATATTAGTTATTTGGTCATTTTTAGCCATTTCGATAATCCCAGGACCCAAGAAAATAACTTAGTGCTTTGTTAGTTTTAAACTTAGTATATAAAATATATTTTTCATATATAAATTTAGTCGGTATTGTTCGGTATTTTTTCGATTTATTTTTATAAAGTTAAAACCTATCATATTATTCGGTATAGTTGTAAGTTTATATAAAAGCGTACGATTTTATTAAAAGAAACTTAATAATCGATTTGGTACAGTTCGGTTTCATATGTTTAATCGGTTTTAAAGATCCATTGACACCCCTAGCAAAAGAGTTTATATTAAACACTTGCATTTAATCTAAAATAGTGTTACTCCTTTTGTCCTATTGTAGGAAAGAAAGTCAAAGTAAAAATTAGATTTTCTCTTTTTTTAATTTTAAATAACAAATCATTGTAGCAACCCTACTTTATTTATATTGTGTTGGATGATGTTTTTGGATGAGCTCAAGTTCTAATTTTTCCAATTACTGCTTCCTTTCAGAAATTCTCTTTATTTGTAAACTGAATTTCGTCTACATCTATATTCATTTGTAACAAAAGTATAAAAAAATAAACAAAAGAATATTTAAAGCAGGTAAATATTTTAAAATTTTAGACATGATAAGTTTCACCTTGATAGCTTATTGTATGTAAAACTTTTGTGTAATTTGAAGTGTATCCAAGTTCCTACACGTATTTGTAGGTTGCCACTTTATTATTATTTTAGAGCAAAATTAGGATTTTGCTTCTGCATTCTCATGGCTAGGATATAGTATTTTTTATATTATTGTTGTTGTCACGATTCAAATTTTTCTCCGTTGGATGTCGTGATGACATTTAATCTTAGGGATTAGGTAAGCCTAATATTAGCTGGAATAACAATAATATTTAACCAACGTCTAACAATTTCAAAATAGAAATCTCTATACATAGTTACAATCCCAAAACCAGTAGTACAAGTCATAAGCTCTACGGAATTTGCTAGAAAACATGTAAATACAATTGTTTCGAAATAAGGATAAACAGTGTAAATACAAAATCAGAAGATGACTCCGAAGCCTGCGAACGCAGCAGTAGGCTTACCTTGAGTCTCCACAGCAAGAATCTGCACAGCTATCTAACGATTAGCTGACTTCGAAATACCTTGATTTGAACAAATATTGTCCAGAAGTGTAGTATGAGTGGACCACAACAGTACCCAGTAAGTATCAAGACTAACCCTAGTGGTGTAGTGACGAGGGACAGTTAAGACACCTACTGTACTAGATAACATGGACAAGTATAAGTGTAGAAACAACAAAGTACGATATCTATATAAAGACTACGCATAATGACAAAATAAAAAGGTAATTGCAGTAAGAAAAGGAAAGCAACAAGTAACATGGAAATACCACGATAATGACACAGTAGAATGAGCAAAACACAATTTAAATCTGGTGATCACAGATAAAGGAAAGGCAAGCATCGGCTCAACAAAGACGACCGCTTTCATACCAGGTTTTAGCCAATAATGTCCACAAGGTACCAAACCTCAGAATGTTCACAATTTAGGGGTCTTAATTTCAGAAATCTAAACATTTGGCATCCTGTACCTCTGTACAAATTTATAACCGCACTAACGACTCACGTTCCAATAGAGCCATTCTCACATAGAAAGCAAGTAAACAAGGGTGTGCATCAATACTCAAGGTAGGAGTGATTAACTACGTGCATGCTTGTGCAAATATTCTAACATTGTTCATGCCAGCTAGTAAGTATAGGAAAAATGGCAAGTACGTAGAATATTTCTCCACAAATTTCCACAAGATAAAACAATAAGAATGTCCCCAGGCCATAACAAGTCATCACAAATCAATCCCTGAAATAACCCACCTTGTCTTGCCACGTGTGTAATAATAAAGTAAATGCCCGTCTTGTCTCGCCACACGTGCATAATAATATTTCCGCTTTGTCTCACCACATTGCCCAATCACACAGATATAGTCCTCCTTGTCACCCCACATGTTCATAATCAATAGTAACAATAGCACGGCAGAAACCTCGTTCAACACAACCCCAACCGCACTGCAGAAACCTCATGCATCATAATAACAACCGCACGACAGAAACCTCGTGTACCATAACACTGAGTACCACAACCACAATGACAATAACATAAGAGTACGACAAGTAAATCAATTCAAGAGCTTTCGATCACAAAGAAACGGTAAAACTAGTTCACAAGGAATAACCACAATAGAGAATACTAGTCATAACCTGAATAGCTCAACAAGGGAGAAAATAATATGTAACAATGATCCCACAAAGTACAGTTAAACAACATGGGAGATAACACGAGCCAATAATTCCTAATAAGGATAAGTCAACTAAGATATAGGATATCTAAACTTCTTTTAAGGTTGAGCAATTACGAAAGAGATACAACAATTCAAATAAGGGTAAATAACAAAAGATAATCAAAGCGTCAATTAAGGATGAACGATTTCAGGAGAGGTAATTATACTTTCAATTAAGGAGAAGCGATAAGGGAGGGATATCATGGCAATAGAAGAGGCAACAACTTCAGTTAAGTCACATAGGAGTCAAATAGGCAATAAGAGTGGATCATGAAGCAATTAATTCTAATTAAAATACGCAGAGATAAAAACTAGTAAATAAGAACTCAATCGTAGCAAAAAAACTTCATATCTAGTGAACATAAAGACCTAAGAGCCCTAAAAGGTCAACTTTCCACAAATAAGCCCGAGCACATACTCGTCACCTTGCGTATAAGGACTTTACAAGATGCAATTAGCATAAAAGACTCAAATTCTAAAGGTAGTTCCCTCACACGAAGTTAGGCAAGATACTTCCCTCAAAACAGACAGACTGATACTCTGAAATGAACTTCTCGGGTGAAATAACCTCCGGCAGCTCAATACTAGGCAAAATAACTTCAAAGCATAAATAAAACTCATAAGAAACTATTCAGGATTATAAAGCATAAATCTTTATTAAAAACTAAAAATCAACCCAAATGTCGACCCCCGGACCCGCACCTCGGAACCCAACAAATTTATCAAAATCCGAACACCCATTCTGATACGAGTTTAACCATACTAAAATTATCAAATTCCGATACCATTTGGTCCTTCAAATCATCATTTTATATTTTGAAAGTTTTTTTCAAAATCCCCATTTTTTCAACCCAAAACACTAATTAATCGATAAAAATAAAGATAAAATCATGGAATATAATAAATTCTAGGTGAAAAACACTTACCCAATAAATTTGTTTGAAAACCCCATAAAGATTCACTCAACATCGAGATCTAGAACTCCAAAAATGTTTAAAATGGCTAACCCTTGCAAGAGAGTACTATATATTCTGCCCAGGCATTAATGCATCGCGATCGCGGAACAACACACGTGATCGCAAAGAAGAAAATGAAAGTTGCCCAGACGACCCTACACGAACGCGAGAAAAGGGTCGCGAATACGAAGAATAAGAACAGGAACCTACGCGAGTGCACAAGGGGACACGCGTGCCTAGTTTCTACTATGCGAACGCGAGAAGGCAGCTGCGAATACGAAGAAGGGAAATGCAGAAGTACGCGCTCGCAGACAGAAGTATGCAAACGCGAAGAGGAAATATTTCATCCTCCAAAATGACAATACACGAACGAGGATACATGGACGCGAACGTGATGAAGGAAACTAGACGACAGAAAACAACAGTCCAAAAATAGAAGGAAATGGCTCGTAGCCTATCTGAAACACACACGAGGTCTGGGACACCGTCCAAACGCACCAACAAGTTCCATAACCTAACACGGACTCTCTCGAGGTCTTAAATCACATCAAACAATGACTAAAATATGAATCGCACCATGAATCGAACTTATGAACTTTCAATCTTCCAACTTTATAAAACTCGCACCGAAACCTGTCAAACCAACTCAGAATGATACAAATGTTTGCAGGCAAGTCCCAAATGACACAACGGAGCTGCTCCAACTCTCAGAATCGCATTTCGACTTCGATATCACCAAAGTCAACTATTGGTCAAACCTCTCCTCCTTCCAAACTTCAACTTTTCCAACTTTCGCCGAAATGCTTCAAATTACCCTGCGGACCTCCAAGTCCAAATCCGGACGCACGCCTAAGTCCAAAATCTCCATACAAAGCTATTGAAATCATTCAAAACTCATTCCCGAGTTGTTTACACCAAAATTCAAATTCCGGTTAACTCTTACTACTTAAGCTTCCAAAACTAAAATCCTTCTTCCAATTTGATTCTGAATCATTCGGTAACTGAGCTCGACCATGCAAGCAATTCATAACATATAATACGAAGCTTCTCAAGACCTTATGCCACCGAACGGGACGTAAATTCTCAAAATGATCGGCCGGGTTGTTATATCCTCCCCTTGTGAAACAAACATTCGTCCTCAAACGGGCCAGGAATCACCTCGAAGTCATCAAATCACTAAATGCACACATCCATCATACACCCGTGGGTGACCCCACGTCACCCCAATCCACATAAGCATGACGACACCATATCAACCATAATTTACTCCTCCTATCAGTACCAATAAGCCTTAGAGTCAAAATTCTCACCTTCTGTTCATCTCCAAAAGACTCGATTCTTTCATTCACACCCGGTATTAGTCTCAACCAGCTGCAACAACTTATGCCTACACCCAGAAGGTACGACCACACAACACGACACACCACATATAGGCCCATAATGACATTTCCGATCACAATAGCTGCCTAATATCAACTCCAGCATAGGTAATTAACCTTATATCTGTTATAGCCCTGATTCAAACCTCCACTACGCTGATAATGATGAAAGGAACACAAAGAATTCATAACTATACACTCGAATCAACAAGTAACATCTAACGCCACCGAGCAAACACCCCACAAGCTAAAGCTCAAGAAGCACATAACGAAAATGATTGAATATGTAAGGGGAAACACATAAGAGAACTATCAAACAAGCACGACAGACACAACTCTCTATCGATACCATCATACAAATCAATTTAACAAGGAAGAATCAAAGTATATGAACAAATCACAAGGATCTCATCTTGATATAACTCCTACCGTGGCACGTAGCCCGGCTCAAATATATCAAATCACATGAAATCGCGAAGGTCTCACCCTCAACTCTGAATCACAAGTAGAATACACATTATACAAATCGAACCCTTCCACTAACTCAATTACACAAATAAAATCACAACACTTACTGGCTCCCACACCGGTGGAGCATCTAAATCACAAATCGTAACCCAATTACTCAGGAATCACATCAAAACCTACCATAATGGATAACAAGAATTTACTTCTAGTCTCGTAACTCTCAATAATGATTAAAAATAAATGATACACATGGGATACCACTTATAGAATATCCCAATAGGGGCAAACACATAAAATAAATACTAAGTCATTAACTCACCTATAGGTGGAGCAACAAATAGGGGAACTCACCCCGATAAGTAGAACTGAAACAAAATACGAATTGTGCTCCTCTATAACAAACCAAAAGCATACTTGTATGACATCATCTGGCACATCAGCCTCAAGCCTACTATATGAAACACATCAATGTGTCGGGCCTCCCCCTCTTGGATGCCCTCTACTCGCTTAAATACCCCACTGTGACACACATATCCGGAGTTTAGGACAATCTTTGACCATGTCGCTAGTATCTCCATACTCAAAATAACCCCTCTGCTGACGTGGTTGCAGGAACTGTGCGGTACGGGTACTTTGAGACCCATGAGTACTTGATGCACCGTGCGAGGCCTGAAGTGTAAACTAAACTGGCTGACCTACAAAACCTCTACCATGCCGCACCCTGCCTCCGAAATAAGGTGACCAGTGGATCTGTCCTGTCCTCTTTCTCCTGACCTCGCTTGCCCTCTCTCTCCTGGGCCCGCCTGCCCTCTCTCTCTTGGCCTTGCCTACCCTCTCTCTCCTGGTCCCACATGCCCTCTATTGGGCGAGCGATTCCTACCACCTGCTGAAATGAAACATCCTCCAACTCCCGAGCCATGATGAACCGAATATCATGCATGAGCCCCTTAATGAACCTGCATACTCACTTCCTCACTATAGCGACTAAGGCAGGTGCATGTCTAGCCAAATCACTGAATCTAATGGCATACTCTACTATTGATATAGTACCCTAGCGCAGCTGCTCAAACTTCACGTGTCATGCATCCCGAAGGGACTGAGGTACAAACTCTCTTAGGAATATCTCTGAAAATTGAACCCATGTAAGTGAAGTTGCATCAGCCGGGCTACCCAACTCGTATGCCCGCCACCACTAATAAACTGCTCTCTTAAGCTGGAACGTAGTAAAAACAACCCCACTCGTCTCTACAATACCCATAGTGCGGAGAATTGGATGACACTCCTCTAGAAAAACTTGAGCATCCTCTGAAGCCAAACCACTAGAAGTAGGAGGGACATATTTCTTGAACCTTGCAAGTCTACACTGCTCTTTCTTAGATATTGCTGCCCTGACCATGGGATAAATTGGTACCACAGGCTGTGTCGCCATAACACCTGGAACCTGACTAATGTGAACTCGCTACTCTGGAGTGTGGGCTGTGGGAGTCTGAGTTCCTCCCACAAAGAAGTAGTTGGTGCAACCGAATCACCCCCGCCTAAGCCAATGTATCAAACATACTCAGGAACTGTGCTAAAGTCTCCTGAAGTCCAGGGGTAACAACATGCGCCTCTAGTACCTGCCCCCAACTGGAGCTAATATCGGCTCCTCAACTGCTGCTCTGGTAGGTGCTCTAGCTACGGCACGTGCTCCTTGTCAGCCTCTGCCTCTTTCTCTAGCGACACCTGCTCCTGGAGCAGCGTCATCGATAACTGCAGTTTGTTTCCTCACCTCTGTGAGAGAATAGAATGAGAAAAACATAAACCCCGAGATCAATAAACTAGCACGATAGGAATGAAAGAAGTGAAACTGTCCTAATAGTCTCATTGCCTCTAGAAGATAAGTACAGACGTCTCTGTACTGATTGCAAGACTCTACTAAACTCATTTACGACTTGTAGTACCTATGAACGTAGAGTTCTGATACCAACTTGTCACGACCAAACTTTCCCTCCGTTGGGTGTCATGATGGAACCTAGTGTCAGGGAATAGGTAAGCTTAACATTAACTGGAATAACAACATTATTTAACCAATATCTAACAATTTCAAAATAAAAATCTCAATACATATTTACAATCCCAAAATCGGTAGTACAAGTCATAAGCTCTACAGAGTTTGCTAGAAAACCTCTAAATACAGCTGTTTCGAAATAAGGATAAACAATGTAAATACAAAATCAGAAGGTGACTTCAAAACCTGCAAACACAGTAGTAGGTTTACCTTGAGTCCCTACAATAATAATTCGCACAGCTATCTAACGATCACCTGACTTCGAAATACCTGGATCTGCACAAAAATTGTGCAGAAGTATAATGTTTACCGTGAAAATGGTAACAACAATTAGATTTATAAATGGGATTCTAAAAATATGTGATCTATTTTTATGCTAGTTGTTTAGAGAAGTTGATACTAAAAGTATGAAGTTTAATGAAGAAATACGAGCTAAAGCGGGGCAGCAATCAAATCGAGGGGTTTGCGGCCCGAGCCTCGGAATGGTCGATGAAAGACCTCGAGGTCGATATCTAGCTCGATCTTGAGCTTTTGGGGGTAGTCGGGATTGGGATAATAGTTAATGTATGATCAAACAAGGCTCTTTATGGCCAATATCAAGCAATAAATGAAGAACAAGTATGAAACTAATAAATGCTAAGAGTGGCCTCGAGCTAGTAAGAACGTGCAAGTTAGAGAGAAGAAAAAAAGAGATATTATTGATCTTGTGGAGAATAGTTGGAGCAACATTAGCCCCTTATAAAGTATTATGGGTTCCCTTTATATAGGGGGGAGAGGAATAGGGTTATAGTACAACATACATTAATTGTAAAGTATGGAGATGAGATGGATAGATGTGACGCTTCGACATAGGCTCTGGATAGGCTAGCTTTGTCAGACTGAGCCGCGTGCCTTGGGAGTTTCCCCATTCGTTCTAGCCTCGGTCTTCATCTTCCTTGAGTCAGGCCTCAACGAGCCCTGAGGGAGGGGACTCGGTCGTAACTCCACGTCCTCGGGGTCTCTAGGTGCTCTTCTGAAGTGGCTTGATAGTGAGAAATTAAGTCCTCTAATTTCGCCGCATACAGATAGTCTCCACATTTCCTAGAACAAAGCGATGGGAAATGATTCTGACACCTAACTCCACTAGCTTCTCATGGTGACTTCATACCAATGATTCAACCTATGGCGTGAGCTTTTACGGCAACTGGGATGTCCCATGAACTCGTGTATTTGACATCATTCAATGCACTATCGATTCCCGTTTTCCAAGATGAATGTACCACCATCGATTCAATTCTTTGATAGCGTAGTAATTGCGTCCGCCGGTCAATCTTCCAAAGCCTCGATGACCGTGTCGTTAGCCCCTATAAATAGGGGTGTTTTGACGTTGTTTTTCTATCCAAGTACCTTCATTAGCTCATTTGCCCATTTCTCCTTATCATCTTCCTCTATCCTTGAACATTATGTTTGGGGCTCGTGGCCTCAAGGTCGTTTGGCAGAACTCCTATAGGCTGTATTGTGGCCTCTTGCTGAAGCTTTCCTTTGTCGAGCATGACCATGTCGTCTTGTTGCTGCTGTGGTTGTTCTTACGTCTGTTTTTGCTGTTGTCGTTGGCCCGAGACGATGACAGACGAGGAATCAGTTCTCCCCTTTTGTAGACAATCATTCGGACTATGCACCACTGCTCACTCTCCTACCTAGGCCTCGTGTGGCACTTTATCCTTTGGATTTTTCCTTTCACAAGGGATAAAATGGCACTACCAGCCATCGAGGCTGGGGCCCACCGAATCTTCAACCTTTGGCTTTGGCAAGCCATGTCTATTTTCTCTGCCTCCTCTGCGTCCCCTCCTTTTCCTCTTCTTCATCCTTTCCCTCGGCAAGGTCCTTCCGCGGGGTCGAGCTGGAAACCTAGAGGAGATGGTGGTTGAAGGAATTGCATTCGAGGATGCGAGCTCAAGGAGGCGGAACTCGAGGATGCTGATACTGGAGATGGACCTTTGAGGATGGACCGGGTTCTCGGGTTTTTATCCCATGTACATCCATATGCTTCTCTGTTTTTGTGTAGAGATCATTTGTAGGTTTTTGTAATTTTATGTAAGGACCCTTCGAAGGCTGTTGTACATGAATATACATGAATATAAAGGTACTTCCTTGATTCCTGTTCTTGATGCTTGCCCTACTATTGTATGTTCATATGCGCTTTGAGGTTTTGAATGTTTTCCTTTGTTGTTGACCATTGATATCTAACTTAGATGTGAGCGTTCTTTCCGATCCTCTGCCGATTGACATGGCTCTTTTCTGAGCCCATCATCGTACCTTGAACCAAGCCTAAATCGGTCTGATAGACTCGGGTCGTCGGGCCCTTCGAGTTGCATGGAGATAGTACGCTAAGTTTTGGAGTTTTTGAGAGTGGTATCCTGAGCGAAGGTCAGCTTCGGGTACCTGGGGGTCTACTTTGAACTTGATGTAGATAGCCTTTTAAAGTGTAGTGGATAGACTTCCATCGTGGAGTTGCCTATATTTAGGATATGCCTTGAGCCCTCCTTGAGCGTAAGTGCTTACTTTTCTTTTTAGAAAGGAAAACCACAAGATCGGGCACCACATCGGGGCTGGAGATGATGTATTTGGCTCCTTGAAGCCTAACTTCTCGTCGATGGAGGTCTTGGGGGTGGGGTACCACCTTGGGATTTGTACCGAGGTTGTTGGCCTCCCAGGGCTTACTTTGGATAGGCAAATCGTTGTTGTTTCCCACATATACATGGGGTGGCTTTTGCTTCTTTGAAAGATCTCATAATTTTAGATAGTTATCCTTCCACCTTGGCATAGGGTCCTTCATTTTTTCAGGTGAAAAAAGTGTTGGCACCCGTCTGTGCTGTAGTATGTCAATTCTACTATAGCCATGGCAGCTACTTCGGGGCCGGCACGGCAGGGAGGGGAGAGTTCCACTCCGAGTGTTCAGGATTCGCAGGAGTTCACTGTAAAGACTGTGTCTTTGATAAGAGAGGAACATATAGATATGGTGAGGAGATACTGCGGATGGGGCGGGGGGATAACGCTGTAGGTGTTTTCCCCGGATGAGAGTATTACGGACTCTGCTGATGGATTCTTGAACGTATACCTATATCCTTTCACATTAGGCCCCTTTGATAGGGTCGTGCTTGATTTCTGCTTGAAGTATCGGGTTACTTTGGTGCAGATACATCCGTCGTGATGGCGAGTGGTGCTGATGATGAGGTTCTTTGCAGAAAAGGCTAGGCTTGAATCACGCTTAGCCACCTCGTCAGGTTGTACTAGCCCTTTCATTATCGAGGCATGTTAACCTTGCAGTGTCGTTCATCCATGCCCTTTTGTTGTCGATGATGAGGAAAATGAGAATCAAGAGTGGGTTAGTAGATTCGTCTGGGTTCGGACGGCTGCCATTATCCCCGTGGAGCTCATGCCATTTCCCGAGGGATGGAATTACGCGCGTGAGTGGAGTGTCTCGTGCTTCCTTAGATTTGCTTATAGCGAAAACTAGCTGAGTAATTGTGTCTCTTTCCCTTTTGCAGCAACTCCATAGACGCCGGGCAAAGTTCTCGATCTTCCTGGCTGGGTCCGAAGGATGGAGACCCATTCGACTTGCGATGAGCGTAGGTGGCGAGCTGTGTCTCATGACAAACGGGAAGCGAAATACCAGGGTATGTGCATACGCTTCCCTTGCATTGGACTTCATATATTTGAGATGATATTTTCCTCTTTCTTTTGTACCGGCTTTATCGTTGTAGGTATCGGGTGGTTCCTTGGGGCGAGGTTGTACTCCTCCGGAAAGGGGAAGGGGTGGTCAGCCTCCAAGCTAAGGGACGATTGAGATAAAAGGGATTTGCACCTGCAGTGCGGTGGAGCCTTTAATTGGGCTAAATGGGCCCGTATCTTCGAGGAGGGGACATCGCCCGAGCCTGCTGTTCCAGGAGAATTTGGTTCCGGAACGGTAGTTCCTCCGAGTGGATATGCTTTGACCGAGATCGGTTCTTTCAGGACCGAAGGGGCTGGACCAACAGGAGTGTGCTCGGCCTTCGAGGAAGTCCGACGACTTCACTTCATGGTGAGTTTCGTTGTAGTCCTTCTGTATTTCGCCATAATCCTTTTTTTATCGATTTTTTCTTTTACAGGACTTTGATAGGCTCAAGTATGAGCTGCTACATCATGGGGCTAGGCTTTGGAAAACTATAGATGAGGGTAAGTCCCTTAGGCTCCTTAGCAAGGAGAAGGAGGTTGAGTTGATGCACTAGCGATATAAGGCGTATCAGAGCTCGAATTACGAGAGCTATTTGATGGAGCAGGTAACCTTCCGTAATATGTGTTTCGCCCTTTTGACCCTTAAGGTTAATCTTTTTGCCTATCTTAGCTGCAGAAAAAGACGAAGTCTTTGGAGTACCTTAGGGGCGAAGCTGACCAGGTCAGGAATGCTTGTGGCGAACTGAGGGCTCAGGTGCAGGCTCAAGCTTTGGAGGAGAGGGGCACCTTGGCCAAGGTTCCCGCCTTCCAGGCCCAACTTTTCTTGGCTCGTGACAATTCTTCAGTTCAAGTGAATATGATCGGGAAGCTCGAGTCCGATCCATCGAAGGTACGGGCTGAGATAATCGATGCCCCGGCTGAAGCAGCATTAAGTCGGACCAAGGCTGATTAGGAGATGGCAATTCATTTGAAGGATGCTACTGATGCCCAAGCCAAGTTGGAGCGGGCCCTTGATCGTGAGAAGAGGATCAAGGAATATATTGTTGCAGATCCCAGAGAGAGGTACTTGAAGAGATCGACGCTAGGGGCTTCGTTCTCTTGGGGAGTTGGCTCGAGCAAGGGTGGACTAGCGCGATGCTCGATCACTTTTTGCTGACGTCACGGAGAGCGAATCCGGGGCTGGTAAGTTGTATCCTTCTGGAACGGAGCGTAGATTTTGCCACTTTTCCATTTTGTATTTGACATTCGTAGAGCATGTTTGTAGATGGAGAGCGCGCTTTTTGCGTATGTAAATAAGAGAAAACTTGAAGCTTTATCTCTTTTGTATATTTTTCTGCATTGCTTTCGACCAAGCGGGCTGGTTTCAGTGTCTGGCGGGAGCCCCGTGGATCCGGAGCTCACTAGACAGGCCTAGAGGCTCTCAAGTGCGATCTTTGATGTGCGTAGGCATTAGAGCTTTCATGCTTTGCCCAGCTGTTTTGTGTTTAGTCTCCCAGTCAGGCTTTGACTTGAGCTTACCTGACCTTCATTCTCATGTGCCCGCACGGGCGGATGATGATGGTTTTTATTCCCCGCCCTTGGCATTTGTACTTTAACTATTTTGGGTTCAGTCTCCGAGTCATGTTACGACTCGAGCTTTAATTGACCCTCAAGTTTTTTCATGCCTGCATGAGCGGATAGCCATGGCTCTTGTGCCTCGGGTTGGAGCGACCTTTTAAGTGTGTGGCCCGGAGGTTCGTTTGTCTGGCAACAATGGCTCTTACGCTTTTGCCCATGGGCATATTTTAGTTAACTATTTTGGATCTGGTCTCCGAATCGGGTTATGACTCGAGCTCATTTTAAGCCTCAAGTTTTCAATTTTCAAGCTGGCGACAGTGGCTCTTACGCTATTTAGTCATTGCGACCTTTAGTGTGCGGCCCAGAGTCTCGTTTGGCTGGCGACAATGGCTCTTACGCTTTTGCCCGTGGGCATATTGTAGGCTTTTTTTTCCTCTTGTTAAGATTTTTTTGAAATAATTTTGCCTGACCCGTCATCAGTTTGGGAAGAACCTTGATTTCAAGTCGTTAGCGGCGCTGTTCGAGCACCTCGGAAGGTTTAGCTCATAGGCTGAGTGGCTCGAAGCCTTGTGATTTGGAGCTGACATGGTCGAAGCTTGTTTGCCTGTTGAGGAAAGCCTATTTTAACCGGTTCTTTTCGAAGTAGATTTGAAGTAAAGGCCTGCAATTTTGTTAGCGACGGTCGGGCGTCCCTAAGTTGCATTAATTTGGCTGGTGCAGCCGTTTTGATCGTAGTCATGTGTTCGGACGGAGCCATTTTTGACCCCAGTGATAGCTTAGGCGTCTACACTGAGGGTATGCCCTTTCGGTATTCTTACAAATGCGACGTATAGCCTAAACTTCGGGATTCAGTTTTATGCTTGTAGTAAGGTCTTACAAAATTGTCATGCATGTTGAGGTCTTACAGATTGTCATGCCTGTTGAGGTCTTATAGTTTTTCATGCCTGTTGAGGTCTTACAGTGTTTGTTGCTTTGTAAAATAGAACTGGCTAGATCGACTCTGCCCGCTCGGGGTGTTACATCCTCGGGTTTTCCAGTATATGGCGATTGACAACAGTCTCCGAGTCATCGAGTTTGCTTAGGATCGAAGGTCGTTACTCGTGAGCTTGGAGTTACCTTGTTGGGGCCTTATGAGCCTGGAGTTACGACCCTGGGGTCGTGCGGGTGCCAAATTGTTGACGCTAAGTCTCCGAGTATTTTCGGATGCCTTCGGCGGAGGGACCCCTGCTGCGAGCATGCTGAAATTTTCTTTTTTTGAAGTACGAGATTCTGAAAGATATTATTTTATTGCTTGGCATAAATACATGTCGTTTCGTTGTTGTGAGCTCGGCCCGCACGGGCGCGGCTCCTTGGACTGTTTGGTCTGGTATATGATTCCCTATTGAAACTTAGTCTGTCGTTCCCTGGTCCTTCCGAGCGGACGGCGCCTTCAAGAGGGGGGTGGCCTTCATCGTTTGATTGCAAGAGAAAGCCTGTGATTTTGTCGTATCCTCCTAGACGGGTACGTTGCTCTACTAAGAACATTGCTGGCGAGACCCTCTTCGGGGCGGAAGGCCGGCTGAGGGGAAAGAGTGCGATAGGTTCCATTAAGGCCTCAGAATCTTCGAGTAGAGTTAGCACTTCTGAATGCCATGCCGGGTTTCTGCATAAAGGTTATTGAAAAATAACGATTGAGGGAGGTAGTTTTTCTTTACCGCAGGATGTGCAAGCGATGTTCTGAGGTTTGATATGTTCCTGGTATTTCAGGGTGAGGACTCTAGTACAGCCCTCCGCCGTGTTTAATTGGGCTTGGTGGAAGATGTGGTTCACTTACCCTTTGGCTCTTTCGAGAGCGGAGATATTGGTGCTAGTAACGCGTTATGTGATGTGGACTTTCTCCTCGCTGTGTGTCGTTCCCCGTACATGGTTTCAATCTCGTCCTTCGTTGGAGGTTTCATTCTTTTAACGAAGTAGGGACAGCACTGTCTTCGGGCGGTGTGCCCGTGGTCGTCTGAATAAGACGTTTGTGCCTTGTGCCTCCTTTGATGATATGGAACTTGGCGTTCCAGACCGGGCCAGTCACGCTGTGCTGAGAGAATGGTCTTTCTCCTTATCGTAGCGATCGCCATTTGGAATTTGCCAAGGATTCGAGAGGTGGTTGTTGTTTTGACCCGACAGTCTGAAACTCCCTATCAACCTTGGTTCGACAACGTTGATATGTTGATCGAACCACCTGAATTCATGAGCATATGTTTTATTTGAAATGGATCAAATGAGGAAGAAGGTTGCCAATGCGTCAGTGTGAGGCCGAGAGAAGGTTTCAGTGTCTTTTTTGCTGAATGTGAGGTCGTCCTCGGGAATGTATCCCCGGATCCGTTTCCCTTTGGTGACGAGCATTTTTACTCTAACTTTTATGTGTCCTTGTAGGGTGTCACCGCTCCTCCACTATCATGGCAATACGTCGCGGCTCATTTGCTTCGCTCTTCTTGGCTGCCTTCCTCACGCGGAACTAAACTCGAGCCTGATTGCTCCACAGTTCTCAGCGGTGATTTTTATTTGGTAGCACGGCTGTTTTCCTCCTGATATGGTGGCCATTTTCGGCTCCGTGGTCGTACGCATTATACAGTTCACACACCAAGCTGTGATTCCCTGAGAGGGATTTTACTGAATTGGTTCGAGCCATTTGACATCCCAAGTTTCGCTTATGGTGAACACGATGTTTGGTATATCGATGTTGAAATTGTACTCTGATGGGCGAGGCACCCTCGCTGGCCCTGTGTCCCCGTTGAATTTGGCTCTATTAATGATTCCTCGAGGATATCGTCCTCGATCCATTCTCCGATCGTTGCAAGGTAGGTTGCATCTCGGGGCGTTCCTCCTATCTACGGCGTACGGGCGATACCTTTCTCTGTTTGGCATAGGTTTTTCTTCCAGGAGCCTACTTGGGTATACTAAGCCCGAGGGGCTTCTGGGGTGGTCATCCACGACCCTGATTTGCGACTGATGTCAGGTACGGGCATCCGAACATATCTTTGTGGGGTACCCGATCAAGTTTTGTTTGAAATGCCCTGAAATCGTCGTGCTTGGTTTGTTTAGGCTTTGAGTGAAGGCTTGTATCTCCCAGTCATCTGAGACTGGGGGTAATCCTGTTTGTTCCATCAGGGAATGAGGTGCAAATTCCCGTAGCATTTTATTCTCCCTTTGTTCGGCCCTGGATGGGTCGGGCTTTTTCGTCGTTGCTTCGATGGCATTGGCGTGCGCCTTTATGGAGGAATCCGCCGGTATGGTAAGTGGGTTTATGGTATTGGGAGATAGGTTATGACACCTCATCATGGTCCTTTTTGGGAGTGTTTCCCCGAACCCCTTCAATAAGACAGACTCGATATTATCATCTTTTGGGTCGTTGCCTTTTTCCGCGCATGCATGAGCAGTGATGTGTCCGTTGGGATCTGGGGTCCCGTTGTAATTAGGGAGTTCTGGCATTCTGAACTTCTTTGAAATGGGATCCGGGGCCGCTTCCTCGGGCAACAGCCGTTGCACAAACTTCCTCAAATCTACACCTTTCAGCACCAGGGGCGAGCCCGGGATTTGGTTGACCCTAGAGTTGTAGGTCTCGACCTTCTTATAGTTCGTTGCTATCATTTTCTCACCTCATTTGATCCTTTTGGTGAGATCCCCAAGCATCTTTGCTATGGCAGGGTCAGCTATCGATCCGTTATTGCTCGATCTCTTGGGTACTTGTTCGGCGGGGGGAGCTATTTCCGGCGCTGCTATGCTGTGAATCTTCGGATGACTTTATAACTGAGCGATGGCCAACTGTTGTGCCTGCAACATTTCAAAAATAACATGAAGACTAACTTCTTGTTCTTCCCGGGCTAGGGTTTTTTGGGTTTCCTGTCGGTCGCTATGCCATATGCTCCTATCAGTGTATGAGGTTTCGTTAACTTGTTGTGCATCTTGTGAATCCGCGTATGTTAGAATCGGTCCGACTCTGTTTACTGAGCCAGACATTTTGTCCTGAAATCAAAAGATCTTGGACTAGAAAAGTGTTAAAGATAACTTGTGTTTGTGTAATGAAACTAGTAAGAAAATAATCACTATTATTTTTAGCCCCGCGGTGGGCACCAAACTGTTTACCGTGAAAATTGTAACAACAATTAGATTTGTAAATGGGATTCTAAAAATACGTGATCTATTTTTATGCTAGTTATTTAGAGCAGTTGATGCTAAAAGTATAAATTTAACGAAGAAATACGAGCTAAAGCGGGGCAGCAATCAAACCAAGGGGTTTGCAGCCCGAGACTCGGAATGGTCGATGAAGGACCTCGAGGTCGATATCTGGCTCGATCTTGAGCTATTGGGGGTAGTCGGGATTGGGATAATAGTTAATGTATGATCAAACAAGGCTCTTTATGGCCAATATCAAGCAATAAATGAAGAAGTATGAAACTAATAAATGCTAAGAGTGGCCTTGGCCTAGTAAGAACAAGCAAGTTAGAGAGAAGAAAGAGAGAGAGATATTATTGATCTTGTAGAGAATAGTTGGAGAAACATCAGCTCCTTACAAAGTATTGTGGGTTCCCTTTATATAGGGGAGAATCCGGTTATAGTACAACATACATTAATTGTAAAGTATGGAGATGTGACGGCTAGATATGACGCTTCGACATAGGCTCTGGATATTCCGGCTTTGTCAGACTGAGCCGCATGCCTTGGGAGTTTCCCCATTCTCTCTAGCCTCGGTCTTTATCTTATTTGAGTCGGGCCTCGACGAGCCCCGAGGGAGGGGACTCGGTCGCAACTCCACGTCCTCAGGGTCTCGAGGTACTCTTCCGAAGTGCTTGATAGCGAGAAATGAAGTCCTCTGATTTTGCCACATACACATATTATGAGTATACCACAACAGTACCAAGTAAGTATCAAGACTAACCCTAGTGGAGTAATGATGAGGGACAGTCAAGACACCAACTGGACTAGATAAACTAGACAAGTATAAGTATAGAAACAATAGAGTACAATATCTATATAAAGACTATGCATAATGACAAAATAAAAAGGTAATTGCAGTAAGAAAAGGAAAGAAACAACTAACAGCGGAACACTGTAATAATGACATAGTAGAATGAGCGGAACACAATTTAAATCTGGTGATCACAGATAAAGGAAAGGCAAGTAGCGGATCAACAAAGACGACCGCTTTCACACCAGGTTTTAGCCAATAACCTTTACTAGGTACCGAACCTCAGATTGTTCACAATTCACGGGTCCCAATTCCGGAACTCTAAACATTTGGCTTCCTCTGACTCATTACAAATTTATAACCTCACTGATGACTCACGTGCCAATAGAGCCATTCTCACATAGAAAGCAAGTAAATAAGGGTGTGCATCAATACTCAACAATATCAAGATCCATCCTCTTAACCGGTAGGAGTGATTAACTACGGTATGCTTGGGCAAGTGTTCTGATATAGTTCATGCCAGCTAGTAAGTATAGGGAAAATGGACATCACGCAGAATATTTCTCCATAATTTTCCACAAGATAAAACTCACATAGGTAGGTGTGCCACTACACAAATGTCAATAACAAGAAAGCCCTCAGGCCATCACAAGTCATCATAAATCAATCCCTCACATAGCTCACCTTATCTTGCCACGTGTGCAATAATAAAGTAAATTCTCATCTTGTCTCGCCACACGCGCATAATAATATTCCCACCTTATCTAGCCACATGTGCAATCACATATATATAGCCTGCCTTATCACTCTACATGTTCATAATCAATTGTAACAATAGCACGGCAGAAACCTCGTACAATAAAATTGTTACGACCTAAACCGATAGGCCACGACGGGAACCATGTACCTTACTCAACCGAATACTAATATAACATATCTTTCATATTATTCTATCATAGGTAAATGAACCGGAGTAAAGCATGAGGGAATACAAACTTATACATATGAAGTACGGGCCTATAAGGCCGGCATGATTCTTTATATACTCGAAACATAGGCTGACAAGGCCATACAAGTATCCGTATACATGACATTTGTCTACAAGCCTCAAGGAATACATAATATCATAAAGGTCGGGACAGGATCCCGCCATACCAATCAATACATGTACTAATCATACTGACCAAAGAAGCAACTCCGGAGCAAATGGAGCGCACCAACACTTTCCGCTGAGCTTGTAGCCTACTTGGAGGACTCTCCACCTGTCTATCAGGACCTACGGGCATGAAACACATCGTCCCCAGGCAAAAGGGACGTCAGTATAAATAATGTACCGAGTATGTAAGGAATGAAAATTAATAATAAATAGAGAAGAGAGAAACGTGGAGTAAAAGACTTGACATGTAAGTCTGAACAACTTTATGAATCTTCTAATATTTAAAATATCACACATATGCGTATAAAAGTCATACCATGCATGGGTATATGCATTCATAATATCATCAAGCCTCTGAGGGCATCCCATCATATCATCTCGACCATTATGGGCAAATCATCAACGTATACCAGCTGATCAAGTGATGGTGCGTATATAATGTCGTAACCTTTTTTCATATCCATATAATATATATATATATATATATATATATATATATATATATATATATATATATATATATATATATATATATATATGCGTGCATAATGTCATCTGGTCATGGGTCATTGTGCATGTATAAATGCATTAAATGCATATGAATTACGTTAATAAAATCTCTCGGTACGTCATAAGACCATTATGCCTCTAATTAATATCATGAAATAAACTTTACCAATTTACATATTTTTGAGACCCATGAAAAGATGATAGAATAATATGATACATGGGAGAATAAGAATATACACATCTCTAGCATTTATTCGAATAGAGTAATTTATGAAAGTTCTGTATTTGCTCGTTTCTCTTGTGTCGTATAGATCATGCCAAAAAGAAAGTAGGGATAGCCTTAATATACCTGAGTCAATTTTTTTATAAATCTCTTTAACACACGTCAATTGCGACAACGCGTAACAGTGGATTGAAGTAGGGAAAAATCCATATGATATTCTCAAGAAAAATTGCACTTTCATTTTGAATTGTTCAAGCCTGGCGTTGCTTTGATATATGCCGATGTATATGAAATGATCCAAATAATACCGTACACAATTGGTACGCAGGCTTGCATTCAAGTGTGCCTTGAGAACCGGGCTAATTTCAATGTTGATAATATACGGATTGCAAAGCTCTTAGGTGGAGGTGTGCATAATTCCACTATAATTAGAGGCATGGTTTTGAAACGTGATGTTGTTGGGAGCATAAAGAAGATAGAGAAGGCAAAGGTATGAGGTTCCTTTTAAGAGTCATAAGACTCTTAAGTTATAGATTTTTTTATACATGGGTGTGGGCCCACTTTCATATGATTAAGCTCTAAAATTCTCTTAGTATGCCACCTTGAAATGTGACATATGAGTCACTTAATTGATTTTCATATGGCTGCCACGTTAGGGGGCCAAATCCTGTCTAATAATTATCTACTCAATCCTTTAATTAATTTGTTAACCCCCGTTAATCAATAATTATTCAATTACTCACATAATTAAGAATTATATTAAATTACTTATACTACCACTCACTTTTAACACACCTTATACACTTTACTATTATGGTCATGTGGTACCTTGTATGGTACTAATCCATAAATACCAGGTATTTAGCTCGGCCCGTATTTTATCCCAAAATGTCAAACTTCGACGAAATTCACTTTTTCGATTTGCTTGCCCTCTCACCTTCACGGATTTACTCATTACATATTTAAAATAGCATAAAATGATTATAATCTTAATGTAACCTCATTCCTGAACTTATGTCGATTAATTTACGACGAAACTTTAACGTACGAAAAAATGTGGAATGTAATATCTCATTCCATCAATTTACTTATGACGTACTTTAACGTACAAAAATATGGGGAGTAACATCATTCCTCCTTTGGAATATTCGTCCTCAAATGTTGACTGATGCAATTATCATTATCATATCTTATAGTCCTTGCGAATATTTTAGTACTCTCCTTGCCATCTTAGGCAGTTGTTCTGTGAATAAATCCAAATCGTAGGGTATTCCTACCTGTAGGTCTCTTTCTTACACCCCGGCCTGTGATCGGGATTCTTCCAATCTCGTAACTCTAGCTACCTTCTGTCATGCAGCCTGTATGACTTTTTCCTTGTAAGTACGCCTATGTGACTCTACTTTCCTTTTTCATCCAGCTTTTAGCCAACCTCTAGGCCTCACTTGGTAAACATATATAGAGCTTGATAAGATGTCCCTCTGGGCATCTATGGGCATATCGATTCTTCGTTCGGTACTTTGTTGAATTTACGAATATTGCTACACCTTATTTTTTTTATCCATCTGTTTGAATTTACTGCACCTAGGTAGTTCATACTATACCATAACTCTTACCTTGATTTATCCTTACAGAGGTCTGCTACCAACTCCCGATTTCTTTCGTTGCTTATCCCATATGTATAAATCCAAGTTCTTTAATGCTCCCTCATTACTGTTTATCTTAAGAATGACGGCCTAATCTTATCTCATACTTTATGACTTTTGTCCATCCATTGTTGATTCACGTCAATATTAATTTATAATTTACCACTGATAACTTGGAACTTCTTACATAATCACTAGGGCTCACGTGGCATTGAGGATCATTTGAAGTGATTTTCTTGACCCACCCGGTGATGATACTATACTTCCATAACTGTATTTCCTAGCATCCCAATGTGATTCACCTTGCGTGAGTAAATTAATCCCGTATAATTTATGGATCCCTTTCTTCAAACCATTGCTCAATCGAAGGCCCAAACATCATCCTTTATCTACCACAATTACACCCTTATTTTATTGTTAGGGAAACATTCCATCTCTTTTAAATGCTACTTATGATGAGTAACTCCTTTGAGTTCATTCAGGCTATATTGAGCTTTCTATAATGTCGAGAATTCATCAGATCTCTTGTTTTTACGAGCTTAATCCTGAGAACTTATCCATTTCTCATCACCTTCTCATTCACCCTTTCTTGTCCTTATTCTTGTCTTCTTAAAACCTTGTTGATTTACCATACTTTAGCTTGTGTCCTACATATATCTATTTATACTACTCGTAACCTTCTTTCAACTTGCTTGCATCATAGATTTTCTTGTGTCATTATGGAACATCAAGCGAGACATCACATCGTCTCTAACTCTTCTTTACTCTCTTAATTAGCCTTCTCGATACCTAGAAACCATAGGCTGGAAGACATGCCACTGACGATGCCGCTATCATTCCTAGATACTGAATCCTCGCGCTTCTAGCCTTCTATCTAAAGTATGGACTATTCACACCCTCCCACATTTGAGTATCTTGTATGTTGTTCCCCTTTACCTTTCATGCCTTAAAATCTTGCATCGTATCTTCTATCTCTTTCATGACCTACCCTCAATATAGGTATAATTAACGTTCACAACTTGAAGCTCTATTATAATACTTGCACCTCCGGGCATACACAATTCGGTGGGAGCTTCATACTGACTTCTTATGAGGCTAGTACTTCTTCTAACTGTCTTTATCATAGAGCCATTATAGAATATTGTTGTTGTAATATCTCCCTCGCACCTTTGATATTAAGAGTAATTCTGCAATATTCTCAATCACGATTTCTATAATTCCTAGGTCCAATAACCGAATTCCCGATTTACTTCGTTGATGTAACTCTTTAGTTTCCTCCTTCTTCTGATCGGCCTTTATGTCGGCTTAAATTATCTCCCGCTCTAGGGTTCATGGTATTATTTATTTTGTTTAGCCGTTTATGGGCGTTGAGGAATATGTATGATACAATCCTTTAAAAATTTAATCCTTCATTTATGACCTGGTCTCAACTCTTTCTTTTAATATATACCAGAATCTTCTACTGCTGTATATGCTGCATGTATAAAACTCTGAACCCTTAAGTGCGTTCATAACGTAACCAACTCTGGATCATTGATCGAATAATTTCTTTCGTTCCATGTTAGATTTCTTTCAAGGTAAGTTATTACTTTCATAGTCTTTCTGCCCCCATAATGCGTCCACACTTAGCTTATCTTAGTGCTCACACATGCCAGAGTTTTCGTGCAACTTATATGATCTCGAATATTACTTTTAATTTTACTTCTCGTTGATTAGCTATGTTAGGTGCCACTTTCCTTTGGAGTGCTTCCAATGTTGTTGTGAGACTGTTGTTACATGACCATTTCCTCTTTAGGTCGCGTGCTTTAGTTGAAGCCTTCTTCCTTATTTCCTTAACAAGTCATTCATTGTGTTACTTAGGGGGTGGATATCCTCTGACTCTTGTAAGGTTGCGAGTTTATCATATTGTATGAGTGACGGAACTTTTGATGTTCTTACTTGCCTATAATTACCCGTAGTTACTTATCTCACACCCTTATGCTTGTAGGGTTACTCCTGAATTAATATTTTGAATGTCTTCACCGTGGCGCTTTCTTTTATTTCCGTAACACTCATACGGTACCTTTTTAACTTTCCCAACTCCTATATGGATATTTTTCAAGGATCACAATGTCATAATTGTGAGGTTGAATTCCACATATCAGGGTTCCCAATGTTTATCTTGCACGATCTGTTGATTTTTCTGTATTATCTTGTCTATCCATAACTAGGCTCTTCTTGAATCAACTACTAATTGCTTGTTGGCCCATCCTCATATCCATATTTCATGTAATCGTTCTTGGGTTATTTCCTTTGTCTTAACTTACCTCACGTACTGGCTCCTTATTTATCAATAACATCCGGGCAGGAACCCTTACTTCTTTTTCTTGACGTTGTGCTTACATAATGTTCTAGAATCATAGCATATCTATAACATTTGAATAAATGCAATCTCATCCCTTTCTCATTTTTATCGCATTCTTCCTTTATCATTCCATAATCCCCCCTTTAGGGACGTGTAAGAGTTGGAGCTACGACGACCTGCCTATAGATATTTTTCCTCTTCATTTTTGGCGTCCTTTCACATCATCAATGACCCGGACTCACCTTGCTGTAATCCTTATTTATCAAGCATAACAAAATTCCTTACTCGCGATGATGGCACTTAGTGTAACTTGCATATACAGTCCCTTAAGCTTAACTTTGCTCAGATTTCTTGCTTTAGGGAAGCGTCTTCCTGAGTGACCATTCTCTGAATTCATCATGGATCTTCTTCTGTTGTCCAGTGTATTATCGGCGGAACATAATCTGAAATCCTCATGATGCTGACTATTACCAAATCACTCAGTCCCAAATTCATTTTTAATTTATCTTATTCACCAGTCCATACTGATTTCTATTACTCTAGGGTCTAACTTTTTCTTCTGTTAATCACGTTAGAGTTGCAACTTATTTCTTGAAATGACGATGTGAATATATGAACTATACTCTTTTGTTATCATAAGTCCCATAATCTCTCGTCTCTTTCTTCATTTGACTATAGATTCTGTAACACTTTGCTGTTGTCATCCATGTATCACGTCTCACGTCTCACTCATAATTCTTCCTTATCTCTCTTCCCATTACTTTGCTAATATTCCTATCTATCCCTTTCTTGTGAAAACGTCAACAAGACATTCTTTCGCTTTTATCTCTTCTTGCTTCATTCATCGGCTCTTCGGGTTTCTACGTCCTCTCTCTACTAGGGACGAGAGTCACACTAAGGTAATATTTATCCCTTCCAGGATTTCAGTGCCTATCTTCGGATTTTTTTTACCATTCTAGTATTCATATCTAATCATAATATTCTAGAGTTCATCACCTGGGTGTCTCACAAGAAGATCTATTAGCAAATTTGTAATATCCTCCGAAAATGTCAACTAACACAAACAATCCATTCACCATTTTGTCTTACTCTAACCCCAGTCGGATCGTGATATTATGTCCTTCTCTTAAACCATATTTGTTAGTTTCCATAAAGCATAACTTAGATTGGTGTGACCAATTATACATACCGCTATTACTATTGAAAGTAAGTCAAATTACTTATATCTCTCTTCCTGAATGGTAAATAAGGATAACCTTCATTAGCTGGGTACCTCGTATCCTCTTTCACCTTGCTTCCTTTACTCATTGAAACTTGCATTTACCTTCTGAATCTCTCATTGTCTTTCACCATAGAGGTGGATAGATATTCTTGCCTTATGGTTCCTTTTTCAGAAGCTCACCGGGTTCTTCTAACTCAACTCTTTCACAACCGCATCCAATCCCTTACCAACCATCTTTCTAAATGTAGGAATCGACGTACTATGAACAAGGTCGAGTTTAGGAAATTGTGTTCTTACAACTGAGCTCTACCACATGATCTAGAATAAGAAGAAAGAGTGACAGTCTTAAATGTCATGTAGCCTCCTGCTCATATGTGTAGTTCACAACACACCCATAAACAAGACTCTACTAAACACAACTTGTAAACTAAGACAGAACTGCTCTGATACCACTTTTGTTACGACCCAAACCAATAGGCCGTGATGGGCACCCGGTACCTTACTCAACCGAGTACTAATATAACATATCTTTCATATCATTTTATCATAGGTAAATGAAACGGAGTAAAGCATGAGGTAATACAAACTTATACATATGAAGTACAAGCCTATAAGGCCGGTATGATTCTTTATATACTCGAAACATAGGCCGACAAGGCCATACAAGTATCTGTATACATGACATTTGTCTACAAGCCTCTAAGAATACATAATATCATAAAGGTCGGGATAAGGTCCCGCCATACCAATCAATATATGTACTAATCATACTGACGAAAGAAGAAACTCCGTAGCAAATGGAGCGTAGCAACACCTTCCGCTGAGCTGATAGCCTACTTGGAAGAATCTCAACCTATCTATCAGGACCTGCGAGCATGAAACGCAGCGTCCCCAGACAAAAGGGATGCTGGTACAAATAATGTACCGAGTATGTAATGAATAAAAATTAGTAATAAATAGACATGAGAGAAACATGGAGTAAAAGACTTGACATGTAAGTCTGAACAACTTTATGAATCATCTAATATTTAAAATGTCATGCATATGCGTATGAAAGTCATACCATGCATGGGCATATGTGTTCATAACATCATCAAGCCTCTGAGGGCATCCCATCATATCATCTCGGCCACTGTGGGCAAATCATCAGTGTATATCAGCTGATCAGGTGGTGGTGCGTATAAAATGCCGTATATATATATATATATATATATATATATATATATATATATATATATATATATATATATATATATATATATATATATATATATATATATATATATATATATATATATATATATATATATATATATATATAACGCCATCTGGTCATGGGTCAATGTGCATGTATAAATGCATGAAATGCATATGAAATACGTTAATAAAATCTCTCGGTACGTCATAAGACCATTATGCCTCTGATTAATATCATGAAATAAACTTTACCAACTTACATATTTTTTAGACCAATGAACAGATGATAGAATAATATGACACATGGAAAAATAAGAATATACACATCTCTAGCATTTATACGAATAGAGTAATTTATGAAAGTTGTGCATTTGCTCATTTCGCTTATGTCGTATAAATCATGCCAAAAAGAAAGAAAAGATAGCCTTAACATACCTGAGTCGATTCTTTTGATAATCCCTCTAATACACGTCAATTGCAACAATGTGTAACGGTGGATTGAAGTAAGAAAACATTCATATGATATTCTTAAGAAAGATTGCATTGTACTCCGTTATAATTGCAAAATCTCACTTTCATTTTGAATTGTTGATGTTACACCCCGCAATATTACAATGATGTTACCCTCTACAGTATTATGTTACGATGATGTTACACCATGCAGTATTACATTATGGTGATGTTACGCTTTGCAGTATTAAGTTACGACGATGTTTCACCCTGTAGTATTGTACATTGAATTTGTCGTAAGGTAATTGACATCAGTCCAAGTAAAAGATTATTTGGAGATTATAAGGATTATTCCATTTCACAAGTGATGAGTAAAATTGTGAAGGTGAAAGGGGAAGCAAGTCAAAGAAAATTAATTTTCGTCAAAGTTTGGCATTTTGGGATAAAATATGGCCCGAGCTAAAATACCCAGTATTTATGGACTAGTACCATACAAGGTACCACATGACTATGATAGTAAGGTGTATAAGATATGTGAAAAGTGAGTAGTATTTTAAGAAAGTGGAAATAATTCTCAATTATATGGGTAATTAGTTAATTATCTGGTAACAGAATATTACCTAGTTAACTAATAAGTGGATAATTTTTTGGATAAGCCTTATAAAAATACTAACGTAGTAGCAAGCCACTCTTTGCCCAAATGACTCTTGACCAATTTTAGTTAGGTGGCAACTTAGCATATTAAGTACAAGACACAACATACCTTGTTTACACGTGAAATGTTCCTTGGAATTTGGTTTCTTTAGTAGTAGCATAACTTGGAAAATAAACCAGCCATATTATGGCATAACTTGGAGATTTAGTGGTAAGATAACTTGGTTTGGATGATGAGTCTTGCCACTTTATAATTAGACCAGCAAGTTGGACGCTAAGTTTGCTAATGGATGGAGATCAATAGCTCGTTTGAAACTTCATAATGCGATAAAGCGTAAAATTTGTGATTTTAAGGGAGTATGGTGCAATCTTTCCGAAAAATATTATATGAATTTTTCCCTTCTCCAGGTATGTTAAGTCTATCCCTTCTTTCTTTTGGCATGATCCATACGATACGAACGAAATGCGCAAATTTACAAATTCCATAAATGACTCTATTCATAGAAATATTAGAGATATCTATATTCTTGAGTTTCCATATGCCATAATATTTTATCATATGTTCATGGGTCTCAGAAAAATATGAAAGTTGAAAAGAGTTTACTTTATGATATTACTCAAAGGCAAAATGGTCTTATGACATTCTGAAAGATTTTATTAACGTACTTTTTATGCATTGCATTCATGTAAATTGACCCATGACCAAATGGCATTATATACACATATATATGTATATATATATATATATATATATATATATATGTACTTTACATGCATTACATTCTTGTGCATTGACCCATGACCAGATGGTATTATATACGCGTATATATGTAAATATATGTATATATGATATGGGAAAAGGTTACGACATTATATACGCACCACCACCTGATCAGCTGGTATACGATGATGATTTTGCCCATAGTGGCCGATATGATATGATGGGATGCCTTCAGAGGCTGATGATATTATGAAACATGTACCTATGCACGACATGACATTCATACGCATATGCATGATACTATAATATTTTGTGATTTACAAAGTTATTCAGACTTACAGGTTAAGCCATGCACTCTATATTTCTTCCATGTATCTTATGTATTTATTTATGAGCTTTACATACTCGGTACATTATTCGTACTGACGTCCCTTTTTCTTGGGGACGTTGCGTTTCATGCCCGCATGTCTAGATAGACAGGTCGAGAGCCCTCCAAGTAGGCTATCAGCTCAGCGGAAAATGTTGGTGCTCTCCATTTGCTTCGGAGTTGTATGTTTGGTTAGTATAATTTAGACGTATATTATTTGGTATGGCGGGACTCTGTCCCGACCTTTATGACATTTATGTACTCTTAGAGGCTTTTAGACATATGTCGTGTATGTGAAAAATTGTACGGCCTTGACGGCCTATGTTTTGAGTTATAAAGGATCATGTCGGCCTATTAGGCCTGTATGTCGTGTGTATATGATGATGTAATAAGAAAGATATGTTACGTTGGTACTCGGTTGAGTAGGGTACCGGGTGCCCATCACGGCCCATCGGTTTGGGTCATGACAAAAGTGTATGATGATGTAATAAGAATGATACGTTACGTTGGTACTTAGTTGAGTAAGGTACCGATTACCCATCGCGGCCCATCCGTTTGGGTCGTGACAGTTCAAACCTGGCATTGCTTTGATATACGCTGATGCATATGAAATGATCCAAATAATACCGTACACAATTGGTACGCAGGCTTGCATTCATGTGTGCCTTGAGAACCAGGCTAATTTCAATGTTGATAATGTATGGATTGCAAAGCTCTTGGGTGGAGGTGTGCATAATTCCACTATAATTAGAGCCATGGTTTTGAAACGTGATGCTGCTGGGAGCATAAAGAAGACAGATAAGGCAAAGGTATGAGGTTCATTTTTAAGAGTCATAAAACTTTAAGTTATAGATTTTCTTATACATGGGTGTGGCCCCACTTTCATAATGACTAAGCTCCAAAATTCTCTTAGTATGCCACCTTGAAATGTGACATATGTGTCACTTAATTGATCTTCATATGGCTGCCACGTTAGGGGGCAAATCTTGTCCAATAATTATCCACTCATTCTTTAATTAATTTGTTAATCCTCATTAACCAATAATTACTCAATTACTCACATAATTAAGAATTATCTTAAATTACTTATAATACCACTCAATTTTAACACACCTTATACACCTTACTATCATTGCCATGTGGTACCTTGTATGGTATTGATCCATAAATACCGGATATTTTAGCTCGGGCCGTATTTTATCTAAAAATATCAATGTTCGACGAAATTCACTTTTTTCGATTTGCTTACCCTCTTACCTTCACGGATTTACTCATTACCTGTTTGAAATTGCATAAAATGCTTATAATCTTAAAGTAATCTCATTCTCCAACTTACGTCGATTAACTTACGATGAAACTTAAACGTACGAAAAAATGCGGGATATAATATCTCATTCCATCAATTTACTTATGGCGTACTTTAACGTACGAAAACATGGGGTATAAATAAAATCCCAACCGCATGATAGAAATCTCGTGCATCACAATAACAACCACACTGCAGAAACCTCGTGCACCACAACACTGAGTTCCACAACCACAATGACAATAACACAAGAGTACGACAAGTAAATCAATTCAAAAGCTTTCGATCACAAAGAAACGTTAAAACTAGTTCACAAGGAATAACCATAATAAAGAATACTAGTCATAACAAGAATAGCTCAACAAGGGAGAAAATAATATGTACCAATGATCCCACAAAGTACAGTTAAACAACATGGGAGATAACACGAGCCAATAATTCCTAATAAGGATAAGTCAACTAAGATATAGGATATCTAAACTTCTTTTAAGGTTGAGTAATTACGAAAGAGATAAAACAATTCAAATAAGGGTAAATAGCGAAAGATAATAAAAACCTTAATTAAGGATGAACGACTTCAGGAGGGGTAATTATACTTTCAATTAAGGAGAAGCGACTAGGGAGGGATATCATGGCAATAAAAGAGGCAATAACTTCAGTTAAGTTACATAGCAGTTAAATAGGCAATAAGAGTGGATCATGAAGCAACTAATTCCAATTAAAACACGTAGAGGTGAAAACTAGTAAATAAGAACTCAATCATAGCAAAAAAAACTTCATATCTAGTGTACATAAAGACCTAAGAGCCCTAAAAGGTCAACTTTCCACAAATAAGCCCGAGCACGTACTCGTCACCTCCCGTACACAGACTTTACAACATACAATTAGTATAGAAAACTCAAATCCTAACGAGTAGTTCCCCCACACGAAGTTAGGCAAGATACTTACCTCAAACAGACAGACTGATACTCTAAAATAAACTTCTCGGGTAAAATAACCTTTGGACGGCTCAAATCTAGCCAAAATAACTTCAAAGCATAAATAAAACTCATAAGAAATTATTTAGGATCATAAAGACTCATTTTTTATCAAAAACTAAAAATCAACCCAAAAGTCGCCTTCCAGGCCCGCACCTCGGAACCTGACAAATTTCACAAAATACGAACAACCATTCCGATACGAGTTCAACCATACTAAAACTATCAAATTCCGACACCATTTGGTTCATCAAATCATCATTTTAAATTTGAAAGTTTTCATCAAAATTCCCATTTTTCTTCAACCCAAAACACTAATTAAATGATAAAAATAAAGATAAAATCATGGAATATAACAAAATCTAGGTGAAGAACACTCTAAAAATGTTGAAAATGGCTAACCCTCGGAATAGAGTACTATATATTCCACCCAGGAATTAATGCGTCGCGATCACGGAACAACACATATGATCACGAAGAAGAAAATGAAAGCTGCCCAGACAACCCTACGCGAACGCGAGCAAAGGGCCATGAATGCGAAGAATAAGAACATGAACCTACACGAATACACAAGGGGACACGTGAACGCTTAGGGTAAATGATCACCAGTGCCTAGTTTCTACTACGTGAACACGATAAGACAGCTGCGAACGCGAAGAAGGGAAATGCAGAAGTACGCGATCACGGAAAGAAGTATGCGAACACGAAGAGGAAATATTTCATCCTCCGCAATTATACTACGCGAATGTGGATACACTGTAACGACTCGACCGGTCATTTTGAGCTCTAGCACATCGTTCGGCAGTTTGAGGCCATGCGCAGCTTCCTTCAGGTATTATGACTTGTACGCGTGGTCGGAATTGAATTTCGGAAAGTTTGGAATTGATTTGGAAAGAAAATTCTCATTTCGGAAGCTTTAAGTTGAAAATTGAGTAAGGTTTGATTTCTGAGTAAAGGACCTCAGAATCAGGATTTGAAGGTTCCAATAGGTTTGTATGATGATATAGGACTTAGATGTATGTCCAGATCGGGTTTTGGATGACCCGGAGCGTTTCGACGCCTATTGTGGAATTTAGCATTTTTGGAAGAAATCCAGATCAGGATTCTCATTTCTATAAATCTGGGTTGAAGTGTATTTCAATGTTATCGATGTCCGTCTGGGATTCTGAGTCTAGAAATAACTCTGTATGGTGATTCTGGTATTGGGAGCGCGATCGGAAGTGGATTCGGAGGCCCATAGGTCATTTTGGAGTCGTTTGGCTAAAGTTAGAAATTTGAATGTTTTTTGAGAAGTTTGACCGGAAGTGGACCTTTTGATATTGGGGTCGGATTCTGATTCCGAAAGTTGGAGTAGGTCTGTAATATTGAATATGACTTTTCTGCAAAATTTGAGGTCAATTGGATGTGATTTGATAAGTTTCGACATCGAATGAAGAAGTTTGAAGTTCTAAAGTTCATCAAGTTTGAAATGGAGTGTGATTCATGATTTTAGTGTTGTTTGATGTGATTTGAGGCCTTGAGCAGGTCCGCGTTATGTTATGGGACTGGTTGGTGTGATTGGACGGGTCCCGGGTGCCTCCGGTGGATTCCAAGTGGTTAACGGAATGAATTGGAGTTGGGAGGAAGAGCTGAAGCATGTTGTCATCTGGTGTAACCGCACCTGCAAGGTCTTGGCCGCAGGTGTGAAGCCGCAAAAACGGCCAAAGGAGCGCAAATGCGGTTGAGAAAGGAGGCAAAATTTAGAGGGAAAGCAGTATTTGAGGCTTGAGTTTGGGCGTGGAATCCGAGGTAAGTGTTTGGTCTAACCTTGACTTGAGGGAATAGGCATCTCCAACTTATTTGCTATGTAAAATTCCATGTGTATGGCGTATAGGTGTGGTGACGAGTACCTATGTGCCACCAAAATTACCATGTTTAAATGTTTCCCTTCCCTGTTTCCTATTGGAATACCCGTTGTCTTAATTGCTACCTACTTATAGGTGTTTCCATGCCTAAATTGTTGCTTGCTCATAAATGCTTCCATGCCTTAATTGCTACTTGCTCATAAATGCTTCCATGTCTAATTGCTTCATATTAATCGTTGCTCTCCTTATTGAAGTATTCAATTGTTTCCTGGTTTCGTTTTATTATTCTGTTGGTCTTTATTGGTTTATGGGTGCCTCGTAGTGCACCTTGGTTGATCTCACTGAGAGGTTTACACTGGTGAAATTGTTTAATCGTAGTGATATTCTATTGCGTGAATTGAGGTATAAGTACATTGGAGGATTTGGCTTAATCTGTAAATACTTGTCTTTATTTTTGTGATTAGTGTTGATTTTTATATTGGGATCGGGTTGAACGCAGCAACAAGGAGTAATAAGGGTGGACAGGTGGGATCGAGTTGCGTGCCGCAACAGGAGGAATAAGGGTGATATGTGTTGAGGAGTAATAAGGGTGGACAGGTGGGATCGAGTTGCACGCCGCAACAAGAAGGAATAAAGGTGAATATTGATTCTGTTGTTGTGTATATGATGGGATCGGGATGCATGCCGCATCAGTTGTTGTTATGTGTTCATTATCTATTGAGGTCTGTTATTGTGATACTGGAACACCCTTAAGGATTGGTTATAACTAAAATTTAGTGGAACAGTTGGGTTCCGGATATACTTAATGCTAGTTATTGCTTTAATACACATCGTATTTCCTTTTGTTTAGTATAAACTGTTGCAGGTTGTATATGTTGTATGCCCCGCCGTTGCTTCGTCACTACTTCATAGAGGTTAGGCTCGGCACTTACCAGTACATGGGATCAGTTGTACTAATACTGTACTCTGCACTTTTTGTGTAGATTTTGGAGCTAGTGGCTGATCGTGAGGCTGGTTGCTATCACTGCGCACCGGAGACCCAAGGTAGTCCTGCAGGCGTCCGCAGGCCCTGGCGTCCCCTTATATCTCATTTTATTTTCTGTTCTATCTACTTCAGACAGATGTAAACTTTTCGTTCAGACCGTTACTTGTAGTAATCTTAGACAGTTCGTGAGTTGTGACACTAGTTCTGGGTGGATGTTACTTTGGTTTTCGTTATTGTATAAAGTTAAATCTTTAAATTGCTTTCATCCGCAATTATATCTACTGTTTTTTTATATTTTTAAGTAATAAATATTTGAAAGATAAAAGAAAAAGGTAGAATATCCTGAAACATTGGTTTGCCTAGCGGGTACAATGTTAGGAGCCATCACAGTCCCGACGGTGGGAAATTCGGGTCGTGACATCTTGCCACAGAAATGGGATCGCACCTGCAGGAGGAGAAACACCGAAGTGGAGTGAGGGAGTCTGGCGAAGAACCGCAGGTGTGATAGTGGGGCCTCACCTGCGGAACCGCATAAGCGGTCAAGTGACCGCAGGTGCGAAAAGGCTGGAGGCAGTGTGTTCTTTTAAAAATGGGATTTGGCCCATTTTCCTTCATTTTCTCTTGGTTTGAGCGATTCTTGGAGGGTTTTAAGAGGGGATTTTCATCATCAATGGAAAAGTAAGTCATCCCCACGTATTATGAGTTAAATATATTGATTATGTATATGTTTTAACATGGAAATTAGTAGAAACTTGGGGTTCGAGGAAAAAACCTAGAAAATTGGTATTCTTGGATTTTGACCACGATTTTGGATATGCAATTGAGAGTAAATTATATATTTAAGTTCGTAAGGTTGTGGGCAAACTTTATCTAAGAAAAATTTCGGAATTCGGGCATGTGGGCTCAATGGCGATTTTGTCAACCTTTTGATTCGGGTTTGAAATTGTTATAAATTGGATTATTAAGAGTAATCAAACATATATTAATGGGTTTACATAATTATTGGCTAGTTTTGGAGCCTCGTGCATCGATTTGAGTCTTCGGAAGGGCGTGGAATGTCGGTTATGGAACTTCAGAGCGAGGTAAGTCTCCTTTCTAACCTTATAAGAGGGAATTGTCCCTATATGTGAATTAACTGGATATGCGCTTCTATTTGTGAGGTCTACATACGCACGAGGTGACGAGAGTCCGTGCGTAGCTACTATTATGCTTAAGTCCGGGTAGTCTAGGACCCAAAAATATGTTTTACTTGCAATTTTTGAAATCTTGTTGTCAATTTAAAATGCTTAAAACATATCGAGCGTGTAAATGAATTTCTAAAAGACTATACATCGTTTCTTAAATTTTTAAAGAGAAATTTTCTTTTCTTGAATAATTGCTCCTTGATGAGTTCTTGATTGACTGTTTGAATGTGTATATCTATTGTGGAAAGGTCCGAACTCCTCGGTAGATTTAAATAGATGCATCTATGGTTCGCTTCATTCGACCCTCTAGCAGTGGACAATTTAAATATTATTAGACCGGGTCGTACGAACTCGGCATGATTTGCGTATGCTTGTATTGTTTGCCTTGAGATTCATAGATGTTGATATTTATTCTCTCTGGTCTAAGATAAGTGTATAAATGATGAAAATGAATTTAAAAATTTCCTATAAACGAAAGAATTGTTTACTTGCCTCATGCTATTGAGTTACAACCATTTTTATGAAAATTCTCGATTTACTATATTATTGGTATATTATTATTGGACCACTAGCAAGTGTCGAAGTCGACCTCTCGTATCTACTTCTTCGAGATTAGACGGGTTACTTACTAGGTACATGTTATTTTTGTATTCATATTACACTTGCTGTGTATTTTTGTTGTACATGCTCATGTATGTCTCGTGACCTAGTTTGGCGCAGCAGCATGGTTGACACGGGGACTTAGGTGAGCTACACTTCTCGAGACGACACGCAACCAGCAGAGTCTCCTTCAGAGTATTGTATTGTATTTTCTCTACTGTCCCACTTGTATTCCGTACGGTTATCGTATTATATTGTTTCCTAGAAATTGCTCATGCACTTGTGACACCGGGTTCTAGGATGATTATGAGATCATTCAACATTAAGTTTGTTAAGACATCATTATTTATTCAGTGAATTTCATTACTTATTGTTTAATGTATAAAAAATGATTTCAATAAATACTAAAATGGGAATCTAATTAACTTCTTGGTGTTTTATTGCCTGACAATGGTATCCGGCGCCATCACGACCCTTAGTGGATTTTGGGTCGTGACATACACGGACGCGAACGCGACGAAGGAAACCAGATGACAGAAAACAACAATCCAAAAATTTGAAGGAAATAGCCTGTAGCCCATCCGAAACACACCCGAAGCCCCCCGGACCCCGTCCAAACACACCAACAAGTTCCATAACCTAACATGGACTCGCTCGAGGTCTCAAATCACATCAAACAACGACGAATCTATGAATCGCACCATGAATCGAACTTATGAACTTTCAATCTTCCAACTTTCTAAAACTCGCACCGAAACCTATCAAACTAACCCGGAATGATGCTAAATTTTGCAGGGAAGTCCAAATGACACAACGGGCACATTCTGACCCCGATATTACCAAAGTCGAGTAATGGTCAAACCTCTCCACCTTCCAAACTTCAACTTTTTCAACTTCCATCGAAATGCTTCAAATTACCCTATGGACCTCCAAATCCAAATCCGGACGCATGCCTAAGTCCAAAATTACCATACGAAGCTGCTGAACATCCAAAGCTCATTTTGGAACCGTTTACATAAAAGTCAAATTCTGGTCAACTCTTATCGCTTAAGCTTCCAAAACTAGAATTCTTTTTCTAGTTTGACTCTGAATCATTCGGTAACTGAACTCGATCACACAAGCAAGTCATAACACATAATTCGAAGCTTCTAAAGACCTTATGCCACCGAACGGGACGTAAATTTTCAAAACGACCGAATGGATCGTTACAGTTGTATTTTACTGGTATCATAAGTGAAGGTAGATTGAGGAATATTGTCATATTCATAACTTGAGAGTGTTCGTGGTTCGATTTGGATTGATTTTTTCTTAAAAAGAAACAAACCAAATAAGTTGATTTTTTTAAATATTGCAGCCAAACAAAATTAATTAAGTCGATTTTATAGATTTAGTTTATGTCGTTTTTTATTTTTTCAACAATAGTCATATAGTATTTCTTATTGATTAATGAAATGGAATAATTTTCACTTTGCTCGCGAGAACAAAAAACTCGATCTTTTGTTAGTAAACTAACCTTATTTGTGTCTTTTGAGAATGTCCTTGAACATAGTTAAAATGTCTTAAATCTTCAAACGCTATGTATCCTTGCTAAAATTAACAAGAAAATATGATAACTTGTGAAAATTAAGTGATAAAACTATAGGATTGGAACTAAGTTTAAGTTAAATATGTTGATGATAATTGATTATTTTTAAGAGGCAGAGCTTTTTTCTTTTTTGAGATAGTTATATAGGACCAAAGTTCATTAATTTAAAAGCTTAAACTTTTTCAAACACAATTTTTTATATAATATTTATGTGATTTAAAAAAAATTAAATACACACGCATATACTGAGACTAGTTTAGGAAATATTGTTGTCTCATTATATTATCTTAGTCAATCTGTACTTCATAAATTCAATCTATTTTTCTTACAAAAATAATTAAGCTAGTTACGAAAAAGAGGAAAAAGCACATGGAATTGGGGATGAATGTCCGGTAGCAGGAATCTTCTTCAAGATATAAGGGGGATTACAGAAGACAAAAACTTCAGATGAAAGCAACAATTTCACTTTTTTGTAATATATTATGTTTCGGGTTAGCTAAAGGACGTCCATTCAAGGAAATTACTAATGTACTTTAGTAGTTGGAAGCTATACAATTCTCACATGCTAAACCATCATTGACAATGACAGAGGAAGCAAAGACTTTCTCACTGGAAAAGAACAAAGAATAGAAAGGTCATCAATATTTGTAGCACTTTCAGATTGATAATATATGCTTTTGAAAGAAACGTATATGAAAAAAGGGTTTCAGAGTTTCCAAACTCAGTTTTTAAGCTTTTAGAAAAGAAAATACTACTACTTATAGTGTCACGATCCCACTTCGCCCTCCATGAACTGTCATGACGGTACCTAGTCTTTACGACTAGGTAAGCCTAACCAATTGTGTAAAAGAAAACGAATGATAAAATTAGCCAAAAACTGCGGATAAAACATAATAAAACGTTTAAGATGCCGCTCGGCATATACAAATATAAACTCTCAAACTGAAACAACTCCCAAAATCTGGAATCTCATGAAATCACAAACTATAGATATTACATAGCGTTCTAACTCCAGAGTGCCTAAATCAAAAGAAATACAAAAAGGCTATAACTACAAGAGAGAATGGAAAGGGACTCCTCGGTCTGCGGACACGGAAGATATACCTAGAAGTCTCTGAAGAATCGCCTCGCCTCAAGGATAGTAGGGCTGAGTCGAAGAACCTGTATCTGCACACGAAAAACATGTGCAGGAAAGGGCATGAGTACACCACAGCGGTACCCAGTAAGTGCCAAGACTAACCTCGGTCGAGTAGTGACGAGGAAGGTTAGGACCTTACCGGTCATATACATATATATATAAAGAAATAAAACAATATGAAGTAACACAGGATAATGAGAATAATAACAAATACAACGGAGAGAAAATCACAGAAAGAACGTAACTCCACAAAGAGATAGCAACCGTGGATCTACCACGATACAGTCCTGTAGTCCCTAAATATAAATATCTAGTGGATCTCCTAGGTGTCGTCCTGTAGTCCAACTCGTAGTGCGTAGAGGATCTATCGGAATACCAATTCGTAGTCCCAAATATAAATACCCAGTACTGGGGGAATATACCGGGTGCAGTCCCGTATTTTCTATATAAATGTGCAGGGGGATCTGTCACACCTCCTTTTTACACACCCCGAGGGTATATAGGGGAGTTTTTTCAATTAAAGTGACATTACTCGAAATGGGATTATTTAATTTAATTTTTTCAGAGTCGCCACTTGGAATAGTTTATTTGGTGTCCCAAGTCACCGGTTTATTTTAAAATCCCAAATCGAGGAAATCGACTTTATTTAAAAGTCTGCGAAACCAGAAATTCTAGATAAGGAATTCTGTTAACCTGAGAGAAGGTGTTAGGCATTCCCGGGTTCCGTGGTTTTAGCATGGTCGCTTTAACTATTAATAATTGGCCTAATTATCTGATTAGTACATGTTTTAATCCTATTGTGTATTTTTAACTTTATGAACGTTTTAAATTATTTTAAATTGCTTTTAGGCTTTATGGAATTATTTTTTGAACAAGTTACTATTGTCGTACACTTGCCGTTTTGGAACACACCGCGAACCACGCTACATGAAATGCACCCGCGATTCGTGATATGTTTATTTTATTATTGTTCGAAGTTGTTATGATCAGGTCACATGAAATGCACACCCGAATTTGGGAATTAGATATCACAACTATACCACGGGAACCGTACCCATAGCCGTGATGATTTATTAATCGCGCCTAAAGCAAGCTACGATGTTCATGATTGGATTGTTTCTTCCTAAAACTACTTTGAGATTATTGTAAGATCATGATTTAAAAATAAGGAATTATTATTGAATAAATATATGATTTGAGTTATTATGGACCTATTCAGCCATGTCGGTATCAAATTTGCTATTGACTTAACTTCCTTTAATTTGGATCCAAGCTACTACATCGTTCTCTCTCCATTTTGAATACATCTTCCTATCTTTCCCTATGAATTACAATCTCATTGAAGAAACTCATTCTGTCTCTCACGAATTCTATTTTTTGACGCTCTTCCTTCATTTTTTTGTTCATATCTTTCAAGTTGGTAGATAACCAAAATATAATATACAAATCAAAAAGAAATATGGTGAAAGAAAAATAATGGAAACAATGGTTAAGAAAAGAATGAACCTTTTATAGATGAAGATCTTATTCAATACATATGGAGCAAAAAACCTTCAAATTTAATGTGCAAACGAACCACAATTAGAGGCAACAAGCGGAAACCTTTCAAACCGAATTCGACTTCGACCTCCTCGGGCTAGTATTTTGGGCTATCTTTTAAATTGAGTTTGAAGCTTTTGGATTTGATTTTTGGTGTGATTTAGCTCCTGTTTTGAGGTATTTTTTTTTGCCTTAAACAAGGTAATGAATGGCTATATTTTATTTTTTTTGAAAGAAATAGGAAGAAAGAATGAAACTAGTAGAAATTCTCTTAAGCATAGAAGAAGAAAATTTATTTTCTCTCAATTTCCTCCCCTCTTCGCTCTCCTTTTTTCCCAAATATTTTTCTTCTATTTATAGGACAATTTTCGAAAATTTTCATATTTGTTTTTTAATTATTTTATTATTTTTGGTTTTTTTTATTTAAAAGAAATCCCACTTACATTTTGCTTTTCTTTTTTTTTATAAAAGGAATTCCCACCTTTCTTTACTTTTATTTTTTCAATTCCAACTTTAATTACTTTTATCTTATTTAAAATCCCACTTTGTTATATTTCTTTTTTTTTATTTTTCCAATTATTTTACTTTTCTTTAAAATAAATCCACTTTCTTTTACTTTTCATTTTAAAAAAATTCTACTTTCTTTTACTTTTTTTTTTCTAATTTTGAGACATCTTTACTTTTCCTTAATTCCCACTTTCTTTTACTTTTAATTTTTAAATTTCCATAAACTTTACTTTTATTTTTTAAATTTTCCAATTTTTTTACTTTTTAAAAAAGAATTCCACCTACTTTTACTTTTAATTTTTTTAATTCCCTACCTCCCTTTTTTCTTATTTATTTAATCTCTCCCGAAATAAAAAAACAATATTTTTGGATTTTTTTAATTATTTGAAAATAAAAATAAAAATAAAATAATAGTAATAGTAATAATTCACCTTTTAAATTTTGTATTTTTACCCTATAATAAAAAGTGCAACAAAGCTAAAAAATTGTAGGTTAAAACCCCTAAACTATTTACATAGAAAAAGTGACAAAAATTAAATATTGTAAAAAATTAGGTGCTCACAGCTGCCCCTCTTTTCTTGGAAACATGAAGAGTTTTCAAGCAAAGATAAGGTGAGCCATGTGACTAATTTTTGAAAATATTTTTATTCAAAAGAGAAGAAATAAGGATAAAAGAAAAGAGAAAGGGTGCAACCGAGTCTTGGTTTTGGACAACCTACATATCCCGGGTTATAGGGGAATCAGGTCACGTGTAGTTCAAGAAAAATGATGGAATGATGAGTTGAGAAGTCGAGTGAGGTTCCGTCGAGGCTCCAGTCCGCGATCCTGTTATTATATCAAAAATCAAAAAGAAACTAAACAAGCCTATCAGCTTTGAATTACAAGATTCCTATCTATGAGTCTTCTGAAACTTGTCCTTGAGTCTTGACTGGTTCTTCCTGCAGACTCTGATCTGAATCGTGATGCTCGTTAGCTGCAACCGCTGGTTCATTCTTCTTCAGCTTTTCGGATCAAGGCGGGACATGAGAAGCTTGTGACTTCAATCATATCTTGAACAACCCTCATCTTTCTCCACTTCAACACTTTGAGTTCATTTTTTTTGCTCTTTTTCTTCTTTTCTTTATTTTGGATTGAGACTCATTCTTTTGGTTGTCTCGGACCTTGTGCCTCGAGGCCAAACCTACTCAGATACCAAAACAAACAAATAAACGATATTTTTCTGCCCCAATTTTCACTAGAAAAAATTTCGTGAGTTATTTTTAACTAAAATCTAAACTATTTTTTTTTAAAGCGTTAAAATAAGGATTGTGTCTTTAGGAGGAAGAGATTAGGAATGGAGCCTTATATCTAAAATAACCTCGACTAGGGAGTAGATACCCTATGTTGGCAAAAGGCGACTAGGGAATGGAGGCCCTATGTCTAAAAATCTCAACTAGGATTTGAGCCCTATGTTGGCAAAAGGCGACTAAGAGACGGAGACCCTATGTCTAAAAATCTCAAACTAGAGATTGGACCCCTAATGTTGGCAAAAAAAGTCGACTAGGAAATGGAGGTCCTATGTCTAAAAATCTCAACTCAGAGATTGGAACCCTAATGTTGGCAAAAGGGTGACTAGGGAATAAAAGCTCTATGTCTCAAATCTCAACTAAGGGATTGGAGCCCTAATGCTGGCAAAAAGGCGACTAGGGAACGACTAGGGAATGGAGGCCCTATGTCTAAAAATCTCAACTTAGGGATTGGAGCCCTAATGTTGGCAAAAAGGCGACTAGGGAATGGAGGCCCTATGTCTAAAAATCTCAACTCAGGGATTGGAGCCCTACTGTTGGCAAAAAAAGGCAACTAGGGAATGGAGGCCCTATGTCTAAAAATCTTAACTTAGGGATTGGAGCCCTAATGTTGGCAAAAAAGCAACTAGGGAATGAAGGCCCTATGTCTAAAAATCTCAACTAGGATTTGAGCCCTATGTTGGCAAAAGGCGACAAGAGACGGAGACCCTATGTCTAAAAATCTCAAACTAGAGATTGGACCCCTAATGTTGACAAAAAAAGTCGACTAGGAAATGGAGGTCCTATGTCTACAAATCTCAACTCAGAGATTGGAACCCTAATGTTGGCAAAAGGGTGACTAGGGAATAGAAGCCCTATGTCTCAAATCTCAACTAAGGGATTGGAGCCCTAATGCTGGCAAAAAGGCGACTAGGGAGCGACTAGGGAATGGAGGCCCTATGTCTAAAAATCTCAACTTAGGGATTGGAGCCCTAATGTTGGCAAAAAGGCGACTAGGGAATGGAGGCCCTATGTCTAAAAATCTCAACTCAGGGATTGGAGCCCTACTGTTGGCAAAAAAAGGCAACTAGGGAATGGAGGCCCTATGTCTAAAAATCTTAACTTAGGGATTGGAGCCCTAATGTTGGCAAAAAAGCAACTAGGGAATGGAGGCCCTATGTCTAAAAATCTCAACTCAGGGATTGGAGCCCTAATGTTGGCAAAAAGACGACTAGGGAATGGAGGCCCTATGTCTAAAAATCTCAACTTAGGGATTGGAGCCCTAATGTTGGCAAAAAGATGATTAGGGAATGGAGGCCCTATGTCTAAAAATCTCAACTCAGGGATTGGAGCCCTAATGTTGGCCAAATGTGTAAGGCCCCGGAAAATTTTTCCAAGTAATTTGAGATTTCGTCGTACCAAGGTAGGCTAATTATTTCATTTTGTATGCAAATGAGGATTCATGATATAATGGGTATCAATTGGATATGTTAATAAACATATAATTCATATTAGAGGTGGATTGGGGTCTAAGGAGAGGCCTAAGTCTAAGCCAAGTTAGAAAAGTATCATATTAGACGAAATCTGCAAATGAGTGCGCACAAGACCCCACTTTGAACGATTATATCTCCAGTTCTATAGGGAGTTGTCTGTGATGCATAACATATAAAATTAAAGATCTTTGAGTCTAGTTTCCAATGCAACAAACCGTTTGTCATTTGGAGGTGTATACAGAAAGTTATGACCATTTTTGTGTTCCTTCCGTCGCCAGTGCCCTGGGTAGCGCTGGGCGCTAGCCGTGGCGCCCGGAATTTTGAGCTACTGGAATCAGCGCCCCAGGTAGCGCCCATCGCCACCTGTGGCGCCCGAAACAGCCTATAATACACAATTTCGGGGTTCCTTTTCTCTCATTTCTTTTGGACGAGTTTGAGGGTTTTCCTCCATTCTCTCAAGACCTCCAACTCCTCTCATCTTCAAGGTAAGTTTTTGGAGTATTTTGAGTTGATCACTACTCCTAAACACTTATATTAACATGGATTGATCTTGAAAATCCATAGATTTCCATTAAAATCCTTGAATATATCAAGAACACCACAAGTGGGGATTCTCAAGATTCTTGCTACAAGAGGTATGTCTATCACCTCTAACTACTCTATGGTGATTAATTATGTATGATATATACATTAGAACTCATGGGATGGGGTTTGGAAGTCATAGGTGCCTAACCTAGGTTGTGTTGGTATTGTAGAGATTGTGAGGTGGGTTATTGGGGTATGATTCTTGGGGTAATAGTATTACGTATACATGCATGTACAAATTAGGTTTGTGGGAAGGTTGATAAATATAAATAAGTAAAGATTGGGTTGGGGAAAGAAGAAAATCTTGTAAAAGGAATTTAAAATCAAGATGCTCAACTAGTGTTTGATAAAATGCTCAAATGAGCTGAGACCATAAATACCTTCCTAATTTGTGTTAATTTTGTTATGTTTCAAGTAGATTGGGATTGCTAGAATTTTTGAAACGTCGTAATAACTTAAGGAAAGCTAAAACGAGGTACGTATGGATAACTTTGACCTTTGTAAAGTCACTTTGTTTGGTGTACGAATATCTGGTATGTGATATCTACATGGAATTATTGTGATTGGTATGATTTGATTGTTCGTGGTTAAGTCTCCTGATATAATGGTGTACATAATTGGCAATAAATCAAATGTGTGATTGTGAATATGTTATGTGGTAAGAATTGAGGAACAAATGATAGAAGGGAATCGTAATTGATGAAATTTAAATAACAGTAGCAATATCATCTGTGACCCATTGTGGGCAGTTATCGTTGTGATTTGAATTATATACAGTTGTTGAATATGATGGTTGTGGAAATTCTTTGAGAAATTGTTGTTGTTGTTCTTTGTGAATTGTTGTTATTGTTGTGTTGTTTGTGAATTGTGATTGTACGGTGGGATCGGGTTGCGCGCCGCAACACGAAGTAATAAGGTGTGGGTTGTGGTGATAAGGGTGGCTGAGGTAATAAGGGTGGACGAGGTAATAAGGATGGAAAGTGATCGAAATCACTACTGAAATGAAAATATGAGAAAGTTGTGAAATCATTGATGTGAAAATGTTGAAGGAGAAATGGAGAGATTGTAACTTGTTTGGCTTGATTGCTTCCTTCATGTGTATTTGATTGTTGATTCCATTACTACTTGTTACTTGTGTATGGTTGAGTTTACGCAGGGCAAGTTTGTTCATACATACCAGTACAATTCAAATGTACTGACTTCCCTTTTGTCGTGGGCGCTACATTCGTGTTATGATTGTAGTTGGATCCTTAGCAGGTACTCCAGTCCACCGACCGTAGCTCCCCTTCACTTTCCGCCAGAAGCATTGGTGAGCCCTTTTCCTCCCGGGGCCTTGCGTGGCTCATGCCGCTTTTTATTTCGGAGTCTTGTTTTGGTTTTTGGTGTGAGGTATAGCCGGAGCCTTGTTACCGGCAAGTATTGTATCATCCTTTTGTATCCTTAGAGGCTCTGTAGACAGTAAATGTGGGTTGCGAATTTATGAAAATATGTATTTTGTATATTGGGCGATGTAAGTTGTAAACCTCATTAAGTGACTATGTATGTTTTGTAAAAAGGGTGTTTTAATTATAAAATGACTATTTCCTTTGATTAATGGAAAATAAAAATGCGGGGTAACACGTGGAATAGAAAAGGCACCCAGGTCCGCTTAGCTGGGGCTACCCGGTCGAGCGCCGGTCGCGCCCCTCAGTTTTTGGGGAGTGACAAAAAGGCGACTAGGAAATGGAGGCCCTATATCTAAAAATCTCAACTAAGGGATTGGAACCCTAATGTTGGTAAAAGGAGACTACGGAATAGTGTCTAAAAATCTCAACTCAGGGATTGGAGCCCTAATGTTGGCAAAAAGGCGATTAGGGAATGGAGGCCCTATGTCTGAAAATATCAAATCAGGGATTGGAGCCCTAATGTTGGCAAAAAGGCGACTAGGGAATGGAGGCCCTATGTCTAAAAATCTCAACTCAGGGATTGGAGCCCTACTGTTGGCAAAAAACGCAACTAGGGAATGGAGGCCATATGTCTAAAAATCTCAACTAAGGGATTGGAGCCCTACCGTTGGCAAAAGGAAACTAGGGAATGGAGGCCCTATGTTTAAAAATCACAGCTCAGGGATTGGAGCTCTTATGTTGACAAAAAGACGACTAGGGAATGGAGGCCCTATGTCAAAAAATCTCAACTAAGGGATTGGAGCCCTACTGTTGGCAAAAGGAAACTAGGGAATGGAGGCCCTATGTTTAAAAATCACTGCTTAGGGATTGGAACCCTTATGTTGGCAAAAAGACGACTAAGGAATGGAGGCCCTATGTCAAAAAATCTCAACTCAGGGATTGGAGCCCTATGTCTAAAAATCTCAACTCAGAGATTGGAGCCCTAATGTTGGCAAAAAGGCGACTAGGGAATGGAGGCCCTATGTCTAAAAATCTCAACTCAGGGATTGGAGCCCTACTGTTGACAAAAAAAAGGCGACTAGGGAATGGAGGCCCTATGTCTAAAAATCTCAATTTAGGGATTGGAGCCCTAATGTTGGCAAAAGGCGACTAAGGAATGGAGGCCATATGTGAAAAAATCTCAACTTAGGGATTGGAGCCCTAATGTTGGCAAAAGGCGACTGGGGAATGGAGGCCCTATGTCAAAAAATCTCAACTTAGGGATTGGAGCCCTAATGTTGGCAAAAGGAGACTATGAAATGGAGGCCCTATGTCAAAAATTCTCAACTAGAGATTGGAGCCCTATGTTGGAAAAAGGCGACTAGGGAATGGAGGCCCTATGTCTAAAAATCTCAACTAGGGATTGGAGCCCTATGTTGGAAAAAAGCGTCTAGGGAATGGAGGCCCTATGTCTAAAAATCTCAACTAGGGATTTGAGCCTTATGTTGGCAATAGGCGACTAAGGAATGGAGGGCCTATGTCTAAAAATCTCAACTTAGGGATTGGAGCCCTATGTTGGCAAAAAGGGGACTAGGGGATGGAGGCCCTATGTCTATAAATCTCAACTTAGGGATTGGAGCCCTAGTGTTGGCAAAAGGTGACTAGGGAATGGAGGCCATATGTTTAAAAAATCTGAACTCATGGATTGGAGATCTGATATTGGCAAAAAGGCGACCATATCTCTAAAGATCTCAACTTAGGGATTTGTGCCCTAATGTTGTCAAAAGGCGACTATGGAATGGAGGCCCTATGTCTAAAAATCTCAACTAGGGATTGGAGCTCTATGTTGGAAAAAGGTGACTAGGGAATGGAGGCCCTATGTCTAAAAATCTCAACTAGGGATTGGAGCCCTATGTTAGAAAAAGGCGACTAGGGAATGGAGGCCCTATGTCTAAAAATCTCAACTTGGGATTGGAGCCATATGTTGGCAAAAGGAGACTAGGGAATGTAGGGCCTATGTCTTAAAATCTCAACTTATTTCTTTTTCGTTTTTGGTTGCACCTGCTTCTTGCAGAGTTGCTTTCGATTGCCCCTGTTTTAATTTTTCAAACAAAGAACAATTGTTAGTTTGAATCGGTGGTTGGTTTTTTGACCTTGACTGTTTTGATCACTTGGTCGCGGCCCAACTCTTCTGGTGAGAACCTCTGCTACTTGCTGGCTTTTCTGAAGATTGATCTCTCTCCTAAAATCGAGGAACTCAACTTTCCAAACTTTCCAAGTGATGATTCAACTGTGTGGGGCTTTTGGCCCTTTCACCTTATTTTGCCTCTAAGGGCTTTTGACCTTGTATTTCTTTTTATTTTTAATAACTCTGATTTCAGAGCATCAGTCATCATGGCCAGTACGGATTGACTTGATGCACCCGCTGAGGCTGGGTACTTTCTTTTGGACTTGGCTTTTATTAAGCAGAACTCTGTAAAACCAATCTTGCCACATTTTCTTTGTATTAGTTTCGGAACAGAGTTAGACCGAAAGGGATTCAAAGTAAACAAAGGACAAGAAAGTGAATTTAAGGATAAGTGTCCCTTTCGGGGAGGAAATAAGGTCTTATCTAGGGTGTATGCAGACTTCAATAGACATGGCATGCTTCTTGGACTGGATACCCGATTTGCACAACTATCCAACTTCTCATAAACCCATTGCGACCCATGTTTTTAAAATTGAGAAACCTTGCCAGGACTCTTTCAAATACCAATGGCGGTGAGGGGTTTCTTCTTTTCGATCAACGGCGCCATTTGCGGGTTTTCGCCAATCGACCTCTCTCATTTCTCTTCTCACCGTCGCCTTATAGTGCTCTTTACGAGTTTTCACTGACAAGACTCTCTCATTTTTAATTTCTCTGCTCACCATTGACTTATGGTGCCCGTAGGTTTTTACCAATAATACTCTCTCATTTTATTTCTCTCATCTTGATTGTATCGGATCCAAACAGTTGCGTTCTCCAATTTTGAAAACCTTTCGCCGATTGATCGGAAGGACTTGAACATGGTTTGGGTAAAAAGAGTTGTATCGAATTACAACTTTGGAATCGTTCAGATAGGATCATCGCCGAACCATTATAACATCTGCCCCAGTTTCACTTTTGGGGGAAAATTGATTTTTGGTTTGGTATGACTGAACCCCAGGAGAGAGGCTGCCTACGTATCCTTTCGGAATCAAGTCGAACATAGTTCAGGGAACTTTGTTTTTGATTATCTTTTGTTTTTCTTCTATTTTGTTTTCTCTTTCTTTGCCTTTCCTTTTTTTTTCTTTTTCGTCTTTTTTATCGTTTCTTACCCCTTTTTGTATCTTTCTTTTCCTTTCTTTTTCATTTCTTTTTCTTTTGCCCTTTTCTTCCCCTTTTTTCTGTATTTTTCTTTTCCTTCTCTTTTATTTTTTTTTATTTTTCATTTCATTTTTCAATAACACTTTCAGGTTCCAAAGAGGGTAATCAAGGAAGAGTGACCGGCTCAAAAGGTTTACAAAGGGTTGAGTATTTGGATAGTGAGAAAGAAAAACTTCTTCTTCCCAACCGGAGAACATTAATTCTATATAGAGGATCCAACATAGTACCTTTTTACTGCATTTGTATTGACAGTTGTTTCAGAGACATTTCCTTCGATGTGTCGCAAGTACAACGCACTCTTTCGGCAGTACTCTTGTTACCATGTATGAACCTTTCCAATCTGGAACCAATTTTCCTTCAGCTGTTCCAACTCTTTGTTTTATTTCCTTAAGCTAATCTTCAGTGCGATCTAATTCTTGATTCATTATTTCGAGGTCTAACAGTGTTTTAGAATCCGGGTATGAAGTCCGCAAGCATGTCATGTTATTGAAATCTGCATTTAACATAACTAAAAAGAGAATGAGAAAAATGACAAGATTAAGAAAAAAGACATTCCTGGACAATGAAATATTAATTTCATTTGATTTGTTCAATTTTTTTTTATTTTTTTCAATTTTAGAAGATAGAAAGGTTTATATCAGAAAGTAAGACAATAAAGTAAAATATCTGAATCACACCCTGAGATAATTCGGACGGAGAAAGGATAGCAAGACTGACTACCGAGACTCCCGTATGATGGGGAACTTTCAGGCTTGGCTACCGTTTTTTTTGCTTTTCTTCTGTCTTGGCAATGGCTGAAATGGCCTTTAGTGGTGGATCAAATTCCTCAGCTTCACAAATCATTCCGACTATTGGCCCGATATTGTGGGTAGGCAACATATTGTTCGTCACATCAGAAGCTTCTTCATCCCGAAAAATGATTCTTTCAGTTTCAATCAGATCTTCAACTGCCCTTTTGAGGGTCCAACAGTCCTCTATACTATGTCTCACTGCTCCAGAGTGGTATTCACATATAGCATCAACTCGGTACGAGGGGGACTCGGGGTTCGGCCGGTTTGGGGCCACTGGCTACAATAGATTTAGCCTGATTAGCTTTTGGAACAAGCTTGAATACGATTCACCAATAGGGGTGAACTGATTCTTTCTGAAAGGCTCTCTTGGGCGAGGACTGCATTAGGGAACATTTGGTTGAGGATTATATGAAGCTTGGTAAGGATGAGCATTTCTGGGAGGTAGAGCTCGGTTTTGTGTATAATGTTGTGGTTGGGTGTAAGATTGCGTGCTTATCACTGCATAGGGAGGTGGTGCCACGGCATAAGCATCAATTTGAAGGGGATAATGGTGTGTTGGGACAATAGGAGGCACATATGATTGGCTAAATGACCTGCTGGCCCCCTCGAGCTTGAAACCATCATGGCTATCTCTTCACTCTCTTTTCTGTTCATCAAACCCTCCGAAATATTCTGAGCAGACTGTGATGTGGCTTTAAAAGCAGCATGACTCAAGATTCGACCTGTTTTTAAACGTTTTCAACCATTTCCCCAATTTTGATAGCCTCCGCGAACGGCTTTCCCATAGTGGACATCATGTTCTGGAAGTAGTCCGCATCTTGGGCCTGTAGAAAGACCGTGACCATTTCAATTTCATCCATTGGAGGTTTTACCCTGGCAGCTTGCTCATTCCATTTGACAGCATATTCGCGAAAGGTTTTTCGGTTTTCTTTTTCAAATTAGACAAGGAGTTTCTGTCGGGAGCGATGTCCACATTATATTGGAACTGGCGGACAAAATCTTGAGCCATATCGTCCCACACATGCCAATGAGTAATTTCTTGATCTGTATACCACTCAAAAGCGATTCTAGTGAGGCTTTCCCCAAAATAGTCCATTAGCAGCTCCTCTTTTCTACCAGCACCCCTCAACTAGTTACAGTATCATTTCAGATAAGCGACCGGGTCTCCGTGTCCGTTGTACTTTTCAAATTTTAGCATCTTGAAGCCAGCTGACAAGTGGAGATGGGGAAACATACAGAGGTCAGAGTATGAGACACTCTTTTAGCCGCTTAGACCTTGCATGTTTTTCAGGATTTGTTCTAGGCTCTTCATCTTCCGAGCCATTTCTTCTTGCTCGGGATTTTTAACAACCTTTTCTTGCTCCCCCGAGAGATCATATTGCTGAGGTTGAGTGAAAGAGTATGAGGTCACATATGTTATTTCTGATTGAAGCTGTGGACCTTGAAAGATGAACATCGAAGGCTCAACATACGGCCATGGTAAAGTTGGTTGTGTTTTGGTGCAGACTGGCGCTGTAGAGAACTATATTGGAGGTGCCCTTGAAGCCGGTGCCTGGGGGCGAACCACATAAGGCATGCCAGGATCATTGGAGGGCATTGGAGGGTGCCCGCATGGGATGAGCGGGTTGGGCACAAGGGCGTTGGTAACCTCACTTGACCTGGGGATCAACTCAGGGAACCTAGGGATTACACTTGGCGGTTCACTACCATCAGTCCAGGCATCCCACATTTCCAATATGCGGAGATGCAACATCTTATTCTCTTCAGCAGCTGCTGATTCTAGCTGCAGAATAGCCGATGTCGAGCTATCTTTAGGACCGATCATTTGGAGATTGCTTGTAGAGGCCATCTATGCATTTGGATCTTGTGAAGGAGGGGAGGCTAGACTACCAACAAAACCAACCACCAAAACCTGGCTAATTTGCACACCCAACAACCTTGTTAGTTTTGAAACATTTAACATATAGGAAATCGCACGTTGGGATGCAATGCACCTAACAGTTAAACGCTTCTACCATGTGTTTGAACGATTGCATGTTTCATCCCGGCTTAACTAACTCTTTCAGTATGTACCTCTTTTATTTCTGCCTCTCTTTAATCACTCTTAATTTTTTCATTTTGTTTCTGTTGCTCTTTTATTTTTTGCACTCTCTTTTTCTCTTTTGTTTGTCACTCTTTTATTTTTTTTATTTTTTTTGTCGCTCTCTCGTTTTTTTTCTTCTTTTTTTCGCTCTCTTTTTTTCAATTTATTTTTTACTCAACTGATTTTATGGCTATGATCTAATCTGATAGAGATTGTCTACGTACCATGGCGCCGCATGAATCAGATCTTGCGTAGTTCGGGAAGATCGGGAATGGAATAAGTAAACTAACCTTTTTTTACTTTTTATAAACTAAGACCATGAAAGCTTTAAGGCAAAGGAAAAATATTTTTGATTTTTTGAAATTTTTTTCCTGATGAGTTTTTCTTTCTTTTGGAATTTCTAAAAAATGCTTATAAAAGAAGAAAGGAAATACTTATTTCTTTTTTTTTTGGGATTTTTTATTTTGATTTTTCTTTTAATTTTGAAAGAAAGACTTCTAAAAATTCATTTTCTTTTGATTGGAACTTTGGGAATTTCAAAAGTAAAAGGAAAATATTTTTGTTTGAATTTTCATTTGTTTTCTCTTTTTCTACAGAAGAAAGAAAATATTTTTGGATTTTGGATGTTGCCTCTTAATTTTCGAAAGAGGAATTTTTTAAGAAAAATGTTTTTAATTTCTGAGCTTGTTATTTATTTACAAATGTACTTCTACAGAAAAGCAAAAATATTTTTGGACTTCAATTTTTCAACAATTCTTTTTGACATTTATGAAAGAAAAACTTTTAAACAAGGAAAGATTTTTTTAAAATTCTTTTTTTTCTGAATTTTTTTGATTTTTTTTTTGAAAAAATAAATATTTCAAAATAAAGGAAACTCGTATTTTGGATTTTGATTTTATTGATTTTTCTTTTTATTTCTTTTTTTTGTGAGTTTTAAAAACTTTTTTTTTTTTGAATTTTTTAAATAAAGCTTTCTAAAAAGGAACTAAAGGAAAATATTTTTGGATTTTTGAAAATTGGGGTCGGAACTGATGAGGTTTGCCTACGTATCTCACATTCGGTGAGAATCAGACCCGCGTAGTTCGGTTAGTTTTGACGGAACAGGGGAAACATGGCACTTGAAAATTTTGGCTCATTTTGAAATGACTTTTTTTTTCCAGAGTTTCAGAATTTTCTAAATACCTACCTCTCACTCTTATTTTTGATTTTTGATTTTTGATTTTTTTCTTTTTTTTTCTTTTTTGATTTTCTTTCCCTATTCTAAAACCCGGTCAACACGCAAGCCGAAACAAACAGATGTGCAAGTAGCACGTAAGATGCATCAGGATGATCTTTTTAATTTAGGTACACATGCCCGAGACGTACCCAATCCCTGTGTTGAGTCCCCAAAGTCAAATGCACGTGATGTAAACAAACGTTCCTACTAGGGATCCGGCATGAGGCTGTGTTATTCTAGGTTTAAAAACCTAGGTATATTGTTCTAGACCTGGCTTACCCGAGCGGACAGCTCGAGCCGGGAGGGGGGGACAACATACCGGGAATACAGAAGTTTCACCGACTTTGCAACTTGTCCGAACCTCGTTCTAAAATTGGGATATGACTAACAGAAAAGAAGTCACACGAAGTGCACACATCCCAGATGATTTAGAAGACTTAGGGAGAAGAGGGTTTCGTAACAATTTTATGTACAATTCAAGCAATATCAAAGAGGTAAAAAGCAACATTTAGCACATTAGATTCAAATACGTAAAAATCAGATAATAAATAAAAGCCAACTATAATAATTATTCCAAGCTCGAATTCTGAACCCTGAACCAGAGATTCTGGGTTCTTTTCCCCAGCAGAGTCGCCAGAGCTGTCACACCTCCTTTTTACACACCCCGAGGGTATATAAGAGAGTTTTTCAAATTAAAGTGACATTATTCGAAATGGGATTATTTAATTTAATTTTTGCAGAGTCGCCACTTGGAATAGTTTATTTGGTGTCCCAAGTCACCGATTTATTTTAAAATCTCAAATCGAGGAAATCGACTTTATTTAAAAGTCTGCGAAACCAGAAATTCTAGATAAGGTATTCTGTTAACCCGAGAGAAGGTGGTAGGCATTCCCGGGTTCCGTGGTTTTAGCATGGTCGCTTTAACTATTAATAATTGGCCTAATTATCTGATTAGTACATGTTTTAATCCTATTGTGTATTTTTAACTTTATGAACGTTTTTAATTATTTTAAATTGCTTTTAGGCTTTATGGAATTATTGTTTGAACAAGTTACGATTGTCGTACACTTGCCGTTTTGGAACACACCTCGAACCACGCTACATGAAATGCACCCGCGATTCGTGATATGTTTATTTTATTATTGTTCGAAGTTGTTATGATCAGGTCACATGAAATGCACATCCGAATTTGGGAATTATATATCACAACTATGTCACGGGAACCGTACCCATAGCCATGATGATTTATTAATCGCGCCTAAAGCAAGCTACGATGTTCATGATTGGATTGTTTCTTCCTAAAACTACTTTGAGATTATTGTAAGGTCATGATTTATGAATATGGAATTATTATTGAAGAAATATATGATTTGAGTTATTATCGACCTATTCACCTATGTCGGTATCAAATTTGTTATTGACTTAACATCCTTTAATTTGGATCCAAGCTATTACATCGTTCTCTCTCCATTTTGAATACATCTTCATATCTTTCCCTATAAACTACAATCTATTTGAAGAAACTCATTCTGTCTCTCACGAATTCTATTTTTTGATGCTCTTCCTTCATTTTTTGATCATATCTTTCAAGTTGGTAGATAATCAAAATATAATATACAAATCAAAAGGAAATATGGTGAAAGAAAAATAATGGAAACATTGGTTAAGAAAAGAATGAACCTTTTATAGATGAAGACCTTATTCAATACATATGGAGTAAAAAACCTTCAAATTTAATGTGCAAACGAACCACAATCAGAGGCAACGAGCGGAAACCTTTCGAACCGAACTCGACTTCGATCTCTTCGGGCTAGTATTTTGGGCTATCTTTTAAATTGAGTTTGAAGCTTTTGGATTTGATTTTTGGTGTGATTTAGCTCCTATTTTTGAGGTATTTGTTTTGTCTTAAACAAGGTAATGAATGGCTATATTTTTTTTTTAAAGAAATAGGAAGAAAGAATGAAACTAGTAGAAATTCTCTTTAGCATAGAAGAAGAAAATTTGTTTTCTCTCAATTTCCTCCCCTCTTCGCTCTCCTTTTTTCCCAAATATTTTTCTTCTATTTATAGGAAGATTTTCGAAAATTTTCAGATTTGTTTTCTAATTATTTTTCATTTTTTTATTTAAAAGAAATCCCACTTACATTTTGCTTTTCTTTTTTTATAAAAGGAATTCTCACCTTTCTTTACTTTTATTTTTTAAATTCCAACTTTAATTACTTTTATCTTATTTAAAATCTAACTTTTTTTACTTTTCTTTTTTTATTTTTCCACTTGTTTTACTTTTCTTTAAAATAAATCCACTTTCTTTTACTTTTCTTTTAAAAAAAAGTTCTACTTTCTTTTACTTTTTTTTTTAATTTTCAGCCATCTTTACTTTTATTTTTAATTCCCACTTTCTTTTACTTTTTATTTTTTAAATTTCCACAAACTTTACTTTTATTTTTTTAATTTTCCACTTTTTTTACTTTTTAAAAAAGAATTCTACCTACTTTTACTTTTATTTTTTTTAATGCCCTACCTCCCTTTTTTCTTATTTATTTAATCTCTTCGGAAATAAAAAAAATAATATTTTCAGTTTTTTTATTATTAAAAATAAAAATAAAAATAAAATAATATTAATAGTAATAATTCACCTTTTAAAATTTATATTTTTACCCTATAATAAAAAGTGTAACAAAGCTAAAAATTATAGGTTAAAACCCCTAAACTATTTACATAGAAAAAGTGACAAAAATTAAATATTGTCAAAAATTAGGTGCTCACATGATCTACCGAAATTCCAAATCTTAGTCCCAAATAAACAGGCAAAGGGGATCTACCGGGATATCGCTCATAGTCCCAAAGTAAACACACAGCAGCAACACGAAGAATATTCAATTCAATCCAATTTCATACCAAGGTAAAACGGGAATTCTAACCTAGCATTCTGCACAAAATTCAAATAAGGCAGTTTGAATAAGTAAATCAATTAAGTCACTTAAACATGCTTTCCTAAGCTAACAGTAGGCTTAAATTGCAAGTAGTATAAATAGGGAAGAAAACACAGTTATAGTTACTTAATGAAAATAGGATTTCCAACAATTAGCACATGTACGCACTCATCACCTTACGTACAAGGCATTTCATATATCAACAATATCAAATACTAAGGGGAGTTTCCCCTACACAAGGTTAGGCAAGCCACTTACCTCGAACCAACTCAATCAACTCGAAATCACGTTCTTGCCACGAGTACCCGACTCCAAATGGCCCAAATCTATTCAATGTAATTACATAATGTATATATAACTTCAAGTAACTAATTCTACTAATTAATTCGAACCTAACACACAAAATTAAGAAAATTTCCCAAAAAGTCCCTCGGGCCCACGTCTTGGAATTGGATAGAATTCACAAAACTAGAATCCTCACACTCTCACGATTTCATGCATACCAATTACATCAAAATCAGACCACAAACAACCCCTCAAATCCCCAAATCCAAGTCTCCAATTTCAAACCCTAAACCCCCAAATTTAACCCTTATTTTCCATAAATTTCTTGCCAAATCAGTAGAAAAATACCATAATAACGAGTTTAGGTTCCAATAATCTTACCTTCTTGAAGCTCCATTGAATCCTCTATTAAAAACCTCCCAATAGCACAAATTCTCGGATAAAATGGTGATAGAATAGGCTAAAATCGTGACAGAAACCTTATATAGGTACTGGCCCAGGGTTTCTGCACCTGCGGCCATTTACTCGCACCTGCGGTCCCAGGTGCGCATCTGCGAGAAATTCACTTAAAACACCAAGCTGCACCTGCGCTTCTTCTACCGCACCTATGGTCTCGCAGGTGCGCTCCAGCTCTCGCACCTGCGACTTAAGAACTCCAAACGCCCAGCCGTATCTGCGGCTTCATCGCTTCTGCGGGCCCGCACCTGCGGTCCCATGCACGCATGTGCGGTTATGACAGATCCAGCCAACTTCAGATTTTTTCTAAGTCCAATTCAACTTCTGTTAACCACCAGAAACTCACTCGAGGCTCCTGGGACCTCAACCAAATATGCTAACCAATCCAAAAACATCATACGAACTTATTCCCACCCTCGAATCACATCAAACAACGTTAAAACCACAAATCACTCTCCAATCCAAGCCTAAGGATTCCCAAAACTTCAAAATTTCACTTTCTATCAAAAAGTCTGTCAAACCTCGTCCTAATGACCGAAAATTTTCCACACACGTCTCAAATTACACAACAGACCTACTCCAACTTCCGGAATTCCATCCCGACCCCGATATAAAAATCTCTCTATCAAACCGAAAACTTCAAAAATTTGACTTTCGGCATTTCAAGCCTAATTAAATTACGGACCTTCAAAACACAATCCGAACACGCCCCTAAGCCTGAAATCTCCCAACGGAGCTAATGAAACCAACGGAATTCCATTCCGAGACCGTCTTCACACGGCTCCGACTACGGTCCGACTTCTAAAGCTTAACTCTCATTTAGGGACTAAGTGTCCCAAAATACTCCGAAAACCAAAACGAATCTTCCCGATAACTCACAATAGCAAAAGTAAATATGGGGAATGCAGTTAATAGGGGATCGAGGCGTAAATTCTTAAAATGACCGGCCGGGTTGTTACATCCTCCCCCTTTTAAAACATTCGTTCGTCCTCGAACGAGCATAGAGACATACTTGAAGTAGTGAAAAGATGAGGGTAACGGCTGCGCATATCCTACTCGGTCTCCCAAGTTACCTACTCGACCGACTGACCCCGCCACTGAACCTTCACTGATGCAATGTTCTTTGACCTCAACTTTCTAATCTGTCTGTCTAATATTGCCATCGGTTCCTCAACATAAGATAGATCCTTGTCCAACAGGGCTTAGCTGAAATCCAACACATGCGACGGATCATCATGATACCTCCGGAGCATCGAAACATGAAATACCGGATGAACTCCTGCCAATCTGGGAGGTAAGGCAAGCTCATAAGCAACCTCCCCAACACGCCTCAATATCTCAAAAGGACCAATAAACCTCGGACTCAATTTTCCTTTCTTCCCAAATCTCATAACGCCCTTCATAGGCGAAACCCAAAGCAAGACCCACTCACCAACCATGTAGAAAACATCACAAACCTTCCGGTCCACATAATTCTTCTGTCTGGATTGGGATGTGCGAAGTCTATCTTGAATCACCTTAACCTTCTCCAAGGCGTCCTGAACCAAGTCTGTGCCCAATAATCTAGTCTCACCCAGCTCAAACCAACCCACTGGGGATCTACACCGCTACCATACAAAGCCTCATATGGTGCCATCTGAATGCTGGATTGATAACTGTAGTTGTAGGCAAACTCTGCCAATGGCAAGAACTGATCCCAAGAACCTTCAAACTCCATCACACACGCACAGAGCATATCCTTAATAATCTGAATAGTGCGTTCGGACTGTCCGTCCGCCTGGGGTGAAATGCTATACTCAACTCCACCCGAGTACCCAACTCATGTTGTGCGGCCTTTCAGAACTATGATGTGAACTGAGTACCTCTATCTGAAATGATGGAAACTGGAATACCATGCAGACGAACAATCTCCCGGATATAAATCTCCTCCAACCGTTCCGAAGAATAGGTAGTACACACAGGAATAAAATGCGCAGACTTGGTCAGTCGATCCACAATCACCCAAATGGCATCGAACTTCCTCAAAGTCCGTGGGAGTCCAACTACGAAGTCCATGGTGATCCTCTCCCACGTCCACTCCGGAATCTCTATCTGCTGAAGCAACCCACCCGGTCTTTGGTGCTCGTACTTCACCTGCTGACAATAGAGGCACCAGGCTACAAACCCAACTATGTCTTTATTCATCCGCCTCCACCAATAATGATGTCTCAAATCCTAGTACATCTTCGTGGCACCTGGGTGGATGGAGTACCGCGAACTATGGGCCTTCTCTAAAATCAACTCCTGAAGCATATCAACATTGGGTACACATACCCGACCCTCCATCCTCAATACCCCGTCATCACTAATAGTCACATCTCTGGCATCACCGTGTAGAACCATGTCCTTGAGGACAAGCAAATGTGGGGCATCACACTGACGCTCTCTGATACGATCAAATAAGGAAGACCAAGAAATCACGCAAACTAGAACCCGACTGGGCTCCTAAAGATCCAATCTGAAAAACTGGCTGGCTAAGGCTTGAACATCTATCGCCATGGGCCTCTCCACTGCTGGTAAATAAGACAAACTCCCCAAACTCTTCGCCCGATGACTCAAAGCATCGGCCACCACATTGGCCTTGCTCGGGTGATACAAAATAGTGATATCATAGTCCTTCAGCAGCTCTAACCACCTCCTCTGGCGTAAATTAAGGTCCTTCTGCTTGAACAGGTGTTGCAAACTCCGATGTTCAGTATAAATCTCACAAGGCACACCGTACAAATAATGACCCTAGATCTTCAAGGCGTGAACAATAGCAGCTAACTCGAAATTATGGACAAGATAATTCTTCTCATGTACCTTTAACTGTTTGGATGCGTAGGCAATCACCCTACCATCCTACATCAATACTGCTCCAAGGCCAATCCTCGAGGCATCACAATAAACAGTATAAGATCCCGAACCTGTAGGCAATATCAAAACTGGGGCTGTAGTCAAAGCTATCTTAAGCCTCTAAAAGCTCTCCTCACACTCTTCCGCCCACTGGAACAGAGCACCCTTCTGGGTTAGTCTGGTCATAGGTGCTGCAATGGATGAAAATCCCTCAACAAATCGACGGTAATAACCCGCCAAGCCAAGAAAACTACGGATCTCTATAGTTGAGCATGGTCTGGGCCAACTCTGCGCTGCTTCCACTTTCTTCGGATCCACCTTTATACCCTCACTCGACACCACGTGACCCAAAAATGCCACGGAATCCAACCAAAACTTACATTTCGAGAACTTTGCATATAACTTCTTTTATCTCAAAGTCTAAAGCACTATCCTCAGGTGCTGCTCATGATCTTCCCGACATCAAGAGTATACCAGAATATCATCAATAAAGACAATGACGAACGATTTAAGATATGGTCGGAACACACTGTGTATCAAATGCATGAAGGCTGTTAGGGCATTGGTCGGCCCAAATGACATAACAAGGAACTCGTAATGACCATACCCAGTCCTGAAAGTAGTCTTCGGGATATCTGGCTCCCGAATCTTCAACTCATGGTAACCTGAATGCAAGTCAATCTTAGAAAACACCCGTGCACCCTGTAGATGGTCAAATAAATCATCGATACGAGGCAAAGGATAATGGTTCTTCACTGTAACTTTGTTCAACTGGCGATAATCAATGCACATACGCATAGAACCATCCTTTTTCTTCACAAACAAGATAGGAGCACCCCATGGTGATACACTGGGCCGAATAAAACCTTTATCAAGCAATTCATGTAATTGATCCTTCAACTCCTTCAACTCAGGAGGGGACATACGATACGGAGGAATAGAAATGGGTTGGGTGCCCGGCAACAGATCATTGCCAAAATCAATATCTCTATCGGGCGGCATGCCCGAAAGATCAGCTGGAAACATATCAGAGAAATCCCGTACTATTGGGACTGAATCAACTGTAGGGGTATCAACACTGACATCTCTCACATAAGCCAAATAGGCATCACACCCCTTCTCAACCATTCGCTTAGCCTTAAGGAAAGAAATAATTCTTCTGGGAGTGTGATCTAAAGTACCCCTCCACTCAACTCGCGGTACACCTGGCATAGCCAACATCACGATTTTGGCGTGACAATCAAGAATAGCATAATGGGGAGACAACCAATCCATACCCAAGATAACATCATAATCAACCATGTTGAGCAACAATAAATCGGCTCTAGTCTCAAACCCACTAAGAGCAATCAAACACGACCGATAAACGCAGTCCACCACAAGAGAATCTCCCACAGGAGTAGAAACATAAATAGGGGAGCTCAAAGAATCCCGAGATATGCCAAAATGCAAGGCAAAATAAGAGGACACATAAGAATAAGTGGAGCCTGGATCGAATAAAACCGATGAATCTCTATGATAAACTTGGACAATACTAGTGATGACAGAATCGGAGGCAACAGCCCCGGTACGGGTAGGAAGAGCATAGTATCTGTCCTGGCCTCCCCTTCTAGGGCGATCTCTACCTCCCCGACCTACACCTCTAGTTGGCTGAGCAGGTGGGGTAGAACCTGGTGCTGTGATCATAGCCTGGGAACTCTTCGGGGCACGCTGTGGCTGAGAAGTCTGTGAAGGTGCACCCCTCCTAAGTATGGGGCAATCCCTCACCATATGGTATGTGTCACCACACTCAAAACAAGCTCTGGGAGCACGTGGCGGCTGTGACTAGCTCGGGACAGGTCTGCTGGACTGACCACTAAAAGCACCCCACGCAGGAGGCGCACTAGATACTAGAGGTGCATAATAAGGCTCCTGAGGTCTAGGAGGAGCTGAAATACCACTGACTGCTGGAAGAGCTGAATGAATGGGGCGAATCATATAATCCCTACCATGATGAACTGCAGCTGAGGCACGAGCACCTGAATAATGGCTTGACTCTCGACACCTCTTGTCCTCTCTCTCCTCTCTGTCCTGAGCATGCATACCCTCTACTCTCCTAGAAATTCTCACCACCTACTGATAAGAAATATCCATATCCAACTCCCGAGCCATGCTAGACCTGATGCTGGGAATGAGTCCCTCAATAAACCACCGAACTCTCTCACGAACTGTAGAAACCAAGGCTAATGCATGCCTAGCCAAGTCAGTGCAACAGACAGCATACTCCAAAACAGTCATAGCACTCTAGCGCAAATGCTCAAACTCTGCGCGCCATGCGTCCCTGAGGCTCTGAGGTACAAACTCTCTCAAGAACATATATAAAAATTGTGTCCAAGTAAGGGAAGCTGCCTCAGTTGGACTGTCCAACTCAATAGTACCCCACCACTGATAGGCTGCTCCTCGAAGCTGGAAAGCAGTGAAAGAAACCCCGCTCGATCCTGATATACCCATAGTACGAAGGATACGGTGGTACTCCTCCAGAAATCCCAAGGCATCATCTGATGCTAGTCCACTGAATACGGAGGATCATACTTCTTGAACCTCTCAAGTCTCTGCTGCTCATCCTTTGAAGCAGCTGCCCCGTCCTTTGGCTGAACTGGCACTGCAGGCTGTACAACAATAATCTCTGGGACCTGATCAACATGCACTCGATGCTTAGGAGTGTGGGCGGCGGGAGTCTGTGCTCCTCCCCCGACCTGAGATGTGGCTGCAGCAAGGGGAAGCAACCCTGCTTGAGCTAGAGTGGTGTACATGCTCATGAACTACGCAAGAGTCTCCTGTAGCGCTGGAGTAGTAGTAGGTGTATTAGGTGTCTGGGCTTCGGCGGGAGCTGTTGATGGCTCTTCGATGGCAGCTCGCGCGGGTGCTCTGGCTGTACTGCGTGTGCTTCCTCGGCCGCTAGCCCGGCCCGACCTTTGACGGCTCCAGTAGGGGGTGCGGGTGCCTGATCATCTCTGGTAGCACGTATCCTCATCATCTGTGAGAGAATAGAAGACAGAAGTTTAGAATTGTGATATCAAAAATCCCGCACGACAAGGAAATCAAATGAAGTGGAATTTTTCCTAACAGTTACATAACCTCTCGTAGATAAGTACAGACGTCTCTATATGAATCCACGAGACTCTAATAAACTGGCTTGTGATTCATGACTCCTACAAACCTAGAGCTCTGACAATAACTTGTTACGACCCCAGTTCGCCCTCCATGAAGTGTCGTGACGACACCTAGTCTCTACGATTAGGTAAGCATAACCAATTGCTGAAAAGAAAATGAATGATAAAACTAACCAAAACAGCGAATAAAACATAATAAAATGTTTAAGATGTCGTTTGACATATACAAATATAAACTCTCAAACTGAAATAACTCCCAAAACCTGGAATCTCAAGAAATCACAAGCTATAGATACTACATAGTGTTCTAACTCCAGAGTGTCTAAATCAAAAGAAATATAGAAGGGCTATAACTTCAAGAGAGAATGGATAGAGACTCCGAGGTCTGCGGACGCGGCAAAGATACCTTGAAGTCTTCGTACAACATCAAGCACTTCTTAGCTAATTGCAGGGCTGATAAGAAGTACCTCGATTTGCACACAAAACATGTGCAGAACAGTAGCATGAGTACACCACAACGGTACCCAGTAAGTGCCAAGCCTAACCTCGCTCGAGTCCGACTGAGGCAACTTCAGGCCCACTGGTAATTAATAAATAAGGCAGGAAAATATACAGTATAATAATAGACTAGAGTTTAACAAAAGGAAACACAGAGAGAAAATCACAGAAAGAACGTAACTCCACACAGATATAGCAACCTTGGATCTACTAGGATACCGTCCTATAGTTCCCAAATATAAATATCCAGTGGATCTCCCGGGTGTCGTCCCGTAGTCCAGTTCGTAGTGCACAGGGGATCTATCGGAATATCAATCAGTAGTCACAAATGTAAATACCCAGTACTGGAGGAATCTACCAAGTGCAGTCTCGTAGTTCCAATATAAATGTGCAGGGGGATCTACCGGAATACCAAACCTTATTCCCAAATAAACAGGCAAGGGGGATCTACCCTAGATCACCCGTAGTCCTAAAGTAAACACACATCACCAACACGAAGAATATTCAATTCAATCCAATTTCATACCAAGGTAAAACAGGAATTCTAACCTAGCATGCTGCACAGAATTCAAATAAGGCAGTTTGAATAAGTAAAGTAATTAATTCACTTAGACATGCTTCCCTAAGCTAACAGTACGCTTAAATTGCAAGTAGTATAAATAGAGAAGAAAACACAGTTATAGTTACTTAATGAAAATAGGATTTCCAACAATTAGCACATGTACGCACTTGTCACCTCACGTACAAGGCATTTTGTATATCAACAATACCAAATCCTAAGTGGAGTTTCCCCCACACAAGGTTAGGAAAGCCACTTATCTCGAACCAGCTCAAATAACTCAAAATCACGTTCTTGCCACAAGTACCCGACTCCAAATAACCCAAATCTATTCAAAGTAATTGTGTAATGTAAATGTAACTTCAAGTAACTAATGGCACTAATTAATTCAAAGCTAACACGCGAAATTAAGAAAAATGCCCAAAAAGTCCCTCGGGCCCACGTCTCGGAACCGGATAGAATTTACAAAACTAGAATCCTAACATTCTCACGAGTTCATGCATACCAAATATTTCAAAATCGGACCACAAATAACCCCTCAAATCCCCAAATCCAAGTCTCCAATTTCAAATCCTAAACCCCTAAATTTACCCCTTATTTTCCATAAATTTCTTGCCAAATCAGTAAAAAAAATACCATAATAACGAGTTTAGGTTCCAAAAATCTTACCTCCTTGAAGCTCCCTTGAATCCTCTCTCAAAAACCTCCCAAAAACTCAAATTCTCGGATAAAATGGTGAAAGAATAGGCTAAAATCGCGACAAAAACCTTATATAGGTTCTGGCCCAGGGTTTCCGCACCTGCGGCCATTTCCTCGCACCTGCGATCCCAGGTGCGCATCTGCGAGAATTCACTTAAAGCACCAATCCGCACCAACGCTTCTTCTACCGCACCTGCGGTCTCACCTGCTCTCGCACCTGCGACTTCAGAACTCCAAATGCCCGGCCACATTTGCGGCTTCTCCATCGCTTCCGCGGGCCCGCACCTGCGGTCCCATGCACGCGGTCCAATTCAGCTTGTGTTAAGCAACCGAAACTCACCCGAGGCCCCCGGGACCTCAACCAAAAATGCCAACCAATCCTAAAATATTATACGAACTTATTCCCACACTCGAATCACATCAAACAACGTTAAAACCACAAATCACTCTCCAATCCAAGCCTAAGGATTCCCAAAACTTCCTAATTCCGCTTTCGATCAAAAAGTTTATCAAACCTCGTCCGAATGACTAGAAATTTTGCACACACATCCTAAATTACACAACGGACCTACTCCAACTTTCAGAATTCTATCTCGACCCCGATATCAAAATTTCACTATCGAACCGGAAATTTCAAAAATTCAACTTTTGGCATTTCAAGCCTAATTAAGTTACGGACCTCAAAAACACAATCCGAACACGCCCCTAAGCCCGAAATCACCCAACGGAGCTAACAAAACCAACGGAATTCCATTTCGAGACCGTCTTCACACGGCTCCGACTAAGTGTCTCAAAATACTCCGAAACCCAAAACGAATCCTCCTGGCAACTCACAATAGTAGAAACAAACACGGGGAATGCAGTTAATAGGGGATCGGGGCGTAAATTCTTAAAACGACCGGCCGGATCCTTACATATAATTATTTGAGCTATTTTCTCAGGAAATTAACTTTTCTCATAACTCAATATTTTTCAAAATTTTCAGTTTATGAGTTTTTGAAAAATTAAGTTTGAGACTCCTTAAGAAAAGTTAACTTTTTCTATAAAAACAATTGTTCTTTTTTCAAAAATTGAGTTTTGCCAACTCTCAAACAAATGCATAAAGTGCAATATACGAACAGTGAAGCTTCCTATGAAAGAGATATGTTCATCTATTATGTCTTTTTTGATAATTAGTTAGTTAATTAATCATCCGTTATGTCAGCTGTGTTTATTTTTTTTGAGCCGTTCCATGAAACAAAAAAATTGCAAGCCGAGATTTTGCGATTTCAAAAATCAAGTACTACAAAAGAATATGCTAACACGATTAATTTGTGATCGAATTGTATATTACTAGTAGTTTTTAGTGCAATTTTAAACTGTTTGAAATGTGGATTTTTCCTTTTTCAAGAATTAAACTAAGTGGTTTTTATTACAAATTTTAAATATGTTTTTTAATTAATATAATGCCAAACTTATAACCTGTAACAGTTGTAAATATACTTTTCACACAATATTTCTATATTTTATTATTAAAAAGGTAAATTAAATCTATTAGCTAATATATGTTTGCATTGAATTTCATGAAGCCAAATCACTTCTAATAAATTTTTTTTTTTATCTTCTTCCCCGAACCATCGCATAACTCTTTTTAATTTTTTTTTGGTAACTAACTATATAGTAATCACTAGGAATCAACATTACAATACCATAGCCAGTTTAACCAAAGTAGCTATTTAAAAGAAAACCATTAAAAGCCTAAGCTGAATTAGCAAACAACAATCAAATCTAGTTAATCAATCTAGAACAACATGCTATGTAACAAGTTTGGACACCATGAGATGCTCTAACATTGGACAAATAGGCAATCTCTCTAGCTATAATCTCCCAGTTCCTTAATTTCTTTTCGAATATCCTCTGGTTTCTCTCCATCCAAATGGTATAGACACATTCTGCATAGACACTTTTAAAGATGTGAGCTTGTTGAGTCCTCCCTTTTGCATTCTGGATTATCCAAGCTATATGTTGACCCCATCCAGTAGTTGGCCCTTCCTGCTTCTGTAGCCACAGGAGAATCTTGTTCCATATTGCTCTGGTGAAATCATAGTCCATAAACAGATGATTCCTACTTTCAGGTTGAGTATGGCACATGACACATTCTAAGTCAACAACTATGCTCCATTTTGCTAGTCTATCAGTAGTGAGGAGCTTGTCTTGTAGTTGCAACCACATGATGAATTTGGCCTTAGGTCATCATTCTTGTACATCACACATTTCTAGGGTACTTTAGGGTAACTAGGTAGCAGCTGCTCATAAATTTATTTGATTAGGGTGCCTGACCCCTTCCTTATCTGCACTTGCAACAAAGTCTGCCAAGCTTCCAAGATTTTCCTCATGATCCAACAAGCTTGTTGAGAAATTCTGACTGTGGTGAGAGGCTGGCCTTTGAGGTAGAACTCATGGATCCATTTGATCCAGAATTTTTCATCCTTATGAGCAAGGTCCTAATGTGTCTTAGCTAGGGCAGCTCTATTCCAGATTCTTATGTTAACGAGGTTTAGTCCTCCAAAAATTCTGGCAAACACATTTTTTCCCAAGAGACAAGGGCCTTTTTGTAATAGTTTCACTATCCGACCACACAAAACTTCTACAATAGGCATCAACCAGTTTAAGGACCTTAACTGTCATTTGAAATAGTTGATACCAATAGGACTCCAAAAAGAACAGATTGAACCAGTTGAACTCTCCCAGCATAAGGAGTTTCTTAGCTGCCTATGATGTAATTCTGGCCACTATTTTCTCTATTAGAGGTTGTCATTGAATAAAAGAGATCTTCTTAGTGGATAGGGGAACTCCCAGATACCTAATAGGTAACTCACCAGCAGGAATGCCAAGCTTCTATATAATTCTATCTCTTTCCACTTGATCAACACCTTCAATATAGATAGGGCTTTTCTGTAGATTGGCTTGTAATCCTGAAGCTTATGAGAATTGTTTAAAGGCTTGGTGAAGCGCATTAACTGATTTCAGATCACCTCTAGAAAATAACACTAAGTCATCTATAAAGCTCAGATGGGTGATCTTCATTTTGGTACATCTGGGGTGGAAGTTAAAGGCTTTTTCATCCTTAAGTTCATGTAGTTTCCTGCTCAAATATTCCATAACCATTGCAAATAGATAGGGAGAGATGGGGTCTCCATGTCTCAATCCTTTAGCAGCATCAAATGGCTTTGTAGTTTCCCCATTTACCATCACAGTATAATTAACAGTTTGTACACATTCCATTATCCAAGAGACAAATCAATCAGGGAACCCCAATTCACTCATAACCTGCTTCAAATAGGGCAATTCTACTGAATCATAGGCTTTCTGCAAATCAATATTCACCATATATTCGGGAGATGCATTTTTCCTTCCATAATCTTTGACTAATTCATGGGCCAAGATAATATTATCTGAGATCTTCCTTCCTGTAATAAAGGTTGCCTGAGCATCATAGATGATACTAGGTATAACTTCCTGAATCCTAACAGCCATAATTTTTCCTATGATCTTCATAATATGATGCAACAAGCAATTGGTCTATATTCCTTTATTGTCATAGGACTAGGATTCTTTGGAACTAAAGTGATCGTAGTACAGTTAATAGCTTTAAATATTTTCCCTATGTAAAGAATTGTAACTGCCACAGTCACCTCATCCTTCAGTATTGGCCAATCATGTTTAAAGAAATGAGAGTTGCACCCATCAATACCTAAAGCTTTGTCATCCTCCATGGCCTGTAATCCAGACCATACATCTTGGTTAGTAATATCATCACATAACTCCCTTCTTTGTTGCTGAGAGAGAGTTGGATCTTTCATCATTGTGAGTCTATTAACTATTAGGATTGAAGGGGAAGCTGTACCCACATGGGACTTATAGAAAGAAATAATTTCCTCTTGTATGGCTAGAGGATCAGTCAGTTGTGCTCCAGTAAGGGATGTAAGATGTAGTATCTACTTCTTTTGTATTCTGTCTTTAACAAAAGCTGAGAAATATTTGGTATTGGCATCCCCATATTTTATCCATTTTTCACGAGCTTTCTACCTAAGAGCACTTTCTTCCACAAGTGACCATTTCTCCAAATCAAGCAAGATCTGTTTCTCTTTTCCCAAGAGCTGGTCAGTACATTGAGCATTTGTCATCTCCTGAGTTAGCTGCAGTTCCTCTCGAGCTAGGACAATTTTTTGAGAAATACTCTTGAATTCTATGTTGTTCAGCTACTTCAACAAAGGTTTAAGTGACTTAAGCTTCAAACATATATCTTTTATAGGCCACATATCTAGTTTCTGCTCCCAACTTTGTTGCACCATAGTCAGGATATCTTGATGACTAGTCCAGACATTGAAGAATCCGAATGGGACATTGATGTTTCTAGCCTTAGTCTTGAGGGACAGGATCATAGGAGAATGATCAAAGATGAAAGGAAGTTCATACTCAATTACTACATTTCCCCATTGCAGCATCCATTCATGGTTACCAAATGCTCTATCTAGTCTGCTACAGACCCTATCAGCACCACCCTGCTTATTTGACCATATATAATACTCATCTTTCCATTGTAATTCAGACAGTAGAAGATCAGTAACATACTCGGAATAGGCTTTGATCTCTGCATAGGTAACTGGGTTCCCAAATATCCTATATTGAGGGAGGAGCATAGCATTGAAGTCGCCTATAATCAGCCAGGGAACATGAACTCCAAGTGCAACCTGTTTCAATCCTTGCCACATAGCCTCTCTATGTTCAATTGCATTAAAGCCATATATTACTGTAACTATACAATCTAAAGGCCCTTGTCTCTCCTTGACATGACAGTGTAAAAAATTGAGCATCTACCTTCAATACAGATATCTCATACAGATTTTTGTCCCATAGTAACTATATTCTCCCATTCACAGCCTTCTTGTAATTGCTTTTCAAACCCCAGCAAGGGGCATTATTATTCCAAACTTATTTAGCCTTATGTGACTTAACTTTTGTTTCAACTAGTCCAGCAAGCTTGGTGTTCTTTATTTTTAAGTAATTTCTCAACTTTGTTTTGTTTATACCTCTTATTCATACCTCTAATATTCTAGAAAAGCCAATTCATAACAAAGGTTTGGAGCTACCTCCTTTATCAGGAGGTTGTGTAAGACTCACACGGCCCCTTTTCTTTGCTAACATAGTACCAGAATATGGTACAGGACCCAGGGCAAGGAAATTTGCTAGTCCAATCTCAAGGCTGCTGTAACGATCCGGCCGTTCATTTTAAGAATTAACGCTCGATCCCCTATTAACTGTTTTTCCCATGTTTGTTTCTGCTATTTAGATTCGCCGGGATGTTTGGTTTTGAGTTTCGGAGTGTGTTGGGACACTTAATCCCAAAATGAGAGCTTAAGCTTTAGAATTTGGACCGTAGTCGGAGCAGTGTGAAGACGGCCTCGGAATAGAATTCTGTTGGTTCCGTTAGCTCCGCTAGGTGATTTCAGGCTTAGGGGCGCGTTTGGACTGTGTTTTGGAGGTCCGTAGCTTATTTAGGCTTGAAATGCCGAAAGTTGAATTTTTGAAGTTTCCGGTTCGATAGTGAGATTTGATATTGGGGTCAGAATGGGATTCTGGAAGTTGGAGTAGCTCTGTAGTGTTAAATGTGACATGCTTGCTAGATTTTAGATTATTCGGACGAGGTTTGATAGACTTTTTGATCGAAAGCGTAATTTGAGAGTTTTTAGAGTTCTTAGGCTTGAATCCGTTGTTTAATTGATGTTCTGATCTTGTTTTGAGCGTTTTGAAGATTGGAACAAGTTTCAATGATGTTTTAGAATTGGTTGGCATGTTTGGTTGAGGTTCCGGGGGCCTCGGGTGTGTTTTGGATGCTCAACGGGTCATTTTTTGAACTTAGAAATTGCAAAAAAATGTTGCAGCAGTCAGTTCTAGTTTCCTTCTTCGAGTTCGCGAGTGTGGTCTCGCTTTCGAGAAGAGGATCTGGGGCTGGTGAGAAATTAATGCTTCGTGTTCGCGAAGCTGGGAGGTCTTATACCTATGCGTTCGCGATGGTGTTCCCGCGTTCGCGTAGGAAGAGGAGATTGTGCACCGCGTTTGCGACTAGGGCATCGTGTTCGCGATGAAGGAAAGCTGGACCAAGCGAAGTTGTGCTTTGTGAATGTTAGGTTCCATCCGCGTTAGCGAAGAAGGTTATACCTGGGCAGAATGTTTAAGTTCAAAAGGTTTAGCCATTTTTGTGAATCTAGAGCTTGGGAGCTCGGATTTGAGCGAGGTTTAGTGGAATTTTTAGAAATATCGATTGGGTAACTATTCTTAACTCCTTTTTGCTTGTAACCCATTAATCTAAACATGAATTCATTATTTAATTTTGGAATTTGTATGAAAATTGGGGGAAAGTTCTTAGACCAAAAATTTGAGTTTTAATAGGGGATTTGACATTGGATTTGGATAATTTTTGTATGGTTAGACTCGTGAGAGTATGAGAATTCTTAAAATGTAAATTTTACCCAATTCCGAGACATGAGCCTGAGGGGCATTTTGGTCATTTTACCTAATTTCGCATATTAGCTTAGAATTTGTTTGTAGAATCAGTTACTTGAAGTGTTATTTACATTATGCAATTGAATTGAATAGATTTGGGCCATTTGGAGTCGAGTACTCTTGGCAAAAACGTGATTTTGGGTTGATTTTGAACCGGTTCGAGGTAAGTGGCTTGCCTAACCTTGTGTGGGGGAAACTCCCATTAGGATTTGGTATTATTGATATTTGAAATGTCTTGTACGTGAGATGACGAGTGCGTACTTGTGCTAATTGTTGAAAAATCCGGTTTTTCTTTAAGTAATTTTAATTGTGTTTTTTTCCCTGTTTATACTTCTTGCAATTTAAGCATGTCGTTAGCTTAGGGAAGCATGTCCAATTGACTTGATTACTTTACTTGCTCAAACTGCCTTATTTGGATTAAGTGCAGCATGCTAGGCTAGAAATACCTGTTTTACCTTGGTATGGAATTTGAATTGAACTGTGTATTCTTCTTGTTGTTGCTGTGTGTTTACTTTGGGACTAAGGGAAGGTATCCCGGGAGATCCCCCTGTATGTTAACTTTGGGATTACAGAACAGTATTCCGGGAGATCCCCCTGTGCATTTACATCAGAACTACGAGATTGTGCGCGGTAGATTCCCCCGGTATTGAGTATTTACATTTGGGACTACGAATCGGTATTCCGGGAGATCACCTCGCATTATGAGTTGGACTATGGGACGATTCCCAGGAGATCCACTCGATATTTATATTTGGGACTACAGGACAGTATCCTGGGAGATCCTCGGTTGTTATTTCTATGTTGAGCTGTATTTCTCTCTGTATCTACTTTACCTCTGTAGTAGTTGTTGTTGTTCTTTCTATTCTGTGTTACTCCTTACTGTTGCACTTATTATACTATCTTATTTTTACACTATTACACCTTGTATTTCATTTAACCTTAGTAGGGACCTGACTTTCCTCGTCACTACCCGACTGAGGTTAGGCTTGGCACTTACTCAGTACCGTTGTGTTTTATTCATGCCCTTTCTACGGATGTTTTTCATGTGCAGATCCAGGTACTTCCACTCAGTCTTATCATCCTTGAGTTGAGGCGCTTTTGTAGAGACTTCGAGGTATATCTGCCGCATCCGCAAACCGATGAGTCCCTTTCTATCTTTCTGTAATAGTATAGCCCTTCAGTATTTTCCTTTTTGTTAGACATTTCTGGAGTTAGACATTTTTATGTATCTCTTAGCTTGTGATTCATGGGGTTCCGAATTTTGGGAAGTGTTAGGTTGAGATTCTTGTACTGTTAGGTGCTAGGCGGCATCTTAAACACTATTTCAAGTTTTTATTTCAGTTTTATATTATTTTCTTTCCGCAACTTGTTTCTTTTCCGTATTTGTTAGACTTACCTAGTCGTAGAGACTAGGTGCCGTCAGGATAGTTCATGGAGGGAGAATTGGCATCGTGACAGGTTGGTATCAAAGCTCTAGGTTCATAGGAGTCATGAATCACACGCCGATTTATTAGAGTCTCTTGTATTGGTATGGAATGACTGTACTTATCTGCGAGAGGCTATGTAACTGTTAGGAAAATTCCACTTCATTTGATTTCTTTGTTGTGCGAGATTTTGATGTCACAACTCTAAACTTCTGTCTTCTATTATCTCATAGATGGTGAAGACACGTGCTACCCGAGATGATCAGGCACCCACGCCCCTTACTGCAGCCGTCAGAGGCCGGGGCCGGGGTAGAGGCCGAGGACGCGCACGTGGTGCAGCCAGAGCACCCGCACGAGCTACCGCTGAGGTACCACCAGTAGTTCCAGCCCGAGTCCAGGCACCTAATACGACTAGTGCTACTACTACTCCAGCACTTTAGGAGACTCTTGCACAGTTCATGAGCATGTACACCACTTTGGCTCAGGCAGGGTTGCTTCCTCTTACTGTAGCCACATCTCAAGCCGGGGGAGGAGCACAGACTCCCGCCGCCCGCACTCCTGAGCAGCGAGTGCATCTTGATCAAGTCCCAGAGATTATTCCTGTACAGCCTGTAGTCCTAGGTCAGCTCGAGGATAAGGCAGCAACTTTAGAGGATGAGCAGTGGAGACTTGAGAGGTTCAAGAAGTATGATCCTCCTGTATTCAGTGGGTTAGCATCAGATGATACCTTGGGATTTCTGGACTATAGGTATATCATGATTAAGTGGGGTTTCTTTCACTGTCTTCCAGCTTCGAGGAGCCGCCTATGCGTGGTGGCGCACCTATGAGTTAGACAGTCCGGATAAGGCAACTTCATTGACTTGGACTTGGTTTTTAGATATGTTCCTGAGGGAGTTTGTTCCTCAGAGCCTCAGGGACGCATGGCGCGTAGAGTATGAGCATTTGCGCCAGGGCACTATGACTGTCTCGGAGTACGCTATCTGTTACACCAGCTTTGCTAGACATGCCCCAACCTTGGTTTCTACTATTCGCGAGAGGGTTCGCCGGTTTATTGAGAGGATTATTCCCAGCATCAGGTCTAGCATGGCTCGTGAGTTGGAGATGGATATTTCTTATCAACAGGTGGTGAGCATTACTAGGAGGATAGAGGGTATGCATGCTTGGGAGAGAGAGGAGAGGGAGGCCAAGATATCTCGAGAGTCGGGCCATTATTCTGGTGCCCTTGCCCTAGCTGTCGGTCGTCATGGTAAGGGTTATATGAGTCTCCCCATTCATTCAGCTCTTCCAGCAGCCAGTGGTATTTCAGCTCCTCCTAGGCCCCAAGAGCCTTATTATACACCTCTAGTATCTAGTGCGCCTCCTGCGCGGGGTGCTTTCAGTGGTCAGTCCAGTAGACCTGGACCGAGCCAGTGACAACCACCACGTCCTCCCAAAGCTTGTTTTGAGTGTGGTGACACATCCCATGTGGTGAGGGATTGCCCCAGACTTAGGAGGGGTGCACCTCCACAGACTTCTCAGCCACAACGTTCCCCGTAGAGTTCTCAGACTATGGTTACAGCTCCAGTTGCTACCCTACCTGCTCAGCCAGCTATAGTTGGAGGTCGGGGAGGTAGAGGTCGCCCTAAAGGGGGAGGCCAAGCCCGATACTATGCCTTTCCTGCCCGTACCGAGGTTGTTACCTCCGATTTTGTCATCATAGGTATTATACTAGTTTGTCACAAAGATGCATCGGTTCTATTTGATCCAGGCTCCACATATTCTTATGTGTCTTCTTATTTTACTCCACATTTGGGTGTACCTCGGGATTCTTTGAGTTCCCCTATTTACGTTTCTACTCTTGTGGGAGATTCTCTTGTTGTAGACCGCGTTTATCCGTCGTGTTTGAATGCTCTTAGTTGTTTTGAGACCAGAGCCGATTTATTATTGCTCGGTATGTTAGATTTTCATATTATCTTGGGCATGGACTAGTTGTCGCCCCATTATGCTATTCTTGATTGTCACGCCAAAATCGTAACACTGGCTATGCCAGGTGTACCGTGTGTTGAGTGGAGGGGTGCTTTAGATGACACTACTAGTAGAGTTATTTCTTTCCTTAAGGCTCATCGAATGTATGAGAAGGGTTGTGACGTGTATCTAGCTTATGTGAGAAATGTCAGTATTGATACCCCTACAGTTGATTTAGTCCCAGTAGTACGGGATTTTCCTGATGTGTTTCCAGTTGATCTTCCAGACATGCTGCCCGATAGAGATATTGATTTTGACATTGAACTGTTACCGGGCACTCAACCCATTTTTATTCCTCCGTAATGTATGGCCTTTCCTGAGTTGAAGGATCAGTTACAGGAATTGCTTGATAAGGGTTTTATTCGGCCCAGTGTATCACCTTGGGGTGCTCCTGTCTTGTTTGTAAAGAAAAGGATGGTTCTATGTGTATGTGCATTGATTATCACCAGTTGAATAAAGTTACAGTGAAGAAATAATATCCTTTGCCTCGTATTGATGATTTGTTTGACCAGCTTTAGGGTGCATGGGTGTTTTCTAAGATTTACTTATGCTCAGGTTACCATCAGTTGATGATTCGGGAGCCAGATATCCCGAAGACTGCTTTCAGGACTCAGTATGGTCATTACGAATTCCTTGTAATTTGGGTTAACCAATGCCTCAGCAACCTTTATGCATTTGATGCACAGTGTGTTCTGGCCTTATCCTGACTCGTTCGTCATTGTCTTTATTGATGATATTCTGGTGTATTCCCAAAGTCGGGAAGATCATGAGCAGCACTTGAGGACAGTGCTCCAGACTCTACGGGAAAAGAAGTTATATGCAAAGTTCTCAAAATGTGAGCTTTGGTTGGATTCCGTGGCATTCTTAGGCCACGTGGTATCGAGTAAGGGTATTCAGGTGGATCCGAAGAAAATATAGGCCGTACAGAGTTGGCCTAGACCATCCTCAGCTATAGAGATCCACAGTTTCCTTGGCTTGGCGGGTTACTACCGTCATTTTGTGGAGGGGTTTTCATCGATTGCAGTCCCTATGACGAAGTTGACCCAGAAGGGTGCTCCATTCCAGTGGATGAAAGAGTGTGAGGCGAGATTTCAGAAGCTCAAGACAGCTTTCACTACAGCCCCAATTTTGATATTGCCTACAGGTTCGGGGTCTTATACTGTCTATTGTGATGCCTCGAGGATTGGTCTTGGAGTGGTATTGATGTAGGACAGTAGGGTGATTGCCTACGCATCCAGACAATTGAAGGTACATAAGAAGAACTACCCTGTCCATGATCTCGAGTTAGCTACTATTGTTCACGCCCTAAAGATCTGGCGTCATTATTTGTACGGTGTTCCTTGTGAGATTTATACTGATCATCAGAGCTTGTAGCACCTGTTCAAGCAAAAGAATCTTAATTTGCGCCAGAGGAGGTGGTTAGAGTTGCTGAAGGACTATGATATCACTATTTTGTATCACCCGGGCAAGGCCAATATGTTGGCCGATGATTTGAGTCGTCGGGCAGAGAGTTTGGGGAGTTTGACTTATTTACCAGCAGCGGAGAGGCCCATGGTGATGGATGTTCAGGCCTTAGCCAGCCAGTTTGTGAGTTTGGATCTTTTAGAGCCCAGTTGGGTTCTAGCATGCGTGGTTTCTGGGTCTTCCTTATTTGATCGTATCAGGGAGCGTCAGTATGATGACCCTCATTTGCTTGTCCTCAAGGACAAAGTTCAGCATGGTGATGCCCGAGATGTGACTATTGGTGATGATTGGGTATTGAGAATGCAGGGTCAGATTTGTGTACCCAATGTTGATGGGCTTCGGGAGTTGATTCTAGAGCAGGCCCATAGTCCACGGTATTCCATTCACCCGGGCACCGCGAAGATGTACCAGGATTTGAGGTAGCACTATTGGTGGAGGCGGATGAAGAAAGATATAGCTGGGTTTGTAGCTCGGTGCCTCAACTGTCAGCAGGTGAAGTATGAGTACCAGAGACCGGTTGGGTTGCTTCAGCAGATAGAGTTTCCGGAGTGGAAGTGGTAGCGGATCACCATGGACTTTGTAGTTGGGCTCCCACAGACTTTGAGGAAGTTCGATGTCATTTGGGTGATTGTGGATCGGCTGATCAAGTCCGTGCACTTCATTCTTGTATGTACTACCTATTTTTCGGAGCATCTAGCGGAGATTTATATCCGGGAAATTGTTCGTCTGCATGGTATTCCAGTTTCCATTATTTCAGATAGAGGTACTCAGTTCACATCACGGTTATGGAGGGTCATACAGCATGAGTTGGGTACTCAAGTAGAGTTGAGTACAGCATTTCACCCTCAGATGGACGGACAGTCCGAGCGCACTATTCAGATTTTTGAGGATATGCTCCGTGCATATGTGATTGAGTTTGGAGGATCTTGGGATCAGTTCTTGCCATTGGCGGAGTTTGGCTACAACAACAGCTATCAGTCTAGTATTCAGATGGCACCATATGAGGCTTTATATTGTAGGCGGTATAGATCCCCGATGGGTTGGTTTGAGCTGGGTGAGGCTAGATTATTGGGCACATACTTGGTTCAAGATGCTTTGGAGAAGGTTAAGGTGATTAGGATAGATTCCACACAGCCCAGTCCAGAAAGAAGAGTTACGAGGACCAGAAGGTTCGTGATGTTTTCTATATGGTTGGAGAGCGGGTTCTGCTTCGGGTTTCGCCTATGAAGGGCGTTATGAGATTTGGGAAGAAAGGGAATTTGAGTCCGAGGTTTATTGGCCCTTTTGAGATATTGAGGTGTGTTGGGGAGGTTGCTTATAAGCTCGCCTTACCTCCCAACTTGGCAGGGGTTCATCCGGTATTTCATGTTCGATGCTTTGGAGGTATCATGGTGATTTGTCGTATGTGTTGGATTTCAGTTCACTTCAGTTGGAGAAGGATCTATCTTATGTCGAGGAACCAGTGGCAATATTGGACAAACAGGTTCAAAAGCTGAGATCAAAGAACATTGCATCAGTGAAGGTTCAGTGGCGGGGTCAGCCGGTCGAGGAGGCGACCTGGGAGACCGAGCAGGATATGCACATCCGTTACCCTCATCTTTTCACTACTTCAGGTATGTCTCTATGCTCATTCGAGGATGAACGAATGTTTAAGTGTGGAAGGATGTAACGACTCAGCCGGTCGTTTTAAGAATTACGCCATGATCCCCTATTAACTGCTTTCCCCGTGTTTGTTTCTGCTATTTTGATTCGCCGGGATGTTTGGTTTTGAGTTTCAGAGTGTGTTGGGACACTTAGTCCCTAAATGAGAGCTTAAGCTTTAGAATTTGGACCGTAGTCGGAGCACTGTGAAGACGGCCACAGAATGGAATTCCGTCAGTTCTATTAGCTCTGTTGGGTGATTTCGGGCTTAGGGGCGTGTTCGGGTTATGTTTTGGAGGTCCGTAGTTTATTTAGGCTTGAAATGCCGAAAGTCAAATTTTGAAATTTCCGGTTCAATAGTGAGATTTTGATATCGGGGTCGGAATGGGATTCTGGAAGTTGGAGTAGTTTCGTAGTGTTGAATGGATCAAAAGCATAATTTGAGAGTTTTTAGAGTTCTTAGGCTTGAATCCGTTGTTTAATTGGTGTTTTGATGTTGTTTTGAGTGTTTCGAATATTGGAACAAGTTTGAATGATGTTTTAGGATTGGTTGGGGTCCCGGGGGCCTTGGGTGTGTTTCGGATGCTCAACGAGTCATTTTTGGAACTAAGAAATTGCAGAAAAATGTTGTAGTAGTCAGTTCTAGTTTCCTTCTTCGCGTTCGCAAAGAGGAGCTGGGGCTGGTGAGGAATTAATGTTTCGCGTTCACGAAGTGTCTCTCGCATTCTTGAAGCTGGGAGGTCTTATACCTACGCGTTCGCGATGGTGTTCCCGCGTTCGCGTAGGAGGAGGAGATTGTGCACCGCGTTTGCAACCAGGGTATCGCGTTCGTGATAAAGGAAAGATGGACCAAGCGAAGTTGTGCTTCATGAACGCGAGTGTCCTTCCGCGTTCGCAAAGAAGGTTATACCTGGGCAGAATGTTTAAGTTCAAAATCGAGTGTTTAGCTATTTTTGTGAAAACTAGAGCTTGGGAGCTCGGATTTGAGCGAGGTTTTGAGGGATATTTAGAGATATCGATTGGTTAATGATTCTTAAGTCCTTTTTGCTTGTAACCAATTACTCTAAACATGAATTCATAATTTAATTTCAGAATTTGTATGAAAATTGGGGGAAAGTTCTTAGACCAAAAATTTGAGTTTTGATTGGGGATTTGACATTGGATTTGGATACGTTTGGTATGGTTAGACTCATGAGAGTATGAGGATTCTGAAAATGTAAATTTTACCCGATTTCGAGATGTGGGCCTGAGGGGCGTTTTGGTCATTTTACCTATTTTGCGTATCAGCTTAGAATTTATTTGTTGAATCAGTTACTTGAAGTGTTATTTACTTTATGCAATTGAATTGAATAGATTTGGGCCATTTGGAGTTGAGTACTCGTGGCAAGAACGTGGTTTCGGGTTGATTTTGAGTCGGTTCGAGGTAAGTAGCTTGCCTAACCTTGTGTGGGGGAAACTCCCATTTGGATTTGGTATTATTGATATTTGAAATGCCTTGTACGTGAGGTGACGAGTGCGTACTTATGCTAATTGTTGAAAAATCCAGTTTTTCTTTAAGTAATTTTAATTGTCTTTCTTTTTCTTGTTTATACTACTTGCAATTTAAGCATGTCATTAGCTTAGGGAAGCATGTCTAATTGACTTAATTGCTTTACTTGCTCAAACTGCCTTATTTGGATTACGTGCAGCATGCTAGGCTAGAAATACATGTTTTAACTTGGTATGGAATTTGAATTGAACTGTGTATTCTTCTTGTTGTTGCTGTGTGTTTACTTTGGGACTACGGGACGGTATCCCGGGACATCTGCCTGTATGTTTACTTTGAGACTACGGAACGATATTCCGAGAGATCCCCCTGCACATTTACATTGGAACTACGGGATTGCTCCCAGTAGATTCCCCGGTAATAAGTATTTACATTTGGGACTACAGATCGGTATTTCGGAGATCCCCTCGCATTATGAGTTGGATTATGGGACCGTATCCCGGGAGATCCACTGGATATTTATATTTGGGACTACAGGACGGTATCCTGGGAGATCCCCGATTGTTATTTTTGTGTTGAGCTATATTTCTCTCCGTGTTTACCTTACCTCTGTAGTTGTTGTTGTTGTTGTTGTTTATATTCTATGTTACTCCTTATTGTTGCACTTATTATACTGTCTTATTTTTACACTATTACTTACACCTTGTATTTCATTTACTCTCAATAGGGTCTTGACTTTCCTCGTCACTACCCGACCGAGGTTAGGCTTGGCACTTACTGAATATCGTTGTGGTGTACTCATGCCCTTTCTGCACATGTTTTTCATGTGTAGATCCAAGTACTTCTACTCAATCTTATCATCCTTGAGGCGATGCACTTCTATAGAGATTTCGATGTATATTTTCCGCGTCCGCAGATCGAGGAGTCCCTTTCTATATTTCTGTAATAGTAGTATTTTCCTTTTTGTTAGACATTTCTGGAGTTAGAGCTTCTTATGTATCTCTTAACTTGTGATTCATGGGGTTCCGGATTTTGAAAAGTGTTAGGTTGAGATTCTTATATTGTTAGGTGCCAGGAGGCATCTTAAATACCATTTCATGTTGTCATTTTGGTTTTATATTATTTTCTTTCCGTAAATTATTTCTTTTCCGTATTTGTTAGTCTTACTTAGTCATAGAGACTAGGTGCCATCACGATAGTTCACGGAGGGCGAACTAGGGTCGTGACAGCTGCTCATCAAGTCTTTCTCCTTCTGTGCTTGAGGATGAGGATCCACAGTTTTACCTTGCTCAACACACTGAACTACTACATGAGTAGCAGGTGGAGCTTCTTTAGGAACATTGGTGATCATCTCCCTACTAGTGGCACCTACTTGAATGTTAGGTGCAGTATTATTTTAAGGAGTTGGTCCCTTAGTTTTCCATTCCATAGTAACCTTCCTTGTTTCTCTTCTTCTTTCTTGTGGTTCTTGATTCTGAGTGCCAGGCTTAGAATGAGGTGGACACTTAAGCCCCATTACTTGGCACAGTTGGCAGAACACAGGTTTCCAATCAAATATAACTTCTTGGGAGAATTGTCGACCATTTGGATATAGCACTGTAATTGTTTCAGGCAATTCTCTGGTGACATTTACTTCAACAAGCATTCAAGCTTAGGAAATTCGTATCTGCTTGGAAGTACATTCATCTGCAAAGATGGGAGTTCCAATAACAATTGCTATCCTACGAAGGGAGTTGTTACTCCAACAATTCATAGAGAGATTGGGGAATTTCACCCATAGAGGAATCTCAATAGGAAGTTCAGTGTTGAAATCAAATTCAGGTGTCCAGGGTTTAAGAATAATAGGTCTATTGTTGATTGAATAGGGTCCAGAATAGTAGACTACATTCAAATCTTCAATAGTTTGGAATTTAATCACATAGTAACCCTCGTCATGGAGATATAGATCAGGATTTGCAGTTTGTGACTAGTTTTGGCTAACAAATCTACGCATGACATTATAACCTGGCATATCTCCTATGAAATAGGCTATTATCGCACATCACCATTTCAATATCTCCTGTTCAACGTTAGCTTTCTCTAACTTAACAATTGGATGCCCATCCACAATTTGAGCGGGGATATAGGATAAAGACATAACATTCTCCACTGACCTGTTATTCTTAAACAAGTTGGTCCATAATGGTAGTTTCCCTTTGTCATTAGGCACACCATCTGTTCGATCTAATTCCTCAATCACCTTGGGTGTAGAGTATTGGAGCTCCCCTTACCGCCATTCCCTTTTTCCACAGAAGGAGGTGGAGTAATAAGAATCGACCCAGAGATTGAATTGTTTCAGGCGAAACTTGATCAGAAGGTACCACTGATTTATCACTCTGCAAAGGATTCCATGTTGCAGTTGAAGAAGAAGCTGATGTCACAGGTACTGGTAATCGAGCACCTAAAGAGCTACCAAATGCTACTAATGGTTGTTTCTGACCTCATCCTCTTCCTCTTCCCCATCGCCTAGCCATGGTCGAAGACCAGAGGTGCACGTTAGCTATCGCACACCGAGCACCTTGAGAGAGAGGTTAGAGAGTTTGCACAGAGTACTCTTTTTAATTTTTCATTAATCATTCTTTAAATCTATATAATATGATGTAAAATAGTATACATGTACATTTTTATACATTATCATACAATACATATACACGTGATATATATATACTAGTCTTGGGTACGCGCTTTGCACGTGTGTCTATATCATTGAATATATAATTTAAAAAATTGATATAAATATTATTAACTAATAGTTTGACTTATTAGATTAAGATTAAAGAAAAATGCAAGTTCTTGAAAATGATGACCGGTGATCCCATTTTGTTAGCTCAATAAAGGAAGGAATCTTTCCAATAAAAATCCTCATATACCTTATTGTAAAAATTAATATGGGAATATGTTACGAAAATTATTCATTTCTATAGCCAAATACTGAAAACAAACAAATAACATAAAATACTTTTATTAACGAAGATAACTAAAATAATTTAAAAAATTGAATCTTTTGGTCTTTAGAAATGATGAGGTTGGTTTTATAGCTCATAGAAAAAACTAATAAGTGACAATATAAAATCTAAAAATAACTGATGTTGAGTCAATATTTTACAACTTTTAACTTAATATATAGAAACTGTAAAAGTTGCCATTTTTGGAATAATAATAATAATAATAATAATAATAATAATAATAATAATAATAATAATAATAATAATAATAATAATAATAATTTATGACAATTTTTTAGAATATATTTTATCTTTCATTATTTAATCCATATTATTTTAAGTTTGTATTTTTACTAATTTTATTCTTAATTCTAATTTTAACTAATTTTGTTTATTTTTTTCACCGCTAATACTCTTTTTATGGAAATAAATTTATGTGTCTTAAGATTTTTATTAACTTAAAAACTAATTTACTTATATAATGAATTAAAAATAATTAAATTGAATTCTTTTGATAATTAGTAATTCAAAGACTTAATTATTTGTTTTTAACACTGTTTTTTATTCATTCAAGTTCTTCATAGATTAGCTCATTCAGTGTGATAACCCAAAAGGTCATCACTTGATTTACAAGTAAATTCTGTGTTCCGGAGCCTTAAAAGACTCCTTTTATCTTACCTCAATTTGCGTGCATGATCCGGGCGTATATCTGGAATGCTTTTATGTGAAAATTTGATGAAAATGCTAATTTGGCCTTTAAAATTGAATTTAAGTTAACTTTAGTCCCGGAGGGTCCGTAGAAAATATGGGACTTGGGCGTATGCCCGAAATTGAATTCTGAGGTCCCAAGCCCGATAAATGAATTTTTGAAGAAAATATTTTAACTGAAATTATAAGAGTTTTTGGAAATTTAAATGTGATTGAATTTGATCGTATCGGGCCCGTATCTTGGTTCCGGAGCCCGGTACAGGTCTTATATGGTATTTAAGTCGAGCCTGTAAAATTTGGTAAGAAACGGACTTGATATGACGTGAATCGGACCCTCGATTGTTAAAATTTGAACTTAAGAGTTCTTCAGATTTTTCTTTGATTTTGATGCTAAATTCGTTGTTAAAGATGTTAATTTTTCGATTTGATCACACGAGTAAGTCCATATGATGTTTTTGAGTTAGCAGGCATGTTTGGTTTGGAGCCCGAGGGCTCACGTGAGTTTCAGATAGGTTTCGGGATGTTTTTACACTTAGGAAAGTTGCAGATTTGCTGCTTCTGGTGCACAAACCTTTTGTGCATCGCGATCGCGTAGTAACTCTCGCGCTCGCGAAAGGGAAATTGGGATTGGGTGGATTTGTTCTTCGCTAACGCTAAGCCACAGTCGCGAACATGGAGCACTGGGGGGTTGCTCATCACGAACGCGACCGGTGTCACGTGAATGCGACCGGTGTCACGCAAACGTGTAGTGTAAAATGGAGGTGGGTTGGGAATTTGTCATTTCTTCTACGCGAACGCGTACTGTTTTCCACGAATGCGAAGGCCGGGGGCTTACCCTTCGCGAAAGCGTAGGAGATCTCGCGATCGCGTAAGCCTGAGGAAGGCTGCTCTTTGCGAACGCGGCAGGCCCTTCGCGAATGCGAAAAAAGGCTTGCCCAATCTTTTAAAACAGAACCAAAAACGGGCAACCAAGGCCTAGAGGTGATTTTCTTCACAAAATTTCATCCCCAAAGTGTTGGTAATCAATTCTAAACTTTACTCTTTCAATTACCCAATATTTTTCATCACTTTTAAATCAAAAATCAGGAATTTTCATGGTAGAAATTGAGAATTTGGGTAGAGTTAGGGCTTTTTAAATAATTGGAATTTAAACCTCGTTTTGGGGTCAGATTTCAAAACTAATTGCATATTTGGGTTTGTGAGTGAATGGGTGATCCGGTTTTGGTTTTCAACTCGAGCTTTGACCAAGGGGCCCGGGGCATGTTTGAATTTTTGGGGAAAATAATAGAAAATCTATAATTAAATATTGGGTATGAATTCTTTAGCATTTATTGATGTTGTTAAATTAATTTGGGCTAGATACAAGTAACTTGGTGGCGAATTCTAAAGGAAAAGCGGTGTTTGAGGCTTGAGTTGGGCGTGGAAGTTCAAGGTAAGTGTTTGGTCTAACCTTAGCTTGAGGGAATATGTGTTGTGTCTTATTTGCTATATGTTGGTGTCGAGTACAACGTATATGTGAGGTGACGAGTATCTATACATTGGTGTCAAGCATTCCCGTGAGTCTTATATTCGGATTTGTTGTGATTTTACTATAAATTGATCATACATAACTTGATGGTTATAAACTGTGGTGCAAGAAGTTTGATTATCTTCGGTATTTGTTTATTGTTGAGCATTAGCTCCAGTTAAGGTTTCATTTGTGAAGTTAATTGTTGGTATAAGTTTGGTTATAGCTGATTCCCTTGCCAGGACGTATTTAATTCTTATTGTTGGTTCCCTTGTCTAGATATTGTTATTTTTCTTATTGTTCCCTTGCCGGAATCCTTTTTTTGTGATTGACGTTGATTTGTATATTGGGATCGGGTTGCACACCGCAACAATATTATATGGGGTCGGGTTGCACGCCGCAACAAAGAGTAATAAGGGAGGACAGGAGGGGTCGGGTTACATGCCGCAATAGTGATATATGAGTTGGATCGGGTTGCACACCGCAACAATATTCTATCATTTGGATCAGGTTGCACGCCGCAACAGTGTTATATGAATCGGATCGGTTTGCGCGCCGCAACAATAAAGAATAAAAGTGGACATTGATTCGTTACAGTTTCTTTATTCTTGCATGTGGAATTTAAGGTGTTCTTTATGCTTTTCTCCTGAGATTGTGTTGGTATGTGATATTCCCCACAACATATTTTGTTGACGTCCAAATCCACTACTAAAAAGTAAATGGATATGGTCGCATGCAATATAATTTACCCAACTATGAGTCGAGGTCGAATCCCATAGAGAACAATATGTAGGCGATTAGGAATGTAATGGAATTATCACTTATAGTGCAATGCCAAACACTTAGATTTTGGTTTAGAAAATGTTTATATCTAAATGTGGAAATTTAAACTAACCTAGAAAGCAAGTAAAATGATCAATGGCCACAAGTATGAATGCATCGGGAATTACACTGAAGTAATGATCCAATGTATTTCACGATTTACAAATATGAGCGAGTTTATGTTAATTAGCCACGGATAATAATTCTTAATTAGCTTCTTCCGAAGACTAACAAGACTTCCTAATTGAATTATTCCTAACCCAATTAAGAGATTAAGCACACTTGGAATGGCTACAAGTAGTTCAATCCTATCTCTAGGTAGAATCTATAAAATAAGGGTTAAAACCTCGAGTTCTTATTAATTAATCTTTTTCAACCCCAAATTATCTTTTCCAAAATTAATTCAGAGTTAATGGGCGAGTCCTAGGGTTAGCTAATCCCTTTGAAAACATTAAAGAACAAGAATAATTAAAGAAACAATAACTCACTTCATAAAAAGATAAAAATCATTCAATACATAAGCACAACAAGATATTTAATCCTATGTAATCCACACTTTAACTATGAACATTTCCATAAACAAGATTCAAGTGTTAGAAATAAATACTATACACTTAAATATTCAATAAAAAGCAAGGAAATGAAGAAATAAACATAAATGGGTAAGAAATCCTTAACCACAAGCTTGAAATTTTCAAAACCCAAGTGTTTGTGCAAACCCTAGCTTCCAAAACTTGTTCTCTCTAGTCTCTTGGAACTGAAAATAAGCCAAAGATCTGTTCAAGATTTTGCTAGGTCAAGTATTTGTGGGTTTGGAAATGAGAACATGTGAAATACCTAATTTTCCTAGGTCTGATACCCGTTGACCGCACCTGCTGAAGAATCCTCACAGGTGTGGTTCCACAGATGCGGAGATTTCATCGCAGAAGCAAAATGCCAATTAAAACTCTGTAGCTGCAGATGCGGTTCATCAGGTGCAGATGCTCCACCGCAGAAGCGGTAATCTAACCGCAGATACGGTTTCTTGCAAGCTCAGACAATTTCGCAGAAGTGGGTCTATTCTCGCAGAAGCGGGGTCGCTTCTATGACCATCCTTCCGCAGATGCAGAATCACTGGTGGGGTTTTTGCATGGTTTCACCCTTTTTTGCTCAATTCCACTCCAATTGAATTCAACTCACTTCATGGCATCATTTACCTGAAAATCTAACTATACACACCATAAACGACCTCATATTATAGTTAAAATAATTTAAAGCTAAAGAAAAGAGACTAGAATGAGTGGTAAAATCACCACTCATCAACACCCCCAACTTAAAGCTTTTGCTTGTCCTCAAAGCAAATCAAAACCAACACTTCAATGAGGATTTACCATTTAAAACACAAATGGTATTGCAATTATTTACAAATCACATTCTCCAATTAAGCACTATACTTATGAATTTGGTTGGTACTAATAATTAGGCTCAAGTATGTGCATCTTTCCCGAATGACTCCCTCATTTAAACAAAAACTTCAAGAATGTGCATGGGAGTTTCAAAATAATCAAGTGACAAGAATAAGCCTCAAGAAGTGACTCAAAAGCACTAGTCCACTACATATGCTCAACTTACTCAATTTTACCAATCCTTCCTAATTCATGTGCCCTCACACGAAGGAAAGTCCCAAAATCACTATATTTACAATACAACATAAGGGAAAAATTTACAAAGACACTCACTATCACAAAGAATTTCAAGTGTTACAACATCTCATACCATAAGCTTGCCCTTTATTTTAATTCATCGCCTAATCAAGAACATTTGTATGGAGGTCCCATAAGGACTTTTTAAGCTTGTAATATAGGTTTAGGAAAGGGTCGGATAAGCATTTGGGTACAAGTGACTTCACCCTCCTAGAACACCACTCATATTTGTCTTTCTTTTCGCAATCTGTTTCTTTTCAAACCACATAGCCTCATTGTCATCTAGTTACCAACATAGAACCACCTTACATACCTCTCTAATTTTCTTCAAGGCTCCATATTTATATACATACATATATTTCTCTTTTTTTATATACATATTTTTCTTTTGGAGCTTGAATAATTTAATATGAACACTTTGAGGTATATGTTCCTACACTCAATGTACAAACTTACCAATTTCCACTTTGACACCACGCCCCCAACTTAGGTGTTTTGCCTCATTCTCAATGTTCAAGGAGGGACGAGTTCAAAAGAGGAAATTATTTTACAAAAGGGGAAAGGTTTGTAATGAGGTGGCCAAAGAAAAGGTTAAAGGCTCAAATAGGGTACTAGTGATATTATTTATGCAATGGTAGGCTTGAAAGGCTAAAGAGGTTTTGCAAATAATATAAAGAATGCCTAAGATCATCCCTCCAACCAAACATACTATCATTGGCGTTGAAAGACCAACCGGGCAAGTTCTAGATGATAGAAGTAAACACAAGATTTATTTGTACAAACACTAACACACATGGCACATGAATTAATCAAGATGGATCAATTTCATTTTCTAATAAGAGCATCTAGAGCAATATTATTTAAACTAGTGGGCAAAGAGTCACTAAAAGAGTCAAAAATTTATCACAAAAATTATTCTTCACCATGCAACTTACTTGTTTTAGTTCAAAACCAAAATTCGGAGGGGTATTCTTAATTCACATTTCACATACAAGAAACTAATTTTATTAGTACCAAATAATCCAAAAGTCTCCTCCTAGCAAAACAAGAGTAACTCCATTAAGAAAGTTGTCACACCATCTATCATAGGGAAAAGTCAACCGGTTCACTTCAAAAATGTTCCTTGGGAAAGAACCGTAGCATGAAAAAAACCCAAGGAAATAATAACAAAAAACTCAAAGAACAAAACTACTAAAAAGGATGCTAAAATAAAAGCGACTAATACAAATAACAACAAACTACTAAAAAAATAACAAAAGAAAGCTAAAAATAGATTAATCACAACAAGCTCAGCAAGAGCACTGCTACCCAAAATAGCCCGGCAAGGGCACACAATATCCATAACAACACAATAAGCCCGGCAAGGGCACACCATATCCATAGCAATAAAATAAGCCCGGCAAGGGCACACAATATCATAACATGAATACAGTATACTCTTAAAGCCAACCTCAACTAAAAATATTGTAGTGTCCTCACTGCACAATATCAAATATAAAGCACAAATAGTTTGAGGGTCTCCCTGAGGTCTGCATCAGACTAGTAGACTGTGGGAGGACGGCTGATCAATGTTGTGGTGAACTCGTGGCCTCATCATCATCAGTCTCATCATCGTCATCACCATCACCATCACCAGCAGCTTCTGACATGAAGGAATACTCCTCGCTATCATCTTTGTCCCTCGTTGGTATCTTCTTGGCTGGATGTCCCTATTTTAAGATGGCATTTATGCCTCTCCACATTCTTATCATGAACTTGCTCTTCTTCTTGTTCCTCTCCTTCTCCTTCTTGAAGTCTGACTGGAGATCTGCATGCGCCTTGGCCAAGTTGTCGTAGGCTGTCTCAAGTCGGGTCACTTATGCTGCCTTCTTCTCATGAGACTCTTTGACTCTTCTGCGCATCTAAGTAACTCTTTATTTTTTCCCTGGAGAAGTACGAGGGCCCAGGCTGGGAGGATGAAGGCCCACTCGGAAGCTGTGACACTAGATCCCGGATGGATGCCAGCTCGGAGTTTAGCACCCCAAATGGTCCCTCAGGTGCAACTGCCTATGAAGATGACTCTAAACCAGCAGTTGTGGTGGTGACCTTCCTTTTCTTGCTTTTGACTGTGCTACCCTCCCCTGTCACTCTCAGTGGATGAAAAGGTTTATCAGCTGGTAGCCATCGATCGGTTCTATGCAACTCAACCTCTGCTCTCGTGCATAGCTGTGTGATCAATGAAGGGAACATCATCCCTGCTTCCTTGTCCTGCAAATACTCCCTCATCTCCCGCAGGATATAGTAACTGACATTCACAGGAATGCCGTCCAGGAGGCATGCAATGATCAATGCCCTGGTGTAGGAGACATCTGAGACGTTTCCACAAGGAGACACCCTGTTGCATAGGATGTACAACCACATTTTTACTTCAACTATGAAGTCAATTGACCTCAAACCTTTTCTCCTGTTTCCCCACTTGGCTCTCATGCTTGGAGGGTAGAGTTTGGTGACCAGCCATTCCCGTTGTCACACTGATCTTTCTCTCGCACCGGCTCCATTGGATAGTTGTGAATCCCAAGAGTGTCATTTATCTGTTCTATCCCAAACCTTACCAATTTTCCTCAAATTATGAGTTGTGGGTTGGCAAAGTCTGTGTGCTTAAGGTTGGCATAGAATTTGCATACCCACTCCTTATTAGCTTTGCATGGAGTGGGAATGAAGCATGACTATCCGGAGGTATGAAGACGGGCATAGAAATCTGGGAGCTTCTCGGCCAACTTTTCCTCATTGATCCCCTTTTCAATCACTATCTTTTTGTTGACGAGGTTGTCATAATATCTGCGCTGACAGTCAGTCGACATGAAGCAAGATTCATCAAACGGTTCCTCAAACTCCTCCTCAATTTCATGTTGTTGTGGGGCATTTTCGCTCAAGTTCGGGTCCATTTTAGCTCAAAGTACCTTTATAAAATTAAAACAAAAGTAATCGGGCAATAGAATCAGGTTAAGCAATTCAAAGCACTGTAATTAGGCCAAAGAATCAAGTTGAACGGGCCCGAAAAGGCCCTGTTGCAAAGCCACTGGAATTGGTAGTTCTGTCCCATTTTCACATCTGCGAAACAGTAACTGTAGTAGCGGTTCTGCTTCTGCGGAATTTTAGCCGCATCTGCGGTTTTTCTCAGATTGGCCAAAATCGCACCTGCAGAAAAGTCATCGTAGGTGCGATACCGCATCTGCGGTAAATGTTCTGCTTCTACGACCCTAGAACAAGGGTTCAAACGCCTAGATTTTTCAACACTTGTCAATTCTTAAACCCGATTTTAGCACCTAATTTATACTCAATACTTCTAAATTAGTGCACTACATGAAACTCTGATTCTATTGAGACCTATTTTGTGGTACTTAGCAAGAAATTTTCTTTCAAATATTTCGTCAAACACCTTGCAAGCAGTCTAAAAAGGCCTCTTCTTCACACAATTTGGGTACTCAGATTTCCCACAAATTTGATTCAACAATAGAAACATACACACATGAATCTCTCAACCAATTTCCCTCACTTCCTAAAACTAATAGCAATTAACTCGAAAATAGAAATATCAAATAAAAAAAATTTGGGGCCGTTGCAATGAAGAAGAAGAGAGAGAGAGAAAGAAAGAAAAGAAAAGAAAAGAAAAGAGAAATAGAAGATAGGAGTAGAGGGGAGATACCTGTGGTGTCTTGTGCAAGAGCAGTAGAGTGAGATCAGTGCAGTAGTGTGAGATATGGGGGAGTTTGGGGTTTTGGGAGAAGAGCAGTATGCAGAGAATATGAGACTTCCCATTTTTTTAAAACCTGCTCGATTTACGCATCTGCAGTAATTTTCCGCATCTGCGGTGACGCATAAGCGACCTATGACACGCTTCTGCGGAAACTATCGCTTCTGCGGTATTAAAACCGCTTCTACGTGACCGCATCTGCGATCAAAAATCCGCAGATGCGATTACACTAGAATATTGATGCATAGATTTTCAGCCATTATTTTTGTGTACTCCAACATCCCAAACTCCTTAATTTAACTCTGAAAAATTTGAAACTTGGCAGATTAGTCAAAAATAATATACTAAGTTATTCTAAAAGGGAAAATTTCAAAACGACCAAAAATTTTGAAAACGATGGGTTGCCTCTCACCAAGCACCGCATTTAACATCGTGGCACGATGCAAGCCAATTTTACCACTTTTCTCGCCACTGGGACGATATGAACTGGGAACCTAGCTTGGAATCAATCTTGTGACCACGAGCGGTGGGGGTGGTAAGTCGATGATCAAGCTAAGCTTTAAATTCTTCATTTTGCACTTCTTGGCTCTCATGTGAGGAATGTCATTTTGCTTTCTTGTTCCTTAAAATTGTAGGATGTATGGTATGAGTTTTTCCTCCTCAAAGTCCTTCATTGATTCGTGCAGTTCAACTTCCATATCACCACACAATTCCAATGTTGAAAAATGCTTGGAATGTGACTTCAAACCTCCAACTTGCAATTTTTCTCGAATTTTGACATCCTCTTTTTCCCCTGAACTAGAGTCAATTTCAATCAATTTTTCATTTACACTAAATGATTCTAATTCCATATTTTTCTCGGCATCATTAACACTCATGGAGTCGGTTGGCGGATGTTCAATTCTTGAATCCTCAAAGTAAATCTCACTTTCTTCCTCAGAATTGGACTCTTCTTGGCTTCCTTCCACACTTTCAAGTTGGTGGGCATAGAAAGCCTCAACCAATATTTTCATTTGCTCTTCCAAAGTTCGGATATGTTCATCATTGTAAGTCAAGCCTTGTTTCAAGTCCTCAAGTGCAAAGTTGTGCTTCTCCTCATTTTCAAGAATGGTCGCCAACATGAGCATCATCTTCTCATCTTGAGCATTTGAGAATTCTTCTTGGTTTTGATCAAGTGCCAAGGAAGGATTTTCGGCTTCCACATCTAAGGAAAATTCTTGGCTATCATTAACTTCTGAGGCTTTTTGGACCTCTAAAGCTTCAAGCATTTCCTCCATTTGCAAGTTCAACCTTTCAAGTGCCAAGTCATTTTGGAGACTATTTTCCAAAAGCTCCTCCAAGGCACGCTGTTCTTCATTTTCTCCTTCAAGTAAGCACTCCAACATGAGCTTGAACTCTCCATTTCGGCCATGCTCAACTTCTTCTATTTCCATTGCCCTATCATTTTCATCAAAAAAAAAAATAGAATCATCATAGCGGGGGCTTGGGGACGGAAAGGACAAATAAGCACAATCATCCCAATGGCCATTTTGAAAATCACACTTATCACAAATACTCCACTCACGGGTTTGAGATTGTGCGCACAATCCACCCCCGGGAGAATTTAAATAATTTTGCCACGAGTGTGTTCCTCCACAATAAGGACAAGGGCCATCAAAGTATGAACAACTACCATCTGACCAATTTTCATTAAATGATGCCATTTTTCAAAAATAAGAAAATAAACAAGAAACAAACAAGAAAAATAGACCAAGGTAAGAAAAATAATTACACAAATATTTATAAGTTTGTACCAAAACACTTACGCTTATTTCTCAAACAACCTAAATTACGCCAAATTGTTCCCCAGCAATGGCGCCAATTTTGATGACGTCCAAATCAACTACTAAGAAGTGAATGGACACGGTCGCATGCAATATAATTTACCCAACTATGAGTCGGGGTCGAATCCCACAGAGAACAATATGTAGGCGATTAGGAATTTAAGAGAATTATCACTTATCGCGCAATGCCAAACACTTAGATTTTGGTTTAGAAAATATTTATATCTAAATGCGGAAATGTAAACTAACCTAGAAAGTAAGTAAAATGATCAATGGCTACAAGCATGCATGCATCGGGAATTACACTCAAGTAACGATCCAATGTATTTCACGATTTTAGAAATATGAGCGAGTTTATGTTAATTAGCCATGGATAATAATTCTTAATTAGCTTCTTCCGATGACTAACAAGACTTCCTAATTGAATTATTCCTAACCCAATTGAGAGATTAAGCATACCTGGAATGGCTACAAGTAGTTTAATCCTATCCCTAGGTAGAATCTATAAAATGAGGGTTAAAACCTCAAGTTCTTGTTAATTAATCTTTTCCAACCCCAAATTATCTTTTCCAAAATTAATTCGGAGTTAATGGGTGAGTCTTAAGGTTAGCTAATCCCTTTGGAAACATTAAAGAACAAGAATAATTAAAGAAACAATAACTCACTTCATAAAAAGATAAAAATCATTTAATACATAAGCACAACAAAGTATTTAATCCACACTTTAACTATGAATATTTCCATAAATAAGATTCAAGTGTTAGAAATAAATACTACACACTTAAATATTCAACACAAAGCAAGGAAATGAAGAAATAAACATAAATAGGTAAGAAATCCTTAACCACAAGCTTGAAATCTTCAAAACCCAAGTGTGTGTGCAAACCCTAGCTTCCAAAACTTGTTCTCTCTAGTCTCTTGGAACTGAAAATAAGCCAAAGATCTGTTCAAGATTCTGCTAGGTTGAGTAATTTTGGGTTTGGAAATGAGAACATGTGAAATGCCTAATTTGCCCAGGTATGATGCCCGTTGACCGTACCTACGGAAGAATCCTCGCAGGTGCGGCTCCGCAGATGCGGAGATTCCATCGCAGAAGCGAAATGCCAACTAAAACTCTGTAATTGCAGATGCGGTTCATTAGGCGCAGATGCTCCACCGCAGAAGCGGTAATCTAACCGCAGATGCAGTTTTTTGCAAGCTCAGACAATTTCGCAGAAGCGGGTCTATTCTCGCAGATGCAGGGTCGCTTTTGCGACCATCCTTCTACAGATGCGAAATCATAGGGGGGTTTTGCATGGTTTCACCTTTTTTGCTCAATTACACTCCAATTGAATTCAACTTATTTCATGGCATCATTTACCTGAAAATCAAACAATACACACCATAAATGACCTCATATTATAGTTAAAAGACATTAAAGATAAAGAAAAGAGACTAGAATGAGTGGTAAAATCACGACTCATCATGTTCCCCTTCCCATCTTTAACTGCTAGTTTTCGTCATTATTACTTGTCGTATATGCTTTAACTGCACAGGTTTATTTGGCAGTCTTGTCCTAGCCTCGTCACTATTTTGCCGAGGTTAGGCTCGACACTTACCAGCACATGGGTCGGTTGTGCTGATACTACACTCTGAAATGTGTGCAGATCTCGGTACCGGAGCTTTTGGACCTTAGAGTGGTTGCTGCCTTCAGTCCAACAGAGACCCAAGGTAGTCCTGCAAGCGTCCACAGGCCTTGGCGTCCCCTTCTATCTTTTATATTCTATTTTCATTTACTTCAGAGACAAATTGTATCTTTCTTTTCAGACAACTATTTGTAGTATTCATAGATGGTCCTTGATATTGTGACACCAGTTCTGGGTAGAGTTGTATTTTGAATTTTCGCACTAGTATATGGTTAAAATGATAGACTTTGTCTTCCTCATTTCTTTTATTATTATCATTATTCTGCTATTGATCGTAGAAATTTTTAAAAGGTTAAGAAAAAGGATAATGAAATCTATAGCGCTCGGCTTGCCTAGCTTTCACGAGTAGGCGCCATCACGACTCCCGAGGGTGGAAAGTCTGGATCGTGACAAGTTGGTATCAGAGCTCTAGGTTTCTTAGGTCTCACAATTCACGGACAAGCTTGGTAGAGTTTGAGGGATCGGTATGGAGACGTCTGTGCTTATCCCCTAGAGGTTACAAAGTTACGAACAGTTTCACTTCTATTCATCTCTGTCGTGCAGTTTGGTTTCTCAATGCTAATTGGATTTCTACTCTATTCTTTTGTAGATGGTGAGAACGCGTGCTTCTTCATCCACTGACCAGTAGCCCGAGCCCCCAGCAGCAATTCCCATAAGGGGCAGAGGACGAGGCCGAGGACGTGCTAGGTGCCGAGGCAGGGGCAGAGCTCAGCCGAGAGCAGTAGCGCATGCGGCGGAGCCTCAGGTAGAGTTTGATGATGAGGTTCCGGCCCAAACAGTTCTGGTGGGCCCATCTCAGGTCCTAGAGGATTTCATTGCTACCCCAGTACTCCAGAATGCTCTGGTCCGTCTAGTGGGCCTTATGGAGAGTGTCACAGGGCAGACTTACTTCCTGTAGTAGTAGCCATCTCTCAAGCAAGGGGAGGAGCACAAACTCCCGCTACCCGCACTCCGGAGTAGATGGCTCCCCAGTTTCATACTCCTACAACTCAGCCAGTTGGAGCAGTTCAACCGGGTGTGGTAGCTCAGACCGATGATGGAGCAGCTTTGTCTGCCGATACTTTGTGGAGGTTGGACAGGTTCACCAAGCTGTTCACTACTACTTATGGTGGTACATCTTCAGAGGATCCCCAGGTTTATTTAGACAACTTTCATGAGGTTATTCGGAACATGGGGATAGTAGAGACCAATGGGGTCGACTTTGCTGCTTTTCGTCTGTCAGGTTCCGCCAAGACTTAGTGGAGGGATTATTGTTTGGATAGGCCTATTGGGTCGCCTGCCTTGACTTGGGATTAGTTATTTCAGCTATTTCTGGAGAAGTTTCTTCCTATCACTCAGAGGGAGGACTATCGAAGGCAATTTGAGCGTCTCCAGCAGGGTTCTATGACCGTCACTCAGTACGAGACAAGATTCATTACTTTGGCCCTTAATGCTCTTATTATACTTCCACCGAGAGAGAAAGGGTGAGGAGGTTCATTGAGGGACTCGCTCAACCAATTCGATTGCAGATGGCTAAGGAGACTGGGAGCGAGATTTCTTTTTAGGATGCGACCAATGTGGCCAGGAGAGTTGAGATGGTTCTATTGTAGGGGAGTGGTCAGTGGTCTGACAAGAGGCCCTGTCATTCAGGCAGGTTTAGTGGTTCCTCATCTAGAGGCAGGGATTCCTTTGGTAGGGGCCATCCTCCCAGGCCGTTTCATTCAGCACTTCAGACTTTTCATGGTGCTCCAGGTGGTCGTGGTTCTCATGTGCAGTATTCTGATCAGCAGTCCTATCGTGCACCATCAGCTCCTATTAGAGCACATCCTCTTCAGAGCTATTCTCATGGTCAGCCGGCACGCTAGAGTCAGTCTCAGTTCCCTCAGTCGTAGTACTCAGGTGGATGCTTTGAGTGTGGTGAGTATGGTCATATCCGGAGGGCTTGTCCGAGATTAGTGGGTGTTCAGTCGCAGTAGCTGGGTTCCCGTGCTATGGTTCAGGCACCAAGTGTTCCACCACCCGCTCAGCCAGCTAGGGGTGGGGGTAGAGGTGCTAGAGGTGGAGGTAGAGGTATTGAGGGTGGAGGTCAGGCCGTTAGAAGGAAGGCCAGCCAGTAGGAGGCCATCCTAGGGATGTAGCTCAGAATGGTGGGGCCTAGCCCCGATGTTATGCTCTTCCAGTCAGGCCCGAGGCTGAAGCCTCCGATGTAGTTATCACAGGTACCGTTTTGGTCTGTAGTAGAGATGTTTTAGTTCTATTTGATCCAGGGTCTACATACTCCTATGTGTCATCTTATTTTGCCCCGTATCTGGTCATGCCTAGTGATTCTTTGAGTGCTCATATATATATGTCTACACCAGTGGGTGATTCTATTATGGTGGATCGTGTCCACGTTCATGTATAGTTGTGATTGGGGGTTTTGAGACCCGAGTAGATCTGTTACTTTTGGATATTGTTGATTTTGATGTCATATTGGGCATGGACTGGTTATCACCCTACCACACTATCTTGGACTGTCATGCCAAGATTGTGACCTTAGCCTTGTCGGTTCTACCTCATTTAGAGTGGAGGGGGACTCCTGGTTATTCCACCCGTAGGGTTATCTTATATATGAAGGCTTGGCGTATGATTGAGAAGGGGTGTTTGGCCTATCTGGCGTATGTTCGTGATTCTAGTGCCGAGGTTCCTTCCATGGATTTTGTGCCTGTTGTTCGTGAGTTTCCAGAGGTCTTTCCTACAGACCTGCCGGGTATGCCGTCCGACAGGGATATTGACTTTTGCATTGATTTGGATCCGGGCACTCATCCCATTTCTATTTCGTCGTATCGTATGGCCCCGCCAGAGTTGAAAGAATAGAAAGAATAGTTGCAAGACTTGCTTGATAAGGGCTTCATTTGACCTAGTGTCTCGCCTTGGGGTACACCGATGTTGTTTGTTAAGAAGAAATACGATTCGATGAGGATGCGTATAGATTATTGGCAGTTGAACAAGGTCACAATCAAGAATAAGTATCCATTGCAAATGATTGATGATTTGTTTGATCGGCTCCAGGATGCCAAGGTGTTTTCGAAGATTGATTTAAGATCTGGCTACCATCAATTGAGGATTAGGGCGTCTGATGTCCCTAGGACAGCTTTTCGCACTCGGTATGAGCATTATGAGTTCTTAGTGATGTCATTTGGGTTGACAAATGCCCCAGCAACTTTCAAGGATTTGATGAACCGAGTGTTCAAGCCTTATCTGGATTCCTTCGTGATTGTCTTCATTGATGATATTTTGATCTATTGTCGCACCCGGGAGGAGCACGAGTAGTATCTTCAAGTCGTTCTTCAGACTCTGAGGGATAGTCAGTTGTATGCCAAGTTTTCAAAGTGTGAGTTTTGGTTGGGTTCGGTTGCCTTCTTGGGTCAAGTTGTATTAGTAGAGGGTATTCAAGTGGATCCGAAGAAGATAGAGGCAGTCAAGGACTGGCCTAGACCCGCATCAGCTACAGAGATTCGGAGTTTCTTGGGTTTGGCCGGTTATTACCATCGGTTTATGGAGGGTTTTTCATCTATTGCGACCCTGATGACCAGGTTGACCCAGAAGGGTGCCCAGTACAGATGGTCAGACGAGGGTGAGGGGAGCTTTCAAAAGCTCAAGACAGTTTTGACTACGACGCCGATGTTGGTTTTACCCACAAGTTCAGGGCCATATACAGTGTATTGTGATGCATCGCGTATTGGACTTGGCGCGGTGTTGATGCAGAATGGCAAGGTTATTGTATATGCCTCGCGATAGTTGAAGATCCACGAGAAGAATTATCCAGTTCATGATCTGGAGTTAGCAGCCATTGTTCATGCACTAAAGATTTGGAGACATTATTTGTATGCATGTCATGTGAGATGTTTATGGATCACAAGAGTTTGCAATACTTGTTCAATCAGAAGGAGCTAAATTTGAGGCAGAGGAGGTGGTTGGAGCTATTGAAGGACTATGATATCACCATCTTGTATCATCCGGGAAAGGCCAATATAGTGGCTGATGCATTGAGTAGGAAGTTAGCCAGTATGGGCAGCCTTGCGTATATTCCAGTCCGTGAGAGATTGCTTGTTTGGGATGTTCAGGCTTTAGCCAATCGGTTTGTGAGGTTGGATGTTTCTGATCCTGGCTGTGTTCTAGCTTGCACATTCACTCGTTCTTCATTATTTGGGCGTATCTGAGATCGACAGTATGATGATCCTCACTTACGTGTCCTCAGAGACACGGTGTGGCAGGGAGGTGCCAAGCATGTTATAGTTGGAGATGATGGAGTTCTGAGGATGCAGGGTTGTATTTGTGTGCCTAATATAGATGGAATTCGTGAGTTTATTGTAGATGAGGCCCATAGTTCTCGGTATTCTATTCATTTGGGCGCCGCTAAGATGTATCAGGATTTGCGACAGCATTATTGGTGGAGAAGGATGAAGAAGGACAGTGTTGCCTATGTAGCTCGGTGTTTGAATTATCAGTAGGTAAAGTAAGAACATCAAAGACCTGGTGGTTTGTTTCATAAGATTAAGATTCCTAAGTGGGAGCGGATCACTATGGACTTCGTTGTTGGACTCCCACCGACTCAAAGGAAGTTCGATGTCGTATGGCTTATTGTTGATAGGCTGACCAAGTCAGCGCATTTTATTCCTGTGGCAGTCTCCTATTCTTCCGAGAGGTTAGCTGAGATCTATATCCGGGAGATTGTTCATCTTCATGGTGTGCCCATGAGTTGGGTACATGGGTCGAGTTAAGCAAAACATTTTATCCCCAGACGGACGGGCATTCCGAGCGTACTATTTAGATTTTCGAGGATATGCTCCGAGCTTGTGTTATGGACTTTGAAGGTCCGTGGGATCAGTTCTTGTCTTTAACAGAGTTTGCCTACAACAACAGCTACCAGTCGAGCATTTAGATGGCTCCCTATGAGGCATTATATAGTAGGCGGTGCCAGTCGCCAGTTGGATGGTTTAAGCCGGTAGAGGCTCGGTTGTTGGATACAGATTTAGTTCAAGATGCCTTGGATAAGGTGAAGATTATTCAGGACAGGCTTTGTACAACTCAGTCCAGGTAGAAGAGTTATGCCGATTGCAATGTTCGTGACGTGGCATTTAAGGTCGGAGAGCGGGTGCTACTCTGGGTGTCGCCAATGAAGGGCGTGATGAGATTTGGGAAAAAGGACAAGCTAATCTCTAGGTTCATTAATCCTTTTGAGATTCTTGATCGAGTGGGAGAGGTGGATTATAGACTTGCATTGCCGCCGAGTTTATCAGTTGTGCACCCAGTGTGTCCATGCTTCGAAAGTATCACGGCGATCCATCCCACTTGTTAGAGTTTAGCACTGTCCAATTGGACAAGGATCTGACCTATGAGGAGGAGCTGGTGGCTATTCTGGACCGGCAGGTTCGTCAGTTGAGATCGAAGAGTTACTCTTATGTGCATGTTCAATGGAGAGGTCAGCCTGCCGAGGCAGCTACCTGGGAGTCTGAGTCCGATATGCGGATCCAATATCCCTATCTTTTCCCCGACTCAGGTACTTCTTTTCTATGTCTGTTTGAGGATGAACAGTTGTTTAAAGGTGGAGGATGTGATGACCCAAAAGGTTATCACTTGATTTACAAGTAAATTCTGCATTCTGAGGCCTAAAAAGCCTCCTTTTATCTCACCTCGATTTGCGTATGTGGTCCGGGCGTATATCCAGAATGCTTTTATGTGAAAATTTGATGAAAATACTAATTTGGCCTTTAAAATTAAATTTATGTTGACTTCGGTCAACATTTTTTTAAACGGACCTGGATCCGTGATTTGACGGTCCCGGAGGGTCCGTAGAAAAATATGGGACTTGGGCGTATGCCCGGAATTGAATTCCGAGGTCCCAAGCCCGAGAAATGAATTTTTGAAGAGAATTATTTAACTGAAATAATAAGAGTTTTTGGAAATTTAAATGTGTTTGAATTTTATGGTATCAGGCCCGTATCTTGGTTTCGGAGCCCGGTACATGTCTTATATGGTATTTAAGTCGAGCCTGTAAAATTTGGTAAGAAACGGACTTGATATGACGTGAATCAGACCCTCACTTGTTAAACTTTGAACTTAAGAGTTTTTGAGATTTTTCTTTGATTTTGATGCTAAATTCATTGTTAAAGACGTTAATTTGGCGATTTGATCGCACGGGTATGTCCATATGATGTTTTTGAGTTAGTAGGCATGTTTGGTTTGGAGCTCCGAGGTCTCGGGTGAGTTTCAGATAGGTTTCGGGATGTTTTTACACTTAGGAAACTTGCAGATTTGTTGCTTTTGGTGCATAGACCTTTTGTGCATCGCGATCAAATAGTAACTCTCACGATCGCGAAAGGGAAATTGGGACTGGGGTGGATTTCTTCGTAAATGCAAAGCCACAGTCGCGAACGCAGAGCACTGGGGGTTGCTCATCGTGAACGCGTAGTGTAAAATGGAGGTGGGTTGGGAATTTGTCATTTCTTCTACACGAACGTGTACTGTTGTCCGCGAACGCAAAGGCCAGGGGGTTTTGCCCTTCGCGAATGCATAGGAGATCTCGCGATCGCATAAGCCTATGGAAGGCTTCTCTTCGCGAATGCGATAGGCCCTTCGCGAACGCGAAGAAGTCCTGCCCAGTCTTATAAAACAGAACCAAAAACAGGCAGAACTCATTTTTATCATATTTTCGAACTACCAAGGCCTAGAGGCGATTTTCTTCGCACAAAATCATCCCCAAAGTGATGGTAATCAATTCTAAACTTTACTCTTTAAATTACCCAATGTTTTTCATCACTTTTTAATCAAAAATCAAGAATTTTCATGGTAGAAATTGGGAATTTGGGTAGAGTTAGGGCTTTTTGAATAATTAGAATTTAGACTTCCCTTTGGAGTCGGATTTTAAAACTAATTGCATATTTGGGCTCGTGGGTGAATGGGTGATCGGGTTTTGGTCCGAACGTCGAGTTTTGACGAAGCGGTCCCAGGGTCGATTTTTTATTTTTTGGGGAAAATGATAGAAAACCTATTATTAAGCATTAGGTATGAATTCTTTAGCATTTATTGATGTTATTAAATTAATTTGTGCTAGATACAAGTAACTTGGTGGCAAATTCTAAAAGAAAAGCAGTGTTTGAGGCTTGAGTTGGCCGTGAAAGTTCGAGGTAAGTGTTTGGCCAAACCTTAGCTTAAGGGAATATGTGTTGGTGTCGAGTACGATGTATAGGTAATGTGACGAGTATCCATACGTTGGTGTCAAGCATGCCCGTGAGTCTTATATTCGAATTTGTTGTGATTTTACTATATATTGATCATGCTTAACTTGACGGTTAGAAACTATGGTACAAGAAATTTGATTATCTTCATGTTAATTGTTTATCGTTGAGAATTGGCTTCAGTTGAGGTTTTATTTGTGAAGTTAATTGTTGGTACAGGTTTGTTTATAGTTGATTCTCTCTCCGGGACGTATTTAATTCTTATTGTTGGTTCCCTTGTCGGGATATTGTTGTTTTCCTTATTGTTCCCTTGCCAGGATCCTTTTTTTTGTGATTGGCTTTGATTTGTATATTGAGATCGGGTTGCATGCCGCAACAATATTATATGGGATCGGGTTGCACGCCGCAATAAGGAGTAATACGAGAGGACGGAAGGGGTCGGGTTGCACGCCACAATAGTGATATATGAGTTGGATCGGGTTGCACACCGCAACAGTATTCTATGATTTGGATCAGGTTGCATGTCGTAACAGTGTTAAATGAATTGGTTCGGGTTGCGCACCGCAACAATAAAGAATAAAAGTGGACATTGATTCGTTACAGTTTCTTTATTCTTGCTGATGTGGAATTTAAGGTGTTCTTTATGCTTTTCTCCTGAGATTCTGTTGTTACTTTGTGATGACCAGGCTAGTTGCCTCATGAGTTACCACTCCATTTCCCCCATTTCTGCTTCTTTATGCTTTGTTTATCCGTGTTATGTGGTATCGGGTTGGTCGGATCGAATTCGGAAAGGATTTGGTAAGGTTTGAGACACTTAGTCTCTTTTAAGGAAGGTTAAGTTGGAAAAGTCAACCGGATGTTGATTTATGTGTTAGAGGGATCGGATGTGAGTTCCGACAATTCAGTTAGCTTCTGGAGGCGATTTGGGACTTAGGAGCATGATCAGAATGAGTTTTGGAGATTCGGAGAAGATTTAGGCTTGAATTGGCAAAAACGATTTTTTGGCGATTTCCGGTTGATAGGTGAGATTTTGATATAGGGGTCGGAATGGAGTTCTGAGAGTTTCAGTAGTTCCGTTGTGTCATTTGGGATGTATGTGCAAAATTTTAGGTGATTTGGACGTAGTTTGTTTGGGTTTTTGATCAAAAGTGGAATTCAAAATATTTTAGAAAATTTGGCTTGAATACGATAAGTTTTGGGTGATTTGATGTTGTTTGAGGTGATTTGATGATTTGAAACAAGTTTGAATAAGGTATTAGAAGATGTTTGTGCTTTTGGTTGAGGTCCCGCGGGGTCTCATGGTGATTTCGGATGGTTAACGGGAAGTTTGGATTGTTGTTGCAGTTGCTGAATTGCTACTTCTGGTATTTTTGCACCTGTGGATTGAGGACCGCAGGTGCGGCGCCGCACGTGTGAGAAAGGAACCACAAAAGCGGGCTAGGAGAACTGCATCTACGATGTCGCAGATGCGGGCGAGGAACCGCAGATGCGGGTGGCTAGGAACTTAAGTGATTCGGCAGAAGTAGACATAAAACCACAAATGCGGTAATGCAGATGCGGTTGTAGTACCGCAGATACGGAAATGTCTGGGCAAAACATATAAGTTATTTCATTCGCGATTTTGAGCTATTTTCACCATTTCTACTTCGGCTTGGGAGCTTTTTGGACGATTTGGAAGAGGGATTTGAAGGGAACTTCATTGAGGCAAGGCATTTGTACTTAAAACTCGTTCCTATGCTATTATTACACGGATTAGAGCTAGAAATCATGTAAATTAAGGGTGAAAATTGGGGAAACTAGGGCTTGGAAACATAGACCTTTAATTGAGGACTTGAAGGACCATTTAGGGTCGGATTTGAGAACTTTTGATATGTATGAACTCGTGGGGAGATAAGGAACCTATTGATGTAAAAATTATTGAATTCCGAGATATGGGCCCGGGGTTCGAGTTTTGGTAATTTCGAAATTCTTGGTATTATTTGATTGTTTTCGCTTGGGCTTCATTCCCTTAGCGTATTATGATGTCGTGATTCTGATTTTGGATAGATTCGATGCGAATGGAGGCCGATTTGAGGGTAAAGGCATCGTAGAGTAGTATTTTTACCGGTTTGAGGTAAGTAACCATTGTAAATCTAGAACTGAGGGTACAAACCCCGGTATTTGACTTGTTTTGATATATGCGGTGACGCACATGCTAGGTGACGAGTGGGTGGGCGTGCACCGATAGGGATTGTGACTTGGTCCGTCTCGTAGCGACTATTAAGCCGCGTATTTGATTTGGAAATGTTATATTATTCTATATTTTGGATATTTATATTGTATTATGTGTTGTATGTCATGTTTGGGGCCTTCTGTCGACCTGTAGAAACCCTTAGGGGCATTTTGACTATTTTTCCTCACTTTACTTGCTAAAAACATATCCTCTGTCATGTCTTACATGTTTAAATGTTTAAAATTAGTTTTATCTTTCCACTTCTAATTGTGAGGACTATTTGGGCTGAGTTCCCTAATTTCTATTGTTGTGCCTGGGAGGCTGTGAGGTTAATGATTGAGAGAGGTTGAGAACCTAATAGTGAGGATATGATATGTATATATTATGGATCAGGCCACACGCCGTAATGATACTTATATGGATCAGGCTGCACGCTGCAACAATATATATACTGGATCGAGCTGCACGCCACAACGATATGTATATTGGATCGGGCTGCACGCTGCAGTGATATGACGCTTGGGCTGTAGGAGCCCCTCCGGAGTCTGTACACCCCCAGTGAGAATAGTTATTTTTTTTTGTTCATAAGTAATACCTTTTATTAGTATGGTACCAAGATGGTACAAAAACAAGTATAATGCAAAACAGAAGTACTCTCAGCACTCCTACGAGATGTTTCCCCCTAAAAGATACAATAAGTCCAAATATTACTTCATCCTATCTAGAGAACTGCTATAAAACCAAATATATAAATTCTTGATACATTTTGTTGTGACTCTATTAATCTACAGTCTCTTTCCCTCAAAGCATGCCTTGTCTCTTTCCAGCCAAATATTCCACAGTATAAATTGGGAATAGTCCTCTATATCAGCTTCAAATTTCTTCTAACTCTCTGAGATTGCCAAATTCCAAGAGGCTACTGATATTTTGTGGTATAACCAAAGATATTCCCATTATTTTGAGGAAAAGTTCCCAGCATTGCCTTGAAAACCTGCAATATAGAAATAGATGCTCCACTATTTACTGCTCCTTATTACAGAGATAGCACCTCTGCACATGAAAAAGCCTCTCCTTTGCAAATAACTCTCAGTTAAACAAGCCTCCCTAGCTGCTGTCCACCCAAATTAAAATAAGTTGCTTTCACAGATGCCTTGGTATTTCAAATCATTTTCCAGGGCCAATTGCGAATCTCCAGGCTATTTTCCTGTTATTTTCTATATATCGTATCATCAGCAGTCTTCTTAGTATCAATTACAAGGGGAAATCATTAATGTAAAATAAATGACTTTGCGAAAAAGGAAGCCAAATCTGGTAGTCCAGCTTAATTTGACCAGTTGGGCATGATAATGGAAGTCAGATAAGTTTATGATAAGCCATGCTGAACATTGCAATGTATGGCATATAGCAATGACTTATAGTCCAGCAATTGTTTGATTCCAAAGACGAACTTGCCGTTTCTTTGGCGAAGAACATTGCTGATTTATGATGAATAAATCATGAATAATTTGTTTAATTACAGGACAAACAACAGTTGTAGGTATAATGTCACTGTTGAATTTGGCAAAACCTTTTGTCCCACAACGGTGGGAAAAGAAGGGTTGGGGGGATTTTTCCCCTATAAAAGAAGGCTTAATGTTTAGGATTTAGACACACCTCTTATTTGCCTTCTCATCTGTTTAAGGCATTTGTATCTTCTCTCTTTAGTATTATTTCACTTGTATTTTTGGAGTGAAATAAAATATTGGTTGTGTCCGAGGAGTAGGCAAAATTAGCCGAACCTCGTAAATTCTGGTGTTCCCTTTATTGTTGCTTTATTGTATTATTTATTATTTGGTGGCTGTCATAATTTTTGGTATAGTAGTTGTGACTTATTCACACTATATACATTTGGCTTCCGCAACAATTGGTATCAGAGCCAAGATACTGTCTAAGTATGCTCTGTGGTTGCAGCATAGTCTGATCTTCCACATCAGAAAAGATTTATCTTGGTAACTGAGTCAAGGTTCTGTCTGACTATGCTCTGTAGTTGCAGCTTAGTCTGATCTTCTACATCAGAAAGGAAATAATCTTGATTTGTGTCGTCAGCTATTAAATAATATTTGTTTCAAATATGAGAGACAATAAACAAGAAGAATCTACATCAAGTGTCAACAATACGTCATCATTGGCATCTTCGCTTATGACAAGAATTGTGTCAAATGCGAAATTTGCGGTAGAAATTTTTTACGGGTCCGGGAATTTTGGGATGTGGCAAGGTGAGGTTCTAGATGTCCTTTTTCAACAAGGGCTAGATCTGGCCATTGAAGAAAAGAAACCAGATGTTATTGGAGAAGAAGATTAGAAGATTCTCAACCGTGTTGCTTGCGGTACCATTCGATCCTACCTTGCTAGAGAGCAGAAATATCCATACACAAAGGAAACTTCTGCAAGTAAATTATGGAAAGCACTGGAGGATAAATTTTTGAAGAAAAACAGTCAAAATAAATTGAACATGAAGAAGAGACTATTTCACTTCACCTATGTTCCTGGTACCACGATGAATGAACATATCACCAGTTTCAATAAGTTGGTCACAGATTTGCAAAATATGGATACAACTTATGATGATGGTGACTTGGCGTTGATGTTGTTGGCGTCACTTCCTGATGAGTACGAGAACCTTGAAACTACTCTACTCCATGGAAATGACGAAGTTTCTCTCAGAGAAGTTTGTTCGGCTTTGTACAGCTATGAACAAAGAAAGCGAGAAAAACAGAAGGGCGGAGAAGGAGAAACACTATTTGTGAGGGATCGTCCTCAAAATCAAACGAGGACAAAGAAGGGAAGATCCAAGTCAAGATCCAGACCCAACAAAGATGAATGTGCCTTTTGTCGAGAAAAAGGGCACTGGAAGAAAGATTGTCCGAAGCTGAAGAATAAGGCCAAACATAACAATGGAAAGGCCATTATGGATTCAAATGTAGCTGATTGTGATGATTCAGACTTCTCATTAGTTACAACAGAGTCATTAACATCATCAGACATATGGTTGATGGACTCGGCTTGTAGCCATCATATGTGTCCCAACAGGGACTGGTTTGTGGAATTTCAAGAAGGAGAATATGGAGTCATCCACACAGCGGATAACAGCCCTCTTACCTCATATGGCATTGGTTCAATACGATTAAGGAACCATGATGGAATGATCAGAACATTAACAGATGTTCGATTTGTACCGGATTTGAAGAAGAATCTCATCTCTGTAGGAGCCCTAGAATCAAAAGGGTTCAAAATCATTACAGAAAATGGAGTGATGAGAGTATGCTCCTGTGCACTAGTGGTAATGAAGGCTAATTGGAAGAATAATAATATGTACCGCTATCGTGGCAGTACAATTATTGGGACAACGACAATGACATCTAGTGATGACAAAGAGGCAGAAGCAACCAAGCTATGACACATGCGCTTGGGACATGCTGGAGGAAAATCCTTGAAAACTCTATCAGATCAAGGATTGTTAAAAGGAGTAAAGGCTTGCAACTTGCAGTTTTGTGAGCATTATGTCAAAGGGAAACAGACAAGGGTTAAATTTGGTACAGCAATCCATAATACTAAAGGCATTTTGGATTATGTACACTTTGATGTTTGGGGTCCTTCCAAAACACCTTCATTGGGTGGGAAGCACTATTTTGTAACCTTTATTGATGATTTTTCTCGAAGAGTGTGGGTGTATACAATGAAAAACAAAGATGAAGTCCTGGGAATTTTTCTCAAATGGAAGACGATGGTGGAGAACCAAACAGGCAGGAGGATCAAGTGTATTCGCACAGACAATGGAGGTGAATACAAAAATGATCATTTCAATAAGGTCTGTGAAAATGATGGCATCGTCCGATACTTCACTGTTAGACATACATCACAACAGAATAGAGTGGCAGAACGTATGAACCGGACCTTGTTGGAGAAGGTACAGTGTATGTTGTCCAATGCTGGATTGGGCAAAGAATTTTGGGTTGAGGCAATTACATATGCATGCCACCTCATTAATCGTCTACCATCTGCTGCTATTGATGGCAAGACACCATTTGAAAAATGGTATGGAAAACTTGTTGTAGATTATAACTCTTCGCACGTGTTTGGCTCAAATGCATATTATCATGTGACGGAGTCAAAATTGGATCCAAGGGCAAAAAATGCTATTTTTATGGGAATTACTTCTGGAGTCAAAGGATATCGCTTATGGTGTCCTATGACAAAGAAAGTAATATTCAGCAGGAATATTACCTTTGATGAATCTGCTATGGTAAATAAGGTAACAGAAGATACCAAACAAAATAAATGTGCTTCTAAGCAGGTGGAGTTTGAGGGAAAATTTATTTTTCCTACACAAGAAGCAGAGGAGGAAACAAATGAAGATTACCCTCTGGAAGGAGAGCTAGTAGAGGAGATTCCAACTCAGGAACCTCAACAACAACTTGAATCAATAGCAACCAGCAGGCCAAAAAGAACAATAACGAAACATGTTCGTCTCATAGAGACGGTTGCTTGTGCAACCTCAATTGTAGCTGATGATGTTCCTACCACTTATAAAGACGCTGTCCAAAGTTCAGAAGAAGATAAGTGGAGGATTGCCATGAATGATGAAATACAGTCCCTTCATCAGAATCATACATGGAGATTGGCCAATCTCCCAAAGGGAAAGAAAGCAATTGGGTGCAAATGGGTATTTGCAAAGAAAGAAGGATTTCCTAACCAATTAGATGTTCGCTACAAAGCAAGATTGGTGGCCAAAGGATATGCTCAAAAGGAGGGAATTGATTACAATGAAGTATTTTCTCCAGTTGTAAAACATTCCTCCATTAGAATTATGTTGGCTTTGGTAGCACAATTGGATTTGGAACTAGTTCAGATGGATGTAAAAACTGCGTTTTTACATGGAAACTTGGAGAAGGAAATCTACATGACTCAGCCAGAAGGATTCAAAGTTGCTGGAAAAGAAAATATGGTGTGCAAACTTGAAAAATCGTTGTACGGATTGAAACAATCTTCTAGACAATGGTACAAGCGATTTGACGAGTTTATGTTGCGGCAAGGGTACAAGAGAAGCAAATACGATCATTGTGTGTATTTGCACAAGCTTAAAGATGGTTCCTTTGTATATCTTCTCCTATATGTTGATGATATGTTGATAGCTTCCAAGAATTCGGAAGAAATTGATAAGTTGAAGATTCAACTGAAGAAGGAGTTCGAGATGAAGGATTTGGGTGAGGCAAAGAAAATTCTTGGCATGGAGATAATTAGAGATATACGTTCAAAGAAACTCTGTTTATCTCAAAAGGAATATTTGAAGAGAGTACTTCAACGTTTTGGCATAGATGACAAGACTAAGCCAGTTAGTACTCCACTTGCTTCCCATTTTAAGCTAAGTACTATTATGTCACCAATGGATGAAGCTGAACGAGACTATATGTCAAAGGTACCATACGCAAATGCTGTTGGTAGCTTGATGTATGCAATGGTTTGCACAAGGCCTGACATTTCACAAGCTGTTGGAGTTATTAGCAGATATATGCACAATCCAGGGAAGGAGCATTGGCAAGCTGTGAAGTGGATTCTACGGTATATTCATAATACTGTAGATGTCGGGTTAGTTTTTGAGCAGGAAGACAATCAGTCTGTAGTTGGATATTGTGACTCAGATTTTGCAGGTGATCTGGACAAACGAAGATCAACTACTGGTTATGTGTTTACTTTTGCAAAGGCACCAGTTAGTTGGAAGTCTACTTTGCAGTCAACAGTTGCTTTGTCTACAACAGAGGCAGAGTACATGGCTATTACAGAGGCTGTGAAAGAGGCAATTTGGCTTCAAGGATTGCTAAAGGAGCTTGGTGTTGAACAAAAAGGTATCACAATTTTTTGTGATAGTCAAAGTGCTATTCAATTAGCGAAGAACCAAAGTTTATCATGCATGAACGAAGCACATTGATGTTTGGTATCATTTCGTACGAGAAATCATAGAAGAAGGTGGAGTCACAGTGAAGAAAATTCATACTACGGAGAATCCTGCTGATATGCTGACAAAGGTGGTGACTGCGGTCAAGTTTCAACATTGTTTGGATTTGATCAACATTGTTGAAAACTGAAGATTGAAGATGAAGACACAATCAAAATTTGTTATTGAGAGAAAATTAAAGATGTAGAATTTTGCCAAGGTGGAGATTTGTTGAATTTGGCAAAACCTTTTGTCCCACATCGGTGGGAAAAGAAGGGTTGGGGGGATTTTCCCCCTATAAAAGAAGGCTTAATGTTTAGGATTTAAACACACCTCTCATTTGCCTTCTCATCTGTTTAAGGCATTTGTATCTTCTCTCTTTAGTATTATTTTACTTGTATTTTTGGAGTGAAATAAAATATTGGTTGTGTCCGAGGAGTAGGCAAAATTAGCCGAACCTCGTAAATTCTGGTGTTCCCTTTATTGTTGCTTTATTGTCTTATTTATTATTTGGTGGCTGTCATAATTTTTGGTATAGTAGTTGTGACTTATTCACACTATATACATTTGGCTTCCGCAACAGTCACAACCCAATTTAGGATTGTGACCGGCGCTTAGGAGCAAGTGCTCCCAAGTAAGCCTTATCGATAATTTTACAGAAAAACGGACAGAGTTTCCACTGTTTTTGGACCATCCCAAAAAAAGTTTCCTGTCTCAAATCAACAACCAAACATCCTAATATCATACCAAACAATTGACAACTTGTCAATTAACCAATACAAGTCTCCACCATAACTAAACCACCAAATAACCACTAGAAATACTAATTTATCTCCAACTTTGATAAATAAGAACGATACTCAACATAAGTCTATAATAACGAAGAATACTCAAGAAACTAAAGGAATAACCATGGAGCGACTCTAAGAGTTCAAGGAAAAAACCATAACAATTGATAAAAATCTCCGCCCACGCGAACAAGTGCGAGGCTCACCAAGAACTATCAACCTGTGCGCTCTAATTAACGAAATCCTCGCCCGCATCAATTGCTGTCTTTGTAAAAAAAATTAGCGGGGAATGAGCCGCTAACTCAGTGAGTAATAACACTTAACCAAACCGTTTTTATTGGGGACAAGTCAAAAAACATGCTAGTAAGTAAATAACATTTGGGATTAATCTCCAATGATATTAAGTTTACTTTTCTTGTTTTGATTTCTTTGTAATAATTTTTAACTCATCATTAATGTAAAAAAATATGATTTGACTATTTCTCCCTTCGTAATACTCTCATATATTTAGTGAATTTTGCGAACACCTTTTAAATTAGTGAAAAATTCGTTGTTACAGCTTCAAACAATTCAATATCAAACACAAAATTTACGAGTTTGATATGTCTCATGACTTTGCATTGTTACAAAATAATCAAAATAAGAAGATAAGCATAATTTCGTAAACTACAAAGGAGATCAGTGGTACGAAGAGAAAACGTAGGGGAAGGTATCTAAAATTAATCCGTTTATATTTAATATTTTCTATTAAGCTAACCAACTATCTTGGAGTGTCATGTCATATTTTTGGTATAAAATATAAAATAGGTGAGATGTATGTTTTAGTTAACTTGGTTAAAGTTGGATGATTTTTATCTGACAAAAAAAGAGTGACTTTTATGTGATAAACTTTAAATTGAATGATTTGTGTGTGATAAAAAATAGAAAAATAATTTTTGTGTTACAAACTCAAAGTTGAATAACCACACGTGACAACCCAATCTGCTTTGCTGTTTCTAATGACGCCGTAGATACCTTCTTTGTCTTTTACCGAAACTCCATTAATATTAAGCTTATAATTGCCTAAGAAAAGGGAATGCCATTTGATGTGAATGGTTTGAGAAGCTGTAACGACCCGGCCGGTCGTTTTGAGTATATTAGGCCTAATCTTCTATTTATTGCTTTCTCTATGTCATTTTTGTGGTTACGTGACTTGCCTGGGTATTTGATTTTGGTTTTGGGTGAGTTTCGGAGTGAAATGGGACACATAGTCCCTAAGTTGAAAGTTTAAGTCGTAGGGGTTGCCCGTAATTTGACTTGTATGAAGATGACTCCGGAATAGAGATTTGTCTATGCCAATAGCTCCGTAGGGTGATTTTGGTCTTAGGAGCATGCCCAGATTTTGATTTGGAGGTCCGTAAGTCATTTTGGCGTTAATTGGCGAAAGTTGGAAGATTTTGGAAAGTTTTACCGAGAGTGGACTTTTTGATATCGGTGTCGGATTCCGATTCTGTAAGTTGGAATAGGCCCGCAATATCAATTATGACTTGTGTTAAAAATTTGGGGTTAATCGGAGTTATTTTCATATAAATCGGCGTTGGTTTCGGAATTTAGAAGTTCATAAGTTCTTAGACTTGAATCGATACACGATTCGTAATTCTAGTGTTGTTTGATGTGATTTGACGCTTCGAGCGTGTTCATATGATGTTTTAGGACTTGTTAGTATGCTTGGTTGAGGTCCCGGGGGCCTCGGAGTGTGATTTGTGTCACACCTCCTTTTTCCGCCCCGAGAGGGTACAAGGAGTTTTTTCCAATTAAAGGACAGTCGAAACGGGATTTGTTTATTTATTTCAGAGTCGCCACTTGGGAGATTTAGGGTGTCCCAAGTCACCAGTTTAATCCCGAATCGAGGAAAAGAATGACTCTGTATTACAGTCCGTGAACCAGAAATCCGGATAAGGAATTCTGTTAACCCGGGAGAATGTGTTAGGCATTCCCGATTTCCGTGGTTCTAGCACGGTCGCTCAACTATAATATTTGGCTTGACTATCTGATATAATACGTATTATAAACTTATGTGCAAATTTAACTTTTAAAACCCGCTTTTATCATTATTTATTTTATACAAAATTGCAACGTCGTGAAAACGCATCTCGAGCCACGCCACAACCAGTGCACGCGTGATTTGTTGACGCATTTTGACTTCGTCAAGATCGTGATTTGGGTTACATAAATGTACACCCGTATTCAAGAAAATAACCTTATTAAATATGCGCCAAAATACTACGCGTTATGATATTATTAGGTAAGACCGTGAATTTTACTAAATCGCCCATCTTGAAATCTAGGTATTTTCTTATATAAAAAAAATAAAAAAAATAAAATTGAAGGACTGTAATTTTTTGTATTATTTATATTTTTTTATTTGTTAGCGAGATCCTCCCTTATTTTATGAATACCCTTTAATGACTACATCTTTATTATTACTAAGTTTGTCCATAATTATGAAGTCAATCTCTACATACTTAAAAATAACATATTAATTACTAATTCAAAACAAATATTAATGGAAAGTAATATTACTAAAATGATAATTACGAACAACATGGAATTGCCCAAAAAGTAAAAAAAACTAATTATCCCATAGTTGGATTAAAACATATTGTTAGTATGACTTAAGCTTATTGAAATTAATTATTTACAAATACTGAAAATTAAAAAAAACTTGATTACTAAACCATATTTCTAAAAGTTAAACAATTTAAACTTAACTAACTTTGTTTTAATTCACATCATGTCCTAATACTTGATTCGCAAACTAATTCATGTTTTAACTGAAATTAACTACATGATTCCGATTAACTTAATGTTGACAAAAAACCTTATGAATAAAGAATTAATCAATTTTTGCCAAAACTAATTCAATAACGCCATTTTTACGTTATTTCTTCTATTTTGATTATTAAACAGTTTTAATTAGTAATCCGTCTTGAATATATTTCCTAATAATCCGGTTAAGGCGTTATTTAATATATCGCTATAACATGTCTAATTATGCCAAATGACAGTGATTGACAGAATAATAATACATGAATAATCTAAATACAATACAAAAAAAATTAAAACTAAATTAAAAATTTAACATTCCGTTCTTCATTTCAGCTTACAAAATGCCAAAATTACAGTTGTGTACCTGGTATTGCCAATATAAGAAGAAGAAAGTCAGCCACGCAGTAATAACAATACAGCACAACAACAAAAGTCCAATAGCAGTAACAACCCAGGAACAGAGTTTGCAAACCGGTGGAATATTAAACTTAAAACAAAAGCTTCAAGCTTTGATGAAAAACAATTAATTCTGATTTCAAACAATGAAAGAAAGCAAAAGATTTTTTTTTTTTAGTTTTTTTTTGAAAGTTTAAATATTTTTTTTCGGAATTTTCTCTCTCTTAAATGTTCAGCCCTCTTTTTTTTTACTCTCTTATTTTCTTTCTGTTCAGATTCGTTCTTTTTCTTCTGTATTCTCTCGTATCCCCTGTCTTGTGTTCAAGACTTCCTATATATAATCTCAACCCTTTAATCAATTAAAATCAATCCATTTTCTCTACCAAACCCATTATCTTCCCACTTATCCCCATTACATTAAATAAATATATCACACCACCCCATTATTTTTTGTCCCCCATGCCTAACATAAATAAATACAAGATTCCTCCCCACTAAATTTTGTCTTGTCCCCCCTTTATATTAAACAACTATATCACAACCCACCCCATTACATTTTGTCCCCCATGCTTCATATAAACAATTACAAAATATGAAATTACCAAACTACCCCTGAACGTACTGCAAATTACCAAACTACCCCATCAGTTATAACAAATCAATTAATCACACTCAACCAAAATATAGCCAATATGACCAATTTCTACACAAATTTAAACAACAAATCACATGAACATGATTTCTTCAACATTTCAACAACAAATCACATGAACACAAATTGAACAACAAAGAACAACTAAAATTTGATTGAACAATATTTTTTAGCAACAAACAATCCTATTTTCAGATTCAACAACAACAATCAAACAAGTATATTTAGATTTCCAAATTCAATAATATTGAACTTAAAATCAACTCTAACAACATCACAACAAATAATTCCTATATTAAACTTAAACAAGATTATGAGACAAATTCAAGAAATAATCATAAGTGATAAACAAGAAATCAAACTATACAAATTTCGGATTCAAGATCAACCAAACAAAGTATGAACATGAATGAAAATATTTTAAACAACAAACATGATGGATTCAAACGATTAAATCAATATATTTCCTTAACACAACTAAATTCTTTTAGACAAATAACAAGATCGACGAAGAAACAATTATGAACTTAAGCTTGAACTTAACAATATTAATAATTTCTAAAAATACATAAACACATGAAACAAATTGAAGAAATAATCAATTTGAATCTAACAAACATTAAACTAACAAATATTCACTTAAACAATAATACAAACATGAAATAAACATGAAAAACAACTAATTAAACTTCCATTTGAAATCTGAAAATTAATTTAACAAAATACATGAACATGAACAAAACCAAAAATCAAATATCCAAACATGAACAAAACAAACATTTGCCGATTTTAGATTCGAAAATATCAAAACAAAATACGGACAAAATAAAACTCAAAATCTACTAACCGGATCAACACGAATATGTATGGACTGTTTTGACGAGCCTCGACCAAAACTCGACCAAACGACGACGAACACATCTAAGAAGCAAACTGAAACAATGCCGACTTAAGGGTGCAGGCAGCAGCGAGCAAAACAAAAGCAGCTGGGGGTGCGTTTGGTTCTGTACGCGAAGCAGAAGGAAGAAGACGAGCAACAGCATGGCCGCGTAAATGGTGGACGCGCAGCAGAAGTGAAGGCGAAGCAGCTGGGGGTTCGTTTGGTTTGTTTGCATGAAAAAGATGAAGTGAGGCTGCAACTCAGAGAAGATGAAGCTGGACCAAATGACGACGAACTCGATGGAACGGAGCAGCAGCTCGGAGCAGATGAAGCTTGGAGAAGATGAAGCTCGTAGAACAGGAGCATCTGGTCGACGACGTCCATGGCGGAACGGGCTGGACGCGGTGGCAGCGTTCGATGAGAGTTGGTCGCGACGGGGTTGTTTGGACGTGACTGAGTTTGGACAACGCAGCAACGGCTGCTCGAGTTCCGACGAGGGGGGGATGAGGACGATGCAGCTGGGGCAGTGAAGGAGATGAAGCAGTAGCATCATACAAAACATGGCATCCATGGCGATGGGTTTTCCTTCCATTTTGGCCGAGGGTTTTCCGGCGAAGCAGCGGCGAAGCAGACGGGGAGGTCGACGTGGATGGTGGTGCTAAGGGCAGCCATGGATGAGCCTAAAGTTCTGAAGGTTTGGATAAAAAGCCATGGGAGGTGTTCTTGAGTCTTTGGGAAGAAGAAAACCAAAAGGGTGGGGGGCGGATGAACTTTGGTCTTTTTTAGGGTTTTTTTTTGTTTTTTCTATTTTTTGTTTTGTTTTGTGAAGAGGGGTGTTGGGTTAATGGGTTAATGGGGAGGACCGGGTCGACCCGGTCTGAAGTGGACTGGGTCATGGGAAATATTGGGCAATTATTTGGGCATGAGGTTGAAATTTGAAGAAGTGGCCAAATCCGATTTCTCTTTGTATTTTTGTTCTCTTTTCTTCTTTTATTTTTCTAAAACTAAAATTATAAAAATACTTAAATTATTATTAAGAACTAAATTAAGTTATAAAAGCACAAATTAACTCCCAATAACAATTAACGCACAATTAAGTAATAATTAAGCATAAAATTATTCATTTGGACATTAAATGCCAAAAATGCAAAAGATGCCTATTTTTGTAATTTTTAATTTTTGTAAAACTAATTTAATTACTAACAATTGTAGAATTAAATCCTACATGCAAAATGCGACATATTTTTATATTTTTTATTAATTTAATAAATAAGCAAACACAGACAAATACAAATAATTATCCAAAAATACTCAAAATTGCACACCAAGGAAAATCATTTTATTTTTGCATTTTTTGGGAGTAATTCTCATATAGGGAAAAAATCACGTGCTTACAGCTGCCCCTCTTTGCCCGAAGACACGAAGGGTTTTCGTGCAAAGATAAAGCGAGCGATTTTTGCCCATCCAAGTACTCCGTATGAAGCATTTTTTGAAAAAGATTTAACCGAACCTTTACTTCAAAGGCTTCCTACATATCCCTGGCTAAAGGGGAATCAGGTTAATGTAGTTCGGGAAGTTTTGGTAGCTGGGACTACCGTGGGACTGCAATGTTACTGTTGTTGCATGCTATTACCACTGCTTACCGATCTCCTTGTTACACCGTGCTTAAAAGAAAACAAGAAACTAGGCTAGACTGCAATTGGTTCTTGTTGCCTTGCTTTCTTGTCTGCTTGCATTTCTTACGGTGCTTTTCTTCCGATGTTTTTCTACCTTTTGACACATGCACTTGAGTTTGTGCTGGAACCTCTTGTTGCAACCTTCTGCTTCCTGATGCTGGGGATTTTTATTGTTTCCTGCTGGGGATTCCTGTTGTAACCCTCTGTTTTATTGTCCTCTGACTTGATCTTGAAATATATTCCTCTGTTATGTGGGCGGGCTCCCAACTTCAACACTTGAAATGAAAAGACTGAAATGTATTCCTCTATTATATGGGCGGGCTCCCAACTTCAACACTTGAAATGAAAAGACTGAAATGTATGCCTCTGTTCTATGGGCGGGCTCCCAACTTCAACACTTGAAAAATGTATGCCTCTGTTTTATGGGCGGGCTCCCAACTTCAACACTTGAAATGTATGCCTCTGTTTTATGGGCGGGCTCCCAACTTCAACACTTGAAAAATGTATGCCTCTGTTCTATGGGCGGGCTCCCAACTTCGATACTTGAAATGTAAAGACTGAAATGTATGCCTCTGTTATCTGGGCGGGCTCCCAACTTCAACAACAACTTTTAAAACAAAATGCCTTTCCTTTCTTCAGGCGGACTCCTGATTGCTAAATTTAAAATTGAATGTCTCTATTCTCCAAGCGGACTCCTGACTTTTGAAATTTAAACTGTATGTCTCCGTTCTTCAGGCAGACTCCTGACGTCAAACTTGAAAAGTATGTCTCTGTTCTCCAGGCGGACTCTTGATTGCTAAATTTGAAATTTGAATGTCTCTATTCTCCAGGCGGACTCCTGACTTTTAAAATTTAAACTGTATGTCTCCGTTCTTCAGGCGGACTCCTGACATCAAACTTGAAAAGTATGTCTTTGTTCTCCAGGCGGACTCCTGATTGCTAAATTTGAAATTTGAATGTCTCTATTCTCCAGGCGGACTCCTGACATCAAACTTGAAAAGTATGTCTCTGTTCTCCAGGCGGACTCCTGACTGCTAAATTTGAAATTTGAATGTCTCTATTCTCCAGGCGGACTCCTAACATAAAACTTGAAAAGTATGTCTCTGTTCTCCAGGCGGACTCCTGGCTGCTAAATTTGAAATTTGAATGTCTCTATTCTCCAGGCGGACTCCTGACTTTTGAAATTTAAACTGTATGTCTCCGTTCTTCAGGCGGACTCCTGACGTCAAACTTGAAAAGTACGTCTCTGTTCTCTAGGAGGACTCCTGACAACTTGCATTTATCCTGATTAGTGCTTGTTTTTCCCTCCTGGAGAATTCCTCTTCAACAACTAACTTTTCTCCCCCTGCTCAATCAAAGAAAATTTTGTTAGTTTAAAACGGTGGTTAGTTTATGTCATTCTTGCTGAAAATCCTTCCACTGCCTTGCTTTGTGTTGACTAATTTCCACGCACTGACCCTGAACCGCTTGACTTTCTGACCAACTTTTAAATTTCCCAACCTCTGGCGACCTAAATGTTTTACGCCCCTGCTGTTATTTCACTTTTCTGACCTTTTTGTTTGAGCTTTCGCCTTTCCCACGACATTCCCCAATCATTTCACCGATAAAACTTCCGTTAATTCCCTGTATTCCACTTGACATCAAGTTATTTTTGACATGCTCTGACCACGTTGTGCTTTACAATTCTAGAAGCTGGTAGTGAACTTTGAAGTCCCTTTCTGCTTGCATTGAACAAAACTGGCACTAAAACATCTCAGCTAGATAAAACCCTCAAAAGAAAATGAAATGCCATGATTCTTGAGTTAAGGATAAGAAGAATCCAAAACCAGATGACTGTTTGAAAAGAGAAGGAAAAGAAACTTATCTGAGCGAGACAAACTAGTATCAATGGTCATGACATGCATTTTGGATTAATCAGCCCAATCTGTCCAACCAAACAAACTCTCAATTGTCGTACCTCATTGCCCAGAACTTCCATCACTTGTTTGATTTATCCAGACCTTAACCTTGTTTCCTTGCGGTACCGCGAAACGGTTTCTATCAACAGACCTTTCTCAGTTTTCCATTTCTTATCTCACCTTCGCCTTGAGGTGCCCGTAAAGGTTTTCACCAACAAGACTCTCTCATTTATTTTTCTCTCAGCTCCCGTCGCCTTACGGTGCCCGTGAGGGTTTTCACCCATAAGACTCTCTCATTTATTTTTGTTCTTCTTGCTCGAACCAGAGTGTTGCCCCTGTCGTGGGTTATTCCTACCTGTTCATCTTGGCATTTCTCAAAACTGATCATAAGGTCTTTCTTTGGTCCGTAATGTAGGCTTTTGGATTGATTTAGAAAGAAAGGTATAAAAGGCTCAAAACAATTCAAATGAGTTCAAATTACAACTTTCGGAATCCCACTTTCATAACAATCACCACTTCTGCCCCAGTTTCTTGCTTGGGGATTTTTGGATTTCTATTTGGTATGACTGAACCTCGGAGTAAGGCTGCCTACGTACCCTTTCGGGATCAAGTCAAACGTAGTTCACTTTATAGAGACTACGTTGTTATGTTTCTCTTCTTTCCCTTTTTTCCACTTTTCTTTCTTTTCCTTTTCTTCTTTTCTTTTTCTTTTTCTTTTCTTTTTTTTTCTTTTCTTTCCTTCTTTTCTTTATGTTCGTCACATGTGTTCTCTTATAGTGCCGCTGATTCCGAAAGAGGTGTATGAAAAATAAGTAAGGCTCGAAGGGGATAACAAGGGATAAGAGTGTTTGGATAGCAGAACAAAATGCCTTCATCATTTCAATCTTTAAGATATGCCAAATACGAACAGATACATTCAGAAAATAAAGAAATCATACATAATATCTCTTGACCGCATCGGAATTGATGGCCATTTCTACACATTCTCCTTCCATATCTGTCAAATACAACGCTCCGTTAGACAACACTCTGGTTACTACAAATGGTCCCTGCCAGTTTGGGGCAAATTTTCCTTTTGCCTCAGCCCAATGAGGCAAGATCCGCCTCAGTACTGATTGCCCGACTTCAAATTTCCTTGGACGTACTTTTTTGTTGTATGCTCTTGCCATTCTTCGTTGGTACAGTTGGCCATGACACACTGATGCCAATCTTTTCTCATCGATCAAACTCAACTGCTCAAGACGGCTTTTCACCCATTCATCATCATCGATCTCAGCCTCTGCAATGATTCGCAGAGATGGGATTTCCACTTCTGCGGGTATTACTGCCTCGGTACCGTATACCAATGAGTACGGAGTCGCCCCTACCGAGGTACGCATGGTGGTGCGATATCCTAACAATGCAAAAGGCAATTTCTCGTGCCATTGTCTAAATCCTTCAACCATCTTCCGGAGTATTTTCTTTATGTTCTTATTGGCCGCTTCAACCGCACCATTTGCCTTGGGACGGTACGGAGTAGAGTGCTTGTGAGCAATCTTAAACTGCTCACATGTCTCCTTCATCAAATGGCTATTAAGATTAGCCCCATTATCTGTGATGATTACCTTTGGGATCCCAAACCGACAGATGATATTTGCATGCACGAAGTCAACTACAGCCTTCTTGGTCACAGACTTGAATGTCTTTGCTTCCACCCATTTGGTAAAATAATCTATAGCTACCAAGATAAACCTGTGCCCATTTGATGCTGCTGGATCAATTGGCCCAATAACATCCATGCCCCATGCAACAAAAGGCCATGGCGCGGACATCGTATGTAATTCTGATGGTGGAGCATGAATCAAATCTCCATGTATTTGGCATTGATGATACTTACGCACAAAACTGATACAATCTCGCTCCATCGTGAGCCAATAATAACCTGCTCGGAGAATCTTCTTTGCTAGAACATACCCATTCATATGCGGTCCGCAAACTCCGGAATGCACCTCAGTCATGATAGTTGTGGCCTGCCGTGCATCTATACATCTCAACAAACCGAGCTCTGGTGTTCTTTTGTACAGTACTCCCCCACTAAGGAAAAACCCACTTGCCAACCGTTGAATTGTTCTTTTCTGATCACTGGTGGCCTACATTGGATATATTCCCGCTTTGATGTACTCTTTGATATCATGGAACCACGGCTCTCCATCGATTTCCTCTTCTAACACGTTACAGTAAGCATGCTGATCACGGACTTGAATCTGCAATGGATCAACATAGGCCTTATCTGGATGGTGCAACATTGACGCCAAAGTAGCCAAAACGTCAGCAACCTCATTATGAATCCTTGGAATGTGTCTGAATTCTATGGCCTGAAAACACTGGCAAAGCTCATGCAGACACTGCCGATACGGTATAAGCTTCAAGTCCCGTGTTTCCCATTCCCCTTGAATCTGGTGTACCAGTAAGTCCGAGTCACCCATGACCAAGACTTCCCGTACACCCATATCCACAGCTAATCTCAATCCCAATATACACGCCTCATATTCTGCCATGTTGTTTGTACAGTAGAAACGAAGCCGAGCTATAACGGGGTAATGCTGACCTGTTTCCGAAATAAGTACCGCACCTATTCCCACACCCTTCATATTTGCAGCCCCATCAAAGAAAAGTTTCCATCCCGACTTCTCAGCTTGTTCTAATTCATCAATGTGCATTACCTCTTCATCAGGGAAATAAGTTTTCAAAGGCTCATAATCTTCATTAACGGGGTTCTCAGCCAAGTGATCGGCTAATGCCTGTGCTTTCATGGCAGTCCGTGTCACATAGACAATGTCGAACTCTGTAAGTAAGATCTGCCACTTTGCAAGCCTTCCTGTGGGCATGGGTTTCTGGAAAATATACTTCAACGGGTCCAAGCGAGATATAAGGTAAGTGGTGTAATATGACAAGTAATGTTTCAATTTCTGTGCCACCCAAGTTAGGGCACAACATGTCCTTTCCAGATGAGTATACTTGACCTCGTAAGATGTGAACTTCTTACTGAGATAGTAGATAGCCTGCTCCTTTCTGCCCGTAACATCATGCTGCCCCAGTACACAGCCGAATGAACTGTCTATAACTGTCAGATACAGAATCAAAGGCCTCTCTGGTTCTGGTGGGACCAACACGGGTGGGTTTGATAAATACCCCTTTATCTTATCAAAAGCCTCCTGGCATTCATCAGTCCATTTGACCGCGACATCTTTCTTTAACAATTTGAAAATTGGTTCACACGTTGCCGTGAGCTGAGCAATAAACCTGCTGATATAGTTCAGTCTTCCCAACAAACTCATCACCTTGGTTTTGTTTCTTGGAGGTGGCAACTCCTGAATAGCTTTGATCTTTGACGGGTCTAATTCAATACCCCTTCGGCTAACTATAAATCCCAACAACTTCCCAGATGGCACCCCGAAAGCACATTTTGCAGGATTGAGCTTAAGATTGTACCTGAGAAGACTTTGAAAGAATTTTCTCAAATCTCTGACATGGCTGGATTGCTGTCTAGACTTCACGATCACATCATCCACATATACCTCGATTTCTTTATGTATCATATCATGGAAAATAGTTGTCATGTCCCTCATATAAGTTGCCCCAGCATTTTTCAAACCAAACGGCATGACCCGATAACAATACGTTCCCCACGGCGTGATGAATGCCGTCTTTTCTACATCTTCCTTGTCCATTAGAATCTGATGATAACCCGCATAACAATCCACAAAAGAGACAATATCATGTTTGGCACAATTGTCGATCAGTATATGGATGTTGGGCAGTGGAAAATTATCTTTTGGGCTTGCCTTGTTAAGGTCTCGATAATCGACGCATACCCTGGTCTTGCCATCTTTCTTTGGCACAGGCACGACATTGGCTAACCAAGTGGGGTACCGTGTAACCTGAATGACCCTTGCCTCAAACAGCTTGGTGATCTCTTCTTTGATCTTCACACTTATGTCTGTTTTGAACTTTCTCAACTTCTGCTTGACAGGGAGGAGTGCTGGATCAGTGGGCAATTTATGAACCACCAAATCGGTGCTTAGACCCGGAATATCATCATATGACCATGCAAAAACGTCTTTGTACTCATGCAATACTTTAATTATCTCCTCCTTGAGTTGTGGCTCCAAATGAACACTTATTTTAGTTTCCCGTACATTGTCTTGGTCCCCTAGATTAACTGCTTCTGTGTCATTTAGGTTAGGTTTGGGTTTTTCTTCAAAGTGACTTAATTCTTTACTAACTTCCTCATAAGCTTCATCATTATTACAATCCACCCCATCATCACACTCGATCTCTTGTATTATTACTTCTGAACTAGATTGGCTTTTAAAGCTGGGCCGAAGATTCCTCATGCATGTCATGTCATTGATATTAACATAAAAAGAACTGTACAAAGAAAAGAAAAGAAAATGGAAAGAGAATTAGGGACGAAGAAAATTGCATTTCATTAAACGTAAAGACAACAAGGTTTTAACTCATCCAAATGGACGGAACATAACAACTGGATTACAAACCCTGGAATAATCCAGGTGACAAAAAGGAAAACAAAACCCACTACCACGACTCCCTTCGAACTGGAAGAGGAGTAGCTTCTCAATTGCTGATGTTAGCACGTGGTCCGATGTACTGTATGTCTGCTCTGCTTGACCCTTCCCCGGCCTCAACCATGTTTACTTCAGCAAATACTTTCTCAAACACCTTATCCAAATTCCCATCCGCCTCAATTAACGAACCTGACATCTTTACCAATGACTGTTTCTTAATACTCGGTCTGACAAAGGACCTGGACAATCGAGGAATTGGTTTAGGGAGCACCCAAGCTTTCTTCTTCAATTTACGGGCCTTTCTGACATCTGCCGTTGTTGGTTTGAACCCTAACCCGAAGGTGTCCAGATTTTTGGGCAAAGACACAGGTTGAGTAATGCCCTGCAGTTCAACCCCCAAACCCTTCCCGGGCACGAACCCGTTATTCAACATTTCTGACACTACCATGACGGTCGCAGCTGACACCCTGGGACATGGCATGCTTTTACCCTCAGGCACCCTACTCACCGGAACCGTGTCGAGGATCTGATACACCCATGGCCCCTTATCATCTTCGGTCTCTATAAAGGGTACAATGGCATCATTCATGGCGCATGTGGGATCTTCCCCATGTAACAAAATTTCTTGTTTGTCCCACTCGAATTTGATCATTTGGTGCAGTGTGAAGGGCACGGCTTTTGCCGCGTGAATCCACGGTCGACCCAACAAAAGATTATAGGATACTACAGCATCCAACACCTGAAATTCCATCGTGAACTCGACTAAGCCAATAGTCAATTCGAGTACAATATCCCCTACCGTGTTTGTTCCCCCTCCATCGAACCCTCGAACACAAATGCTATTTTTGCGGATTCTATCCTCATCAATCTTTAACTTGTTCAATATGGATAACGTGCAAATATTAGCGCTCGACCTGTTATAGATTAGTGCCTGAGTAACCATTGAACCTTCACATTTGACCGTCAAATAGAGAGCATTGTTGTGTTCTGTGCCTTCCATAGGCAATTCATCATCAGAAAATGCTATCATGTTCACTTCAAAGATCTTGTTGGCAATTGTCTCTAAATGGTTTACTGAAATTTTGTCAGGCACATGAGCCTCATTCAATATCTTCATTAAAGCTCGGCAATGCTCATCAGAGTGAATTAACAATGACAATAACGAGATTTGGGCCGGTGTTTTTCTCAGTTGCTCAACAATGGAATAATCTTGTCCTTTCATCTTTTTCAGAAACTCTTCTGCCTCTTCTTCCGTTACAGCTTTTTTAACTGGCACTGGATTGTCTTTTGCGCCCTTAGCTTTTCTCAACTCTTCGGGGGCGAAACAACGTCCCGACCGGGTCAGTCCCTGTGCTTCACAACTTTCTTCCTCAATTTCCTTTCCTTTGTATTTCACCACTACTTTGTCATATTTCCAGGGTACGGCTTTGCTATCAACCATGGGTAACTGGACTACCGGTTTTATGACAACCGGTTCTACATAGATTCCCTTCACAACCACCACGGGCGCGGATACTGACCTTGGTACCACTATCTTGACTGGCTCCTGCTTTTTCTCGGCCGCAAACGGTCCCTTTCCCATTACTAGCACTGGCTTGTCTTTTATTGCTTTCAACTGAACCACTGGCCTTGCACTCACTGTCTTTTCTTTGGTTTCCGTAGAACGAATCACCATAACCACCTATGAAGGTTTCTTAGGCTCTGCCCCTTATGTATCAGTTCGATCATGTTGGCCTCATAATGCGCTGGTAACGGATTTTGATTGATGTTCGGGGCCTCTGGAGCCTGTACCTCAATACGGCGATTATCAATGAGCTCTTGGATTGCGTTTTTCAACTTCCAACATTTTTCAGTATCGTGCCCCGGCATCCCTGAGCAATACTCGCAGCTAACAGAGTGGTCCAGGTTTTTGGGAAGGGGATTTGGTGCTTTGGATTCAACTGGGGTCAGCATCCCCAACTGTTTCAATCTGTGGAAGAGAGAAGTGTAAGATTCTCCCAGCGGAGTAAATATTTTTCTGTTTGGGGCTTTCTCATTTCTAAAAGCTTGGTTTGGGCGGAAGCTGGTTCCTGGTCTGTTAGCCCTGGGAGGTGGATAGGTGTTTTGTGGGTGTGGCTGTGTATTTTGGGGACTTGGTGTACGCCATTGCGAGTGCACTGGGGGTTGAGTGTAGGTCTGGGCATGGTGAATAGAAAAGTGTGGTTCTGGTGGTGGATAATAGTGTTGTGGTGGACCATATGGGGCATATTGATAGTTTGGGTGGTGGGGTCTGGGTTGGTTGTAGTAGAGTGGACGATTATTGTGCCTGGACCAAATATTAGCTTCAACTGTAGCAACTTCTTCTTTCTTCTTCTTCCCTAGCACACCACCAGTACCGCTTTGGATGGCCTGGGTGGTTGCTTTCAACGCAGAATAGCTCAAGATCTTGTTAGATTTCAATCCTTCTTCAATCATGGCTCCCATCTTTACCACTTCATTAAACGACTTCCCGACAGATGTCACTAGATGACCAAAATAGGTAGGTTCCAATGTTTGCAAGAAGTAATCTACCATCTCACTCTCTCGCATGGGAGGATCAACCCTTGCAGCTTGTTCCCTCCAGCGGAAACCAAACTCTCTAAAACTTTCCCCAGGCTTCTTTTCTAGTTTCAACAATGACAGACGATCAGGGACTATCTCGAGGTTATATTGGAAATGGCCAATGAATGCCTGGGCCAAATCATCCCATGTATACCATCGGCCGGGGTCTTGCCTCGTGTACCATTCTAGTGCTGACCCGCTCAGGCTTTGCCCGAAATATGCTATCAATAACTCATATTTTCCCCCGGCCCCTCTCATTTTGCTACAGAAACCACGCAGATGGGATACTTGGTCACCGTGCCCCTCATATAAGTCAAACTTCGGCATTTTAAACCCCGCAGGCAACTGTACATCAGGAAAAGGGCACAAATCTTTGTATGCGACACTAACTTGGTTTCCTAAACCATGCATGTTACTGAAGGATTGCTCCAGGCTTTTGACTTTACGAATCACCTCCTCTTGTTCTGCATTCTTAACCAGTTTCTCAACTTCTCCCGGGATTTCAAAATGGGGAGAGGAGGTATATGGCTCAGGCGCTTTGAAAGTGGGTTCGGGAGGGTAATATTGGGTGTCGTGAGCTTGGAATAGCGGTTCACTGGATGATCTATGTAGTGGAGCTGGGGGAGGTGCCACAAAGACGGGAACCATGGGTGGTGGAGGGTTTTGTTTGGAGGGTGGAGCTGGGGGAGCGTATGACGTGGTACCATAACCCTAGGCCTGATAAGGGAAAACTGAAGATGCGTGGGGAGTGATAGGCTCCTGAGCTTGAGCCAAGGATGGGATGTAAGATGGGTTAGCAGGATATAGTGGTGTTGGGTGTCCCTGCGACCATGCCTGATGCATTTCAGCCATTTATGCTTTTAATTTCCTCATCTCTTCTTTCATAGCACCCACATCTGTTACCTTAACCTCATTCGAAGGGTCTACGATGCTTATTTCCGAATCCTGCCCTGCTATTTTTACTTGATCTTTCGACCGGGTGTTGTATGGATGAGTTGCCAGAATTGCCAATCAATTAACCACCTGCCTGGTATCACACATTTAGACAACCACTTTGTTAGCGATTAGGTCTTAACAGATTTAACAACCACACGTTGGCATGAATGCACTTATACAGTTATTTCTTTCTATTATGCGTTTGCCCGATTGCATGCGTCATCCCGACATTTCATTCCTTGTTTCATTTTTCTTCTCCTCGCCTTATCCCTCTCTTGTGCTTTTTCTTTTCCCTCTCTTGTTTTTCCGCTCTTTTCTTTCTTTCTATTTTTCTTGGTTTTCCTTATATTTTCCTTTTCATTCTTTTTGTTTTCTTTTCGGTTATGGTCGAATCTTATGGAGATTGCCTACGTATCGTGACCCCGCACGAATCAAACCACTCTTACAAACTCGACATCTTTTGTTTTGGAAAGAAACTAACAAACGCAATCTGAAAGCAAACAAAAACTCTAAGCTTGCAAACATACTCAATCCAGAAAGATAACAGACGTACAAAAGACTGACTCAAAATGGTAGACACTCACAGACACGGACTATGCATATTCTAGTGCTTCAAACTTAGGTATCCGCGGGGCGTCGTTCGGCCTCGCCGCGGGTCTAGGATCCAAATCCCTTTCAAGCTGCTCTAACTCATTCATGGTTCTCTTCACATAGATCATCACTGCTGAGATAAAAGTAGTACGGGTCATGTCTTCACAAACCCGACATCTCCTGACAATAGCATGAGCAATGGCTCTAATCCTGTCTTTTGTTTGCTTCTTTTCTATGAGCAAGCGTCTTATCTGATCGCTGCACGTCTTTAAAGCTCGGGAGTCTTGCAAGTGCTAGTCTTGCAGCTGTTGCACTTCTGCCTTCATTTGGGCTAACAAGTTGTAACAATGTTCGCTTTCAGTTTCGAAGTCTCTAGCCTGCCTAACCGCTCTACCTTCAAGGGCAACTACTTTTCTCTTTAAATTGGCAACAATTTTCTCATGGTCCCTTTTCAACTGATTCAAGTATTGGCGACGCTCTTCGGTTCTTGTCGCCCACTGTGCTTTAAGTTCTGCCATGACATTTTCAGCTTTTCCTAGCTCATCCCGCCATTCTCTGACTTCGCTTTCCAATCTTTTTACCAATTGTTCATCGGATCGGCTCCTCGGTTGCTTATCGATGGTTATCTTCAACTGTCGGACTTGGGCCTTAAGAGCATCATTTTCTCTGGCTAGTCTATTCTTTTCACCTTGATCCTCGGCAACCTGTACACTGTTCTCGAATTTCAGACTCTCGACTTGTTGCTTTAATTTACCAATCTCAACTCGATAGCTTTCTTCCTTTGCTAACCAATCTCACTACTCTTGGGACGACTTGGAAAAATCTTCGAGATGAGGTCTTTTAGCCGGTCTCCCATATGCTACGTCACCTCTGAACCATTCGTGATACCCTGGAGCAATTTCCACTCTGACCCTATCGGACACACAAGTGTTTGCCATCAGATATTGACACTCACTCCAAATTTGACGAACCTCTTCCTCGGGGAATCGACCGTCAGGACTAATTTCGACCACTTGGGTACTCAAATCTTCATCTCTTGGTATTACTTGATATCTACCGAGTTGCCTCAGAACCCGATACGGTGCATAAGGTTGTATGCTTTTGAGTCCCATTAACAAAAAATGCGGTCGGGCTGCTGGCATATATATGACTCCCTCGACAGACAACCATCCAAGCACCCACTGTATCTGGCTAGCCTCGAGGTTCTGAAATAATAATGCCCAAGCCGTGACTCCTTCAGGTAGACCAGCCCCTTTGATTCTCGTACAAAATTCCCCTATACAAGTTTTCTCAGCCGAGCCATAACTCAATAACTGAGAGCGCGGGCACAAATGCTCAATCATCCACATTTGTAACAATAAGTTACATCCCTCAAAAAATTTGCCCCCAACTTTGCACGCAGTGAGAGCTCTGAAGATATCAGCCACAATCATAGGTGCTAAAGTGCTTTTCCCCATGGTTTGCAAAGTACTGACGACGCCTGCTACTTTCAAATCAATATTACCATCTTTCCTTGGGAATATTACGAGACCCAAAAAAGCTACCATAAATGCCACTCGCCTGTGTTCCTCCCATTTTTGTCGGCTATTTCTGCTGCAAAGCTTAAAGTCTGGATTATTGAACCCGCCCACATGGCCATATCTATCATACACGAAGCGAAAACTGCAGAAACCCTTTGCAAAATCTGAGTGATGAACTGTCCGGGGTACTTTCAAGGAATTCAGGAATCGATGTATGGTAATGGCCCTAGGAGTAATCAAGTATTTGAATCTCAATGGAGATTGGTCACTTCCAATGTACCCCGCTATTTCCTCTATTGTTGGGGTGAGTTCAAAGTCTGAAAAATGAAACACATTATGTGCCGAATCCCAATGGGCGACCAATGCCCTGATGATATCCCCCGAGGCTGAATGTCTAATAAATCCGGAAGGTCTTTCAAATATTTTCTCACTTCGTCTTGCCCTTCTTTGCCCAAATCATTCCACCACAATTGCAGCTCAAAAGGGATTTTGGTCATTATTGAAAAAGGCTCATTTATTGTCGTGCTCATCCTGTACATTTATTAAAGCGTTTAAGCAAAAGAAAACTTTTATTTAACTCCAAAAACTACTATCTATATTATCGACTCAAAATTAACCCTATATTTCAAATGAAGAACTCAATTCTTAATTCTAATATTTTTAGATAAAAGACCCGATATTGCGACACGGCCTTCCTGCGCCTCAGGGGCGAAAATTTTAAGGCTGTGAGGGTCAAAAATCAAAATACGACCAAAGGTGGTTGTTTATGCAAAGTCAGCCCTCCGGTGCCCCGTTTGGGAATATTCGGCTATGTCTTCATAAAACAGCGTCACCCGACTTCTTAGAAATTTGACATATATATTTTGCTATTATTTTTTTTTGTAAAAGGGGAAGTTGGACATCACCCGACTTATTTATGACAAAATTAAAAATCTTGACATTTTTTTTTGTTTTTTTTAATTTGTTTTTGGCTTTTTTTTTAGCAAAAGGGGGGGTTGGACCTTGGACCCGATGAGGGTTGCCTACGTATCTCACATCCGATGAGAATCAAACCCGCGTAGTTCGGGCAAACTAACCGAACTATTTTAAAACATGACTCTTTTCCAATTTTATTTTTTCCTGGCAAGACAATCTATTTTCCTTTTCTATTTTTGAAAAAGACAAAATAACGATTTTTTTTTCATTTTCAACAAACAATAAAACAATCTATTTTTCCAAAAAAAAAATAAAAGACTCTTTTTTTTTCTATATTTTTTAGTAAAACAAAATAAAATATTTTCTTTCTTTTTTTTCAAAATTTCGGCAGAGTTTCGTCAGTAATTGGTCATTGATTTTTTTTTTCTAAAATAATCAATTAACTCCCTAACTAATATATTCTTTTTCCCTTTTTTTTTCTTCAATTTTCCATCATTCCCGAGATTCAGAAACCGGTCAACATGCAAGTTCGAAACAAATATATGTACAGAGCAAGTAGGATGCATCAGAATGGTCTTTTCATTTGAGGTTGCTAGTCCTAGACGGACCCAACCCCTGTGTTGAGTCCCCTAAGTCAAATGCAACGTGATGCAAATAAGCGTTCCTACTAGGGATCCGGCATGAAGTCACGTTATTCTATATTCAAAACCTGGGTCAGTGTACTAGACTGTGTACCCGAGCGGACAACTCGAGTCGAGGAGGGGGCAACTTACCGGGAACCAAAAGGCCATCCGGCTTCGTAACTTGTTCGACCTCTTTCTTATTTCAGGGTATAACACTAACAGAATAGGGAGTCTCAACCAGTAAGCACATTCCCAGAGGTGAAGAGAGAAGGGTTCGGCACAGTTTATATATACAGTCAAATAATATCAAAGCGGTAAAAGCAGCATTTAGCACATTAGGCTCAAACATGTAAAAATCAGATAAAGCCAAATATAACAATTTATCTAAGCTCGAATCTCTAACCCCGAACCAGTGGTTCTGGGTTACCATAAAAATTCCCTAGCAGAGTCGCCAAAGTTGTCACACCTCCTTTTTCCGCCCCGCGAGGGTACAAGGAGTTTTTTCCAATTAAAGGACAGTCGAAACGGGATTTGTTTATTTATTTCAGAGTCGCCACTTGGGAGATTTAGGGTGTCCCAAGTCACCAGTTTAATCCCGAATCGAGGAAAAGAATGACTTTGTATTACAGTCCGCGAACCAGAAATCCGGATAAGGAATTCTGTTAACCCGGGAGAAGGTGTTAGGCATTCCCGAGTTCCGTGGTTCTAGCACGGTCGCTCAACTGTTATATTTGGCTTGACTATCTGATATAATACGTATTATAAACTTATGTGCAAATTTAACTTTTAAAAACCGCTTTTATCATTATTTATTTTATACAAAATTGCAACGTCGTGAAAACGCATCTCGAGCCACGCCACAACCAGTGCACGCGTGATTTGTTGACGCATTTTGACTTCGTCAAGATCGTGATTTGGGTTACATAAATGTACACCCGTATTCAAGAAAATAACCTTATTAAATATGCGCCAAAATACTACGCGTTATGATATTATTAGGTAAGACCGTGAATTTTACTAAATCGCCCATCTTGAAATCTAGGTATTTTCTTATATAAAAAAATAAATAAATAAGATTGGAGGACTGCAATTTTTTGTATTATTTATATTTATTTATTTGTTAGCGAGATCCTCCCTTATTTTATGAATACCCTTTAATGACTACATCTTTATTATTACTAAGTTTGTCCATAATTATGAAGTCAATCTCTACATACTTAAAAATAACATATTAATTACTAATTCAAAACAAATATTAATGGAAAGTAATATTACTAAAATGATAATTACGAACAACATGGAATTGCCCAAAAAGTAAAAAAAACTAATTATCCCATAGTTGGATTAAAACATATTGTTAGTATGACTTAAGCTTATTGAAATTAATTATTTACAAATACTGAAAATTAAAAAAAAAACTTGATTACTAAACCATATTTCTAAAAGTTAAACAATTTAAACTTAACTAACTTTGTTTTAATTCACATCATGTCCTAATACTTGATTCGCAAACTAATTCATGTTTTAACTGAAATTAACTACATGATTCCGATTAACTTAATGTTGACAAAAAACCTTATGAATAAAGAATTAATCAATTTTTGCCAAAACTAATTCAATAACGCCATTTTTTACGTTATTTCTTCTATTTTGATTATTAAACAGTTTTAATTAGTAATCCGTCTTGAATATATTTCCTAATAATCCGGTTAAGGCGTTATTTAATATATCGCTATAACATGTCTAATTATGCCAAATGACAGTGATTGACAGAATAATAATACATGAATAATCTAAATACAATACAAAAAAAATTAAAACTAAATTAAAAATTTTAACATTCCGTTCTTCATTTCAGCATACAAAATGCCAAAATTACAGTTGTGTACCTGATATTGCCAATATAAGAAGAAGAAAGTCAGCCACGTAGTAATAACAATACAGCACAGCAACAAAAGTCCAATAGCAGTAACAACCCAGGAACAGAGTTTGCAAACCGGAAGAGTATTAAACTTAAAACAAAAGCTTCAAGCTTTGATGAAAAACAATTAATTCTGATTTCAAACAATGAAAGAAAGCAAAAGATTTTTTTTTTAGTTTTTTTTTGAAAGTTTAAATATTTTTTTTCGGAATTTTATCTCTCTTAAATGTTCAGCCCTCTTTTTTTTCCTCTCTTATTTTCTTTCTGTTCAGATTCGTTCTTTTTCTTCTGTATTCTCTCGTATCCCCTGTCTTGTGTTCAAGACTTCCTATATATAATCTCAACCTTTTAATCAATTAAAATCAATCCATTTTTCTCTACCAAACCCATTATCTTCCCACTTATCCCCATTACATTAAATAAATATATCACACCACCCCATTATTTTTTGTCCCCCATGCCTAACATAAATAAATACAAGATTCCTCCCCACTAAATTTTGTCTTGTCCCCCTTTATATTAAACAACTATATCATAACCCACCCCATTACATTTTGTCCCCCATGCTTCATATAAACAATTACAAAATGTACAATTCCTAAACTACCACTCCGACTTTACTGAAATTACCAAACTACCCCTGAACGTACTGCAAATTACCAAACTACCCCATCAGCTATAACAAATCAATTAATCACACTCAACCAAAATATAGCCAATATGACCAATTTCTACACAAATTTAAACAACAAATCACATGAACGTGATTTCTTCAACATTTCAACAACAAATCACATGAACACAAATTGAACAACAAAGAACAACTAAAATTTGATTGAACAATATTTTTTAGCAACAAACAATCCTATTTTCAGATTCAACAACAACAATCAAACAAGTATATTTAGATTTCCAAATTCAATAATATTGAACTTAAAATCAACTCTAACAACATCACAACAAACAATTTCTATATTAAACTTAAACAAGATTATGAGACAAATTCAAGAAATAATCATAAGTGATAAACAAGAAATCAAACTATACAAATTTCGGATTCAAGATCAACCAAACAAAGTATGAACATTAATGAAAATATTTTAAACAACAAACATGATGGATTCAAACGATTAAATCAATATATTTCCCTTAACACAACTAAATTCTTTTAGACAAATAACAAGATCGACGAAGAAACAATTATGAACTTAAGCTTGAACTTAACAATATTAACAATTTCTAAAAATACATAAACACATGAAACAAATTGAAGAAATAATCAATTTGAATCTAACAAACATTAAACTAACAAATATTCACTTAAACAATAATACAAACATGAAATAAACATGAAAAACAACTAATTAAACTTCCATTTGAAATCTGAAAATTAATTTAACAAAACACATGAACATGAACAAAACCAAAAATCAAATATCCAAACATGAACAAAACAAACATTTGCCGATTTTAGATTCGAAAATATCAAAACAAAATACGGACAAAATAAAACTCAAAATCTACTAACCGGATCGACACGAATATGTATGGACTGTTTTGACGAGCCTCGACCAAAACTCGACCAAACGACGACGAACACATCTAAGAAGCAAACTGAAACAATGCCGACTTAAGGGTGCGGGCAGCAGCGAGCAAAACAAAAGCAGCTGGGGGTGCGTTTGGTTCTGTACGCGAAGCAGAAGGAAGAAGACGAGCAGCAGCATGGACGCGTAAATGGTGGACGCGCAGCAGAAGCGAAGGCGAAGCAGCTGGGGGTTCGTTTGGTTTGTTTGCATGAAAAAGATGAAGTGAGGCAGCAGCTCGGAGAAGATGAAGCTCGACCAAACGACGACGAACTCGACGGAACGGAGCAGCAGCTCGGAGCAGATGAAGCTCGAAGAAGATGAAGCTCGCAGAACAGGAGCAGTTGGTCGACGACTTCCATGGCGGAACGGGCTGGACGCGGTGGCAGCGTTCGATGAGAGCTGGTCGCGACGGGGTTGTTTGGACGTGACTGAGTTTGGACAACGCAGCAGCGGCTGCTCGAGTTCCGACGAGGGTGAGGAAAACGACGATGCAGCGGGGGAAGTGAAGGAGATGAAGCAGTAGCATCATACAAAACATGGCATCCATGGCGATGAGTTTTCCTTCCATTTTGGCCGAGGGTTTTCCGGCGAAGCAGCGGCGAAGCAGACGGGGAGGTCGACGTGGATGGTGGTGCTAAGGGCAGCCATGGATGAGCCTAAAGTTCTGAAGGTTTGGAGAAAAAGTTATGGGAGGTGTTCTTGAGTCTTTGGGAAGAAGAAAACCAAAAGGGTGGGGGGCGGATGAACTTTGGTCTTTTTTAGAGTTTTTTTTTTCTATTTTTTGTTTTGTTTTGTGAAGAGGGGTGTTGGGTTAATGGGTTAATGGGGCGGACCGGGTCGACCCAGTCTGAAGTGGACTGGGTCATGGGGAAGATTGGGCAATTATTTGGGCCTGAGGTTGAAGTTTGAAGAAGTGGCCCAATCCGATTTCTCTTTGTATTTTTGTTCTCTTTTCTTCTTTTATTTTTCTAAAACTAAAATTATAAAAATACTTAAATTATTATTAAGAACTAAATTAAGTTATAAAAGCGCAAATTAACTCCCAATAACAATTAACGCACAATTAAGTAATAATTAAGCATAAAATTGTTCATTTGGACATTAAATGCTAAAAATGCAAAAGATGCCTATTTTTGTAATTTTTAATTTTTGTAAAACTAATTTAATTACTAACAATTGTAGAATTAAATCCTACATGCAAAATGCGACATATTTTTATATTTTTTATTAATTTAACAAATAAGCAAACACAGACAAATACAAATAATTATCCAAAATTACTCAAAATTGCACACCAAGGAAAATCATTTTTTTTTTGCATTTTTTGGGAGTAATTCTCATATAGGGCAAAAATCACGTGTTTACAATTTGGATCATGTTCAGCGCATTTCGGATTGTTAAAGAGTTGTTGAATATGGTGTTTCTGGTGTCCTTATATGCGATCGCGAATGGACTAAGGCGATCGCGAAGGGTAATTTGGAACTGGGGAGAATTTGTTCGATGAGATCGCTTGAAGGGGCTTGAGATCGCGGAAGGCTGGTTTCCAGTGAATCGCGAACGCGTGAGGGTAGTCGTGCTCGCTTAGAAGAATTTGGGGTTGCAGGTTCACACTCTTTTCTTCATCGTGGTCGCATGGTGTGTTTTGCGATCACGTAGCTTGTTGGGGGAAGTTCTATGTGTTCGCATGAGTTGTTCCGTGATCGCGAAGTGTTATTTTGGGGCAACATCATTTTTGTGCTTCGCGAATGCGAGAGATTTTTCACGTTCGCGAAGAAGGAATAACTGGGTAGCAGACTTAAGTTTCAAAATCGGGGGTTTATTTCATAATTCACAATTTGGACTTAGAGAACTCGGTTTAAGGCAAAATTTCAAGGGATTTTTAGGGGGGTTGTTGGTATTCGAGCCGTTCGGAGTTGAAAAATCGAGGAAAAAGACCTTCTAGTTGATTGATTTAGCGTGGTTTGAGGTAAGTGATTTGTATAACCTTGTGTTGGGGAAATTCCCCTTAGGATTTGGTATTATTATGATAATTGTGATATGTGAAAGTCGTGTACGCAAGGTGACGAGTGCGTACATGGGCTAAATGTGGAATTTTTGATTTTTAGCTATGTAGTTTCCTTTCATGCTTTAACTGAGTTGCTTTAATATGTTGTAGTCATCGTACCTAGTCTAATTTCACATGTCTACTTATCTTATCGCTTATTTGCAACTTGTACTATATGTTTAGTTGAATTACTTGTTTTTCTTAAACTCCATATTCATTATTTAACTGTGGGATTCTTTACTTAAAATTTTCTATCCTTGAAATACCTTATTGTTGAGTTTGGTGTTGAATTGCAAAGGTAGTGGTCTCTATTGAGGCTAAGTGTAAGTTGTGAAATATTATTTTTATTGAGTTGTTATTTTTGGAATATGTGCTATTGTTGGGAGGATTGTTTGGTTTCTTGCACGAGGTTTCTGCCGTGCTATGGTTATTATTTGTACAAGGTTTATGTCCTGCCATTATAATTATTGATACGCATGCGGTGGTATAAGTATAACGACTCGGCCGGTCGCTTTGAGAGCTAGAGCCCCGATCTCCCATTAACTGCTTTCCCTGTATCTATTTCTGTTATTGTTGTGAGCACGTGATTTTTGTTTTTTGCGCGACAGTCGCTCCAAGAGAATAAAAATTGGTCCTGCTGTACAATTTTGGATTTCTGTACGGCACTTTGTTGATTTATTTGCGACTTTGGCCCATTTTTATTTATTTACTTTATTAAAACAAAATTCAAAAAAATAAATGTGTACGTGTCATGCATAATCTGAACCGCAACATAGAAAGGCATAAACAGGCCCCTTTGTCCGTAATTTTGTTTTGTTTGATTTTACCTGTTTGAAATATCTTTAGTGTGTGTGCAAATAATTGTATTGAGTGTGTATTTAATTTTAATTTGATTTTTTGGCTTAGTTTTGTTTTTAAAATAAATAAGAAAAGAAATAAAAATAATAAAAAAAAAAAGAGAAAAGGGGCCTTTCTTCTTCCGGATTGGGCCAATTTATTAAATAAATTGGCCCAAAACAAACTCAGCCCAAACCCGGTCCAGACCAGCTGGCCTCAGGGGGCCTTCCAAACGACACCGTTTTACTGCAGTCTGATCTGGGCCGTTGATCTCAAATTGATCAACGGCCAAGATCACATTCCCCGTAACCCACCAACAAACCCGACCCGTTTCCACCCGGACCAACCCAAACCCCTTACCCTCGAAACGACACCGTTCCACTTAAGCCATCAGATCCAGACCGTAGATCTAAATTGATCTAACGGTCGAGATCCGCCTACTCATTCCATATATAAGCCCTTAACATACCCTACCCCCCTATCCAATACCCCGGCCTCCGTCTTCAACCTCATCCCCCATCAAACCCTAGAGCCGCCCCTGTATCCTTCACCATGGAAGCCGGCGGCATGAACGCCGGTGACCTTCCCCTGAACACCATAGAACCCCCATGCCATCCTGAACCCAAATCTATCAACCCCATGCTTCGAATCTTATCCCACCTTCTCGAATCTTCATTTGAAGATTCGAGTCGGAACCTGATCTACACCGATCTTCTTCAAATTCATACCAGACACTCCCCAGACCCCCTCGTGACCAAACCATACTTGGTTTGGTCCGAATCTGACCAGGGAAGCCCGAATCCTGGATCTAATTTTTTGGAACTTTAAAGGTCCTCGTCACTGGTCCATATCCGTTCAAACCAAAAGATTAAGGTCTAATGGACCTTAATCGAAGTGTTTCTCATCTGAGAAACACTTCGATTGAAGCCCGTTCAGCCTTAAGAAAGGTCTGTCCGAATCCGAGTTGGAATCTTTTGATTTTTCAAAGATATGAGGTGAGTCTTGCTTTTCTTTTCTTATTTCTGTTTAGTCCATGTGATTGGCTAAAAGTTTGTTCATGTTTGTTTTGATTTTGTGTCTTTGAATTTTATCAACTGTGCCCTGTCCACCTCGCCTGAACCTTTGTTGTTTGATTGAGTCTTTCTTCTAATTGTTCTGATAATTAGTATGTATTTTCTGTGCAATTAATTGAATTTCAAAGGTGAACTGACCAACTGATTCCTCCCATGTAATTTTGCTTAGTCAGTGCAATCCGAATCATGTGTTCGATACTGTTAAATGTCTGATTTTAGGTTACGATTGTATGAGTTATAACTAGTATAGTCGAGTCGACATATGTCGTCAATTAGTTTCAGATGTTTGAACAACATACAAATTGATCTGCTTCTGTTTAGCATTGTTGAATCAGTTAGGAATTGAATTCAGCTACTTATAGTTTGTTAATCTGAATCAGAAGTATAAAAGGTTTGGTTTTGTTTAGTTGCAGTCAGAATTGGAGGGCATGTGCACTTGTGCACAACATGTGCATTTGTGCACAACATGTGCATAAAGGCTTTTGTTTGATTTAAAAATAGTTTGACAGCATGTGCTGTCAGACTACATCCTGCTGCCCATATTCTGTTGTAAGTTTCAGAAATAATAAAACATTGCTAAAAGTTAAAGCCTGCCAAAGGAATGTCATGGGATTAATACTTAAATAGCTGAGTGGAAACTGAAAAGAGATGGGCACATGGGAGGGGTATCTGATTAATTTAACAGGCTGTAAAAGGTTTGATGTTGAGGCTTATAAAAGGGAGGCACATTAAGAGATAGAGGGAGAGACAGACATAGAGGGCATCTGATAGGCTGGAAGAGAGAAGAGAAGAGAGGGGAAAGAAAACATACATATACACATATAGACACACACACAAAGGGAGAACCATTAGAGGGAAGGGAATACACTGATAAGGGGCATTGACAAGAAAACAGGAAAGAGAGAGTGATCTGAAAACACACGGACAGAAATAGATAAAGAGAGGCCTAACACAGAAGAAGGGAACTGCATTTTTCATCTCTGTCTTGATTCTCAACTAGTCTGGATTTTGCCTGTTCTATATTGATCTATCCTGAGTTTTGTTTGAGATTATTGGTTGTGTGTAATATCAGTTCAGTTCTGGATCCATTCTGGTTAAATTCTGATTCTATATTGCTGGGAATTTGCTACATCCTGCCATCTTTCATTGGCTCTAAATAGCATTTTTTGCACTGGGAATTTGTCCTGCTGTTGTTCATCTGTTACTGCTGTTCCGCTTGCACTGTTGCTCAACTGACTCCCCTACTTTCTTCATTGTAAGCATTTCCTCAGGTACACATTTCGAATCTGTCTGATGTTGCAATGAAAGTTGAATCGAAAGATCTGAAGAATGTTATAATCATCTGTTGCATTGCTTACGAATTTTTTATATAAATGTTGTTAAGATATGTAAGTCTCTAGTCAGTTAGCCTAATAGAGATACATTATTAAGGTGGTACTTAATTAAAGTCTATGCCAATCTGAAACTGCGACATTTTATTCGTTTAAGTAGTATACAAGATGTAAATACAATTCATGAAATGTGCAGCTATTTAATACGATTGTTTAACTTAAACTCGCTCTTTCAGCATGCTTTGAATATGTAAGGGCAAATGGTTGTTTTAAATCTAGCTAAAGATAATACAATTTCAGATTCTTGAGTTTCAGTTTCATTAGGCAGTTTATAGGATGAGTTTCAAATATCATTAGTCGCATTTTCTAATAAGTAATTTTAATTAATCTTGTCTAAATAAGTCAGAGTTAGGGAACTCTTGCAGCAGTCGTAGCATTTCATCAATCTTGTATATAATTCTTCTATCAAGTTAAAAGTATGTTTCATGAGGTACAACGTTTCTTCACTCTGTAAATAATTAATCAGACGATTAACTAAAAATCTGGATTTGGCCAAAGCATTATAATGAGGTTAGCATGCATCTTTTCTTCTATTTTTAGAGACAAACACACTAGAAATGTAGCAACTTTAGGATATCCTTTCTAAAGTAGAGACGAGCCTCGCCAAATAAAAATGCAAAATCGCGGGGCCCTCGATAAATAATCATAATAAATATTTAGAATTCAGGCTAGGCTGTTTAGTGAATTCCACTGCTTTCCCCAAAGATAATAACGCGTTAGATTCTTTAGGCGCGACTTAATTACATTCTTAAATTCGGGTGCACATTTATGTGACCCAAATTCAAATCTCAACGGAGTCGAAATGTGTTAACAACTACGGGTGCATTGATTGTGACGTGGTTCGAAATGCATTTTCACGACGTTGCAATTCTATAAAAATAAATGATAATAATGAAAGCGGTTTAAACTTAATAAAAGCACATAAGTCACAACATGTATTTAAATCAGCTATTTAGCCATTATAACAATTTAAGCGACCGTGCTAGAACTACGGGATTCGAGGGTGCCTAACACCTTCCCTCGGGTCAACATAATTCCTTACTTAGAATTTCTGGTTCGCAGACTTCATTTGGAAAAGTCGAAAATTTCCTCGATTTGGGATTCAAGATAAACCGGTGACTTGGGACACCAAAAACCAAACCTTTCCCAAGTGGTGACTCTGAATTAAATAAATAATCTCATTTCGAATATTGTCACTTAAATTGGAAAAACTCCACCCGCGCATCTTACCCCTCGGGGACGGGCGCGCAAAAAGGAGGTGTGACAGCTCTGGCGACTCTGCTGGGGAAGTTTGAACCAAGAACCACTGGTTCAGGGTTCAAGAATTTGAGCTTAGAATAATTGTTATATTTGGCTTTATTATCTGATCTTTATTACATGTTTTTGCATAATGTGCTAAATGTTGTCTTTTACCGCTTTGATATTATCTGAACTGTATATAAACTGTGCTAAAACTCTTCTCTTCTTACCTCCGGGGAGAAGCTCGCTGGTCGAGACTCCCTATTCTGTTAGTGTCAATACCTGAAATAAGAAAGAGGTTGGACAAGTTACAAAGCCGGACGATCTCGCGGGTCCTCGGTACGTAGCCCCCTCCTCGGCTCGAGTTGTCCGCTCGGGTACATAGTCTAGAACGTATACCCAGGTTATAAACCCAGTATAACAAAACCGCTGCTGGAGAATTAGACCCAGAACCGCTGGTTCAGGGTTCAAGAATTCAAGCTTAGAATAATTGTTGTATTTGGCCTCACTATCTGATATATATTACATGTTTTGACATAACATACTAAATGTTGTCTTTTACCGCTTTGATATTATCTGAACTGCACATAAACTGTGCCGAACCCTTCTCTCTTCACCTCCGGGGAGAAGCTCGCTGGTCGAGACTCCTTATTCTGTTAGTGTCGATACCTGGAATAAGAAAGAGGACGGATAAGTTACGAAGCCGGATGGTCTTTTGGTTCCCGGTAAGTTGCCCCTCCTCGACTCGAGTTGTCTGCTCGGGTACACAGTCTAGAACAAATACCAAGGTTTAAACCTAGTATAACTCGACTTCATGCCGGATCCCTAGTAGGAACGCTTATTTGCATCATGTTGCATTTGACTTAGGGGACTCAACACAGGGGTTGGGTCCGTCTAGGACTAGCAACCTGAAATGAAAAGACCATCTTGTTGCATCCTATTTGTTTCCGCGCATTTATTTGTCTCGGACATGCATGTTACCTGACTTTGGAGTATTTGAAAATAATAATAAAAAAAAATATCAGTGTATAGGACTAATTTTCTACTTTGAAAAATAGCAATGCCCAATTACCGTCAAAACGCTGTTGAAATTTTGCAATAATAAAAGGTGAAAATGTTTTATTTACTAAAAAAAACGACAAAAGATAGAAAAATAGTCTTTTTGGAAAGTTGTTTGTTGAAAAGGAAAGAGTTTTGTTCTAAAATAATTCGGTTAATTGGACCGAACTACGCGGGTCTGATTCTCACCGGATGTGAGATACGTAGGCAAACCTCATCGGTTCCGGCCCCAATTTCCAAAAATCAAAAAAAAATTCCCTTTAGTTCTTTCTTTAGAAAATATAAAAAAAAAGGATATATATATATATAATATAAAGGTTTTCTTAAATCCAAATAAAAACAAAAAGTCTCTTTCTTTCTGAAGCCTTTCATATAAAATAATGTAATAAGAATTAAAAACCAGCAATAAAAATCTAAAAAAAAATACTCTTTGCTTTAGTCTCGCTTTTGTAAAATGTTTTTTTTTAAATAAAAAAAAAAAAAAAAAAAAATAAAAAATATATATTTGAAAATTTGAATTTCGAAATATTAGGATTTTTCTTTAGAAGTGATTTTGTAAATAAATAAAACTCAGAATTTCACATCATTTTCTTAAAAGTCCCTTTTTCAAAATTTAAGGGGCAATATCATATACATTCTTTCTTCCGTAGAAAAGAAAAAACAAAACAAAAAAAAATATTTTTGAATAAGTAAATAAACAAAGAATAGCCAAATCTTTTGAGCCCTATGCTAAATGAGCACTTGCTTCTTTGTTTTGTTAGTTTCGAACTACGTAATGATCTGATTCAGGTAGGCATCGTGATACGTAGGCAATCCTCATCGGATCCGGTCGCATTTCTTTTACTGCAAAATAAAAGAAAAACAAAAAAAATAAAATAATAATAATAAAAAGGGGGAAGAACTGATAAGAGGAAAAATGCCGGAATGACGCATGCTCTCGTAGCAAACATATAGTAATCCACTTAACTGTATAGGTGCATCATGCCCAACGTGAGATTAACTATCTGTTATTTGCTGCAAATTAACCGTGCGCTTGTCGATGAGTATATCCAGGGCTTTTGGAAAGACGGTTGGTTTGGTGAAAGTCTGGCCTCGCACTCATACTTCACGAGGTCGAGGAGAAGTGTTCAACTACCTGTTGTTAGGACCAGGAGTAGTACTCACACTTACTTCACCAGGTCAAAAGGCAGTGTGGAAATGTCTTCAGAAATTCCATTGCAAACAATCCCTGTTTCCGAGGAAAGCTCGATCTCAGCCGTCCTCACATCTGAGTCCGCAACTGCGGAAGAAAACAGAATCCTACGGCTCCGCATGCTGGAAATGCTGGACGATTGGAATAATGGGAAAGAGCCGCCAAGTGTCGTCCCCGGATTCCCTGAATTATTCTCCAGGTCAAGTGGGACTTCAAATGTTCCCATAGATTATCCTGCTACCCCATTCGGGTACCCAGCCACCTCAGCCTTCTCTGCTGGATCGCCTTCTGACCCTCATCCCCGAATGTCAGCCCCCGATGCAAGCATAAACATCTTTACTGCATCGCCTTGCCCGGCTACGGCACAGCCTGCCATATACAAGCCAAGCTTTGACTCCTCTTCTTTTACATTCCAAGCACCATCGTTCTCAATGGAACCAACTAGGTTCGCTACCAGTACTAATCCTCTACTGCCTCAGTGCGAGCCCACACCAGGGCAGGATCAGAACCCTAAAGTTGTAGAACAAAATGAGATTGCCAAGAGAATGAGAAGCCTTGAACAATGTCTGAAGAATATGCAAGGATTGAGCGGACAGAAGAGCGTCTCTTACGCCGACCTATGCATGTTCCCTCACGTGCACCTGCCAGCGGGTTTCAAGACCCCAAAGTTCGAGAAATACGATGGGCACGGTGACCCCATTGCACATCTTAAAAAATACTGCAATCAATTGCGGGGAGCCGGCGGAAAAGAAGAGCTGCTAATGGCATATTTTGGAGAAAGTTTGGTGGGAGTCGCTTCGGAATGGTATATGGACCAGGACGTATCTCGCTGGCATATATGGGATGATCTTGCCAGAGATTTCGTAGGGCAGTTTCAATATAATATCGACATCGCACCAGACAGAAATGCTTTGTCAAACTTAAAGAAGAAACCCTCGGAAAGTTTCAGAGAATACGCCATCAAATGGCGTGAGCAAGCGTCAAGGGTAAAACCTTCCATGGACGAGATAGAGATGGTCACTACTTTTCTCCAAGCTCAAGAGTCCGACTATTTCCAAAACATGATGTCGGCCATGGGAAAGCCTTTCGCAGAAGCGATTAAGATTGGAGAGATGGTGGAGAACGGTTTGAAAACGGGAAGAATTTTGAGTCAGGCAGCCATAAGGGCGACCTCCCAAGCCGTCCAAAGCGGGTCTGGAGGAATGGCAAGAGGGAAGAAAAAAGAGGAAACATCCATGGCAGTGTCAGAGGTGGGAGAATATCGTGATCCCGGGCTTTGTTCTTCGGAAAGAACCCCGCAACATTATTTTCCCCACCAAAATGCGACCTACGCTCCTCAGCCCTACATGGTCATGAGCACCCAACCTTATATCCAGCGGACACAACCAGTCAATCGGGGGCAGGCCCCACATCCTAGGAATCAGCTTCCTCACCGAAACCACTACAATCCTCGACCTCCTCAAAATAATTTCCGTCCTGGGGAACCACCCAGGAGACCCAACTACACACCAATCGGCGAACCCTATTCCACCCTATTCCCTAAGCTTGTCCAAATGAATTTGTTGCAGCCCATACCACCGAACGGGCAGAACCCGGGATCACCATCATATCGGCGGGGTGTCAGATGTGCATACCATTCAGGGGTAGAAGGGCACGACACCAACGACTGTTGGACATTGAAACAAGCTGTGGAGAATCTGTTAGACCAAGGGAAGATTGTGTTGAGAGACGAGGATATCCCAAATGTGACCAATAATCCGTTGCCCGCCCACAACAACGGGCCGATAGTTGGGATGATTGGTGAAGACGAGGAAGTTGATCCAGCACTTAAAGCCATAATCGCCATTGCTGATACAGAAAAAGGACCCAGGGTAACTCCGGAGCCAGAAAAAGGAATAAGTGATGTATTCAAGCAGGCCTCCATGGTATGGGGGACGATCAAACAACCTCGGCCGAACGAGCCAGTGTTTGTCGGACGCATACCACAGGAACCAAAATGCAACAAAGAAGGAGATGATAAGGTGTCCCCGCTCGACGAGAGCAAGGGAATATGTGAGGCGACAAGGGAAAAGCTATGCGAAATACACATGGTCCAGCCAGGAGAGGGCACTAGCACCGTTGAAGTATCGTATATGGGACCAAGCACCTAGTTCAAAACTAGAAGGCTACGCCATTCTTGATCAACCGGAGGTCCTAATGAACCTGTCTTGCCACTTTCTCTGCATCACGAGTAACCCCAGAGGGTGACTCAGATGTTTTTCTTCAGTTTCATGTTTTTTAATTTCCTGAATGTCACCCTTTTTCCTTGTCTTCCCCAAAATGCCAAGAAATGAAATCATGCTTGATTATTCACTTTCTTCTTCTATGTTTTCTTTTTGTGTTCTCTTCAATTCTGATAAATGCAGCTTTAAATAACATGACATGTTTGCGGACTTCATGCCCGGATCCCGAGAACTCCAATCAGATTTCAAATAATGAGTCAAAATTTGAGATATAAAGAATTTGAAAAATAGGAACAACTAAAGAAAATTGGTTCATGGTTGGGAGAATGTCCGTCACTAAAACAGAGTTTGAGAGCAGTAAAGGGGTTTAGACCCGTACAGAATGATAACCTTAACAACTGCGGTTTGTCACGAGCAATTGTACCAAAAAGAAAGAAGGGTCCATACGCCATCGAAAAACGTTACCAAATGGAACATTTGTATCTGGGCGACATCGGAAGAAACGACGTCAGCCTTGCTTGGAAAGCAGGTGCAGTGATATGTCTAAATCACTCTGGCGATATCTTTGCACAGTTTGAGATGACGAAGGCTTTCATTCTCGCTATCCAAACACTATCAACCCTTTGCAAAACCCATTTGAGCTGGTTACTCTTCTTTGATTACTCTCTTTGGAACCTGAAAATATTGTTGAAAATAAAGTGAAAAAAAAAAGAAAAAAAAAACAAAAACAAAAACAAAAACAAAAACAAAAACAAAAAAAAAAAATCCAAAAAAAAAAAAAAACAAAAAACAAAAGTGTGCCTGAACTACGTTTGACTTGATTCCGAAAGGATACGTAGGCAACCTCTCCTTGGGGTTCAGTCACACCAACAATAAAATCCAGGAATTCCCCCGAAAGTAAAACTGGGGCAGAAGTTATAATAATTCGGCAATAATCCCACCCAAAAGGTTCCAAAGTTGTAGTTCAATCCACATTCTTTTCACCCCAAGCCGTTGTCCAAGTCCTTCTGATCAATCACCAAAGCGTTTCAAAATGGGAAGATGGAATTATTTGGGTCTGATACAACAAAATGAGGAGAATAAAGATGAGAGAGTCTTGTCGGTGAAAACCTTTGGGCACCGTGAGGCGACGAGAGAAGAGAAATTGAAATGAGAGAGCTTGTTTAGTAAAAACTCGCAAGGAGTACTAGCAGGCGACAGTAAGAAGAGAAATGAGAGAGGTCGACTAGCGAAAACCCGCAAAGGGCGTTGTCGGCCAAAAAGATGATTCCACCTCAGAAAGTCCTGGCAAGGTTCCCGGGTTTTTGAAAAAATATAGATCTGTTTTGATTCATGAGGAAATGCAAGTTCTCGGAGGTCGGGCATCCAGTCCAAAAGGCATGTCATGTCAGTTTGAAACTGGCATACACTCCAGATAAGTCCCTCTTTTCTCCCCGAAAGGGGCGTTTCTCTTTAAACTCATATGTTCTCCTTTACATAGTTCTCTTTGAGTTCTTTTCGATCTGACTCTTAATTCCGTAGTAATCGCAAAGAAAGGTGGCAGGACCGGTTTTACAGGGCTCCGTTCGTCAAGATTCAAATAAAATGTACGACTTCAGTGGTGCGTCAGTCCCATCCCGACTGGCCATGGTAGTTGATTTGCTTCCAAAACCGACAAATCCCCACAGGGTATCCCTTATTACAAATCCCCATGGAATCTCCCCTTGTACAAATTCCCCAAGGAAGTCCACCCCAGCAAATCCCCAACAAGTTTGCTAAAAAAAAAAATATTCCTCACAGAGTTTCCCTTGTACAAATCCCCACAGAGTCTCCCTGATAAAGTCCCCACCAAAATCCCCAAGCAGAACGGGGCGAAAAAAAAAACCAAGCCTTATAAGGCAAATCATCACAAAATCTGGAAACGCAAGTCTGAGTAGTCCAAAGATTTTCGCGTGTGAATCCAATCGATAGCAGAGTTTCTCAACAAGAATTGGGCCAAGACAGAGCGATTGGAACAATCAAGGCCCCCAAACCAACCGCCGTTGTCAAACTAATAATCTTTCTTTGTTTAAGAAAATTGAGACAGGTGCGACACAAAGCAGCTGTGCAAGAAGCAGGCGTAGCCCAAAAGAGATAAAGCGCGCAAGCATTGAAACAACCCTGCAGCAGAAAACGACCAAAGGTAAGTTTCCCATAATATTTTCATGCATTTTTGATGGATCTCCCTGGCATAACCCAAGGAACTTTTCCTACCCAAAACCCCCGGCATAACCCGAATCTCCCGGCATAACCCGATGAATCCTCCCGGCATAACCCGACGAATCTTTTCGGCATAATCCGATAAATCTTCCCGGCATAACCCGATGAACCTTCCCGGCATAACCCGATGAATTTCCCCGGCATAACCCGATGAATCTCCCGGCATAACCCGATGAATCTTTTCGGCATAACCCGAATCTCCCGGCATAACCCGATGAATCCTTCCGGCATAACCCGACGAATCTTTTCGGCATAATCCGATAAATCTTCCCGGCATAACCCGATGAACCTTCCCGGCATAACCCGATGAATTTCCCCGGCATAACCCGATGAATCTCCCGGCATAACCCGATGAATCTTTTCGGCATAACCCGAATCTCCCGGCATAACCCGATGAATCTCCCGGCATAACCCGATGAATCTTTTCGGCATAACCCGAATCTCCCGGCATAACCCGATGAATCCTTCCGGCATAACCCGACGAATCTTTTCGGCATAATCCGATAAATCTTCCCGGCATAACCCGATGAACCTTCCCGGCATAACCCGATGAATTTCCCCGGCATAACCCGATGAATCTCCCGGCATAACTCAATAAATCTTTTTGGCATAACCCGAGAACCTTTTTCATGCATCAGCATTAGGGTTTTAAACCCTAAAACTGAATTTTCCTTTCAGCCAGCATTAGAGTTCTAAACTCTAAACTGAGCTTTTCCATGCCATCAGCATTAGGGTTTTAAACCCTAAACTGAATTTTCCTTTTAGTCAGCATTAGGGGTTTAAACCCTAAACTGAACTCTTCCTTTCAGCCAACATTAGAGTTTTAAACTCTAAACTGAGCTTTTTCATACATCAGCATTAGGGTTTTAAGCCCTAAACTGAACTTTTTCCTTTCAGCCAACATTAGAGTTCTAAACTCTAAACTGAGCTTTTCCATGCAATCGGCATTAGGGTTTTAAACCCTAAACTGAACTCTTCCTTTCAGCCAGCATTAGAGTTTTAAACTCTAAACTGAGCTTTTTCATGCAATCAGTATTAGGGTTTTAAGCCCTAAACTGAACTTTTTCCTTTCAGCCAGCATTAGAGTTTTAAACTCTAAACTGAGCTTTTTTCATGCAATCGGCATTAGGGTTTTAAACCCTAAACTGAACCTTTCCCCAGCTAGTCGGTATTAGGGCTCCAACCCTGAACTAAGCATGCATATCCTCTTTCATCAATTTTATGAACTTCCTGGTAAATAATTAACGAAATTTTCCTAGTGAAACTGGGGCAGAAAATTTCGTTCGTTTGTTTGTTTTTCCCGCAGGTCTAACCTCGAGCCACACGGATCGAAATGACCCACGAGATGAGTCTCGACTCAGAATCAAAGAAGAAGAAAAAAAGACAAAAAGAAGACATCCCGAGATATCAGAGTGAATGGAGAGCAGATCGACTCCAACATTTGACTAAGGTCCTAAACCCTGCCAATTGCGTCTCACTCAGTATCCCAGAGGTTAAACAAGTTGCCGCAACTCGCAAGCATCAAGATTCAGATCGGAGTCTACAAGCAGAATCAGCTAAGACCCAAGATCAAGTCGTAAAAGAATCATAGATAGGAATCTTGTAACTAGCAGTTGACATACACATAAGTAGTTAGTTCAGTTTCTAATTTCCATTTGGTTGTAATAAGGCGGTCAGTAACGTAGCAGTGACAACAGCAGCAGCAGTAGCAGCAAGCATTACAGTCTCATGGTAGTCCCAGCTACCAAAACTTTTCGAACTACATTGACCTGATTCCTGTTTAGCCCAGGATATGTAGGAAATCTTTGAAGCAAGATTCGGTCAGATCTTTCAAAAAAAAAACATGCTTCATACGGAGTGGTCCATAGGCAAAAATCGCTCATACACGCTCACTTTATCTTTGCACGAAAACTCTTCGTGTTTCCGAACAAAGAGGGGCAGCTGTGAGCACGTGATTTTTGTTTTTTGCGCGACAGTCGCTCCAAGAGAATAAAAATTGGTCCTGCTGTACAATTTTGGATTTCTGTACGGCACTTTGTTGATTTATTTGCGACTTTGGCCCATTTTTATTTATTTACTTTATTAAAACAAAATTCAAAAAAATAAATGTGTACGTGTCATGCATAATCTGAACCGCAACATAGAAAGGCATAAACATGCCCCTTTGTCCGTAATTTTGTTTTGTTTGATTTTACCTGTTTGAAATATCTTTAGTGTGTGTGCAAATAATTGTATTGAGTGTGTATTTAATTTTAATTTGATTTTTTGGCTTAGTTTTGTTTTTAAAATAAATAAGAAAAGAAATAAAAATAATAAAAAAAAAGAGAAAAGGGCCCTTTCTTCTTCCGGATTGGGCCAATTTATTAAATAAATTGGCCCAAAACAAACTCAGCCCAAACCCAGTCCAGACCAGCTGGCCTCAGGGGGCCTTCCAAACGACACCGTTTTACTGCAGTCTGATCTGGGCCGTTGATCTCAAATTGATCAACGGCCAAGATCACATTTCCCGTAACCCACCAACAAACCCGACCCGTTTCCACCCGGACCAACCCAAACCCCTTACCCTCGAAACGACACCGTTCCACTTAAGCCATCAGATCCAGACCGTAGATCTAAATTGATCTAACGGTCGAGATCCGCCTACTCATTCCATATATAAGCCCTTAACATACCCTACCCCCCTATCCAATACCCCGGCCTCCGTCTTCAACCTCATCCCCCATCAAACCCTAGAGCCGCCCCTGTATCCTTCACCATGGAAGCCGGCGGCATGAACGCCGGTGACCTTCCCCTGAACACCATAGAACCCCCATGCCATCCTGAACCCAAATCTATCAACCCCATGCTTCGAATCTTATCCCACCTTCTCGAATCTTCATTTGAAGATTCGAGTCGGAACCTGATCTACACCGATCTGCTTCAAATTCATACCAGACACTCCCCAGACCCCCCTCGTGACCAAACCATACTTGGTTTGGTCCGAATCTGACCAGGGAAGCCCGAATCCTGGATCTAATTTTTTGGAACTTTAAAGGTCCTCGTCACTGGTCCATATCCGTTCAAACCAAAAGATTAAGGTCTAATGGACCTTAATCGAAGTGTTTCTCATCTGAGAAACACTTCGATTGAAGCCCGTTCAGCCTTAAGAAAGGTCTATCCGAATCCGAGTTGGAATCTTTTGATTTTTCAAAGATATGAGGTGAGTCTTGCTTTTCTTTTCTTATTTTTGTTTAGTCCATGTGATTGGCTAAAAGTTTGTTCATGTTTGTTTTGATTTTGTGTCTTTGAATTTTATCAACTGTGCCCTGTCCACCTCGCCTGAACCTTTGTTGTTTGATTGAGTCTTTCTTCTAATTGTTCTGATAATTAGTATGTATTTGCTGTGCAATTAATTGAATTTCAAAGGTGAACTGACCAACTGATTCCTCCCATGTAATTTTGCTTAGTCAGTGCAATCCGAATCATGTGTTCGATACTGTTAAATGTCTGATTTTAGGTTACGATTGTATGAGTTATAACTAGTATAGTCGAGTCGACATATGTCGTCAATTAGTTTCAGATGTTTGAACAACATACAAATTGATCTGCTTCTGTTTAGCATTGTTGAATCAGTTAGGAATTGAATTCAGCTACTTATAGTTTGTTAATCTGAATCAGAAGTATAAAAGGTTTGGTTTTGTTTAGTTGCAGTCAGAATTGGAGGGCATGTGCACTTGTGCACAACATGTGCATTTGTGCACAACATGTGCATAAAGGCTTTTGTTTGATTTAAAAATAGTTTGACAGCATGTGTTGTCAGACTACATCCTACTGCCCATATTCTGTTGTAAGTTTCAGAAATAATAAAACATTGCTAAAAGTTAAAGCCTGCCAAAGGAATGTCATGGGATTAATACTTAAATAGCTGAGTGGAAACTGAAAAGAGATGGGCACATGGGAGGGGTATCTGATTAATTTAACAGGCTGTAAAAGGTTTGATGTTGAGGCTTATAAAAGGGAGGCACATTAAGAGATAGACGGACCCTGGAAGAAAAAAATAGAGGAGATCAGATAGACTGAAAAAAAAGAGAAGAGAGAGCAAAAACACATACATATACACATATAGACACACACAGAGGGAGAACCATTAGAGGGAAGGGAATACACTGATAAGGGGCATTGACAAGAAAACAGGAAAGAGAGAGTGATCTGAAAACACACGGACATAAATAGATAAAGAGAGGCCTAACACAGAAGAAGGGAACTGCATTTTTCATCTCTGTCTTGATTCTCAACTAGTCTGGATTTTGCCTGTTCTATATTGATCTATCCTGAGTTTTGTTTGAGATTATTGGTTGTGTGTAATATCAGTTCAGTTCTGGATCCATTCTGGTTAAATTCTGATTCTATATTGCTGGGAATTTGCTACATCCTGCCATCTTTCATTGGCTCTAAATAGCATTTTTTGCACTGGGAATTTGTCCTGCTGTTGTTCATCTGTTACTGCTGTTCCGCTTGCACTGTTGCTCAACTGACTCCCCTACTTTCTTCATTGTAAGCATTTCCTCAGGTACACATTTCGAATCTGTCTGATGTTGCAATGAAAGTTGAATCGAAAGATCTGAAGAATGTTATAATCATCTGTTGCATTGCTTACGAATTTTTTATATAAATGTTGTTAAGATATGTAAGTCTCTAGTCAGTTAGCCTAATAGAGATACATTATTAAGGTGTTACTTAATTAAAGTCTATGCCAATCTGAAACTGCGACATTTTATTCGTTTAAGTAGTATACAAGATGTAAATACAATTCATGAAATGTGCAGCTATTTAATACGATTGTTTAACTTAAACTCGCTCTTTCAGCATGCTTTGAATATGTAAGGGCAAATGGTTGTTTTAAATCTAGCTAAAGATAATACAATTTCAGATTCTTGAGTTTCAGTTTCATTAGGCAGTTTATAGGATGAGTTTCAAATATCATTAGTCGCATTTTCTAATAAGTAGTTTTAATTAATCTTGTCTAAATAAGTCAGAGTTAGGGAGCTCTTGCAGCAGTCGTAGCATTTCATCAATCTTGTATATAATTCTTCTATCAAGTTAAAAGTATGTTTCATGAGGTACAACGTTTCTTCACTCTGTAAATAATTAATCAGACGATTAACTAAAAATCTGGATTTGGCCAAAGCATTATAATGAGGTTAGCATGCATCTTTTCTTCTATTTTTAAAGACAAACACACTAGAAATGTAGCAACTTTAGGATATCCTTTCTAAAGTAGAGACGAGCCTCGCCAAATAAAAATGCAAAATCACGGGGCCCTCGATAAATAATCATAATAAATATTTAGAATTCAGGCTAGGCTGTTTAGTGAATTCCACTGCTTTCCCCAAAGATAATAACGCGTTAGATTCTTTAGGCGCGACTTAATTACATTCTTAAATTCGGGTGCACATTTATGTGACCCAAATTCAAATCTCAACGGAGTCGAAATGTGTTAACAACTACGGGTGCATTGATTGTGACGTGGTTCGAAATGCATTTTCACGACGTTGCAATTCTATAAAAATAAATGATAATAATGAAAGCGGTTTAAACTTAATAAAAGCACATAAGTCACAACATGTATTTAAATCAGCTATTTAGCCATTATAACAATTTAAGCGACCGTGCTAGAACCACGGGATTCGAGGGTGCCTAACACCTTCCCTCGGGTCAACAGAATTCCTTACTTAGAATTTCTGGTTCGCAGACTTCATTTGGAAAAGTCGAAAATTTCCTCGATTTGGGATTCAAGATAAACCGGTGACTTGGGACACCAAAAACCAAACCTTTCCCAAGTGGCGACTCTGAATTAAATAAATAATCCCATTTCGAATATTGTCACTTAAATTGGAAAAACTCCACCCGCGCATCTTACCCCTTGGGGACGGGCGCGCAAAAAGGAGGTGTGACAATTGTGACTTGCCGTGAAGATTCGTTTCGAGTTTCGGAGTGTTTTGAGACACTTAGTCCCTAAATGGGAGCTTAAGTCTTAGAATTTGGACCGTAGTCAGAACTGTATAAAGATGTCTCTGGAATGAATTCCGTCGATTCCATTAGCTCCATTGGGTGATTTTGGGCTTAGGGGCATGTCCAGATTGTGTTTTGGCGGTCCGCAGCTCATTTAGGCTTGAAATGGCGAAAGTCGAATTTTAGAGTTACAGACCGGTAGTGGTATTTTTGATATCAAGGTTGAAATCTAATTCTGAAAGTTGAAGCAGGTCCGTAGTGTTGAACATGACTTGTGTGCAAAATTTGGTGTCAATCGGACGTGGTTTGGTTGGTTTCGGCATTAGTTGTAGAATTTTGAAGTTTTAAGTTCTTTAAGTTTGAATTGGAGGGTAATTCTTGATTATAGCATTGTCTGATATGATTTGAGGGCTCGACTAAGTTCGTATGGTATTTTAGGATTGGTTGGTATGTTTAGTTGAGGTCCCGGGAGCCTCAGGGGTGTTTCGGATGCTCAACGGATCATTTTGTACTTTGGAGAGATAGTAGAATTTTGCTGGTTTTTGTTGCAGACGTTTGTTCTTCAAGTTCGCGAAGAAGAGCTGGGTCAGGAAGAGAAATTGTTCTTCGCGTTTGCAAAGGGGAGCCTACATTCATGAAGGTTGGCCAGTGGAAGCATCGTGAACGCGAGGAGTTGAACGCGTTCACGAAGAGGAAGGGTGGAACAGCTGGACCCCAATGATTTCTTCTACGAGAGCTGAGTCACGAGTGATCGAGAGGCTGCTTGAGAGGCCATATTTTGAGTGATACCTTGCCCGAGGGGCCATTTATGATATTTTCACTGATTTCACTCTTCTTTTAAAATAAGCCTCTGTTAAAAAGTGGCTAAGTAAATGATTTTAAGTATTCCAATTGAAATTGATGATTTTATGACGAAACCGGTTTTTTTAAACTATGGAGTTCGATCTGTTATTCTGTTGTTTACTCCTTTATGTGATTTTAAACTGCTCGTCACTGCTTTCAGACCTTATTTACTTTAGTTACTTTCTGAGTTGCGTACTCACGTTACTACCTGCATCTTTTGTATAGATCTAGGTGCCCGAGTGGCAGAGTGAGGGTCCTCAACTGATTCAAATGTTACCAAAGATTTCAAGGTAGCTGCATGGCATCCGCAGCCCTGTTATCTCCTTCTTATCTTGTTCTACTTCCGCATTTTGCTAGACTTTTGTTGTATTAGATAGTCTGTTATGTAGTAGAGGCTCTAAACTCATGACACCTGATATTTGGGGCTGTGTTGTCTTATGTTTTATTAGATTCCGCATTATTTTAGCTATTTTAAACACTTCTTATGAAAGCTGGTCTTTAGTCCTATGTTGGAAAAATGGTTTTATAAAAGAAATTCGATGTGATTGATGGTCTAGATTAGCTTGCCTAGTAGTGTGATAGGCACCATCACGACCGGGTTTGGGTTTAGGGTCGTGACAATTTGGTATCAGAGCCTAGGTTACATAGGTCTCGCGAGTCATGAGCTGGTTTAGTAGAGTTTCGCAGATCGGTATGGAGACGTCTGTATTTATCCTCGAGAGGCTGCAGAACCTTTAGGAAAAACTTCATATTCTTGAAATTCTTGTCGTGCGAACTTGTTGATCCGAATACTAAACTTCTGTTATTTCATTCTCTCAGATGGTGAGGACACATGCTACCGGGCAGGGTAGACGACCACAAGTTCCACCAGTTGGGTACACTAGAGGCCGAGGATGCGGTCGAGGCCGTGGTAGGGACAGAGCAGCTAGGGCAGCACCTATAGATCCACCAGTTGCCCCAGTTCAGGATCAGGTCCCAGTTGTGAACGCTACAGCAGCACCAGCTTAGGCACCAGCTGTGCCTATTCTGATTCAAGGCCTTCAGGAGGCTTTAGCTTAGATCTTATCAGTGTGTACCGGTTTGGCTCAGGCGGTCTCAGTAACTACGGTCGCAGCTACTTCCTAGGCTGGGGGAGGCACCCAGACTACCGTTGCTCGCACACCTGAGCAGGTTGTACAGGGACTCTAGACACCGAGGGCACCTCCAGCCCAGCCTGTTGCATCAGCTTAGGAGTTTTTAGTACCAGTTATGTCGGATGATGAGCAGCGTCGACTTGAGAGGTTTGGTAGACTCCGGCCTCTAACATTCAACGGTTTAGAGGGTGAGGATGCCTAGGGTTTCTTGGATAAGTGCCAGTGGATTCTTTGTACAGTAGGGATTCTTGAGACCAGTGGTGTGGCATTTACTACCTTTCAGTTTTCTGGGGCTGCCTTCACTTGGTGGGAGGCGTATGAGAGGCGTAGTCCTGTTGGTGCAGCGCCCCTTACTTTGTAGCAGTTCTCTGTTCTCTTTCTGGAGAAATATGTGCCACAGTCACGCTGAGAGGAGCTCTGCAGGCAGTTTGAGTAGCTAAGTCAGGGGGATATGATTGTGATGCAGTATGAGATGCGGTTCTCTGAGTTAACTCGTCATGCGGTTTGGTTGGTTCCCACAGATCGAGAGAGGATCAGGAGGTTCGTTGATGGCCTCACGTACCAGCTTCGTATTCTCATGACTATGGAGAGGATGACAGGTGCCACCTTCGAGGAGGTTGTTGATATCGCCGGTGAGATTGAGTCGGTTCGCCATCAGGAGCGAGAGGAGAGGGAGGCCAAGAGGCCTCAAGGATCTGGTAGCTTTAGTAATGCTCATTTGAGGGGTCAGTTCTAGCAGCGCAGAGGCCGTCCTTTCAAGCAGGCTCATTCAGCTCGCCTAGGTTACCGTGGAGCATCATCGGGTCATGGCTTTCAAAGTTCTCATTAGGGCCACTCATCCCTTAGTGCTCTCCCAGCCCAGAGTTCGTCCCATGCTCCATCAATGCAGGGTTCTTCCATGACAGGTCCTTCTAATGGTCACTCCGGTGCCAGGGTTCCCTTCAGTCCCCATCTCAAGCACCGGGGAGTTGTTATGAGTGTGGAGAGTTTGGACATATGAGGAGGCAGTGTCCTCATCTTCATGATGGTCAGTCTCAGTAGAGGGGTCAGCCCTCGACTTCTACTCCAGTTACTTCACCACCCGCCCAGACAGCTAGGGGTAGAGGTTAGGTATCTAGGGGTCGCCCTAGAGGGGGAGGTCAATCAGGTAGTGGTCAGGCTCGTTTCTATGCCCTCCTAGGTAGACCAGATACTGCTGCTTCAAATGTTGTGAGTTTCAAGTATTGTTTCAGTCTGCCACACAGATACATCTGTATTATTTGATCCTGGTTCCACCTTTTCTTATGTGTCATCATATTTTGCTTATTATCTGGATATGCCCCGTGAGTCTCTTATTTCACTTGTTCATGTATCCACTCCAGTGGGCGATAATGTTATTGTAGACCGTGTGTATTGGTTGTATGTGGTAACTGTTGGCGGTTTGGAGACTCGAGTGGATCTTTTACTATTCTGTAAGGTGGATTTCGATATCATTTTAGGCATGGATTGTCTATCTTCGTGTCATGCTATTCTGGATTGTCATGCTAAGACAGTCACATTGGCTATACCGGGTGTGCCACGGATTGAGTGGCAAGGTTTGACTGATTATGTTCCCAGTAGAGTGATCTCATTCTTGAAGGCCCAGCGTATCGTTGGGAAGGGATATATTTTGTACCTAGCCTTTCTGAGAGATTTTGGAGTTGTGGCTCCTAGTATTGATTTTGTCCCAGTTGTGAGGGATTTTCCTGATGTGTTTCCTGCAGACCTGCCAGGCATGCCGCCGGAAAGGGATATCGATTTTGGTATTGATCTGGTGTTAGGCACTCAGCCCATTTCTATTCCGTCATATCGTATGGCACCAGCGGAGTTGAAAGAGTTAAAGGAGCAACTTCAGGAACTCCTTGATAAAGGGTTCATTCGGCCTAGTGTGTCACCTTGGGGTGCGTCGGTTCTATTTATGAAGAAGAAAGATGGAACTATGAGAATGTGCATTGATTATAGGCGATTGAACAAGGTAACGATTAAGAACAAGTATCCTTTGCCTCGCATTGATGATTTATTCGACCAGCTTCAGGGAGCGAGAGTGTTCTCCAAGATTGATCTCCGTTCGGGCTATCATCAGTTGAAGATCAGGGACTCGGTTATTCTTAAGACAACTTTTAGGACCCGATATGGTCATTATGAATTCTTGGTGATGTCTTTTGGGCTGACCAATGCCCCAGCAGCATTCATGCATTTAATGAACAGCGTGTTCCAGCCTTATCTTGAATCGTTTGTCATAGTCTTCATTGATGATATTCTAATGTATTCGCATAGTCAGGAGAAGCACGCGAAGCATTTGCGAGTTGTGTTGCAGAGATTGAGGGAGGAGAAGCTTTATGCAAAATTCTCCAAGTGTGAGTTTTGGCTCAGTTCAATGGCTTTCTTGGAGCACGTAGTGTCCAGCGAGGGTATTCAGGTTGAACCGAAGAAGATAGAGGTGGTTCAGAGTTGGCCCAGACCGTCCTCAGCTACAGAGATTCGTAGCTTTCTTGGTTTAGCATGCTATTATCGCCGGTTTGTTTAGGGATTCTCATCTATTGCATCGCCCTTGACCAAGTTAACTCAGAAGGGTGCTTCATTTGTATGGTTGGACAAGTGTGAGGAGAGCTTTCAGAAGCTCAAGACAGCTTTGACCACAGCTCCAGTGTTAGTTTGCCATCAGCTTCAGGTTCATATACCGTGTATTGTGATGCTTCAAGAGTTGGGATTGGATGTGTGTTGGTGCAGGAGGGTAGAGTTGTTGCTTATGCTTCTCGTCGGTTGAAGCCCCATGAGAAGAACTACCATGTTCATGATTTGGAGTTGGCTACCATAGTTCATGCATTGAAGATCTGGAGGCATTACTTGTATGGCGTGTCTTGTGAGGTGTTCACTGATCATCGCAGTCTTCAGCACTTGTTCAAGCAAAAGGATTTTAATTTGAGGTAGCGGAGATGGTTGGAGTTACTTAAAGATTTTAATATCATTATATTGTATCATCCGGGGAAGGCCAATATGGTAGCTGATGCTTTGAGTCGAAAGGCAGTGAGTATGGGGAATTTGGCATATATTCCAGTTGGGGAGAGACCTCTGGCGGTTGGTGTTCAAACCTTGGCCAATTGGTTCGTGAGGTTAGATGTTTCAAAGCCCAGTCGGGGATTGGCTTGCGTGGTTTCTCGGTTTTCCTTATATGATCGTATCAGAGAGCGCCAATATGATGATCCGCATTTGTTTGTCCTTAAGGACAGAGTTCAGCATGATGATGCCAGAGATGTGACCATTGATGATGATGGGGTGTTGAGGATGCAGGTCCGGATTTGTGTACCTAATATGGATGGGCTTCGGGAGTTGATTCTGGAGGAGGCCCATAGATTGCGGTATTCCATTCATCTGGGTGCCGCGAAGATGTATCAGGATTTGAGGTAGCACTATTGGTGGAGAAGGATGAAGAAAGATATTATGGGATTTGTATCTCGGTGTCTCAATTGTCAACAGGTGAAATATGAGCATCAGAGACCGGGTGGTTTACTTCAGCAGATGGATATTCCAGAGTGGAAGTAGGAGAGGATCACTATGGACTTTGTTGTTAGACTTCCACGGACTTTGAAGAAGTTCGATGCCATTTGGGTGATTGTGGATCGGCTGACCAAGTCTGCGCACTTTATTCCTGTGTGTACTACCTATTCTTCAGAGCGATTGGCAGGGATCTATATCCGAGAGATAGGTCACTTGCATGGTGTTCCGGTTTCCATCATTTCAGATAGAGGTACTCAGTTTACTTCACAGTTTTGGAGGGTCGTGCAGAGAGAGTTGAGTACTCAGGTGGAGTTGAGCACAACTTTTCATCCTCAAACGAACGGGCAGTCCAAGCGCACTATTCAGATATTGGAGGACATGTTGCGCGCTTGTGTTATTGATTTCAGAGGGCTATGGGATTAGTTCCTACCTCTTGCAGAGTTTGTTTATAACAACAGCTAGCAGTCGAGTATTCAGATGGCTCCATATGAGGCTTTGTATGGGAGGCGGTGTAGATCTCCAGTTGGTTGGTTCGAGCCCGGTGATGCTAGGCTATTGGGGACTGATTTGGTGCAGGATGCCTTGGAGAAGGTGCATTTGATTCAGGAGAGGCTTTGTACAACACAGTCGAGGCAAAAGAGTTATGCTAATAGGAAGGTTCGAAATGTGTCCTACATGGTTGGCGAGAAAGTTCTATTGAAGGTTTCACCCATGAAGGGTGTTATGAGATTTGGGAAGAAAGGGAAATTGAGTCCTCGGTTCATTGGGCCTTTTGAGGTGCTTCAGAGGATTGGGGACGTAGCTTATGAGCTTGCTTTGCCACCTAGTTTGTCGAGTGTGCATCTGGTATTTCATGTTTCTATGCTCCGAAAGTATATTAGGGATCCGTCTTATGTTCTGAATTTTAGTACGGTCCAGTTAGATGATGATTTGACCTATGAGGTGGAGCCAGTAGCTATTTTGGGTCGTCAGGTTTGGAAGTTGAGGTCAAAAGATATAGCTTTAGTGAAAGTACAATGGAGAGTTCGGCTCGTGGAGGAGTCTACCTGGGAGACCGAGCGGGAGATGCAGAGCAGATATCCTCACCTGTTTGAGGCTTCAGGTATGTTTCTTGACTCGTTCAAGCACGAACATTTGTTTAAGTTGGGGAGGATGTGACGACCCGGCCAGTCCTCTCATGAGTTACCGCTCCGTTTCCCCCATTTTTTCTTCTTTATGCTTTGTTTATCCGTGTTATGTGGTATCAGGTTGGTCGGATCGAATTCGGAAAGGATTTGGTAAGGTTTGAGACACTTAGTCTCTTTTAAGAAAGGTTAAGTTGGAAAAGTCAAACGGATGTTAACTTATGTGTTAGAAGGCTCGAATGTGAGTTCTGACGATTCTGTTAGCTTCGGGAGGTGATTTGGGACTTAGGAGGGTGATCGAAATGAGTTTTGGAGGTTCGGAGTAGATTTAGGCTTGAATTGGCGAAATCGAATTTTTGGCGATTTCCGGTTGATAGGTGAGATTTTGATATAGGGGTTAGAATGGAGTTCCGAGAGTTGAGAGTTTCGTTGTGTCATTTGGGATGTGTGTGCAAAATTTCAGGTCATTCGGACGTGATTTGGTTGGGTTTTTTATCAAAAGCGGAATTCGAAAGATTTTAGAAAAAGCTTGAATCCGATGAGTTTTAGGTGATTTGATGTTGTTTGAGGTGATTTGATGATTTGAAACAAATTTGAATAAGGTATTAGGAGATGTTTGTGCTTTTGGTTGAGGTCCCGGGGGCCTCGGGGTGATTTCGGATGGTTAACGGGAAGTTTGGATTGTTGTTGCAGCTGTTAAATTGCTGCTTCTGGTATTTTCGCACCTGCGGATTGGGGATCGCAGGTGCGGCGCCACATATGTGAGAGAGGGGCCGCAGAAGCGGCTAGAGGTATGTTTGACTGGGACTGCAGAAGCGGCTAGGGAACCGCATCTGCGATGTCGCAGATGCGGGCAAGGAACCGCAGATGCGGGTGGTTGGGAACTTAAGTGATTCCGCAGAAGCGGACGTAGAACCGCAAATGCGGTATCGCAGATGCGGAAATGTCTGAGCAGAACATATAAGTTATTTCATTCGCGATTTTGAGCTATTTTCACCATTTCTACTTCGGTTTGGGAGCTTTTTGGATGATTTGGAAGAGGGATTTCAAGGGAACTTCATTGAGGTAAGGAATTTGGACTTAAAACTCGTTCCTATGCTATTATTACACGGATTAGAGCTATAAATCATGGAAATTAAGGGTGAAAATTGGGGAAACTAGGGCTTGGAAACTTAGACCTTTAATTGAGGACTTGAAGGACCATTTGGGGTCGAATTTGAGAACTTTTGATATGTATGAACTCGTGGGGAGATATGGAACCTATTGATGTAAAAATTATTGAATTCCGAGACGTGGGTCCAGGAGTCGGGTTTTGGTAATTTCGGGATTCTTGGTATTATTTGATTGTTTTCGCTTGGGCTTCGTTCCCTTAGCATATTTTGACGTCGTGATTCACATTTTGGATAGATTCGACGCGAGTGGAGGCCGATTCGAGAGGCAAAGGCATCGTGGAGTAGTATTTTTACCGGTTTGAGGTAACCATTGTAAATCTGGAACTGAGGGTACAAACCCCGGTATTTGACTTGTTTTGATATATGCGATGACGCACATGCTAGGTGACGAGCATGTGGGCGTGCACCGGTAGGTATTGTGATTTGGTTCGTCCCGTAGCGACTATTAAGCCACGTATTTGATTTGGAAATGTTATATTATTCCGTATTTTGGATATTTATACTGTATTATGGACTGTATGTCATGTTTGTGGCTCTGTGCCAACCTGTAGAAACCCTTAGGGGCATTTCGACTATTTTTCCTCACATTACTTGCTAAAAACATATCCTCAGTCATGTCTTACCTGTTTAAATGTTTAAAACTGATTTTATCTTTCCACTTCTAATTGTGAGGACTATTTGGGCTGAGTTCCCTAATTTCTATTATTGTGCCTGAGAGGCTGTGAAGTTAATGACTGAGAGAGGTTGAGACCCTAATAGTGAGGATATGATATGTATATATTATGGATCGGGCTACACGCCGCAGCGATACTTATATGGATCAGGCTGCACGCTGTAGCAATATATATATATATACTAGATCGAGTTGTATGCCACAACGATATGTATATTGGATCGGGCTGCACGCTGCAGTGATATGACGCTTGGGTTGTAGGAGCCCCTCCGGAGTTTGTACACCCCTAGTGAGCGTAGTCAACTATAAATTATGGATCGGGCTGCACACCGCAGCGGTTACTATGATTATTACTATTATGAGATATTAATGAGCATGAGTGATGAGAGTGAGTACTGAGTGACGAGAGTTGAGTCACAAGTGACCGAGAGGCTGCCTGAGAGTCCATATTCTGAGTGATTCCTTGCTCGAAGGGCCATTTATGATATTTCACTGATTTCACTCTTCTTTTGAAATAAGCCTCTGTTGAAAAGTGGCTAAGTAAAAGATTTTAAGTATTCCAATTGAAATTGAAGTTTTTATGACGAAACTGGTTTTTTTAAACTGTGGAGTTCGATCTGTTATTCTATTGTTTACTCTTTTATATGATTTTAAACTGCTCGTCACTGCTTTCAGACCTTATTTACTTTAGTTACTTACTGAGTTGGCGTACTCACGTTACTCCCTGCACCTTGTGTGCAGATCCAGGTGCCCGAGTGGCAGAGTGAGAGTCCTCAGCTGATTTAGAGGTTGCCGGAGATTTCAAGGTAGTTGCATGGCGTCCGCAGCCCTGTTATCTCCTTCTTATCTTGTTCTACTTCCACATTTTGCTAGACTTTTGTTGTATCAGACAACAAGTTATGCAGTAGAGGCTCTAGACTCGTGACACCAGATATTTGGAGTTGTGTTATCTTATGTTTTATTGGATTCCGCATTATTTTAGTTGTTTTAAACACTTCTTATGAAAACTAGTATTTAGTCCTATGTTGGAAAAATGGTTGTATAAAAGAAATTCGATGTGATTGATGGTCTGGGTTGGCTTGCCTAGTAGTGTGATAGGCGTCATCACGACCGGGTTCGAGTTTAGGGTCGTGACATACTTGATATTCCTCACAGCATGTTCCCCTTCCCATCTTTAACTGCTAGTTCCCGTCATTATTACTTGTCGTATATGTTTTAACTGCATAGGTTTATTTGGTAGTCTTGTCCTAGCCTCGTCACTACTTCGCCGAGGTTAGGATCGACACTTACCAGCACATGGGGTCGGTTGTGCTGATACTACACTCTGTACTGTGTGCAGATCTCGGTACTGGAGCTTTTGGACCTTAGAGTGGTTGCTGCCTTCAGTCCAAAGGAGACCCGAAGTAGTCCTGCAGGTGTCCGCAGGCCTTGGCGTCCCTTTCTATCTTTTATATTCTGTTTTCATTTACTTCAGAGACAGATTGTATCTTTCTTTTCAGACAATTGTTTGTAGTATTCGTAGATGTTCCGTGATATAGTGACACAGTTCTGGGTAGAGTTGTATTTTGAATTTTCGCACTAGTATGTGGTTATACTGTCAGACTTCGTCTTCCGCATTTCTTTTGTTATTATCATTATTTCGTTGTTGATCACATGTTACCTTAAAAATTATTAAAAGGTTAAGAAAAAGGATAATAAAATCTATAACGCTCGGCTTGCCTAGCTTTCACGAGTATGCGTCATCACGACTCCCGAGGGTGGGAAGTCCGGTCGTGACATTTAGAGTTTTAAATATTTAATTGCAGTTCTTAATTTTATCCAATAAAAATTTTGCATTGTTGAAGAGTAAAAAATTAATCTGATATTGCACTGTTAAATTTATGAGTTGATAGATCTTTTATATTATTAAATATTTTTTTAGCAATTTATCTTATTATTGATTAATGTACTTTTCAAAGAATATACAAAAAAATATCTAGAAAGCTAGAATTTAATTGTAATTAGAATTTCAAAAGTAGGTATAATGTGTATTCTCATTGAATAACATGAAAAATTAGAAAATAAAATCCACTCAAATTCATTTACTTCTCTAGTGTTATATCATTAATTTTGATTAGGCTTTCATGCTTAGTCATAATGAAACATACATAAATTAATGTTCTAAAATATTATCTATAATTACAAATTTGCTTAAACTTTTTTTGCACTAATTGTAATTAAAGAATATTAATTGTTTGAGCTCTTTTTTCTTACCTTGGTAAAAACAAATATAGAGAGAAAAGATTATTTGAAAGTACTTTGAATATTTTTATACTAAAATTAGTACATACAAATGATACTTTTCATTGGCCAACAACAATTTACTACCTATTCTAAGTGGTAAATTTTGTTTTTCGAAAAAAAGGAAATGTTTTGTTTAGTTTTTTTTCATGCTTATAGCACACAAGGAATATTTAGTATATAAAATTGAGTACGTTAGGCCTCGTCACATAGAAGTTCAAACAAGGAATATTTAGTACATAAACTTTTAGTTGATTTGGAACTCCTAAATATTAGTGAAATAATGCACAAAAAAAAGTTGATTTAGAATTCTTAAATATTAGCAAAATAGTTAAATTACTATTTTGTCTAATGTGAAATCTAATCTTAAAGAGTAAAAAAAGTGAACAACATTTCGTTAAATGCCTTCGTGCTTTTAATATGTACTAGTTTTGGGGTACGTGCGTTGCACATGTAAGCCGCGTTTGTTTGTAAGAAATTATATATCACGTGAATGAATTATGTATAATAGTAATTGATGTCAAAATAGATTCAACATGAAACTGAAATGAGAACATCAGTGTCATTACACTCTTGTAATAGATGGATTTAAATATGGTTAATATCTTCTGAACCTTCAAATATAAACACTACAATTAGTTAAGGTTGTGATATGTATAACATTTGTAATTACAGATAATATATTATATGAGTTAATAACATGTTATGTTGTTGTATCTTACCTAATATCTCTTTGTAGACAATATTCTTGGTGTATGTGCCCCTTCGTCTCTTTGGTTGCTTTGTCATGACCAAGATTTTTGTTGTTGACATCGATATACCTCTTGATAGTGCGACATATAGTTGTCCACGTGAAAAAATATGTTGAGGCAAGTACAATCCAACGTTGGGTATTGTTTGATCCTGTGCTTTGTTTATTGTCATTGAAAAACATAAACATACTGGATATCCTTCAGTACTGGAAATTATTTTTTGAAATTGTTTTTTGATGAATTTAAATGGATATCCTTCATTTTCTGGCGGCGAAAGTTGAATTCTTGGAATAAACACATGTTTGAAAGCATTTTGCCCCATCATTATTCTGCATGTATAATGTTGTTGTCAAAACCTCTGCATTTCATTCATGTACCATTGCATAATCCGTTTGAAGGATCCAAATTTCTTAGTAGCATGATTGGTGCATTTTTCTTCAAAACCAACGTGTATACCATTATAAATTAATTATATATATTGTATGTAATGACGCATGAATAAAAATAAAATAGAGTTATAAAAAGTAGACTTAGGATCTTTTGTTGTATAATTTTCAGAAGTCCATGTCTTTAATATTAGTATTATAGTTTTTTTATAATTTTTTATAGTCCTTTTATTTTTTTGCCAAAGATTATTACGAGAACTTCAATTGGAGTACTTATTCTTTTCATATGGCATAAATAATTTCAGCCACGTCTTTATATATATATATATATCATTTCTCAAGGATGGATAAAAGAAGATCTGCAACATATATACCTGTTTTATATAATATGCATAGGTTTGCTATTGTCTCAAAGTATATACAATGGTGTTAATAATCAGAAAGCATCAAATTTCAAGTTCACTAAAGGAAACTGGAGAAAGTTATAACTAATGAAGAAATTTAAATAATAGTTAAATAGCTTAAATAATTTTGGCAAATGTAATGCATTAACTTTACTTAGCCAAGAAACAATTTGAAATGTAAGAAAGCCCGGAGAGCATATGACAATTCGAACCAAAAGAGAGAGCATGTCAGTTGAATTTGTAGAAAAATTCCAAAAAATCAGTCTGACAACGTACCCGTGTGGTGGAAGGCCATTTGGTGTTAAAGTATTTAGGTGCTCTTTCTGGTAATAGTTGTTTGTATCATCCTTTGCAGAGTCGAAACTAATAAATGTTACTTTCGCCAGGAAACTTGAAAATTAACTTCTCATTTAGTTGATCAATATATTCATTTCTGCTTGCTAAAATAGCTCTTTCTGTCATGTATTTGTAGCAACTTGCATTTTTATCTAATGACGGAAATATTTCTCTTATTAAGCAGTCTTTGGCAGTACTATTAGCAATATGTTTGACAACTATTTCTTCTGGAAGTTGTACCAAATTGTCTCTTATGGTTGGTTCCTCCCCGTCACCGATGCGTAGTAGAAAATCACTGAATGCGGGATCTGTTCTTGCCCTCATATTTTTTGTTAACTTAATCTTTTCCATTTTATGCCACAAGTACGATTTTACTAAGCTTGCATTTATTGTTTCAGCTCTCGTAGATTTTGGGACTACCGGTAGTACTTGTCGAAAATCACCTCCAAAAACCATTACCTTGCCTCCAAATGGTTCATCGTTATCCATTATATCTCTAAAGCTCCTGTCAACAGTTTCAATTGTTTGACGCTTTGCCATAGGTGCTTCATCCCAGATTATCAACTTTGCTTTTCTTATCAATTTTGCACTACCACTCTGTTTTGACATATTTGTGATTGTCGTATCAGTTGTTTGAAGTGGTATGTCGAATTTAGAGTGAGCAGTTCGACCCCCCGGTAAAATTGCTACTGCTACACCACTTGTTGTTGTTGCTAGTGCTATCATGCTTCTTGATCTGACATTTACAAGTAATGCACGATAAAGAAATGTTTTTCCGGTTCCTCCAGGTCCATCTACAAAGAACAATCCTACTATTCCAGAGTCTACTCTTTGCAATATAGTCTTGAAAGCTTGCTCTTGTTCTGCATTTAACTTTGATTGTGCGTCGAAATCTTCTGCAGGTATCTTTGTAGACCTTTCTTCAATTATTTCCCGGCACTCTGATAGACTATTATTATCCAGGTCCTGATTAGCTGCAGGTATGTCAAAGTTTTGAATTCTCTTGCTCATGCTCTCTAAGAAATATTTGATGCTTTTCAGTGTGCATTGTAGTTGAGTAGCAGGAGAGTTATCATGTATCCTTCTAAAATCCTCTGACATGTCCTCGTAATATGTATCCCACATCTTTCTAACATCCATTGAATTACAATGAACCAAAATAGTTGCAAACAAATTTCTGAGAGCTAATGGCATTTTGAAGAGGTCTGCCTCATGTAAACATTCCGAGATGTTGTTGTCTGACTCTAATAAACCTCTTTCTTTTGCAGCTTCCTTGAATGTGTCACACTTTTTTCGTTAAAAGTAAGTATTTGAACAAAGTGGGCCCTTTGATATGATTCAACAATACTCTCAAGTAATACCTTTCTCCTTCTCTGGGGTTAGCTATATCATTGAGAGAACCAGAATAGATTAAATTAAACAAATGTGAAAATAGTATTAAGAGCGCAAGCATTAAATGACTTACCAGCAGCGACACGACCAATTGCTGATCTTGTTTTCCTTTTTGTCCATATCTTGCCTTGAGAGTTCCAAACATAATGCTCTGGAAATTCTTTGTATAGGTAAGCTCGTGCTTCTGTGTCTTATGAGCATTTCTCAAAATATGTTGTGAGCATGGTGCGTGTAGCGTAGTCCCATGCTATAGCATTTTGTAAATTTTGTTTGCTCCAATAGTACACTAATTATTGGTATTCACTACTAGAAATCAGGTAATTTTCGTCCGCTATTTCCGACCGATTTCGGTCGGAAATTGATAATTTCTAACCAAATTCCAACCTATTTTAATTGGATGGAAAAACAATGTTCGCAAACATGTACCGACAATCAGTTGGAAATTTCCGACCGAAGTCGGTCGGACACTTCAAAGCGTTGACTGACTGTCAAATTTTAATTTCCGACAGAAATCGATCGGAAACTATTAAATAATTTTTTTTAATTTTCAAATTTCCGATCAAAATCGGTCGGAAACTATTCATTTTCAATTTTTGACCGAATTCGATCGGAAATTTTAAAAAATAATAGTTTTATTTAATTAAATAATTAGTTGTAAATTGTAATAAATTGTTAATTTATTTATTAAAAAATAAAGATAAATTCAATTCGGTCTTTAATTTTGAATTTCTAAAGAAAAAAAAAGACATTTCCCATCGGTTTTCAATAACAAAATACTACCCATTAGAGCTTAAAACAACCAAAGCAGTCCTCATTATGAACTACTACCAATTAAAAGTAATACAATTAGTGGAATATTAATTTGGAATGCAACAACATGGCTATCAAACCAGCCAAACAAGCTTATAAAATAATAAATGTCTCTTGAAGTACTTAAACCAAAACAGCATCAACACATAAACTAATTGAAACCAAACAAATAAATAATAGCAATGATTGACCAAACTAGTAACTCTGCTTCTTCTGTGTGCCGGGCAAGCCAGAAACTTTGATACCTCACCTAGATGGAATAGTTAACAAACTGCTTGTACTTCTACAGGTGTGCAAATATAGGCACCAAACACATACTGCAGCAGCACCATCTTGCCAACGACCTGTTCGATGCATCTAACACTATAAGTAAACCATCAACCTAAGAAGACACTAAGAAAATGGAAAGCAGTTGATCATTTGAGTTTAATTTGAAATAGAATTAAGTCAAACTTCAAATTTTGTGAATTGGAAACTCAAAATAACCAAAATTATTACTATATAGCAAGCCAAACCCAAAAAAGAAATTGAGGTTAATCATAAATTAGGTAACTTACCCATATCTGAACCATTCAAGTGGACATTTTCAAATTCAAGGTCATCATCATCCTCATTATTACCTAAAACATTCCTTTGTAGTTTCACCTCTATGCCATTTGTAAGAACCTGCAATTTATTCAGTGAACCAAGCATTTAAATGAATTCCAAAAAATCAAGTAGCAACATATCACAACAATTTGGGTACACAATACGAGAATACACCCCTCCCCCCTCAAAACCCCACACATATATGTAGAGAGCTACCATAAGGTTGAATTAAAAAAGGAAAATCATAAATACTGAAATATGGTGGCATTAGACAATAAAAGAGAAAATCTACCTACAAAGTTGTAAAGTTCTAATGAGAGGATCTTCATGAAATACAGGAGAGCAAAGTATAAAAAAGAAAATACTAACCAGAGGTTGAAAATTAGGGGAAAGGAAAAGAGAGCAAGGAAGTCCACCAGTATACAAACAAATAGAAGTAATCATAAAATGCGTTAAACTTGGAAATCAAGACTTCAACATAAAAAAAAAAGGGAGCAGACTTAGAATAGACCAGATGGCTATACCAGGACAATTTCATTTGCATCTACATATTCAACAAAGATATCAAGTTCATACAACAAAGTTTGGCCAATATCATCAGCGAATTTCAAATTCATTAAAATTGCTATCAAAAGTTCTAAACACAACAAAAGAACAAGGTGGGTAACTAAAGGAATAACCAGCCCTGCAGAAATGGCAATAAAAAATTTTCCATCAGTGCATATCATAGCTAAAATCCTCGTACATCTCAGAAGCTCTTGTGCAGTAAAACTCAACTCTAACACTACGATTTTAGTTGTTGTTAGCACATCTCCTAAGGCGTAAGGTAAACTCCGTCAAACATTTTATGATCAACGGTGGTAATTCCTAATCTTACAAACAGATTTAGAAAGAGAACTGGATTATATCTTACATCGACATGCTATTACACTTCACTACTGGTGCGGCATATCTACAAATATGAGGTTTGCCAAATGTATTTAGTTTCCAGTTTTTAAACACAAGTTCATGTAGAACTGAACGTTCTTTTGCAATGAATAAAAATAGAATATGCATGTGCAGTTAAGAAACCACTTACATAACCAAGAGACCAACAGTTGAATTGAATTTGATCTAAATATGAATACTTTTTCACAATCGAAACCATAAGCAAATCAATTACACCCCTAAAATCATCTGGTTCAGCAGATGGAACGTTAACTTTAAGGAGGCAATAGCCTAATTAGTCTTAATAATTCATCTTAGCCAATATATGTGGCAAATAAAGTCTGATACATAACTCTGATATTTAGCAAAATCACCTAATTGTGACTTCCTCAAATCCATGATCATTTTTTTTGTCATATTGGCAAATTGCTTGACACTCAGCCAAAAGATGCTGACATTCCATGATCCCTTTTCCATGACCTTCAATCCAGTAATAGCCAAAACCAGTCTAAATAAGTTCACATACATATTCTTAGTCAACCGTGATTTACCGATCTAATAGTCCAGGCTAACAATTACAGACAACGGTAATAGAACTTTCTAGGAAACAAGAATACTGCTTAGGCTATTCCTTGAAAGAAACAACAATGTGTTAATGCAGTAAAACATGATTGATTAAATTCCACAAGTGTTAGGTCAATAGTCATGCCTCTTATGACTGATGTATACTCTCGTGTCATTAGAGTAATCTTACCACAAATGCAGTAGGATAACTATAAAAGGTAACCAAAATAATTGAAGTAACATAATTGTGTTACTAACCTTTGAATTTTTTTATTCACATAGCATTTATATTCTCATTGAGTTTCTTTTAGTGCCGCTGTTTGCCACCAAACTGACATAAAACAGTCAATGAAAAGAAGCATGTGCAAAATCAGTCTAAAGGAATAGCTAAAGAAATCAAAAAATTCTACAATTGGCTAGAACAAAACTTATTTTTTCTATGGAGAAGGAAGGAGAAAGAGCAAAAATCTCTAGAACAATACCTCATTGCAGAGCGCTCTTATCTCTTAAGCGTCACAACCTCTCAGAGAACTTTCTTTGACACAACCTGAAGAGAACCAAGAAATTTGGACATGCATAAGTAGAATCAATTAAGAGAAGAGCTAAAGAACAGGTAGTTCTAGAACAGCCATAACATGTATATGGAATTCGAAAAGGGCAGAGGAAAAATTTCAGGAAAAAAGATAATCAGAAGCCAGGAAAAAGATGATGTAAGAGAGGGAGAAAAAGCGCTCTGGGAAACCACAACGTACGATTCTAGAATTATGGATACGAAGAAAGAAGAGAAGAGGCAGGGCTGCGCCACTGCTATGTTAGGAAATGGGGGGAGTCCGTCTCTTCTCTTTTTTTGGGGAAGGGGATCCGTTAGGGTTCTTAATGGGTGGGGATTCAGAGATAACCAAACGACGTCGTTTGGTTTGGTAACAAATTCTTGAACAAATTAATTATCATCCTAAATTAAAATCTAACTTAAATCTCATTAGCAAACTAATTCTATTTATCTATTAACAAATCCATGAAATTTTTTGTTTGATTTTTTATGTATTAATTTTAACAATTAAAGAATAGTTAATTCCTAAAAATACAAATTAAACCTAAGATGGCATGAAATTAATATATATGTGCTAAGCGTATAATATATAAGCTATATATGATGTATATATATAGTAACATATATATACATACACACACACACACACACACACACACACACACATATATATATATATATATATATATATATATATGTGTATATACATAAAAGCTATATTCGATATTAAATATTGAATATTAAAATTTAGGATCTCAATTCAATTTAATATTATGTACATATATAGTATAGTATATATATAAGCTATATTCGATATATATACTAAGTGTATAGTATATAAGCTATATAAGATGTATATAGTTAATGCATTTATACTTGGTGCAATGTCAATCTATAAGTTAATTACAACTAATACACGTACTAATTATTATAAGCGACAGAAAAAAATCTGTCGGTACTGCTGCGTCGATAAACAACTATATTTTGGTAGTGTGTATAGTATATATATATATATACATACATAAGCAAATTACAATTAATACACTAAGTAATTACTATAAGCGACAGAAAAAAGTCCGCATGTACTGCTGCGTCAGTAAATAACTGTTTTTAGTAGTGTGTATAGTATATAAGCTATATTCGATATAACATTAGCTATATTAAGATGTCTATATAGTATAGTATAGTATATCGAATTATAGTATAATCGATCCTAACATTACTTAAGGATACGATAATATCAGCGACTATGTCCAAACTTTTCACACTCTGGTGTAGATGGTATCAGAGCCTAGGAATTTTCATGGTAAATATGTAATAGATATGAAATATTCAACATAGATATGAAGCTTTTGGAATGGATCTAGGAGAAACAAGTACTAAAAGTACTAGACTTGAAGAGGTAGATATACCTCAAAACCTTGATTTATTAAATAAATGGACAATTCCTAAAGTTTCTATAAAAACCATTTATGATTATGGTTGGTTTGATAAACTTTCTTCTAAACAATTGATAAAAACGACTGAACAGTCTTTGGCATTAAATTCGTCTGAACAGACTATTCGTTTGTTAAACAAACACGATATAGATTTATATAAACATCATTATCATTATCTGCATATTGGTATGGTTCAAATTGTGTTTAAACCGTTAACCCTTAAAGGATTACCAGAGACCTTTTCAGCAGCTCTTAGAGATGCTAGAAATCTGAACTTCAGACAGTCTCTGATGGGTTCGATTGAATCTATTGTGGCCTATGGTCCAGTATATTTTAATACTCAACCCAATCTGCAACTATCTCTTTCTGATGTTAATATTCTTGATGCCTTGACTTTAAATGTGAAAACGCATGGTTATAATTATGCGCCTGGTTCTGAACTTATGTGTCTGTCTTATAGGATTTATTTTAAATTATTATCTACTTTGAATCCTAGATGTAAGTTATATGATACATCAGATCAGACCATACTAGTAGAAACCAACTTTGCAAGGTCTAAGGTCACCACTATGAGACCTATTAGGTGGGAAGAAATTAATTTTCCAACTACTTGGACTTTAAATTCGGTTATATCCCCAAGTCAGATTACTAACGACTTGTCGAATACTGAATTTTCGCATGTTACTCAAAATTCGGATGGTAGGATTTGTATTCAATTTGATGATAAGTCTACTATTTATAATAGACATTCGTTTTCTAATCATAGACTTCTACCTGCTATTCAACATATTTCTCATGTTGAACCAGTCTACGGTCCAGCTCGCAATCGTTCAGCCTCTTTACACACTATTACTAGTAAAGTTAGTAATAAGCACGTCGAAAGGGTTGAAAGGGTTAAAGTTAACCCTCAAACAAATATTGTTCAGGACAATGACAATATTTCAGATAAGGATATTCCTTCTGTATCCGAGATGGATTTCGACCCCAATAGTACTTAATGATTCCACACCAAATTGATTTTAGTCCCGGTTCTCGGGCACAAAAATATATTCAGAAGGAATTTTTTAGTGATAAATGGAGCCAGTTTAAAACGTGATTTTTTTATGCTTATAGCAAAGATGATTTGAATAGTATTTCTCAAGAATTTTATGAAACTTGTGCTTTGCATAATCAAATTATGTATTTTGTTCCTTGATTTATAACAACTTATTTGCCTCTTTTTATAAAGGTACTAGAAAGATCTTATAAAGATGGGAGTGGTAATATTACTAAAGCCATTTATCCTCCTCAGGCCCCCTTTATTTTACCTAATAATACTGGTATTACATTCATTGCCTTTCAAAAATTTATTGATGATAACGTTGCAGCTATTAGTATCGCAGAAATTAATAAATTGATTTCTCAAAACAATTATTTGGGTTTATATGTAAAAATTTTAGGAGAACATATCGGTTCTCTTGATAAAAAACTTGATGATTTGACTATTTTAATAAAAGAAATGAGTAATAAGAAAGGACTAACTGATATTGCCTCCACTTCAGGTAGTAAAACAGTTGATCAAGCTATTCTTACTCATAGTCAAAGACCTCCTGAGATTCAGGATTTTAAATTTAAATCTCTTGATGACTTAGCACAACTCCTCGATAAAAAGCTTTCTGGTTTGAATGTTAGACCAATTGATTTATCTAAAATTTTGCTGATAGAATTGAGACCGTTTCTGATTATAAAACTGAGACATGGTCAGAGTTTAATAAACTCAAAGGTATAGTTAAACCCAATAGTAGGTATGCTGACAAACCAAGGATGCAAACTTATTATTATCCCCGTCCTACTACTCAAGATGTGTTGATTGAGGAACGCGATTGGAATCAGACTAATACGTCTTATAGCGGTTCCGAAATTTATGAATGAAATCTTGATGGTTTAACTGATAGACAATTAATCATTCTCGTACATAGAATGCTTATGTATTCGACTATCTGCAAAAGTGTTAAAAATACAGATAGAACTATTTGCAAAATGATTATTGCAGGCTTTACTGGCCAACTTCGTGGCTGGTGGGATAATTATTTATCTGTTGAAGAAAAGGCTTTCGTTATTAATGATACAGCCGTATACGAAGGTGTTGATAATATTGGTATGGCTCTAGTTAAGGGTAGAGAATATGCAGTGTATACCCTTATCCTTACAATTTTAGAGCATTTCAATGGTAGATTTACCTCAAATCATGAAACTATCAGAACCTTACTTAATGGGCTTAGATGTAAGACCCTTAGTGAATTTAGATGGTATAAAGATATTTTTATGAGTAGGGTTATGGAACTACCCGAGAATAAATATGAGCATTGGAAAGCTAAGTTTATAGACGGCCTCCTTTCCTTATTTGCTGAAAGGGTAAGGAAAGTATTAAGGGGTAGTTACGGTGAAATTCAGTATGGTAATTATACCTATGGTAAACTTATAGGAGTGTGTACACAAGAAGGATTAAACTTGTGTAATGAGCTAAAGCTTTCTAGACAGCTTAAGATTGATAAGCTTAAAGAGAAATCCCAATTAGGTGACTTTTGTACCCAGTTTGGTTTACCCGGAACCTCTACTCAAAGTAGGAAGAAGAAGAAAAACAGATATCATAGGTATCCTAACCCGGATAGCCCGTATAAGAAAAAGAGGTCTAGATATAGGTCTAAGGAAGAGCGTGATACTAGAAAAGCGCATCGGAAATCTACTCGATTTGTGAAGAATAGATCAAAGAGAGATCTCGCTGATATTAAGTGTTATAAGTGTGGAAAGTTTGGTCATATTTCTCCAAATTGCAAGCTTCAAAAGCTGAAAACCTTAGAACTCGATGATGAGTTACGCGATAAGGTTTATGGCTTGTTATACACTTCAGGATCAGAATCTGACTATTACTCTGAAACTGAATCTGAAGATGAAGTTGATTTAATTGATTTATCTGATAGTGATAAAAATGTTGATACTTCTTGCACTGCTTGCAAAGATGATATTTGTACTTGTGATGATGATGAATTTTATAAATTGCAATCACAATTTCATGATTTAAATATGAAAACTATTACATCTGAAAATGTAATAGAACTTTTAAAGGAAGTTACCGATGAAAAACTTCGTGAAAAAATTATTAATCTAGCTGCAAGTTCTAGTTCTAGTAGTTCAAAACCTTTTGAAAAATATAAGAACGAATTTGAACATTTTGCGCCTTATTCTTTGTCTGAAATTAATAAACGACTTCATAAGTCCAGTACACCTAGCAGAGATGCTTCTTTTGATGATTTGAAAATCGAAATTGAGAATTTGAAAAAAGATATTAAGTCTCTTAAACAAAATCAAATGATTTGTGATCACCAGATTACTCAAATTGAGAAAAATAATTCTCTAACTAATTTTCCAACTGATTTTTCGGCTAAAGGAATTTCTGAATCGTCAAATGAAAAGGGAAAAGAAATTTCTGATCAGATTGATTCGATTAATAAAAATTCTGATATGTTTTTAGAAATGATGCAGGTTGTTACGGCTCATAAGTGGTACATTAAATATACTATCTTGATTGATAATACTTTCTCTCTAACTGATGTAGCAATGATTGATAGTGGAGCAGATGTAAGTTGTATTCAAGAGGGTCTTGTTCCTACTAAATATTTTCAAAAGACCACTCATTTGGTCAGATCTGCTTCTGGTCATGCTTTAGATATAGAGTATAAATTACCAAATACTCGTATTTGCCAAAATAGAGTTTGTATTCCTCATTTCTTCTTTTTGGTAAAAAACCAGTTATACCCTCTGATTATACTCGGAACCCCTTTTATTAGTGCTATTTACCCTTTTAATAACATAGATGCACAGGGTTTTTCTGCTACTTATCAAGATAGAGAGATAAGTTATTTTTTTGTTACAGATCCCATAACTAGCGATATTAACGCCTTGATTAATATGAAACAAAGGCATGTTAATTCATTACAATCAGAAATATTAAGCATGAATATATTTGATACTTTACAATCTGCTAAGGTTCAGCAAAAGATTAAATTGATTGCTGAACAGATGGCTATTGATGTCTGCGCCGATCACCCTAGTGCCTTTTGGAATCGAAAAAGGCATATTGTAACTCTTCCTTATGAAGAAAACTTCTCCGAAGATGATATCCCTACTAAGTCTCGACCTTGCCAGATGAATGCTGAATTGGTCGAATTATGCAAAAATGAGATTGACAGCTTGTTACAAAAGGGTTTGATAAAATCCTCAAAATCTCATTGGTCATGTTCTGCCTTTTATGTTAATAATGCTGCAGAAAAGGAACGTGGTATTCCTAGATTAGTTATAAATTATAAACCATTGAATAAACATCTAAAATGGATTAGATATCCTATCCCCAATAAAAAAGACTTGCTATCTAGATTATATGACGCCAATATATTTTCAAAATTCGATTTAAAATCTGGATATTGGCAAATTCAAATTTTTAAGGAGCATACTTATAGAACTACTTTTAATGTTCCATTTGGGCAATATGAATGGAATGTCATGCCATTTGGTTTAAAAAATGCCCCTTCTGAATTTCAGAAAATTATGAATGATATTTTTAACCCTTATCTAGATTTTATCATCGTTTATATTGACGACATATTAGTATTTTCTAAAACATTAGAGATGCATATTAAGCATCTTGATATTTTTAAGAAAATTGTAATACAAAACAGTTTAGTAATTTCTAAACTAAAAATGAGTCTATTCCAAACAAATGTTCGATTTTTAGGTCATAATATTTGCCAAGAAAAAATTACCCCGATACAAAGATCGATTGATTTTGCCTCAAAATTTTCTGATGTTATTACTGACAGGACTCAATTACAAAAAATTTTGGGATGTTTGAATTATATATCTCCTTTCTACAAAAGTTTATCTCGTGATCTAGCCCCTCTATACGACATGCTGAAAAAGGATCATAAGAAGCCTTGGACTGACCAGCATACTACGTTAGTCAAAAATATTAAACAACATGTTAAGTCTTTACCTTGCTTAATTCTTGCTAATCCTACATGGCAAAAAATTATTGAGACTGATGCGTCCAACATTGGCTACGATGGGATTTTAAAACAAGTGAATCCCAACAATAAGAGTGGATACTTGATAAGATTTCACTCTGGTAAATGGACCGAAGCCCAGAAGAAATATGCTACTGTGGCTCATGAAATGTTGACTATTGTTAAATGTGTTTTAAAATTTCAAGACGATTTATATAATCAAAAATTTTTAATAAAAACTGATGCTCAATCTATTAAATATATGTTTGACAAATATTTCAAACATGATGCATCTAAATTAATATTTGCTAGATGGCAAGCTCAACTGGCGCCTTTTGATTTTGAAATTCAATACAAAAAAGGAATTGATAATTCCTTTCCGGATTTCTTATCTCGAGAATACCTTGATTAATTATGAATTTCTATACAACTTTTTTAGAGGAAGAATTGTTAATTACTATCCTGAAAGTGGTTAGATTAAATCGAGATCTCCAAAGTCTCATAATTGATTTGATAATTGAAGATATCATTGATAACCTGATTGAGCGTCATAATCATGATGAAATTGTTAGGAATTCATACCTATACTAAAATTATTAGGGATGATATGCTGGATTATTACTTCTAAATTGACTTGTTATTTGTGCAGAATGGACCCTTCATGGGCCACCAGAGGCAGAGGTAGGGGAAGATCTTCCCCTAGTAGATCATATTCTCAAGGATCGTCATACGGATCCTCATCAAATTCTCCAGTGATACAAGAAGGAAAAAGGAGTTTAATAAACTCAAAGATTTTTCATAAAGGAGATTCTTCATCAGGTCCGTCTATACATCTGGATGATATTCCAGAAGACGATCCATTATATGGTTATCTACAGGCATATTTGGCTTCCAAAAAGCAAAGTAATACATTTGCTTCAATCGCTAGAGAAGAAGACAACGAGGATATTAAGTCTTACGAAAAATTACCAAAGAAAGAAATAATATTTCTCCTGGAAAACTCTGAGATTCAGCGAAAAGATGAACCATGGAAGATATTCCAGAGATATCTGATTAATGGATTATACTACCCGGGTGAATCATATAAAACCAGCACTTATTATGAGACTATTCTAATCAGTACAGGTAGTGCAGAATTCCAGCACTTTTCGGGTTATAACACAAATAAGAACGTTTATAACTTCTCAAAAATCATTATCAAACAGAACTCTTGTTGTCGATATTGATATCTCTCTTGAAAGTGCAACATATAGTTATTGTTGGTATCATTTACAGTTAAGTCAAAACTGAAAAATATTTTGTTTTTACCATAAAACTTAGCAATCAAGTTTCCTTCTAATGCTTTGGTTACTCTGCTATAACCAGAACTCTTGTTGTCGATATTGATATCTCTCTTGAAAGTGCAACATATAGTTATTGTTGGTATTATTTTCAGTTGAGTCAAAACTGAAAAATATTTTGTTTTTCCATAAAACTTAGCAATCAACATTTTATTTAATTGATCAATATATTCGTTTTTCCTAGCTAAGATAGCTCTTTAATTTCTACCATGTAATTTGCACAAATTGCATTTTAATCTAATTATGAAAATATATATTTTCCTTATTAAATGTACTACTATTACCATTGGGGTTAATAACCAAGTGTTCTAGAAGAACCAAATTATCTTTTATTGGATGCTCTTATTCGTTTCCCACACGAAGCAAGAAGTCACTGAATATTGGATATGTTCTTACTTTTGTGTTTCTTGTCATTTGAATATTTTTCATTTGAGGTCATAAGTATAATTTTGGCAAGCTAGCTTTTACAATTTCTACTTTGGTCAATTTTGGAACTACTAATCATACTTGATAGAAATCAACTTCCAAAATTATTACTTTTCCACCAAACCGTTCAGCGATATCCAACATATCTCTAAAACTCTAGGTGATTGTTTCGATTGTTTGACGCTTAGCCAAAAGCAATTCATCCCATATTATCACATTTGCTTTCCTTATAAATTTAGCACTATTGCTGTGATTTGATATATTTATGATGGTTATTTCAGTTATTTGAAGAAGTATATCAAATCTAAAGTGGGATGTACGACCTCATAATAAAATCGTTATTGGTATACCACTTGTTCTTATTGCTAAAATATCATGCCCCTTGATCGGATATTTGCAAGTAATGCATGACATAAAAATATTTTTTCGATTCTGCCGGAGGCATATATAAAGGACAGTCCCGCTATACCAGAGTCAATTTTTTATAATATTGTCTTGAAAGCTTATTCTTAATAAAAAAATATTATTTGAGTAGGAAAGCAGTTCAAATATAATATAATAATATATTATCGTGGGAATGTTTTCTCAATTTTATCACCTCATGCTCCGTTTAGCATTAATTTTTTTTTGGTATTGAATATTATAGAGTGGTAATGTATTACCAATATGGAGGATTCTTATGAAATTGATTTCATTAAATTAATATATATATAATACTATATTAAGATGTATATAATACTATATTAAGATGTATATGTTATACTGAATTCGGTCGGAAATATTGAATTATAATTATTTCGGTTGGTTAAATAAATATATATAATTTTTGGCTTGTGTGGGAAACAAAAAATTCAAACTTTCCGACCGAATTCGGTCGGAAATTTGGAAAATCCTAATAAATGATTATTTGTGTACATTATATACAAGTTTGACCAATTTTCGACGGAATTCGGTCGGAAATTTGGTAAATTTTTAATAAATAATTATTTTTGTACATAATATACAAGGATGACCAAATATTTGATCAATTTCCGACCGAAATCGGTCGGAAATTTTATTTTTTTGCTTATATAAGTATTAAATATTGTTTATTTAAAACATCTTTATTATTTACACACACAAATATTATTAAATTTACATTTTAATTTGTATAAAAGCATTTTTCCGACTGAATTCGGTCGGAAATATTAAATTATAATTATTGAGGCGGGTTAATTAAATATATATAATTTTTGTCTTGTGCGGGAAACAAAAAATTCAAACTTTCCGACCGAATTCGGTCGGAAATTTGGAAATTTTTTAATAAATAATTATTTTTGTACATAATTTACTGGTATGACCAAATATTTGACCAATTTTCGACCGAATTCGGTCGGAAATTTTATTTTTTTGTTGTCAGGTAAATTTTGTTGACTTTTGCGACCAAATACTCTTATTTCTGACCGAGTTCGGTCGGAAATCACCTAATTTCTAGTAGTGATTCCATTAGAATTTGCGTAAATCGTTATTTGAATAAGTAGCACACGCACAGAATTGACCTCTTCGATGTGTATTAGCAAACAGAAAACAATTAGTGTCATCTAAATTTTACAATACGACCCTAAAGTAAGAACACAATTCCTTACGCTATTTTCCAAGGTGTAGAGTTCTAAATATGTGTATTGTTTTGTATGTTTCACAAGACAATGTTATCTGGTGATTTCTTATCCCCACAATGACTCTTTTCCCTCTCTATAAAATGTGAAAGCTAAATCCTCACTTAGACACAAATTAATAATCAAGACACATAATTCAGAAATATGGCTGTCTTAATTAGTTAACTACACTGCCTTTCTTGCTCTCTTCTTTTGCTTCCTCATTGCATCAACTGGTGAGTGTCTAACAATCTATAAATCCTACGTAATATATTTGTCTGACGTATCAGGGATGGAAATGTTCATTCAAGGAAAGCACTGCCATTGTAATACTAAACAAGGAAGATAAGTTTTGTAATAATTAAAACGTAAAGTAAATAACTGATATAAATAGCTTACCTAATTGTTTATTAGGGAGATGTAGTTGAAGGTTAATGACTGGAGGTTGCATTTCACTGAGGTTGAATTCATAAATTCTCCATAATGCTTCTGGCGGAGATACCCATCGTGCATCTTGAAAATTTTGAATTTCATCAATGATTTTTCCCCATCAGACTCAATATAAACAGCACACTTATCATGTCCTTTGTATATACACTTGTAGAGATACTTTATTGCTCTCACTCCGGAACAACACTCTATATTAATATGATAATTGTATCTAGTTAGCAAATAAAGATTATACGGAACAACCCATTGGTTGTTCGTTCTCATACCACGAACATTTGCGGTCTTTCCATCATTTCTTCTCCTATAAATAGGGTATCCATCCTTTCCTTGTACCGATTTACTACTAAATAGTCGAGGATAGTGATTCTTGCACTAACCATCCTTCATGCAGGGACTTGTTGTACAATAATTTCCACATGGACCATGCATCATATGCTTGACAACCAATTCATACAAGAGTGGATAGTCTTCTTTATCAGGAAGTTCAGCAGTAATAAACTTGTCATATTGGTCAGCTGATATTATCTTGTGTCCTTGTTCAAGTATTAGGAGAAGGTGTATGTGTGGCAGACCTCCTTTTTGGAATTCAACTACAAATACATGTGCAGCAACCGGGCCAAATATTCTTTTGTTGAAAATCTGGTCTTTTAAATCTTGCAACTTTGCCCTAAAAACTCTAGTCACTAAGTCGAGTCTATCTTGAGGTAGTTGTCCTGGGTACAAGTTCTCTTGTATCTCCATCCATTCAGTATTACATGTCATTGTTATAAATAGATCTGGTTTCCCAAAACGTTAAACCAAAGCTATCGCATCTATATACCGACGACGCATATCCCTAGCTAGGACCTCCGATAAATAATGCTGGAAGTATTATTCTCGTACCAACTTTATCTCCTCTACATTCTCCGGCTATGATGCTATCTACAATACCTTGCAATATTTCCCTTCTAAAATTTGATTGATCCAGTCTAAAATACTCAAGCCTTGTTTCTAGCTTGATGTACATGTCAACCACAAATTGTTGCAGTAATCGTCCACACAATAGCAATATGCAATTTTCTCCTCTACGTATTTGTAGTTTAAAAACACACATGCTTTACCTTCATGTCGTAAACCTTATTTTATTTATTATATATATATATATATATATATATATATATATATATATATATATATATATATATATATATATATATTGACGTAGAAATTTGAGTTAAGGAAATTTAGTCTTTTGTTGAAATACATTACCTTGATCCTCTTTGTCAAACACCTCATTAGCAGACGAGAATGTCGGGATATCTGTATTGGGAAAAATTGCATTTATATATGCAAGTGACATGTTGAGACACGTGGACTGGTAGAATTATAATTAGTCAAGAGGCACGGGCAGCAGTAGAAACGAGCAAAGGTAAAGGAAGAGGCACTGGAGGACATTTGAAGGACTCAGCGCCCGTACCTATTTAAATCATTTATCAAAAAGAATGGATCTAACCATAATAAAGAGCGCAGATACGGAATTCGACAGGCATTAAATACTGGATACGTTAGAGAATTTGTATTGATTACAATGATTGTGTAACGTAGCATTCAATGTCTTTAATTATTCATAATAGCCTCATTATGATTTGGAAGAAACGCATATCTTCAAGATACCTATAAAAGGGAGGTATCTGGTCACTTGTAAAGACAAAACACAATCAGAATATACTTTGATTCACTTGTTTTTCTCCTGATTACACTCTGGTTACTCTAAATTACTTTCTTCTACATATTCTTTTGATTATCAGTAACCCGCGTTCTTCTAAATTCTAACTGTGACTGAAATTCTATTTTTTGGTTAAACAAATTGGTTCCGTTACCGGGAATCTGATAATCTATTTCCTTTTCACTTGACCTCCCTTGTTACATCAATTATGTCAAATAACAATGACAACACCCAGGAAACTAAGAGAACCAACAAAGTCAAAGAGGCCCACAAAATATTAACATTCAAGTTCCAACTCCGCAGGACTCTCCACGGCAATCTCGTGAGGGTACTCCTGATGGATCTCAAATAAATGAGTATGCTCAATTTGAAAATACTGAAGCTGTTGATGAAGCTTTGCAGAAATTAATTACTGCTCAGGTCAACAAAGCTGTTGAGGCGCTTGTTAACCAGTTACCTATTGCAACACCCACACCTTCTCCAAATAATAACACTGTAGAAAACCCTCGTTCCGGGCTTGTTAACTCAGACAACGGTGGAACTCCCAGTAAACCACAAGAGAGAGAACCAGGTAATGTAATTAATTCTGATTTACCAAAATTTAGTACTAACCTTGCAGAGACAGCTCAAGGAGCAAAGTGAACGCATAGAGCAGATACCCGGGGTGCCGCCCATAATCAAAGGGGTAGACATGGACAGATATTCGCAACAACTCTGGAAGCCAAGTGCTGCCCCACTCCCAATTCCAAAAAAGTTCAAAATGCCTGATATTCCAAAGTATAATGGAACAACAGACCCACGAGACCACGTGACTGAATTCACAACGGGCGTAAAAGGTAATGATTTAACTAAGCAGGAGATCGAATCGGTATTAGTCAAGAAATTTGGTGAAACACTTACCAAAGGAGCACTAACATGGTATTCCCTTTTACCTAAAAATTTTATAAATTCTTTTGCTGAGCTTGCAGATTCTTTCATCAATGCACACTCGGGAGTCCAAAAAGTGGAAAAAATAATGGAGGATATTTTCAAAATTAAGCAAAGAGATTCAGAATTGCTTAGAGAATTCGTGGACAGATTTCAACGCGAAAGAATGACATTGCCGCGTGTACCTGATAACTGGGCAGCTATAGCTTTCACAAGCAATTTGAATGAAAAAAGCTCGGAAGCTACGAGGAGACTCAAGGAAAGCCTTAGAGAATTCTCAGCTACAGCGTGGAATGATGTTTATAACAGGTATAACACGAAGTTGAGGATTGAGGAAGATACTATTCCCCGATCTCAAAAAGAAGAAAGTATACGTTTAAGACGTGCAGAGAACGAAAAAAGATCCGGTAAAAATAGGTACGAGCCCTATATGGGACCTGCGGGGAAAGACTCGCGGTCAAAACAGGATAATCAAAGGCATGATCACAGATCAAAAAACAGAGAATCAGGTTCTTCATCAAGATTTAGGAACGAGCGAAACAACTATGAGTCACGGGATGATGATAGAAATTTAAAAGCGAGATTCGGAGGTTACAACTTCAACGTCAGCACCTCCGAGCTCGTAGCTGTTTTGAAAAGCATGGGAGATAAGGTTCGATGGCCAAAGGAAATGAGATCGAATCCAAATAGGCGCAACCCTGACCATTGGTGCGAGTTCCATAATGACCACGGGCATAAAATAACAGATTGCAGATTTTTACAAAGTGAAGTTGATCATTTTTTAAAACAAGGATATCTTACTGAGTTGTTCAGCGAGAAAGGCAAGCAAGCTTACATGAAGAACAGGCAGGAGCCTCCAAAACCACCTTTCTCCCAAAAGAACTATTAACGTTATAAGTAGGGGTGAAGACATCAATGGTGTGTCATATATTGCAGCTAACAAAACTTCAAAAGTAACTATTACCTAATGGAAACGGGTGCGACATGTTCTAGAAGAAGGCAATATTACATTCAATGATGCAGATACAGATAGCGTATTAATCCCTCATAACGATGCACTGGTAATATCTTTAATTGTGCATGATACTAATGTGAAATAAGTTTTGATTGATCCAGGTAGTTCCGTGCACATTATTTTGCTAAGGGTGCTACGTGAGATGCAAGCTGAAGATGGAGTAATACCAAAGGCGCATACTCTATCTGGATTTGATAATTCCAGTGTCGTCACAAAAGGAGAGGTAACACTCACCACTTTTGCTGAAGGGGTCGTCAAAAATACAAAGTTCTAGGTAGTAGACATGGAGATGGCTTACAACATGATTTCTGGGAGACCATGGATCCATGAAATGGATGCTGTTCCTTCAACCTTGAATCAAGTTATCAAATTCGCCATGGGGAATTTGTCAAATTCGCGGAGATCAACATACGTCCAGGGTTATTAACTCCGTTGCAGATACAAACACGAGAAGTGGAGGCAAATAGCAATCACAGAAGGCAGTTGAGGACATCACAACACAAACCTCAACTGAACAAGTGCGAATAAATGTAGACTCAAGGCCTGATACCATTCAAGAACCAGAAGAGAATGAAGATATCTAAACAACGATAGAGGAATTAGAACCTGTCGTGTTATTCGCTCAATGGCCTGATAAAAAGGTCTATGTCGGAGCTAATCTTGACCAAGGAATGAAAGGTAAGTTAATTGAATTTTTGAAAACTAACATGGACTACTTTGCTTGGTCCCACTCCGACATGACAGGAATACCACCGGAGGTGATGACTCATAAACTAAATGAAGATCCGTCATATCCTCCTGTGAAGCAAAAGAAAAGAAAGCAGAGAAATTTCAAGAATCAGGTGATTCAAGAAGAAGTCCAAAAATTGCTAAAAATTGGTTCCGTTCGAGAGGTAAAATATCCTAACTGGTTAGCCAAAACTATTGTGGTTCCAAAGAAAAACGGTAAGTGGCGGGTTTGTGTATATTATACAGATCTTAACAAAGACTGCCCTAAAGATTCTTTTCCACTACCACACATAGATCAATTGATTGATGCAACTACATGTCACGAATTGTTAAGTTTTTTTAGATGCATATAGGTTATAATCAGATTAAAATGGATCCAGAAGATGAAGAAAAAACTTCATTCATAACAGACAGGGGGACTTATTGTTATAAAGTAATGCCCTTTGGTCTAAAGAATGCAGGTGCAACGTATCAGAGATTAGTTACCAAAATGTTTCAGGAATATTTAGGAAATACAATGGAGGGATATATAGATGATATGCTTGTTAAAACTCAGTACTAAAAAATCACATATCACACTTATCTGACACATTTTCAATTTTGCACAAATTTAATATGAAGTTAAATCCCGAAAAATGTGCATTTGGCGTTGCATCAGGCAAGTTTTTGGGTTTTCTTGTTTCTAACCGTGGAATTGAAGTAAATCATGTACAGATTAAAGCCATTGAGGAAATCCCTGACATACTTTCAAACAAGAAAGAAGTTCAAAGATTAACAGGGAGAATTGCAGCCTTGGGAAGATTCATCTCTAAATCATCAGAGAAGTGTTTTAAATTCTTCTCAGCCCTTAAGAAGCATGATCATTTTGAATGGAATGAGTAATGTCAACAAGCACTTAGGAATTTGAAAACGTACTTATCAAATCCACTTTTGTTGGCAAAACCAAAGGCTGGGGAAAGCTACTCCTCTACCTTGCCGTTTCGGAGGTGGCGGTCAGTGCTATTTTGGTCCGAGAAGAGCAAGGTACACAATCACCTATCTATTACGTAAGTAAATCTTTGTTAGATGCAGAGATGAGGTATCCTCAGTTAGAAAAACTTGCACTTGCGTTAATCATGACATCTAGAAAGTTAAGACCTTACTTTTAGTGTCATCCTATCGTTGTGGTAACTACCTACCCTTTACGTAACATATTGCATAAGCATGAGTTATCAGGTAGGTTAGCTAAGTGGGCAATAGAGTTAAGTGAATACGAAATTGTATACCAACCTAGAACTGCTATAAAATCACAAGTATTAGCTGATTTCGTGGCTGATTTTAGTCAGGGAATACAGTTAGAAGCAAAAAAAGAATTACAGGTGTTAAATGGATCTAACCCAGGAGCTTGGACTTTATTCACTGATGGCTCATCTAACGTGAGAGGAGCAGGTTTGGGGGTAGTATTGGTACCACCTACGGGTGAAACCATTCGGCAAGCTATTAAATGTCATTCCATAACTAACAATGAGGCAGAATATGAGGCTATGATTGCAGGTTTAGAACTGGCACGAGAACTTGGCATAAATCAGATTATAATCAAGAGTGATTCACAACTCGTAGTTAATCAAATGCTAGGGACTTATACAGCCAGGGAAGCAAAGATGCAACAGTACTTGGAAAAGGTACGAGAATTGATAAAACAATTTCAAGATTGGAAAATTAGACAAATACCCAGGGACGAAAATCTTGAAGTAGACGCCCTGGCAAATCTCGCATCTGCGGCCGACGTGGCAAACGATGCAAATGCCTCAATGATACATTTATTTCATTCAGTTCTTGATCCTGATGTGAATGAGGTAAAGTTTAATAACTTAACCTGGGATTGGAGGAACGAAATTGTTGCTTTTTTGCAGTATGGAACCGTCCCTGATGACAAGAAAAAGGCTTATGCGCTTCAAAGACAGTCCACTCGGTACTACTTAAAACAAGGCAATCTATATCGTAAAATGTTCGGTGGACCCTTAGCAAGATGCCTTGGACCTTCGCAAACAGAGTATGTAATGAGAGAAATACACGAGGGTCATTGCGAGAATCACGCAGGTGGAAGATCACTAGTAAGAACCTTAATTAGGGCAGGTTATTACTGGCCTAAAATGGAAGAGGAGGCAGAAAGTTTCGTGGCCAAATGTGATAAATGCCAGAGGTACGGTAACAATATACATAGACCTGCGGAATTATTACATCCGGTCATTGCGCCATGACCATTTATGAAATGGGGAATGAATATCGTAGGTCCATTACCGCAAGCAAAAGGACAGATAAAATTTTTGCTTGTTCTCACTGATTATTTTACTAAATGGGTAGAGGCAGGTGCATTCAAATAGGTGCGAGAAAAGGAAGTCAGAGACTTTATTTGGCGGAATATCATATGTCGATTCGGCGTACCAAAGGAGATCGTATGTGATAATGGTCCTCAGTTTATTGGAGCTCAGATCACGGAATATTTTCAAAGTTGTCACATTAAAAGGATTACGTCAACACCCTATCATCCGGTGGGTAATGGACAGGCAGAATCAACGAACAAAGTCATTATCAACAATTTAAAGAAACGACTAGAGGAATCAAAAGGAAACTGGCCTGAAGTGTTACCTGGAGTTTTATGGGCATATCGCACAACTGCAAAAACAAGTACAGGTGAAACACCGTTCTCATTGGTTTATGGAGCTGAGGCTTTAATTCCAGTTGAGATAGGGGAACCAAGTACACGGTTCACACAGGCGACACAAGAATTTAATGATGAGGAGATGCAGGTTAACCTAAATTTACTCGAGGGGCAAAGAGAAGCTGCTTTAATAAGAATGGCAGTACAAAAGCAAGTCATAGAACGATACTACAATAGAAAAACACGCCTCAGATTCTTCAAAATTGGGGACTTCGTGCTTAAAAAAGTTTTTCAGTCTACAAAGGTAGCTAACACAGGGAAATTAAGTCCAACATGGGAAGGACCCTACAAAGTGCGTGATGTTGCAGGAAAAGGAGCATATGAACTGGAGACGATGGATGGCAAGATACTACCTTCGCATTGGAATGTTGTTCATTTAAAGAGATACTATTTCTAAGGAAAACCCACGGTCAGGTATAACCATTTTAAATTTTATTTTTGAATTGTTAAAATTTTACTAACGATTTTAGATGATAGGCAAAACGCTAACCTATACTAAATGATGAGTCACGACCTGTAAGGCACATGGAGTAACCTAAAATTCCTGGCCTAAGGTTACAATTATTCTGATAGAAATGCAAACGGGTTATGCAGTAGTCTTCATCTATAATCGTCCCTCCGAGTCCCGTATGTTTTTCCTTTTTAGGAAAAGGACCAAACGAGAGAAACTATCAAGTGCTCGAGGCTTCATACTTCAACACTCAAACACTTGGGGGACTACATAATATACACAGACATATGTATAAAGAAAGCAAAGCAGATTAAGGAAAAATCAAGCCTAAAAGAGTCAAGTACAAAGTAAAAGTCATAAAGCCACGAGCTAAGGCCAAAGAAAAACCTCACTATAGTTAGGGCAAAGGCTATGTACTAAAACGGGTTATAAGGAAAAACCCCGTATCTATTATTCTTCTTTTGAATCGGTTACAAGAAAAATAGTTACGAAAAAGTTATAGATGTAATTCAAATACATGTAAAGTTTTATTCGGAACTCAACAAGGTTCAAAAATAAAATCTTGTCAAAGTTATTTCAGAGAAACATGTGTATTCCTATTTCTTTTGTCGTATGATAATACCATTATGAAGTTGAGACGTCTTCTTCATTAAGTATTGGAATATAAAAGGGGCCTCTTTTATAAAACTCATGTTTAAATTAATCATGAGGTTAACAGAAGCATTTTTTCGGAAAACGAAAATGCAAATTATTCTGTAAGTCCTTAAAAAGAAGGGCGAGAATAAAGCAAGCAAAAGTTTAAGATAAAAAACTTCTTAATATGTAAAAAAAAACTAAGACTAAGTTCGAACTTAGTCATAAAACTACAAAATTGTTTAGATTTCCCCATTAAAAGACTTGGGGACTGACGTTTCTAAAATCAACCCTCAAATGAAGTTAAGGGTTTGATTACAATCTTCCAAAGTCAAAACAAAAATAAAATCATTTGAATGATTAAAACTGGTCACTGAGAAGTTTGTGGTATTGAGGCAGGAACGTCGATAGCAGCAGGCTCAATTTGGGCAGGTGCATCAGCAGGCGCGACTTCAACTTGGCTTGCAGCATCGGGCTCGATCAGGTTTGAAATAGTCATGATACCCGTATCAGCTTCAACATTCATGAGAGCTTCAGCCACGGGAACTTCATCCACGGGAGAAGGGAAGTCCTGAGTTTGTTGAGCCTTTTCAATGGTTTCGTTGATTTTAGCTAACTCCAACTCCAGGTTGAAGTTTTCTTGGCCAGCTTCAAGTAGGGTATCACGACGGGAATTCAAAATAGCCCAACTTGCCTCAACAACAAATTTTTCTTCAAGGATCTCATAATCCTTTTCCCAAGCGATGATCTCATTTTTTAGCTCTTCATTTTCAGCCAAGGCGGAGCTGTGGGAAGCTTGAAGAGAGGCGTGGGAGCATTCTAAAGCACGCACCTTATCAGCAGATATTCTGAGGTCTTCTTGTGCTTGAGTCAAATTTTGCACAAGCTCCCCAGCGTAAACTTCCTTTTGGTTTAAAAGAGCCTTTAATTCTCTGATCTCTTCACTAGCTTTAGATAGCTGCTCTGAGAAGGAGGACTCGAGATGCTCTTTGTCTTTCTCTGCTTGGTGTGAAGAAGCTTTTATAACCGCCAATTCTGAAGTTAAAGCCCGTACTCGCTGCTCTAAGGTATTCTTGCTCTCTTGTAAGCTCTCTATATCAAGCTGAGCAGTCTCAAATTGCCCTTTCCAATTGGTTGCTTCCAATTGAGAGTCGCGTGCTATCTTCTCCAAAGGGGCAATTCTTTTCATCAATTCTGTGCCGATAAGATTGGCCTAAAAAAAGAGAAGAAATAAGAATCCCAAAGATGAAAAATTTTGCAAAGTAAAAAAGGGAGAGAAGGAAAATACCTTTAGAGTGGCATGCACGATATCATTCATTAAAGTCAGGGAACTGTGGCTCTCCAGCTTTGCTTTTTCAATTCGGCCAATAAGAGGCTCCAACCATACATCCGCCTGACCTGACTTTCTCAAAAGGCTGTTTTCAGCAGGAATTTCAATAGTTACCCGCCTCATAGCGGCACTTCTACTTGAAGAGCCCGTTTCAGTATGATGAACTATAGGAGGGAGAATAGTCAAAGGAGGAGTCGTAGAAGAGGTAAGAGCAATAGAAGAAGGAATGGAAATAGCTGGGGCCGGTAAAGAAGGAATCACAGGCACGAGTAATGAAAAAGATGATAAAGGTACTTCGTCTAAAACAGGCCCGACATCTTCACGACCAAATCCACTGACGAAAAGTTGGTCGTTAGACTCACGAGTATCGTGGGGAGTGACGTCATCATCAGGAATTATTATTGGGGTTTCAACAGGTTCGGTAAGAGAAACCGAAACTTCAGCTTCGTCATCGAAAGCGATGCGTCTCCTAACTCGTGACCTCGTTACCAAGGAACTCTCATTTTCCTCTTCAGCAGCCTTCCTTTTCGCAAAAGAGGAACCCAAGACTATTTCTCGGGCTCTCTCTAAAGAGATACGGGTTCTCGAAGGAGTACGAGTCCCCAAAGAGACACGAGAGGCTGCAACTGCTTCAGCAGTAACCTATCGAATAGCAAATCCTGACAAAAAGAAGGATAAAAGTTAAAACAATAAAGGAGAATATAGGCACGAAAAGAACAAAATGTGAACTCTTACCATGAGTCTTTACCTTCCAACCAAAGTGGTTAGAAAGTGTTTTCCAAGATCTACCATCCGTTGGTGCGATCTTCAGCAATTTATCTACCCAACCACGGAAATTGGGAACGTCCCCCACAACTCCCATGGTTGCTAAAAAAGGGGGGGGAGGTAAAATTAGAAAAGATGATAAACTTGAAAGAAGAAGGTACGAGAGGGATAAAAGACCTACGTGCAAAATTCCACTTCTCAGGGAAGGGAACATTATCTTCACCCACTAAACCAACAGTGGGGGCAGCAACAAATCGGGCATACCATCCACGATCCTTGTCATCTTCAGGGCTCACCAAAACCCTCTTACTCCTGGCTACTAGTGTAAAAACACCATTACGAAAAAGCCTAGGTGAGTAAAGATGAATCAAGTAAGGGAAAGTAAAAGGAGCTTCAGCTTTAGTGGCTAAATGCCTTAAACAGGAAACAACTCTCCATATGATTGGACCAATTTGACCCAAGCAGACATTGAAGAAACGACAAAATTCAAGAATGACTGGGTCGATTGCTGGTCTAAACCCTAAAGTAAAAGGGTAAGTGTAAACAAAGAGAACCCAGTTAAATAGGAAGTAATTCTCTGATTCGGATTAGGGATAATAATGGGAAAATCATTACTCCAATGACAATCCTTACGAACCACAGGAGTCAAAACCTCTGTAATTTGAGTAGGGTAAACATCGACACGATTTAATGCCGAAACCTGGTTTCTAAGAGATTCCCTGTCATGGTAAAAAGACAATTCTAAAGGGACTATCTCATCTACTAAAGGTTCGCGTAAAGGTTCAAAATGATCTTTACCCCTAGAAGAAGATTTGTGAGAAAGGGAACCCCTGGTTCTAGAGGAAGGACCAGAACCAGAAGAAGGCATAGACGAACCGCCTCGAGTAGATCCTAAACTACGAAGTCTACCTCCCCTTCTGTGCCTAACAGGGGCATTAGGGAAGGAGTCAGTAATGGAAACTCTCTCAGGGTTAGGGCTTGGAGAAGACATATCGAAGAGGAATGATCTAAGGAAGAAGTAAACAAAGATTTGGAGAAATAAGTGTTCAATAAGCTTTATGTGATAAAAGACAAGGAAAAAAATTATATTTATACCGATAAACAACCGCCAAAGGTAAAAGTGCGGAGGTGGAAAGACCATAATTATGATAACTGGCACTTCATTAATAGTGGAACCGTAAAAACCTTGAAAAAGGCTGCAAAAATTGCAGAGCCAATGTAAAATTGATACGTGTACGAAATATTAAATGGAAGTGACAATTGAAGCGTCAATTTTGTCATAGCATTAATGGTGACAAAAATTCTCGTTTTAATGAAATCCACTTCCCAAATATTCAATTGATGAATAAATAGAAAGTGGGGGGACTATCTGTATTGGGAAAAATTGCATTTATATATGCAAGTGACATGTTGAGACACGTGGACTGGTCAAATAGTCAAAGAATTATAATTAGTCAAGAGGCACGGGCAGCAGTAGAAACGAGCAAAGGCAAAGGAAGAGGCACTGGAGGACATTTGAAGGACTCAGCGCCCGTACCTATTTAAATCATTTATCAAAAGGAATGGATCTGACCATAATAAAGAGCGCAGATATGGAATTCGACAGGCTTTAAATACTGGATACGTTAGAGAATTTGTATTGATTACAATGATTGTGTAACGTAGCATTCAATGTCTTTAATTATTCATAATAGCCTCATTATGATTTGGAGGAAACACATATCTTCAAGACACCTATAAAAGGAAGGTATCTGGTCATTTGTAAAGACAGGACACAATCGGAATATACTTTGATTCACTTGTTTTTCTCCTGATTACACTCTGGTTACTCTAAATTACTTTCTTATATATATTCTTTTGATTATCAGTAACCCGCGTTCTTCTAAATTCTAACTTTGACTGAAATTCTATTTTTTGGTTAAACAATATCATGGTTGTGAATTGCAGCTTCAGTTGTAGTTGTGGCTTTGTTCGGTTGAAGTTGTTTTCGTATTCCTTGGTGCCAACCTACTTCGCCATTTGGAAAAAGCAAAGGATATTGAAGTGGGTCATAACAACCATAGTAATGTTTGACTCTATGTCTGTTCCCAGAATGTTCATGAACGATAATCTCTCTATCAAATGGTACATTTGGATTATTTTCATCTATCCAAATTACAACAACTTGATCTACAAATGGTTTGTTGTAGACAAGTTGATCTTGTGTAGCATTGGCTGTGAGCACGTGATTTTTATTTTCGCGACAATCACTCCAAAAAGAAACGAAAATAATAGCAATTGATCTTGCTGTACAATTTCTGGATTTTTACGTGGCATTTTGTTAATTATCTATGATTTTTGCCCATTTTTTTTATTGAAACAAAACATAAAAAATGTGTTGTCATGTTAGTTTGAACCGTAATCCGGTCATTAAATGGAAAATCATAAAATATGCATTTTTTGTCCTGATTGTTGCCTTGGTTGATTTTACTTACTTTAAATATTTTAATATGCGTGTAATAATTACATTAAATGTTCATTAATAGTGTTTAATTTTATTTAATTAGGCTTTGTGTTTAAGAAAAATTAGAAATAAAAAGAAAGGGTGCAATTTGTTTTAAACAAATTTGGGCTGATTCCCCATTTCAAAATCTGAGGCCCAAACGAGCAGCCCAAGCCACCAGTCCAAACAGCCCATCTCCAGGCCACAAAAACGACGTAGTTTGACACCAAAACTACGTCGTTTCAATGCCAACCCATCTCGACCATCAAACCAAACTGATCCAACGGTCCAGATCTCTCACCCATAATCCCATTACCCGACCCGTTACCCGAACCAACCCTGACCCTTGCTAAGCCAAACGACACCGTTTCGTTTAAGCCTTCAGATCCAAGCCGTTGATCCCGATTGATCCAACGGCTGAGATCAATCCACCCATTCCATATATAAACTTTCCTATCATACCCTGCCCCCTATCCAAGACCCCCGCCTTCGTCCTCATCCCTTTTACCCCGGAACCCTAGCCGCCCCCATTTCCCTTCACCAAAAACCCGGCGGCATGAACGCCGGTGGCCCTCACCTTAACACCATAGATGCACCTCACCATCCTGAACCCAAATCCACCAGCCACTTAGCTCGAATCCCCTCCCACCTTCTCGAATCTTCATTTGAAGATTCGAGTCGGAACCTGACTTACACCGATCTACCCTAGATTCATACCAGATAGTCCTCGGACCTCCCTCGTGACCAAACCATGCTTGGTTTGGTCCGAATCTAACCAAGGGAACCCAAAACCCAAATCTACCCTTAGGAACCCTAGAAGTTCTCATGCCTGGTTTGTGTCCGTTTGAGCCAAAGTGATTAGGTTCTAATGGACCTTAATCGAAGTGTTCTCAGTTGAGAACACTTCGATTAAAGTCCGTTCAACCCTAAGAAGGGTCTATTCAAACACGAGCTGGTTTTCTGATTTTTCTTTCAAGGACTTTAAGGTAAGTTTGTTTTTCTTTTCTTTATTCAGTTCATGTGTTTGTTAAAGGTCTGTTTGTATGGCCAAACATCTTGTTTTAATTTGTGTTTTTGAATTTTACCAACTATTTTTGCCCGCCTTGCCTGAACCTCTGTGTTTGATCGAGTCTTTCCTCTATACACTGATAATGTGTATATGTGTATGTGCTGTGCAATCAATTGAACTTTAAATTTGACTGATTAATCGATTCCCCAGTACAATTTTTGTTTAAGTCAGTATAATTCGAATCATGTGTTTAATACTGTTAGATGTTCTGATCATGGCTTTCGATTATACATGTTATGATTAGTATAGTCGAGTCGACATATATCGTCGATTAATTTCAGTTGTTCGAATGGTAACAATTTGATCTATTGCCTGCTGGAACTTTGTTTGAATCAAAGTAAGAATCAAGTATGGCTACTTATAGTTGCTGTATTTGAATCTGAAAATGAAAAGAATGGATTGTTAGCTGCAATCTGAATTGGTGGCATGTGCTTTTGTGCACAACATGTGCATAAAGGCCCTTTTGAGATGAAGAATAACTTGACAGCATGTGCTGTCAGGATTATATTCCTGCTGCCCATGTTTGCTTTTAGTTTAATAAGGTGATTAAAAGGGTTTGTCAGGGAATATCATGGGAGGGTTTATACTTAAATAGTTGAGTGGAAATTGAAAAGAGGAGAGACCACATGGAGGGGGGTTTCTGATGGCTTTACAGGCTGTTCAAAATGGCCTGAGCTTAGGATAAAAGGGGGCAGAACTTCCATTAGCAAGGAAGAGACTGGATTTTGAGGGATTTTAGAAAGCATATATATGTAGAGAAATAAAAGAAGGAAGGCAGACAGATTGAAAGACTTTCTGGATTTTTAAATACACATACAGAGAGAGATAGATAGAGATAGAAAGAGAGCAAGAAATAAAAACAGACAGGCAATCAGAAACTTTTTGTTGTTTGTTAGCTCATCTGTTGGCAATCTGTTAGGTAGTATAGCTTCTTCTAAGTTTCAATCGAGATTACTGGTAGTGTTTGTTGCATTGGTTTATCTCGGAATTGGATTGTCTGGAGTTCTGTTTCTACTACACTGTGTGCTGCTATCATTTGGCTACTTTCCCGTCAGGCTATAGTTCCATTCTTGCACTAGAACCTGTTCTGCTGTGTTGCTTTGATTGCTGCTGTTATTCTGACTCCTGCTGCTGCTGATCTTCCCTGTTATTCTCCTCTTCTTCTTTGCATTTCAGCATTCCAGGTACACATTTCGAGTCCCATATTGGTGTAGCTGAAACAGTTTGAAAGCATGAAATGAAAAAGGTTGAAGAAGTTCAAGTATTTGTTGTAATATTCATGGTATATTAATGGGTCTGTATAATTGATTAGTTTATAATTCAATAGTATGAAAGTATATGTTAACTGATACTCGATTGAGTTTAGTCCTTTGTGTTTTAGTTTGTAGTTGTTTGTTAGTACGGGGTATGTATACTCCAACCTTATACAATGCTGTTTTGTTTTATTTTAGTCCTTTTGTCGGGTCCCGTTAGGCAGTACATAGGATCACGTTCAAATCCCATTAGTAACAACGTCTAGTAGCTAATTCCTTTAATCTAGCCTAAATAAGTTTAGTTAAATTCAACTCAAGAAATGTTTGGAGTAGTTGTAGCGTTTCACCAGCTTGTATGTAATTTTCATTAAAATTAAAGGCAGGTTCCACGAGATACTGCATTCTTCATCTTGCAAACAATTAACCAAATGAATCAAATGATTGACAGGAAATCTGGATTTGGTTAAAAGCATGCAAGTAAATTAGCACGTACCTTTTCCCTTTCTATTTTAGAGACAAACATAATAGAAAATGTAGCCACTTTAGGATATCTCTTTTAAAATAATGAGATGAGCCCCGTTCAAAGAAAGATACACATTGCGGGGCCTTCAATAATTAATCATAATAAACATTTAGAATTTGGAGATGGGCGGTCTAGTGAATTTCCTTGCCTTCTCCAAAGACAATAACACGTTAGACTCTTTAGGCGCGGCTTAATTAAATTACATTCTTAAATTCGGGTGCACATTGATGTGACCCAAATCCAAATCTCAACGGAGTCAAAATGTGTCGACAACCACGGGTGCATTGATTGTGACGTGGTTCGAGATGCATTTTCACGACGTTGCAATTCTATAAAAATAAATGATCATAATAAAAGCGGTTTAAATTTAATAAAAGCACGTAAGTCATAACATGTATTTAAATCAGATATTTAGCCATTATAACAATTTAAGCGACCGTGCTAGAACCACGGGATTCTAGGGTGCCTAACACCTTCCCTCGGGTCAACAGAATTCCTTACTTAGAATTTCTGGTTCGCAGACTTCATTTGGAAAAGTCGAAAATTTCCTCGATTTGGGATTCAAGATAAACCGGTGACTTGGGACACCAAAAGCCAAACCTTTCCCAAGTGGCGACTCTGAATTAAAATAAATAATCCCATTTCGAATATTGTCACTTAAATTGAAAAAACTCCCCTCGCGCATTTATCCTTCGGGGCGGGCGCGCAAAAAGGAGGTGTGACATTGGCAGCAATTCGAATCTGTAAATCTTGAAAGGTTGGATTATCTCTTAGCCGGCGAAAGAATTGCGCATAAGGATTTTCATCCATTATCTGGCTAATTTTTAATACAATTTCCTCTGATAAGTTTGCTTCTTGGAGTTTTGAAATCCTATTAGACAACTCATTGTTTGTGTCAAAAAAGTATAACTGGAAATAACAAGGATTATCATTCTGCGGGAGTAAAGATGGAAGATTGTGATATATCTGACCTTGTGCCCTAAATGCGTATACTCCTTTCCTTGAAGATGCCAGTTCTTTGTCGAGCGTAACACCGACGGATGTAAACGCAAATATGCTATTATATGCTCTAATGTTTTTGCGGAACTCTTTCGCTTGTTCTGACTCGGCAATAAGTAACTCGTACAATGGAATTGGAACTTCAGTATTAGCCAATTTGATAGATCCACTTCCGCAACAAAATGTGGGAGTCTCATACTGAAATCTTATAGCATGACAATGGATACATTCAGCAATACTTTTCAACTTGTGAATATCTGATATCGATGGTTTGTATGCAATATCACCTAAGTTTATGTAGCCAGATGTGTTATAGATAATAAAATGTGATATCTTGTCATACTAATAAAATGTAATCAATTTTGAAGCAAATTTATTTCAACACGTACCTTCAATATCACACTGTTTCGATAGAGCCTTCAGTAGCGAAGTTATTTTAGGCTGCTTTCTCGGTATTCTTTCTTCAATGTCAATATCTTCAATTGATTGATTTGAGAGTTCTGAACAAATAACGCATAAGTATCAGGTTTGCCTATTTAAATATATGTTTCATACAATATTACAATGTATAGCTTAAATGAAGCATAGTTCTCCATCACGATCAGAAGGATCGTCATTGATCACTTTGGAGCTGCCTGCAGCAGAGTCCTTAAACTTCTCCTTTAAGTTCATCGTTTGAGTCTGCAGGCTTCGATTTATTTATAGTTCGCCAAAGAAGTTTTTGTGACTCTACTTTGGTACAATTTTAAAACAGACTAACAATCTAATATTCATGAAAGTTACAAAGTTGTGGCGAATTCAAGACTCCCAATTACAATACTATATAGTCCCTAAATACGTGAAGTGAATCTGTGAAAGAGGATGTGTGCTAAATTTGAGATAGTAATAGGAGTTTATCTGTTTCATGGTGACTGTTGAACCACAACAGGTAAGTCAGTGTTTCAACTCAAATAAAACTCACACAAAAAGAGAGAAAGAATCAAAGACAAAGAAGCAAAACCAGTCACAGATACAAAAAAGAGAAAGATTATACAAACTAATATTGATAATTTGTCATTATCTTATATATATTTACCTGAAAGTTCTTGTTCATGTCTACTATGGTTTCCATCGTTTAACTTTGTTGTGTTTGTTTCAATATATTTGTTCATCCTCCGAATAGCGTAAGCAACCCTACGTTGGTCTACATAGAGTAAATAATGAATTATTTAATTCAGTGTTAATTCTTAATATCTTAAAGAACAAAATGTGTTAATCATATTTATTTCTACCTTGTGCCATTTGTATTGAATGAATGATATCCTGTGGCATATGAAAAAATTGTTAATACCCATTCTAATTGAAGTAAACGCAAAGAGTAGCACTTGATTAGAAACACACAGGAAGTAGAAACTCTGCACTAAATATTATTAATTGCTATGCCAGCAAAAGTTGCTCCTTATTAAAGGCAAAATTAAAATTTAGCTAATGAACAAGTATCTAGAATATCAAACAGACTAAAGGTTATACTATTTAATAAAGAATGCTAAAGCACTAATCCCTTTCTATATTAATTCTTTTATGGGTTGTTGAGGCATCATTCTCTTCTTCAATTTGTTTGGTCTTCTTGATTGTTTTCGCCGCTTTTATCTCGTCATCTGCAATTTCGATTGCATCTACTTTCCCAACTTCGTGTAATTCCTCTGCAATCAAACTTTTTCCAGGTCGATCTCCTCCAATTCTTGGATCAAGTTTGACAAGAAAGGTGAACTCTTTATCCTTACTTGACACCAACTTGCGATAGTACTTGGATTCTTCTTTCTGCGCCAAAAAAGGATTAGGTTAGGTGAAAAGAATAATTTTCTGAAAAAGAAAAATATGCTAACGATAGAAGTTATTATTCCATTGCAAGTAAGTTGACACATTCAGATTGGGAAACTATCCTTGGTATATATAGTGTTGTAATCAAGGGAGCTTTAGAGGATGAAAATTGGAATTCCTTATATATTTTGAGATGATAATCCTGAGTCTTTATCCAAATTATAAGGATTAATGTTTCCAAGGGCTAACGGAGGACACGAGTATTAAAACTTCAAGAATATGTTGAATATCGTAAACAATATTTTGTTTTGCTGTCTCATTATTGAGCAAGTGGGATTGGTACAGAAATATTACAAAGCAACATAGAACTTACTAACCTTCTGAGAAATTGATCGTACATATGTAGTAACGTCACAACCGAGCAAGTATTTTGTAGCTTCAAAGAGTGTTATGTAACAATGTTCTTTTTCGTCAAACAACTCAAGTTTTAGAAGATATCTACAAAAAACATAATAGTACATAATTAGAACAGTAAATATCTTTTTTAATATATGAAAACGCAGCAAAACCATTTTTGTATTTACCTTTCTTCATATTCAACGTTGCTACCACAACGAGGACATGTTGCAATATTATCTACCAAGCTCACTTTCTTATAGCATTTCTTGCAAGATAAATACCATGGGTCGTCATTGTTGATGATATCTTTTATTTTCACATTAAATTTACGATATGTGTCCTACAAATAAACATAAAATAAGTTGGTTAGATTGGACACATTATACAAAGTATAATTATTTTTTAAATAGTTGAATAATGTACCTCTGTATTGTCAAACGAATCTGCATGTGTTATGTCTCCAATCTTGACTTTTCTGGCCTTTTTTATCAATCTACTTGGCATTAGTGTTATGTCTTTGTCTTGTGATTTCATACAGTTATGCCTGCGTTTCAATTAATTAGTACGTAGTAATAACCAAATTTTAGCAATAACTCCTTAAAGTCGAGTCCAAAACATATCTTACCAATTCTGTAGAGCAATTGCTTTTTCAAACGATGGATTTGTCATTACACTACTAACATGTGTAGTAGATATGACGAAATTACCTACACAATTATAAAAGTGAAAACGTTAAGTTCAATAAAAAAGATGAAGAATTTACCGTATGCGTAAAGGAATTGGATATACTACCTCGGTATGTTATACCCTTAACGTCACATAGCGCCACAATAGGTTTTTCAAATATCATATTTTGGAGAATATCACCATCTTTTTCTGCTACTTCTCCCCATAAAGTTACAGTTTGACGATCACACCTGAGTTTTATAATTCAATATTATATTAACGATATTTAATGCATTGATAATAAATAAATAAGTTAAGTAAATTCAACTTACCTTTCATTCATTAGCGTTATTTCTCTTCGTTTCCTGTTACTGTCTCCGATTGAAGCATTAACTTTCACTAAGATACCAAGTGTGTCTGCAAAAGAATATTAGTAGAAAATACATGTAAATAACTACTAAGAATTATTAAGCAAATAGGAGTAGAATATTATTCATAATGTAAGATTAATCAAAGAAATCTAAAGAAATTACCAAATATTATTCCATTGGTGCATTGGAATGCCTCTTCGAACGAAACGAAACTGTTTGAGAAGCTAATGGTTGAAAACGAGTTGTTGCATCTCTTGACTATAGTATTATTACTGAACACAATCTCAAATTCTTTGTGTACAGATTGAAAATTAGGTTTGCGATCATTTATGCGGCCGTTAATGATGTAATAGATACCGCCTTGTTCTAAATGTTCCTTCCACATATTCACTTGATCAGTGAAAAGTATAACTTGCATTTTTGTTTCCTGTAAAGTTTTATCATAATTTAATATCATGATTGGAAACAAAAATAAAAATAACATTACCTCCTCATCTACAAATATGAGAGTCTATCGAAGGCCTTGATTTGTTTCATTTTTAAATTCTTTAACTACTCCACATTGAATAAGTAAGACTTATTATCCATTGAGAGTCGGATCTTCTCAAACTGTTAAGTAGCACGCATTCGTTTGCAAATTCAGTTTCAGTTTCCATTGCGAGTACCTGAAATCAAGTGCGAACACGTGGTCTAATATCAAAAAGGCACTAAAATCATATAAGACATTCATAATTTTAAAAATTTTATTTAACAGAAGATTTAAAAGAATTACTTAGACTAATAATAAGGATAGCTAATGCACTAAACACATTTTAATCCAACTACAATGTACCTACTATTAAAATTGAGGATTGATAAGCTTTTTATGACTCTATTTTTATTTTGCGTTAATTTTTATGCACATTAAAACCAATTATTTTTCAATAGTAGCATAAATATCAAATAACGCTAAAGCAGCTAAATTAGCATATAGTTTATGTAAATTGATATTACAGAATATCCCAATCTAAGATTTAGAAGAGTAACATAAAAATCATAGTTGAACTGCAAGTAAGCTACATAACTTTCAGAAAATAATATATTACATCATAAAAAGAAGATTATATAAAATATTATTTATGAGATCTATAAGGAGAATTGTTTACCTGAACCAACGAAAATTGCCAAAACTTTGGGAGGATTCAGTGACGCCAATTGTCAAGGGCTATTCTTTAAGAACACAATTTAAAAATTGTGATATGTATGACAATTTAAAAATAGTCAATTAAAAGAGATAATCAAATTTAATTTTGTGAGAAAATATGAGCAACTTCAGCTGGCATAACAATTAGTAAGCTGGCATAAGGAGAAGATGCGAGAAACAATAAGCGATAATGCACTAACAACCATTATTACATAACTTCAAGAATATAGTACAAGATAGAAATTTACCGCAAGTGAGAAGCAAATTTGCTATGAGGACGCATGTTTATGACAAAGAATGTAGAAAATAGCGTCTTTTATAGTTGTAAAATTCTAGAAACCTAATTTGATCTCAAAACAAAGAAGAAGGAACCTACGGTAAGTAGAGGAGAAACTAAATCCTTTGTAAAATTCTAGAAACCTAGAAACCTAATTTGATTTTAAAACAAAGAAGAAACCAATGGAAGAAGCCTAATACGGTAAGCAGAAGCCTAATGGAATTGAAATCCAAAACTTATACAAAGAAATTGAAATAAATGTCTAATACGGTAAGTAGACGCCTAATGGAATTGGAATCCAAAACCTATACAAAAGGAGGTAAACCGCAAGTAGTCGACAATTAGCGTTTTTTTTTAAATTTTGAAGAAAATAGTTATTACAATTACTATTATATCCAACATATAATGTACTTACGAAGGGTAAAAAAGACGAACGACATTTCTATAGGGCCTTCGTGCTTTTAATATAGTATAGATAGATAGATAAAAAAAATCACATAGGTATTATCATAAAATCCAATTATAATAGCCAGTCTTAGGCAAAAATCATAAAAATCCAATTATAATAAATATAATATACATATACAATAAAAAGAATAGAAGGGAAACATGTCCTCACAACAAGATTGGCCATTATATCGAAGATAAAATCTGAAAGTATTTACAATAAAAATGACGAGCGCAAAACCAACGTGTTTACCTCGAAAAATGTGAGTAATAGTTAAAGATAATTTGTGGTTTTAAAGATATGTGATTTATTCCAATACTAGTGAATATACAAGTAATATTAGGTTTAAGTAAGAAGAATTGATGAACCAAACCAGTGCTGCAGGAGCAGCGGGGACCTCGAGCTCAATAATCTCGAGGGCCTCGAGGTGAGCTAAGAACCAATAAAGTATGAACAATAAAGTAAAAATGATAAAGCTGAAGAAAAATTGTTGAGCACGGTAAACGAGAAAAGTAGAGTAGAATGTTCTATTGCAGTGAATGAGATGATCCTTACAAATGTTTGGGGTCCCCTTTATATAGGAGGGAAAAAACCCTAATATGGTACATTTCCAATTATGGTAAAGAATTCTATTGGTACAGCTGTATAACAACCTAGTATGGACTTGTACTATTTCGTACAAATCTAATCCCATAATTTATGCCCTGATCCACGTGTACTTGAGAAATTCTCGCTCTTTCTTGAGTGTCCTCGAAATTGTACTGCCCTCAAGGAAGATCATGACGGCCCCCGATTTGCTTCTCGAGGTGCTCTTATCCGGGCCTTGCTTGATTCTTACTTCGAGCTTCCCGAACTCGGGCTCGGATTATAATCAAGTCTTCAAAATCGAGCTCTCTAATTTCTACCGTATACAGATAGTCCACGCATTTCTTAAAATGAAATGATATGAAACAATTTGGATTTTCGAAGTCCTTAATGATGACATCATCCTCATGATGCAAGCGTTCGAAGTGACCGAAACGTCTCGTCTGTCCACTTCCCCAAAAATATTGAATGCATGCCAGTATTGGTCGGCCACTAATGCCACCGAACTGGCGTTGCTCTTCTATAAATATGAGGCGATTCCTCTAAGAACAGAATGTTACTCTTTCTTCACCCCTTTCCAATCTTCATCTCTTTCTCCAATAACCCATTTTCTCCGCCTCTTTAAGCTCCGGAAAACGCCAAGCTCTTGCCAGAAATACCACATCCGTATGCACTCGTATTATTTAGCTTACAACCACCGGAAAAACTTCTAAAACGGTCCCCAAAAAGGATAAAGCATCATCTCCTTCTGCCTCCTGGCCGGCCAAACCGGTGGTGCCGCCAACACTTAAGGAAATCACCCCTGGTAATTGCATTATTAAGAAAGACTTCAGTATCGAGAATCCTCCTGATGTCCCAGGCCGATGCGAGCACGCATCTCGATATATTATCTTGATAACGAAGAAGCTTATCAAGGATGTAAAGATGGACTGTTGCTTGGGAGGTGAGGTTCAGGTTCAGATCCCGAGCCTCGATGAAAGCATTACTACCCATGTGGAGGGGTTGTTGAGTGTTTACACTTACCTCTTCACACTGGGTCCCATGGGTCCCCTCGATCCGGTGATGATCGACTTCTGCAAAACGTACAAAGTCACCCTTGGTCAAATTCACCCTTCCTTTTGGCGCATCGTGATCATGTTGCGGTATTTTTCTGAAAAGGCTAAGGGTTTGAAATTCACCCTCAGCCACCTGGTTCGATTGTATTGGCCCCAGTTATTTCGAGGGCTCATCAAGCTGCAGCACCGAACAACAAAATCCTTCTTTGCCAGTATTGACAAACCCAAAGATCGGGGTTGGATGAGCCGGTTTGTTAGAGTAAGAACTTCAGACATCATCCCCTAGGATAAAATGCTGTTCCCGGAGAGGTGGAACTTTAACCGTAAGTGAAGTTCGTATTCCCTGTACATATTCATATTCTGCTTCCATATCTCATTACGTTATTTTCCTTTTTCTGGTAGCTAATGCTTGGGCGCCCCAGCGTTGCCCGACCTCAAGGATTGGGTCCGAAAGTTAGCTGCCACTTCTTCCTACGATGAGCGCAAGTGGCGTGAATTATCAAAGGGCCAGTGGGAGGCCAAGAACAATGGAAAGTGCCTTTCAACGGTTTCAACCACTTTCCATACATTGGCGGTGTTTAACTTACTCGTGCTTACCTGTATAGGCCTTTGCGATGCATCCAAAATGAGGCCGGCTCTGCCTGGGGAAAAGACCAAGCCTTCAAATCCGAAGTTCGAGAAGGACAACAAAAGGAAAAGGGTTTCGAAGATCGAGGACCCTCAAGATAAGAAAACCCCTGCTCGAAGGCTATAGAAAAGATTTGCTCAAACGGGCACAAATTCAGCCCATGATTCTCCGGATGATGAAGAAAGTGATGATGAAGAGTCGACATTGGTGACTCAGACTAGGAAGCCAGTCGAGGCCGCCAAACCTTCCAAACTAGAAACCTTATCCTGTGGTGAGGATGCCCTGAGGGAAGAAACGGGCAAGGTCCATATGTCCATGGAGGTTGAGATTGTCCCTCCGTCTTCAACAACAATACCTAACGGGGTAAACACTGAGACCCACAATGCTAATGAGAATGCCCCGAGTGAAGAGCTCGGGGCCGCGACAACAGGTCATTCCCTTTCTTTATCGACTTATTCTGAGGGGGCAATTGAAGAAGCCAAAGCTCTGCGTAAGCTCGATCCAAGCAAGGTCATCGAGGACGATCCTTTTCAGGCTGCTACGCTGGGATTGAAGATGCCGATGACCTGAATGATGTGTCCACTATCTTTGAAGAGTCTCAATATCTCCTTTCCCGGGTAAGTGCTTACCTCTAGTATTGTAATTTTTTCTTTCTTTTCTTTCAACTGATATGTCTCCATTTCATGTATAGGCCATCGCAAAGTTTAGAGCTGAGCTGAGCCAATATGAGGCCGAGCTCAAGAAAGTTTCGGGTGAAGAGAAGGCCTAGAGGCTTCTCTGTAACTAGAAGGAAGGGGAGCTTAAGGATCTCCGAACCGCATTGGCCAAAGCTTAAAAAAGCGAGTTCGAGCTAGATGAGCAGGTAACTATGATTTTAACAGAGTTCGGCCTTCTTGGCCCTACTTTGGAGGCAAATACTTCGATATCTCAGCTTCAGCAAAAGCTAGATATGATTGGGTAGCTCCGAGGCAAGGTAGATCAAGTTCGGGCTAATTGTCATCAGTGGAAGAAGAACAAGGATCAACTTGCTGCCGACAAGGAAGCAGTTATGGCCCAACTGGCCTCGTCTGAAGCTCAACTCCGAGGGGTTGAAGCGAAGGGTCTGGCTTAGGCCAGAAAAATCGAGGGTTGGAGGCCGAGCTGGCTAAAGCCCTGGCCGAAGCTGTATAGGCTAAGGCTGAAGCTGTACAGGCTAAGACATCTATCACGCCCCAAAATCGAGGGGCGCGATCGGCGCTCAACCGAGCAAGCCTATTAGGTTTCATTCTACCCAAAATTAATTTATGAATAACAAGGACATGAACTCCATAAATCCTACTTTATGAGTATTACATTAACAATTTTTATCTTTGTATTTCATTAACAGTTCAACCATACTAACCAAGTTATTACAATTAATAGATACGAAGGAAACATTCTGCCAAACAACAACATATCTAGTTCAAATTTTCAATACCCGACACTACCTTTAACCTATCTACGGAGCCTCTAAATAAAACTAAAGAGTAATATGGAAATACCGGCAACAAGGCTCCGGGTATACCTCCAAATACAAGAGCAGGACCCCAAAATGAACTAGGGCTCACTAAGTCAGCTGAAAGGGAGATGCATCACTAACTATGACCAACACTACCTGCTATGGAACCACCTACATCCATTTAAAGACGTAGCGCCCCCGGCGAAAGGGACGTTAGTGCCATCGAATAGCACTAGTATGTATAACTAAACACCATCTCATTAGAAAGAACAACCATACAAGAACAAAAAAATATAAGGATTCAACAAAAGCATTAAACAATCACCACATCATCAAATAAAAGGAATCACATAGCTTTCACATAATTTCCATAGCTTTAGTTTGGGGCATTTAATACTGTTCATCATCATTCACAATACCACCGCTTTCTTGAGCGGAGTCCGATCACGACCCGATCGGCTAGGTTGTCTCATTTGAGACATGTACCTCAATAACAATCTCATTCTCATTTTCGGAGTTCAATATCAGCACAATACCACCATGTGTGCGGCATGACATCCGATTACGGCCCGATCGGCTAGGCCTCCTTACCAAGGCATTGTTCCTTTCTCATTAATCATCTTATTTCAATCTTTATTTCACATATATCAATTCATAGGCACTTAGGTCCATAATTATCACATTAAATTTGGCACTAAGCCACATTTCATAACTCACATTCCACATCACTTTCACTTTCAACATCAAACTTGCAATTTAAGATAATGGGCACATACAAGAGCAATTCAAGTTGTAAGCATAGAGAGGAATTCTCATGATTCAGCATAATAATCACAATTTAAACTTGACTTGAAATCTAGGAAATTTAGCATATAGTTCACATTCTTCACATATTCCCAATTTACCAAGAATAACACATTGAATACATTGAGACACACCTTTCACATATATTCTTGCAACACTAAATCCTTTGAAATAACTAATACTACATAATCAAATTTTGGACTTACAACATATGTGGGGACACCATGGGAGCTCAATTTCTAAGAAGAGGGGTTTTTAGCCATACATACCTTGTTTAAGCTTTCCTTAAGTGTCTACAATCCACCAACACCTCTAGCAATAGCAATCCGGATGGAGGACAATCAAGTGGTTATCTTCCTTGATTCTTGAAAACTTGAGCAAGATTTGGGTGATTATGAAGCTAGGCTCCTTCTCTCTCTTTCTCTCTCTATATGCTCTCAACCCTCTCTAAAATTAGTAGAAAAATGACCCTAAATGAAGCCCCAAAACAAATATATTAAAATGGGGGTGGGTTATAAAAATAGGAAAAATAAGCCTCCAAAATCGGGCCTGCAGTTGCATAATGGACCGCAAAACAAGAATGTGGGTCGCAAAATGCATCGCAGAATTTGTGCCCAAAACTGGGCTACACTGATCCAGTTTGCGACCAGATTTGCGATCGCATATCTATTATGCGGACCGCATAATGGTTTTGCGATCGCAGAACTGACACATGATCGCATTTTTCGAGCCTTTGGTTATTTGATCATAACTTTGTGTAGGAATGTCCAAATGACAAACGGTTTGAAGCGTTGGAAACTAGACTTGAAGACCTTTCATATGATAGTTGTTCATCACATAAAACCTTATATATATTTGGATATACTCATCCAAAGTGTGGACTTGTGAAAATTCATTTGGAATTTTATCCCATTATGAAATTTTCTAACTTGACTTAGACTTAGGCCTCCCATTAGACCCCGCATTACTTATTATAAGACTCATACACTTATTTACCAAATCCAATTGATTCCCATTATATTAATACCACATAAAATATTATAATTAGCCTACATGGTATCACGAAATCCTAATTTACTTAGCGAAATTTTTTGGGGCCTTACATTCTCCCCCGCTTAGGATCATTCATCCTCGAATGAAGAGGTAGAGCCCGCCCCAAACACCTAACATAACATATCTCTTTTCTAACCTACCTCAAGTCCCTAAATTTTTACTAACTCCCAAATTTTTTAGAAATTTCAGCAGCATCTCCTTTGTAACTAGGCCTATCCACCTACCATAGAACCACCAAAACCATTCTCACAACACATCCACAACTCGACAAAGCACCGCAACGTATATGTATCCATAACACTAATCTCAACATTACAAGCGCTACATTATCATAATGATAACTGAACATGGACTGCACATTTTTAAATCATAACACCTATAAGGTACCTTTCAAATCAAAACCAATGGTTATAAAATCAAGCGAAAATATTTTCTTTCCACGACACTTTCGGCCTTCGAGGTGGCCTCCTCGACTTACAGACTTTGCCATAACACATCCACGGAACCAATCCCAACCTCCAAACTTATCTAACAAGGATGACAACTAGATACCTCACATAAGTTAACTATCCATTAACTTCACCTTCAATAATTTCAATCGGAATGATACATAAAGGATCTCCAACTACCTTCTTAGGCATAGACATGTAAAAACACAAAATATATGTGGAACAACTATGGGGAACTTCATACTCCTAGTGCGGCCTAATGTGAAATACACTTATGCAACCTTTATTATCAACTCACATAGCGTCTTCAAGGGAAAATATTAAGAATAACCTGTTCACCCTCCTAAATTCTAGATCTCTACGCAAACACCCACACTAAACCTTTGATGACCTTCAACGATTACATTAAGATGTGCTATCCTGAACTGACCATAAAATTACCTATCGAATATATGTGATCACACGGGGATTCTCCCTCTTTGACATGTTTGAACCTTCAATACCCAATAGATATAATACAATGAGGAGCAATGGGGTTCAAGATCGGGCTAGATTTATTCAGGAATCCGTTAATGTGCTGAGTAGAGTATTTCACGAGGTTATATGCTAAGAGACATGAAGATTACTACTAACAATAATAACATGGTTAATCATTATGACAACATCAATTATTAGACAAATGAGGTATAGGAGTACTAGTACATTGGCAATAGGAATCATTAAGGAGGAATATTCAAGTACGTGACCCAGTCGTCTCCTGGAGTGTAGGGAAAATCAGTTTATCAAGAATGAGAACACTCTGGCACCTTGAATGAGATATGGGTCTCAAAATACATGAAGTTTAATTATACATCCAATGTTAACTGACACAAGGAATCTATGCCACAAGCCCATGAGGATGAAAGGAAGTTGATCACTTATGAGACTATAATATTTCAAACAACTTAACCCTTTTCTGATAATTGATCCTATATGAGAGAACAAAAGATACAACCACTTGTCTTCCAAATCAATACGCTCATGATATGTGCAAAAATCTGAAGGCATCTAATCTCAACCTTTCACGAGTGAAACCACATAGCTAGGATATCTTAATATTGGGACGAGATCATGCATTGGTTAGAGGGGTCCTAATGGTTAACGTGATGCTCCGAGGAGAAAGACAAATAACACTCCTATCCACCCAGGGAGGTGGAATGGCAAGGGTAGAAAAACTCCCCGCACATGGCAATGACATAGTCAATAATTCTAGAAGCCGAGTGAGCAGAAGGCCACGTAACCCATCCAATCCGACCCATTTAAGACTATTGAAAAGGGGATGCACTTTGGTTTGAAATCATGGAAATATAAGCTTGAACTTAATGGAAACCATCACTTTTGGAACCCATGAGACAAGCCCACATAGCCCTATAAAATCATTAACAATGGCAAGAAAGTACTTAAAACTATTACGAGTTGGTGTAGAATAAGGCCTCAAAGTGTCCATATGAATAAGTTTGAAAGAATGAGACATCTTAATGTATTTATCGCGGGAAAGTAACCTAGGTTATGTACTCACACGGACAAGTAGAGCAGGTAAATGGTTGTTAGCAGAACATCTAAAAGGAATACCAATAATATTTATTTATTCTAACAAAAGGAATATGTCCCCACCCTTGATGCTATAAGACTTCCTCTTTGATGCCATAAAATATAAAATGAGTTTTACAATAAGAGTTATCAGATGAAATAGATAGTAGGGCAGCAAAACTACTGAGCACCATTTGGACCCAACAAGCTTAAACTGAGTTGAAATCTTTAGAAGTCTATAGTAAAGGGGAATTTACCCACTTCCAGTGTCTTTTTTCTAAAAGGGGGCTTGTAGAGTACATAAAAGTGAGGTGAATTGAATCGAATCATATAGTTGGACAGCTAGTCGAGAAAATGAGATAAGATCGTATTGAAAAAAACAATATGGAGAAACGACACATGATGCATGGTAAATGAAAAAAAAGTGAGAGAGCCTATGGAAGTAACCTTTACATTGTAATCACTAGGAAGAGTGGTAATATAAGGGATTACGAGAAGCTAAATGTTTGAAAGAATATCTCTGTATGTAGTCACATGATGTATAACTCCAGTATTCAAAAATCCAATTATGTTTAGCAACTCTACTTCACAATGAGGCACTATAACACACTTCTACACAACTTGCTATTACCAGCCAAATTGGGAGATGCTATAAGACTCGACTGAGACGAAGGCTTCGACATATGAATGTGTTACTAGGTGTATTTCTCCTTGGTCAACCCAAAACCAAAAGGCGAGAGTTAGACTGATAAGTAGATCGTTGGACTAGCACATGTGTAGACAATTCATTATCAAAAGGAGATCATTCTATCGAAAAGAGATCATTAAATCTCAGCAGTTGCGGCATGCTATCAACCCTTGATGAACTTGAAGTGAGGTGGGAACCCAATGAGATAGTATAAAATAATCATGGAAGGTTTGCAGATGTTCATAATGAGTTCTCCATGGATTTTGACTTGAGAACTACCCAGATGCTAATGAAAGACAGAAAAACATGAGAAACAGGTGTTGTGCTATGATAACCCCCAAAGGTGCGCTTGGTCTTGACGGAGAGCCTATTAAGCGTCCTTATGAGAAGGGAAGTGTTATAATGACACATAGAAGGATATGTTCTCTTATGGTTATCGAACAAGTGTTGGGAAACTAGCACAATGAATTCACTAACTAAGGAACACAATTAACACATGTTGTGGAGGTGTAAAGAGAAAATAAACATTTGTTATGAGCTGGACATACTTCTACTATATTAACTCCCAACTACAATAAACGACTACATCATGGGCAACCACAATACTAGGAACAAAGTGAGCTACTTACTGCGAGATGTCCCAAATAGACACAAAAACTATACTAAGATAGCGACACAAGATCTTCCTATGACAGGGATGTGAGGATCTCAATTTTCAGAGAGACTTTATGCACACAAATGAGCAGATGTTGACCATTTAAATAATAATATTTTGTAACAAATTCATCAGATATAGTCCCTTGTTGAGAATTTAGGAAAGAAAGTGGGAAGTATTAATCCTAGAGTTATAACTCCATTCAAGGATATATTTATAGAACTTAATTTCACAAGAGGATGTAAATAAGAAAATTTGTGATAGAGTGGATTCACGAACAATACGTGTCCTTCAAGGAGTAGGTACACATAAGTTTTTGTGACTCACATCTTATTAAGACCATGTTTATGAGGACTTTTCAATATGGATGTAGGCATGCAATGAGTAAAATTTTTGTGTTGTTCATAATGATGTACTGGGGAGTGACTTACTTGGTGACGTTAGGTTGATAGGGAAATAATTTAATTGATGCCCCTTGACTCCACACCCCTAACGCACGTTGGTAACATACTAATATACTACATTATCTGGTAGTGCAGTGACATTAATAGGAACAAGGGTACTCCCCTTAGCAACAAGTTCTACCAATTCCTCCATGGCTCGATACATTCTCCTAACAAATTCTTGGGCAATCTCCCTCAGATTCAATGGTGGGGTCATTCCCTCCATAATGCTTCAAACTCGTGGATTATGGTATGAAGATTACTCATCTGGAGAATGAGACATAGCGAGGAAATTAGCTTCCTATCTTGGGTTCTACCGCACGATCTGGAGTATCAAAGAAGGGTGAAATTCCTAAATGTCTGAATAGCCTCCAACATTATAGATGTGGTCAACAAAACACCAATAAGAAGGACTATACTAGACACGGCTCAGAGACATCCTAGGACACTTTAAAACCTTAGGCTCTAATACCAAGTTTGTCACGCCCCAAAACCGAGGGGCGCGATCGGTGCTCAACCGAGCAAGCCTATTAGGTTTCATTCTACCCAAAATTAATTTATGAATAACAAGGAGATGAACTCCATAAATCCTACTTTATGAGCATTACATTAACAATTTTTATCTTTGTCTTTCATTAGCAGTTCAACCATTCTAACCAGGTTATTATAATTAATAGATACGAAGGAAACATTCTGCCAAACAACAACATATCTAGTTCAAATTTTTAATACCTGACACTACCCACAACCTGTCTACAGAGCCTATAAATAAAACTGAAGAGTAATATGGAAATACTAGCAACAAGGCTTCGGGTATACCTCAACATACAAAGTACATGATAAACAACAGTACAGGACCCCGAAATGAAGTGGTGCTCACCAAGTCAGCTGAAAGGGAGATGCGTCACTAGCTGCGATCAACGCTGCCTGCTATGGAACCATCTACATCTACTTAAAGACGTAGCAGCCCTAGCAAAAGGGACGTTAGTGCCATCGAATAGTACTAGTATGTATAACTAAACACCATCTCATTAGCAAGAACAACCATACAAGAACAAAGAAATCATAAGGATTCAACAAAGGCTTTAAACAATTACCACATTATCAAATAAATGGAACCACATAGTTTTCACATAATTTCCATAGCTTTAGTTTAGGGCATTTAATAATGTTCATCATCATTCACAATACCACCGCTTTCTTGAGCGGAGTCTGATCACGACCCAATCGGCTAGGTTGCCTCATTTGAGACATGTACCTCAATCACAATCTCATTCTTATTTCCGGAATTCAATATTAGCATAATACCACCATGTGTGCGGCATGTCATCTGATCACGACCCGATCGGCTAGGCCGCCTTTCCAAGGCATTGTTCCTTTCTCATTAATCATCTCATTTCAATTTTATTTCACATATATCAATTCATAGGCACTTAGGGCCACAATTATCACATCATATTTGCCACTAGGCCACATGTTATAACTCACATTCCACATCACTTTCACTTTCAACAACAAACTTGTAATTTAATATAATGGGCACATAAAGAGCAATTCAAGTTGTAAGCATAGAGAGGAATTCTCATGATTCGGCATAATAATCACAATTTAAACTTGACTTGAAATCTAGGCAATTTAGCATGTAGTTCACATTCTTCACATATTCCCAATTTACTAAGAATAGCACATTGAACACATTGAGATACACCTTTCACATATATTCTTGCAACACTAAATCCTTTGAAATAACTAATACTACATAATCAAATTTTGGACTTACAACATATGCGAGGACACCATGGGAGCTCAATTTCTAAGAAGAGGGGGTTTAGCCATACACACCTTGTTTAAGCTTTCCTTAAGTTTCTACAATCCACCAACACCTCTAGCAATAACAATTCGGATGGAGGACAATCAAGTGGTTATCTTCCTTGATTCTTAAACACTTGAGCAAGATTTGGGTGATTATGAAGCTAGGCTCCTTCTCTCTCATTCTCTCTCTATATGCTCTCAACTCTCTCTAAAATTAGTAGAAAAATGACCCCAAATGAAGCCCCAAAGCCTATACATTAAAATGGGGTCAGGTTATAAAAATAAAAAAAATAAGCCACCGAAATTGGGCCTGCGGTAGCATAATGGACCGCAAAATAAGAATGTGGGTCGCAAAATGCATCGCGGAATTTGTGCCCAAAATTAGGCTACATTGGTCGAGTTTGCGACCAGATTTGTGGTTGCAGATCTATTATGCGGACCACATATTGGTTTCGCGATCGCAGAACTCACACAAGATCGCATTTTTCCAGCCTTTGGTAATTTGATCATAACTTTGTGTGGAATGTCCAAATGCCAAACGGTTTGAAGCGTTGGAAACTAGACTCGAAGATCTTTCATATGATAGGTTGTTCATCACTTAAAACCTTATCTATATTTAGATATGCTCATCCAAAGTGTAGACTTGTGCAAACTCATTTGGAATTTTAGCCCATTATGAAATTTTCTAACTTGACTTAGACTTAGGCCTCCCATTAGACCCCACATTACTTATTATAAGACTCATACACTTATTTACAAAATCCAATTGATGCCCATCATATTAATAGCACATAAAATATTATAATTAGCCTATATGGTACCATGAAATCCTAATTTACTTAGCAAAATTTTCCAGGGCCTTACAACCTCTGACCAGGGAAGACGGAGCAATGAATTGGCTAAGTGCCAAGCCCGGAGGGAGACTCTCGAAGAAATCCATACCCGAGGATTTAACCTTGCCTTGGAGATAGCCGAAGCAAAGGCGTGGGAAACCGATGATAGGTTTCTTGTCTCCTCCGATGATGAGGATGTGATGAGTGGCTCCGGGGACGAGGAAGGTGAAAAAGATGTTCCCGAAGGAGAGGAGGCTCCCGAAGATAGAGCCGCTGAAGATGTAATTTTTGAAGACGACACTCCCGGGGGTGTGACTCCGAAAATAGACTAGGCTTTCTTTTTTATGTAAGGGCCACTTGTGGGCATTGTAAGTATGTTTTTAAAATTTCCCTTATGAATATAAAGTATATTTTTGCTCTATCCTCGATTTATGTTGACTTTTAATTTTTTACTGTTTGTGGAAAATTCCGATGAGTCAAATACTTAGCTCTAGTATTGGTTCAGACTCATAATAAACCCTTAGGTTTTTATTGCTCAAGATCATACCCCTTAAGGTTTTAGATGATCCTCGAGCTAAGCTTAAAATCAATTTGATGCGAGCTCGGCACAATAGGGCCTTTGGGTCCGAGTTGAATGAGAACGGACTCTCGGACTCTCATAAGCTTTTGGCCCTATATCTCTTTTAATCTGGCCCTAGGCTCTTTTAAAATTGTTCCTTAGGCTCTTTTAAATTGGGCCGTTTCGGCCTCTAAAATGGCTATATAATTTTCCCTCATTTTGGCTAAAAGACTTAGTGAAATTTTAGTCATGCCTTAGCATGTGTTTTTGTACCCGTTGGGTTTTTCGAAGGCTCAACGTATCGAAAACTTATTAGTCATTTTGTTTCTGTAGACGTAATCGAATACCTCTTGAGGTTTTTCCGAAGGCTGGTGTTATCGAAGCCTTTGGATTATTTGAGGGCTGAATATATCGAAGCCCTTAGATTTTTTGGGGGACGAATTTATCGAAGCCCTTTATATTTTGCTTTTGCCGGGGGTAGCCTGACTTAATCAATTTTTCAATGTTTGAAGGCCTTTAATTTATAGCGGAAGTCGGACGTCTCCGAATCACATTATTTTAGCTGTAGCCTTTGTGTGACCGTAGTCTTTAGTATGACCGTAGCCTTCAGGTTTGTCATTTGGACTTGTTTCCCGATAACTTTCCGAACTTGTTCGAAAAGTTAGACCTTGAGTATATTGGCCTTGGCCTTTGTTTTTGAGGTGGTGACTCTTTGAGGTCCTGTAAACTCGAGTGTTCCTCTTTGAAGTCTTATAAGTTCGAGTGTTTGATGACTCGATGTGTCAATTGTTGATGACAGTCCCCGAGTATTCGGGTGCACTTGGGGTTTTGGCCCTTAGGCCGTTAAATGTGAAAATAGTAGACTTTTTTTAGGCACAAATTGTTTTGATATAATAAGAATGCTTCTTCAAGTAGTTGATACATGTGTACATGTTTTGCCACTAGGGGATCGACTATTCTACATGGACACGGTTCATTTGACCATTTGGCCCATTACAACATTCCCCTATCGAGGCCCTCCTTGGCACGGATTGCTTTCTTCGAGAATGCATCCTCCGAGGGTGATTCCCCCCAGTGTTTGAGGTTGATTAAAAAGAAGTCTTGAATACTTCTTAAATATTCCTTAGGCAGCATATAGGTGTTTCCTCATTAAAAATCTTGCCGGTAAAACCCATTTGGGATAAAACCCGATCTAAGGGAAAAAGAGTGCAATGCATTCTTTAAACCCAAGGTCTTCGAGCTAAAAGGCACCTCGATGTTTCCAATCGAACATCTGTAATGAGTTAGTTTTAAATACAAATAGAAAAGGGGAGAAGGTTATACCTCAGCAGTAATACTGTTTGAGCAATCATACATTCCAATTGATTGGTAGTTTCTCTCCTTCCATTGTGCTAAGTTTGTAGGATCCTTTCCCTACGACTCCGAGGACACGGTACAGTCCTTCCTAATTAAGGCCTAGTTTCCCTTTGTTTGGGTCTCGAGTGCTGAGAGTGACTTTCCTTAGGACTAAGTCTCCGACTATGAAATATCGAAGGTTCGTCTTTCTGTTGTAATATCTTTCGATCTTTTTTTGCTTGGCCATTCGAATTAATGCGGCCTCACAATTTTTATCTAATGGCTCGAGAGAAGTGTTCATAGCTTCATGATTTGAGTCCTCGGTGGCATGCCGAAATCTGACGCTAGGTTCCCCAACTTTGACTAGGATCAATGCTTCGAACCCGTACACCAAAGAAAATGGGGTCTCCCCCGTGTTTGACTTTGACGTCATTCGGTATGCCCATAGCACCTCGGGCAATAATTCTCTCCATTTCCCCTTTGAATCATCTAACCTTTTCTTTAAGTTTTGAATGATGGTTTTGTTTGTGGACTCAGCCTGCCCATTTTCACTTGGGTGATAAGGTGCTGATAGAATCCTTTTAGTTTTATGGTCCTCGAGGAATTTTGTTACTTTGCTGCCAATGAACTGTTTCCCATTGTCACATGCTATTTCGGCGGGTATCCTCGAGGACTTCTTTTTCTCTTATCTTCTCTAAGGCCTGCGCTTCAACCCATTTTGAGAAGTAGTCAGTCATAAAAAAAATAAATTTAGCTTTACCTGGCGCCATTGGTAGGGGGCGACGATGTCCATCCCCCATTTCATGAATGGCCATGGGGATAGGACCAAATGGAGTTGTTTACCAAGTTGATGTATCATCAGTGAAAATCTTTGACATTTATCACATTTTCGAACGAATTCCTTGGTGTCCTTTTCCATGCTATCCCAATAATACCCCGCTCTAATCCCCTTGAGAACCAGAGAGTCCGCACCAAAA